>NC_083760.1:58272601-58967601 GCF_963514075.1 Conger conger | reverse complement strand
TTCTCCACAGTTATATTAAATATGTGATAATTTTTTTTGTTGAGTAAATGTTCAAATATACTTTTGAAGCAAAATGTGCCAAAAAAACAAGAAATTAGCACAGCAAGTACTTACCTTTTCACAGCACTGTATGTGTATGTGAACATATGTATAATACGCATGTACTGTGCCTAGGAAAGCCCCTTAAAGGCATCTGTACAGTGCTGCAAACAGATAAAGAAGGTAAAAGTCAGTTTGAGGGAAAAAGAACATTAGGATTACTTGATATCCCAGATGTAATTAAAAATGGAAATATATGCAAATATATGCACCTTCAGAAATCCTACGTGGGCCAGTGTGTATGTGTGCGTACGATGAACATGAGGGTCTAATCAAAGACTTGGTGGATATTTCAGAGGCAGGGGTCTGCCTTTATTCATTAGGGAAACAGAGCGTATTGTAGGCAAGGAAATCTTACCACATAATAACTGTCATAGACCTTATATGGCCAAAATGTTCAGCTGTGGTATTGCTTAGGACCAGGCTCACAAATAAGCTTCAGACAACTGGGACAGATCTTCAAAAGGACAAACCTCAAACCACACGCCGGAGAGCTTTGTGACTGGTACTAGAAGATCACAGCTCAGGGGTAATGCCACACAAAACAGCCTCATATACCTGGGATGCATGGCTATATAGTGGTGTGGTCAGGGCTTCCTGTAGATGTGTACCTTCTGTTTTGAGGCACCAGTAGGGTCCTCTCCCCATGACAGCAGTGCCATTAGGGTCCATTTCTTGAGGCCTGCCGTGGAGGTATAATTTTGGCGGTTCTCCATACATTACATTACATATTGGCATTTGGCAGGTACAGTTGAGTAGACTAAGCAGGAGACAATCCTCCCCTGGAGCAATGCAGGGTGAAGGGCCTTGGTGAAGGGCCTTGCTCAAGGGCCCAACGTGAGGATCTTATTGCGGCTACACCGGGATTAGAACCACCCAGTCCCAGTCATTTACCTTAACCACTATGCTACAGGCCGGTTTCCCAAAGATCTGTTAGTGTGTTGGGGATGGGGAGACAATGTCAACGAGACACCACGGCACACACTGGTGACCTTCACTGTCACTATCACCTGTAGGAAATGTGTCTGAGACACACTCCATCAAGAGACACAAGATTTGGTATTTAAAAGAAACATACCAGAAACATACTGGTTTCTTTGATTAAGTTCCCTAGTCTCTTACATTTGGGCAGTTTCTCACACATAGATTAAGCATAGTTTTGGATTATTTAACATGGTATTGATATGTAAATAGTGAAAATGAAGGGGTTGATCACGTGACCTGCACCTGCTCCAGGGTGTTGACTTCATTATCTTCACTGGTGGCTCATTCCAATCGCTTATATTTCCATTTTTCCTTTCCTTGCTCCTGACCCGAAAATCGATTAAGGTTCACCATCTTTAAGGACATTCCAACCCCTTAAATATTCCTTCGAGGAGCTAGACGTTAGGAACTTCCAATCTTTCCTCTGAGCAAGAAAACATCTGCATTTTTTCCAAAAGCCTGACGTATAAATGATCGACCTGCGGGTCCACCTCTCCCCATCTACAACATAAGTTATTTGAAGAGGCAAGGGCATTCTATTTGTCCAATTCGTGTTTTCTAGTTTTCTTTACTTCTTTTTCTTTTACCTTTCTAGCTTCTCCCGATGGATGGAGCTAGGGGCAAGAAAGGGAGAAAAGAAATGGAAAAGATAAAAATATGGGAGAGGAACGATGCAAACACTGACCACTCCCCTCCAGGGAAGGGTCCTGGAAGGAGCCACAAAAAAATCCATCAACAGCAAGAACAGTGTCCACAATGTAGAGTACATTTTAGAGCAGAAGGGACTTACTGGACAGACCAGAAAATGATAATTTTTGTAATTTATGAATATTTACATAAATTGTCAGGCAGCAGAAGGACTATGCAAAACAATGATCTTGTGATTACTGAAATATGTATCCATAATCCACAATAATATCCATAATAAAATTAAACCATGATTCTGAAATGTTTCCATGGTAAGTGGTGGGTGTTGGATAAATTGGGAGAAACTGAATATGGTGGGGATTTTAAGTACCCAGCATTCCACTCTCTTCTGTAGAAGAACAAATCTCCAAGCAGGTCTGTAGCTGCTCTCAGTACACACACTGCTCCACTCCTACACTTTCACCAGGCAGAAAAACCCAACACAGCATGTTCCGTGATATTTAAAAGTTACAAGCCCAGCTCCTTAGCCGACGCATGACACTGCTCCCACAATCCCCTCCCAGTACCTGATGGGATCAAAGGTCCTTTCCTGTGAGCACTTCCTCGGTGAGGGAACATTCTGGAAGCGCATGGCCTGCTGAACCACCTGCCCTGCATCCAGGAAGCCATGCCCATGCTTGAGAGAGAGTCAATGTATAGACTGTGTGTTTCTGACCCCCACAAGACAACAGCAGCTGCTCTAATGGTGTTTATACGAGGAGGCAACGCACCACTTAAGACTGTCTTCTGACACAATCGCTATTATGTCCAGCAACAAGGCTGATGTTTTTGCTACGGTAATTCCTCAGGCAAATTGCATTGTGAATTGATTTTAAGCACTGTGCTGGCTTACAGTCTGTAATCAAGCCCCATTATTCACTCTTAAATAAAGCACTCCATGCTTTGCAGAGCAGAGCGGTAAGTAGTGTGGCCCTTGCCAGTCTTATTTTTAGAAAAGAAGAACGGGATCATCTTCTGTAGATCCGCTGTGTGAGACAGAAACTGTGTGTTATAGGCAAAAATCTCTCTTAGAACTCTTCGAAGACAGAAATAAGGCAATCACTTAAATGAAATGGAGGCTGTGCCATAGCCAAACATGGAATAATCAGTTGCAATTGTTAATATCAAAAGGCAAATGCAGGGCTGTCCCATTATTGCTATTTTTCTGTCCATTTTTGGGGGATGCACACAAACCTATGTATGCTTTCAAACCAATTGTGCTGAAGCAGCTGGCAGCTGGTTCTCCCTGTAGTCCACCACTAGAGAAGCACAAGCACTGGAGATGATGCAGGCAGATCTCTGGCAGCTTAAGGGCTGTAAGAGTAGCTAAGGGGCAGTGAGGAGGGGGATACAGTGCTGACAGAACCCTTAGTACTGACAATGTCAGGAATATATCTGGGCAGTGGAGTGTATCAATGGACAACGCGCAATGGGATGCAACACTCTGGAACCTGAAAGAATTCCTTTCAATCATTGCATGAGTTTATTTGGGAGGTTCAGTTGGTGAGATTAACCTATTGTTAGTGCAAACAAGTTTGTCTCACCTTGTTTTCTCGCATTGTACTTTAGTCCTCCACCAGCTAGAGGTCGCAATAGTCTCTTGGTCAATCATCTTCTAAAACAATTATCCCATTTACACCACCTCAATAAGCTAAGCTGATAAGGTAATTGCCAGTAATTAAGCACAGATGATGATTGGCAGTGATGTTTACAAGCAACACTCGTATGTTAAATTCAGTTTGATTACTTGCTACCATGGATATACTGCAGTTTTAAATGGTGTAAAGGGGGATGATATGTTTTAGAAGCAATGCCCACATTAAAAATGCAAGGGCAGTTATATATTATTCAACTTGCACAAAAAAGTTAAATAAAAAGATAATTCATGATTCAACTAATCAACTAATCACGGTCTTCAATCAAAACCTTAAGTAGAATCAAAAACCTGCACCCACACCAGCCCTGCTCAAGTAAGAGTCAACACCCCTGTTTTACACATACATAATTTTTCTTTTTACTGCACTGATACTCAATCCCGGTCTTTTGTTTTTCTTTAAGATCAGTGACCAATTCAGACTCAAGAAATCAGGTGACCTGAGTTAACTGCATAATCAACTGCTTTAATTGATGAATTGTTCTGCTACTCAAGTGGTGAGTAACAACAACCAGCTGTCCCTGCAGCTCCAGGACCAGGAGTGAAGAACACTGGCTTTCAGATTTTCATAATGTTTAATGTACACTTTCCCGACTCACCCTATATTACATCAACTGCTTATAAATGTCTCAATTAGAAACTCAATTGTATAAATAGTCATGCAACTATGTTATTGGAGTGCCTACAGGGACCCCTTGAGGATAAGCATTGAAATACACGTTTAAATCCTGGTAGGTGGAGAAAAACTGTTGGCCCTACTCAATGCTAGGGTCAACGTGAGTAGCTTTTGCATGAGCTACAGGAGCTTAAACTTTTACTACCTCCACCAACAGAGTTGATAGGGGTGATGTTCTCACCCCATTCTGTCCATCCATCTGTTTGTCGGTCTGCCTGTTAGCTAGATATCTTCAAAAGTTATGAATGCATTTGCATGAAAATTTGGTGTAAAGATTGATCAGGTGGTAAGGAAGAACTGATTCACTTTTCATACCAATTGGCCAAAGGGGGCATGGTGTTGGAAATGGCTTCTCACAAAAAGGCATATAACTGCTATATAACATATAGCAGGGAGATGTTGGAGAACTCACTTCTGCCCACTGAATAAATACAGTGCTTTGACCATGTGGTATTGCAATAACTGATTAAAATGCTTAAGAGATGGTAGAATTCAAACAGTCCTATCTCATGCCGGGTTTGAGACACAGTCATGAAAATGTGTGCATCTCCTGGTGTGAAGGGCGTGGAAGAACTATTGGTGAACTTCCAACATGTGGAACAGGCATACTTGACAATCGCAGTGTTGGCAGAGGTAGGCGCTCTAGTGAGTGTCATCTAGTTTCGATTGCTATCCTATAGGCTCTCAAATGACCAAGTCAATTGACTAATTACATAAATTGGTGGCTAATTGTCGTATTTATAATAACAATTAGTTGACCTAATATGGGGAGACTGAAAGGAAGGAAAGTGAACATGGAAGGAATGTCAAATTCACAGACTGAAAAGCATATCTTTGAGTGAATGGTTACAACACTAACCGCCTGGTACACTGCACACTGATAGATTTCTTTTCATTTCGCAATACTTGTAATTTATCAATACATCACATAAACAAGACAACAATTGTCAGACAATTAAAAACAAACAAAAATGTCAGTTCGGGGGGGGGGGGGGGATCATCTGTCAGCCAGGGAACACAGCCTTGAGAAGCAGCTGGATGTCACTCAGGGTTTACATAGAAATTTGGCTAATACAAAATAACATTTTTCAAACAAGCATGTAATATATGACAGGGCAATTCAATCAGCAAAACAGATTTTATGCCTTGCATAAATCAAAAATTAAAGAATTGACATCATGTCTGTGGTCATGGACTAAACAATAGACGGGGCAGGCCAGACATTTTGCATATTTCTTTTTGTTCTTCAAGTCCCTTCAAATTTTAATCAAAGGTGTCCTTGCAGATGTACTGTACATTACTGTCATTATTTATTAGTAAATTGTAGTTGGCAAATTTATGCAAGTCACTGGCTTGGCGGTTGTACAGCACCAACAAAACCATGAACCCTCAATTTGTAAAACATAAAACATTTGCAGAGAAACTCACATGGATTACAACCATGATCAACCCACAAATTCCTAAAGGAGTACTCAAAATGACAACTATCCTAATTGACTCAATTCCAGGTTTCCATGTACAGCCAAGCTGTAGATCCAAGCTGGTTACAAATGATCTGTGCAAGACAATGGAACTGCGTACTGTCTGCTGCCTGTTTTAACTAGCTATAGTGAGGGAGAACATTTTCTCTTTCATGTGGACATTGCTGTGGAGCATTATTAATCAAAAGCAGAAGAAACTCTTAAACAACTGTCCATCATCAAATTTAATCACCAAGTTTAGAACCTTGTATGTCTATTTTAACTGCATACATGACATGCACCACTTTTATTTCATATATCATTGTTATTATTATTTAACAATTTTTATTTAACGCAAGTTAAGTGTTATAGGCCTATAACTGCTCTAATTTCCACACCAGTAGAACATTTCACCTGTAGAACATTTCAAAATACTGGCACATATCCATGGCGCTAAATAATTGGACTTTAACCTGTGAGTGTTGATTGTAAACATCCTCATCTGTGTGTAATTTGTTGTAATTATCAAGGTAGATGTTTGGGTTGGTTCAGACGGGATAACTGTTTGACACATGGCTTGACAAAAAGGCTATCGACCCCATTGTTGGTAGAGAACTGAAATACATACAAAAACACAAACGGAGACACACTTGCGACCCTATTCACTGCACAAGAAGCCTAGCTCATCCGGTCTTTTGGGCACCTATAATCTGTCTGCTACAACCATTGCACACATTAAGTGCACATCCCCAATGCGATGACTATACAGCTCTGCTGGTGGACTGGGAAGTGAAAGTGTTTTGGAGAAAATCTCATGATTTTCTGCACTCATTCAAATTGACAAGATGTTGCCGAAATGAGACAGGCCAATGAATACAATAACACAATAACACAATCGTGGAAGGCATTGCTAAAAGGCAATGGCTGTCACATGAACATACCTAGCCTCTGACAGCAGCACAGACTTTTAGTATCTGTTCCTTGGCTTCTGCTGATAAACCTGTTAACATTTGTTGACATACAGACCCTGTCACCTTTGTCCCATTAGTGATAATGTATCCTTTTTGCACCCTGCTCTGAACTGGGAGCCACACAGCCATTAAACAAGACAGCCACCATAGATCGATACAGACAGCCAACATCACGGGTTAAAACAGCCGTAAATACACAAGGGGATAGAAGATGTCTGAAAGAAACAGCCGAACAGGCTGTATCTGTGCGAAACAGGCTGCATCTGTAAGAAAGCACACTCCCTGAGAAACAGAAAAGGTAGCACAGTGAAGCAGTGGGAGATAAAGGCAGAGGAAGAAGTTACATTTAATTGATCTCATACTAGCCTTTTCCTAAGGTAAAACCACTGAAATTTACACTGTGGTCCTACACAGTGAGTGCCTGACATTGCTCTGAATTGCCTACACTCTACCATCTATTTTGATATGTATGCATACAAAAACAATTCCACAAAAAAGGAAAAAAAGAATAGAAGCTTTCCCCGAAAATACTTTCACTTAATATAGCAGAAATGAAAAAGGATCCGAAACAGCTCCCTGTCACCCGCTGGATTTGACCACGATTCCTGCACACAGAGGGGGCGGGACCAAAGCCCGCATTCAGTCCGTCTCGCTGATGAGTGACAGGCGATATGCTGCCTGCTCACAGCGCGGAACCTGTTAGGCCGCGGCCTCCTAGCCTTCCCCCGTTTCACATCTGCAGCCGGCATGTTCTGGGTTCCATTCAGCAAGCGCTGACCAATACACTCCAAAACTTCCCCCCTTTCTTTTCTATCGCCCTGCCGGCCCCTCCCCCCTCTCTCCGCAGGCCCTTTCTCTAGCTGTGTGGGGACCCTTTCACTTTTTGTCCCTTCGTGACCTCCCCTGGACCTCATTCTAAGTTCTGCTTTGCGCCATCTGGTCTCGGCGGAGGTAGAGAGTCTCCGGCGAAACAAACAAACTCGCTAACATTTCGGCGAAGGGCTTTGAGGTCAGAGCGCAGCGGCACCGATTTAGATATTATTACAGCTGATTTGCATGTGGACGACAAGTCCGTGCAGTGAGGTAAGTTTCCGAGAATACAATTTGGTCGCCACACCCCTATACCTGCGGTGGTACGTTCCGTTAATTCCCGATAGAAGTCTTTCAAAAGAGCCACTCAAGCCGCACTAAGCAGCTGCGAGTTAGGTCATTTTCCCAGGAGTTCGCCACCAAAGAAATGGGCGCTGGCAGGACCTCAAAAAGGACACCATCTGTCCCTGCATAAAAAGTTTGGTGACACCTTCTGTGTTACCAACAGCCCATAATTAAGCAGAAAGGAATGCGCGGACAGTCTGTGATCTGATTGGTGGCTCGCCCTTCTGATCACCCCGGTGATGAGCTCAGCTTATTTTGTGTCCCGTGCTCCTCCACATCTGTTTTTTCTTGCAGGTAAACAAAACCGGTCCTCGCAAAGCCGTCATGTCTCAGGCCCCCACAGCTCACAACATGCGTTCTTTCTACCACAGATCTCCCCCACATTACAAGCTGCTGTTAAATTCCAGAATCTACAGGAACGTAAATTAATGAAGTGTCCTCTTTTTGTCCCGAGAATAATGCGTTAGTGACAGGTTTATTGTCGTTCTGCCTCACGGTTACTTTAACATTTCAACACGGTTATCTAAATGGGACAATACAGAAAATCTGTAAATTAAAGATTTCTTTAGCTATATATACTATATATACCTTAAAATGTTCCCAGTGAGCAGATACATGTTTAAATGTATGAGTTGCACATTTATGTGTAATACATGTTTCCAAGCCTTCACTAGACACATAAATTGTAGACTATTTTTATTAAAATACAGAGTTTTACTGTTCTTCTTGAACACTTCTTTGTGGTGTATTCAGATGACAAACATTCATTCACAAAAAAGGCAGAAACCAATGTTGACTAATCAGATTCAGAGTGAGGTTACTGTACAAATATGTGCATTAATGTTGTTTATATCATATAGATAACTGTTAATATATAGTATCCAATGTTATATTTGTAATTTACACCAATATGTATATTGTAATAAATAAAAATAAAATAAAATAAATCATAGCTTTTAAATATTATGTGTTAGGGAATATGCAAATCTGTTTAAGTTGCATTTCTTAAAAAAAAACAAAACTTTTTAAGATTTAAAAAAGAGCATGCATGTGCAAAAAAGATGAACTTAACTAGTTTCCATAAAAAAATTGAAAAGCATTAACTTACATAAGCATAAGTAAGTGGTCTACTGAAACACTTTAACATTGTATGATGATGGTGTGTCCCATCTCAACTGTGATCCACAGCTGCAGGACTGATTTGTCCAGGCATTGGTAAATATTCAAGTGGGAGCTACAGTAAAATTCACACTGTGCCCTTTCTTCACAAATACCCTCATATACCGATATAACCCAGGCGCTGATTCACTATCCATCAAAATACCATATTGTTTTTTTTTCCGCTCAACTGTAAGACACACAATGACTGGATTGATCTATCAAAAAAATATTTGTACTCGAGATGCATTGAAATCTATGCAAAATAAACAGCACTTTCTCAAAAAGGTGCAATGAAAAAGATCAATTAGAAAAAAAATTCAACTTTTAAAATGTGAAAACTATAAATAGGAATAAATACATTCCTCAAATGTCACATCAATTATATTGCAAACAGTTAAAAGCACTATGAAGCACTATGGTGGGAGAAAATGACAGGTTTGGCAGCATCAGTGATGGACTTTCAGAAGAATCTCCTCCACCCCCACCTTCCCCAAAGGAGGGACAGTGAACAGTGAACACAGGAACAGTGAACACCTCTCACAGACATAGCGCCAGGAGAAGAGGAGAGAACAAGTTAACGTGTCTTCATAGATTATGCCTCAATGGCTTACACCCCTTTAACTGACCTTCTCAGCAACCCCACAGAAGCATGTCCAATCATGGCAGTACACTGGCTCACTGCAGGGCCTCTCTGTAGTATTAAACAGGAGTTCCAGGTTGTGTTGTAATGAAGCTCAGAATAGGAACAAGTGAATGTTCATTGATTCGAAGAGATTCCAAATGTGCTGAGTGCTACTCAAATAAAAACAGTGTGATGGCTCTTTCTGCCCCCACAGTGCGGTGGCTATTTTTATATATATGAATTTGCCCTGCCCATCATACTCTGATATGGCCAGAACTGTACAGAACAGTGCAGCAGAGTAAAAGACTTTAGAGACTGTAATCACAGTAAGAATGCCATCATTTACTTGCCAGAAACTGGAGACAAGACCTGTCTGGTGGCAACTGTACTTGAAAGTGAGATAACGTACGCACAGAGGCAGCTAGCAATTGTACTAGCTATTGGCCAGTAGTGCATGTCGTCCCAGTACACAGTAAACTCTCAGAGCAGGAACAGAACACAAAGAATGATGTCCCATTTAGATGGTCGCAACCCCCCCCCCCCCCCCCCATCCAGAAAGAAGACCCCCCCTTCTCCCTCAATGCTTGTTGCCTCCCAGTGTCACTGCCTCTCCCATTATATAACAATTAAAGATCAGACCATCACATTCATTTTTTGGACCACTTAGAGTTTCATTATTCAAAGGCCTGATCGAGTGCTTAAGGATGAATCATATCTGTAATTAGCGGACTCTCACTAGGCTTGTACACAATCCGCAGGCACAAAGTAATCGGTATAAAAGTCCCTTTAATTAATTTATCTGTGGGAGTGAGACTGGGAGAAAGGCCCAGGGAGAGGGCTGGCCTGGACGGCTCCACAGAGCCCCCTCCAGTGCCTATGGGGTAATACACAGCCGTGAGCTCAACAACTAGATTAGACTTAATATAAACTAAAGCAGCATACCATTCACATACACACAGCATCTCAGCTCACATGGCCTAGATTGGTATAAACTGATATGGATTGCTATGAATCAAAAAAGCTGGTATAAACGTGTTCAGACAGGCATACCTTCTATAAACCAGTATAAACTCGTAAACACTTATATAAATTCAACAGACTGGTTAAAACGGCTGTAATGCAATCTTGTACATGTATAACCTGGTATAGACTAGTAAACTCTATACAGATTTGGTATGAATGTATTGCTGTAGATGAATATACTTGCTATAGACTGGTATAAATTGGTACAGAGTAGAATAAAGCTTACCTTTTATACACTGGTGTATGCATGATTACATTGTACAGACTGGTATAAGGCGGTATAGACTATTACAAATGCTACAGTGTGGTATAAACTGGGTTAAGACTGGAACAGACTGGTGTATCCTGGTACAGACTGGTTCTATTTTTCTCTTCCCCAAGAGTGGGCTACAGCTGGATAAAAAAGTCATGATAGAGGAAGGACAAATGTCAGACCCCTTCACTTCAGTGTTTGTGGAAAGGTGAAAACTATAAACAGTAAATATCCTTAAAACAGATGGCAGTTACTCTATGTGGGGCTGCTGGCATGGTTCCTTCAAGAATATCCGCTAAGAAATATCTCTCCCTCCTGACAGTGCAGACCCATCAATCATAAATGCCCGTATGGGAAGCAGCTCTTTGTGAGCTACAGGACGTGGGCTCCAATAAAGGCCGTCTATGACTCTGTCCTGGTTCAGGCTGGGCAGAAAACAGCACTTGCTCTTGTTCGGCCCTATCAAGGACAGCGAGATTCACTGCCCTGTGCCTCTTCATCAGTTACCTGCTCTGTGACATCCTCCAGCAGCCATACCACCCTATACCCCACGCAAGCCAAGAAGCTGTGGGCTTGCTTAGTACTTGAATGGGAGATTTCCTGGGAAAATGTAGCTGCTGGAAGAGATTTTGGTAGACCAAAAATGAATCTACTGCCCCAGCACAGCGATGGGCCGCTGAGTTTTAGGCGGTGTTGTGCTTCAATAAGTTGTTAAACCAAGGGTCTGATTTACTCAGGCTATTAAAACTTCCCTTGACCTTGGTGTCCTGGTCAAATTCCAACAAAATGATGCCAGGCCACCTAATCATCCTCCATCATTGACTACACAATCCCTTGCACTCCCTACTCACCTTGATTCTCTTAGCTAATCCATCTCAAATTTAAGAAGGTAAAATAAAAATATACATACAAATAAAACCGAGGTGGTTGAGGGTCTTCCTGGTTAGAACGCTTTCCCTAAAACTCACAGAGCAAATAGGCAAACCCCTCCCCCCGAACAAACCTCACTGCAGCACAAAGCAGTGCCGTGCCAGCACCCCGCTCAAAGAACAGCATTTCTGTGCATAATCCCCAGCTGTGGAAACCTTCGCTCTGGCTCAGTTTTCGGTCTCTGCTTTTGGCTAGGTTTCAATCTCCATCTCGGCTCTGGTTCAGTCTCCATTTTGGCTCTGTTTCAGCACACTTGCCATGACAAGGCTCAGGCTGCTGGCATATGTTCAGCAGACAGAATGGGACAGTGTGAGATCTCAGAGGGGACCTTTGTGTGTGGTGCGTTCCCTCTTGTTTCCTATTCAGTGCATAATTAAAGCTCTGCGCTATTTACAGACGTACATTTAGGCCCCAAAGAGAAAACCACTCGAAGACAGATTGGACCGGGCGCTCCAAACTCCACCAGGATGGATGGCCCCCATTTGGGCTCGACCTTTAAAAGGTTAAAGACATGTTCGCTTACAAAGCAATCAATTACTACGGCCACGTGGCAACTTCAAAAATTGGCCCCCCTCGTCCTGGCGCAACACTTCTCATGACCGGACACCATGGTAACAGTTTTGCAGCTTCCCCCACAGATTGTATGGTTGGGCTGTAGGCCTAACGGATTGGTCTCTCCAAAAAAGCCCTGTAAAACCCTTTGCTGTTCCCTTGTCATCATCTCAGCATGGAAGGAGCCAGTTTTACAATGGGGCCACTGATGGGAGTTATACTACAGGTCTGCTGTTGAAGAACAATCATTTGTCAGGTCTCTCATTCTGCCATTTGCATTTAATTGGTTAATAAGCACTCTCAAAATTTCACGGAATTTTGTTCAAAAAGGAAAACCACACAATTTGTGTATATGAGTGTGTGAGCTTGTATGTAAGTATACTTTTTACATCTGAATTTTTGTGAATATGAGAGAGACGTATGCATATCTCTGAATATGTGTATGTGTATATGCAAAGAGAGTATGTGTGTGTGCGCGTGCACACGTGTGTGTGTGTGTGTGTGTGTGTGTGTGTATGAGGCTCTCCGAGGCAGGGCTGTGGTAGTGAGTTATAATGACAGCACTCTGCCTCTGCCTGATGGAGGCTGCAGCATGGTGAGTCATGTTTTAATTGCATGTCTGGTCTGAATGATGGGACACTTAATTCTTACACATTCCACACAATTGCTTTCAACTAACAGGAGCCCAGGGAGCACTGGGTGGGTACGGGAGACATATGGAGAGGGACTACTTATTATGAACAAAATATTATTATGGATTATATTATATATTATACGCTATTATAAACAAAACAGAAATAATGCAATCCATAATGCGAACACAATATAGCGACCCTAATAAGGACTGTAATCTAATGAACTGGGATTATAAACATGTTAACTGGTTGGGTTAATGGATCTGGCCTCACCTGACTGGAAATCAGAGTTGGGCTGATTCTGCTGGGCTCCCTGTGTCCACGCTTGCTGAGGTATCCCACAATGGCCATCACAGATGGGGGGGAAGGGCGCACAGTAGAGCACAGTCTTCAGGTCGACCGGGCGTAGCAGAGACCTGGCACTGCTGTAGTACCCTGTGGAGGACAGGCATGGTGCTTTTTGCCCAATCCATTACTGTCCTCTTCTCTCCCTTATAGCCACTAACAACCCAGCCCTGGGCCTTATGGCCTAGTTTGGAGAAACAACACTGCAGCTGGGGCCAGGCCATCACAGTGCAATTAATTGCTAAAGCAGTTAATAGACTTTTTATTAGCTTCAATTAGGGGAATGAGGACGGGGGAACCCCCACAATAAGAAAAAAGAAAATGTAGAAAAAGACCTGCAGTGGTCAGGTCTATTCAAACGGTTCTGACCACAAGTCACAAGTCACCCTCCTGTCTATATTTCTGTTTCACAGTCTATCAGAGTGACCACACAGCAGATTGGGGCCATAACGGTTGTGCATAGACAGAAACAGGAGAAAGGGTGCAGAAAGAGATAGAATGAGACTGACAAAGGACCAGGTCCAGATGGTCAAATAATAATGACCAGGAACAAAGAATACGTTCACAGAAAAATGACCAGGACAAGGGAAGATGGCCAGGAAGAACCGAGCAGGACCAGAGAGGAAGGTCAGAGAAAAATTACCGGAGAGAAGGGTGGGTGTGAGGCCCTTTTTAAACGTGCCTTTCTTCGTGACTCAGGAGATTACAGCTTATAGAAAATAATAAATTATCCAGAGCTATATTAGCTGGGATGTAAATTGTGTAGCAATTATATTTTAATGGCTCATAAAGTGAATGAGTAATAGGAGAACCATTAGCAGGAAGATCACTTTGACCTGCTGTTCCTTCACAGAGGCATCTCAGCCAGCGCAATCCCATCATGCAGTGTGGGGTCCTTACCCCCGACCCCTTACTTCTCAACAACTCAGGGAATTAGTGCTAACAAAAACAGGGAAAACCTCTCAGAGAGAGAGAGAGATAGAGACAGCGAGTGAGATGTGATAATAAAGGTGACGATATGTTATGAGATTATGGTCCTTCAGGCCAATGTTTTTTTGTTTTTGGAATGGAATGTCAATGGAATGGTCATTCATAATGAATTAATGAATCTGCTTATTTTGTCAATTTAATTATCTGTTTGTGTGTACAGTATGTGTGTAAATGCGTAGATAGGAGGTACATGTGAGTCTGGGTTGAGATACAGTATGGCTGAGATATGGTACGAACTGTGTACATGCAGTAAGGAGAATCAGTTGTAAGCCCACTGAGCCAAAGTTAGTCTTTGTGTCGTAGCATTTCATGTAACACATTTAAGCTAACACCTTAGTAAACAACTTGGAGGTCACTTCCTGTATTTAACAAGAAAAGTATTGTCAGCTGTTTGGGGCCACATTCCATAAGATAGCTTGTTAGAGGTAATTACTCAGGTTTCACTCCCAAATTGACTGGGGAACAGTTCGCTACAATACAAAAGAGAGGCATAGATGTGAAACAAAGGTAATTAGAATATGGCTCATCCACATCTCTTGTGGCCCCTTTCAGGATGGCTGGAACAGTCTCTTTGAAAGGCTTGAGGGGACTTGTAGGCTCCATTTAGTGACACAACCATTCCTGATGAAATTAATGATCACAAGTTGCTATAACAACTTGAATGCAGATGCTCTGTAGCCCGAATGATTCACTTGGTCTTCTCTCTATGGTATCAGTGTGATCTGGAAGAATTTCTGATCTTGTCTATATGGCACTCTAGGGTGACTGTCACCGTGGGAACAAGGACATTGTGTTCACAGGGTGAACAATTTATGAGCCATTAAAGCGAGGCGATGTGGGGCATCTTATCAGGACGGACTGCTGTTTTCAGGCAAGGTGAAAGGTCTGCACTAAACTTCACGCACCAAATCTCATTTAGTAAAACTCATGCACTAAACTACAGAAAGTGAACCCCATAAGCCTATATCTCACACAGTAAACAGCTCACACTAAACCTAATTTATTTCACCTCACACAGAAAACTGTACAAAGTAAAGCCCACATGCTATACTCCACACATGCTATACCTCACTCTTTTGCTAAAACGTCTAATTACCAACACTAAAGTTTAATTCAATGAACTTGAATGTGCTCAATGTCACACAATGCAACACATTCACATTCAACACATTCACTCAACCGTACCTTACATACCTGGAACTGCACACACTAGTCCCCACACTATAAACCGCAGTTACCATGCCTGACGCTATGTATATCCATGGCAACAAAAAAAAAAGTTTCAACAGTCAGAACCTGCTAAGAAAGTCTTAACCCCACCAATCACATTCAGGATTCAGGCACAGTGCCAGGGACCACACTTTCCAGTCACTCAGTGATGGGTGCTATAGTTCCCATGACAGCTCTGTCATGCTTCATGCAGGCGAGTCAATCACAGGCTTTCTCCCTGTTTACCTCTACACATCGGCGGTTGGGGGGCAGCAATAAGATACAGATACACACACACATACACACACACACACAGTGCCTATCTGCCATGCTCATTTGGTCTCATTTGCTTTAATTGCATTGTAATGTGCTTCTTTTTTTCTTCTTTTTTTGCAAACGGTAGCAATTAATTATTTTGATATGGAACAAAATGCAGCAAATATAAACAGTCTAATAGCCCTTCATAAACCAAATATAATTTTTCAAACTCAGATTAAGTTCCAGAATGTACTATTTAGCTACTGTATCACCACACCCCTCCATTTTCACTTTCTATTCTCTATTTTTCAATTTCAGTCTAAAGAAAACATCTTTGTGTTATCAACTTCAGAGATTACATCAGCATCTAGCTGCAGCTTTTTCATCCTTAATTTGTGTTGATGAACATGGTGAAAATTGTAAATTGAGATAAAGTTTGTTTTTTCACTTTGAGTTTTGAGTTATGAAGATGTAAAGTATATTTTTAAAGGAGGTAAGAATGACACAGTGACTGTGAAAAATATTTAAGTGTAATGAGAGCGCAACTCCCTCTCTCTGTGAGTGTGACTGTGCAGAGTCTGCTCCCTCTTTCTCTCCCTCTCTCTCTCCCCCTCTACCTCTCTCTCTCCCTCTCTCTCTACCTCTCTCTCTCCCCCTCTCTACCTCTCTTTCTCTCTGACAGTCCGTGATTACAGTGAGTAGACTGTGCTGCCGTTCCTTCTTTCTTGTCCTACGACTATCTCTGTGAGTTTGACAGTTTGTAATTACTGTGGAGAAAGTGCTCTCTTTCTTTCTCATTCTCTCTCTCTTTCTCTCTCTCTCTGTACCCAGGTGTGCACTCTCTCCCTGCTGGGAACATACTGCCATCATGGGCCCTTGCAGCAGCCAATGAATTATGAATGACAAGGATCTGAACCAATAAAAGCAGCACCATATTTTATATGCAGTAAATCTACTTCCATATTGCATTGGTGGTGCCGGGTGACACATTTATAGTTGCCAAGAGATGAAAGCAGAGGGCGGGTCCTAGGAATCAGCAGTTTTGGAGCAAACCCCCGCTGCAAGAGACCTGTAACCTGCTCTAAACTTAACTGTCCTGCCCTGATCATGCTGTGTATGAATATAAATGTTGAATTCATCCACAAAAACACGAATCCAGAGACCTTCGGTCAATTGGGATCAGACACATCTGTCTAACAGAGCAAAATATTGATTGTATATGCCCTGAATTTAATATCTGAAGTGTGATTTGTTGTGTGTATGTGTGTGTGTGTGTGTGAGAGAGAGAGAGAGAGAGAGAGAGAGAGAGAGAAAGAAAGAAAGAAAGAACAACAAACTGACAGTGAAGGGACCTGAGTGCAGAAAATGCATTTAAACATTCCATCTGATTAATACAGGTCTTCTGTTACTCCTGCAACAACGTCAGCATGATGTTTTAAAAGTGTTGTTGTAGTGTTGTAAAAAGATTTACATCATGTCTAGCAAGGCGCTCAGCTTCAGCGCAATTCATATTTATATCCTGAAACAACCTCGTACATTAACTAAGCATGCATTTTGCCCTCCTTAGTTTCCCTCTCTGGTGGATATCAGAATAAATCTATTAGCGTTCAGCTTTGCTGCTGTTGGACAGGGGGACCACGTTCCTGTCATAACTACAGAAATCATTATGGTGGCCACCGTGATTAAGACTACACAATTATACTGGTATATGGGGCATAGTGAAATGGCTGCCTCTGTGCTGCTTATCTGTTCATCTGACTGACAGGAGCAGTCATAATATGGTGAATAGATATCGCGGTAGTGAATAGGCATGTTAACTGTAAATAGGTAGGATACTAATTAATAAGAGTAGTGATTGTGAATAGCTACAAATAATGGTAATGGTGAACAGCTATAATAATTAGAAATAGATATCATTACTGTGAATAGACTTTGCAGTGGTGAATACGTAAGACTGGTAAATAGGCGCAGTAAAGGTGAATTAGTATAGCAATGATGAGTATGTTTAGTAATGACAAACTGCTACAGTAATATTAAGACTAGTCAAATAATGGTGAATTGCTATAGTAATGGGGAGGGTGAACAGGTACCTTTGGTAGATGTGATATCCTGCTCCACTAATGATCCAGCCAGCCTCCATTGGGTTTGGAAACTTTACTGTTTTAGCAATCAGGTGTTGCACATCTCTCCATATCAGGTCTGAAGTGGAAAACACAAATACAGTGTCTTTACATACTCACCAAGCACTTTATTAGGAACTAATACTGGGTATGGCCTTCGGCTCTGAAAACAGCCTCAATTCTTCATGGCATGGATTCCACAAGATGTTGAAGACATTCTTTTGAGATTTGTTCCATGTTGACATGATTGCATCACACAATTTTTGCAGATCTGTCAGCTGCACATTCATGCTGTGACTCCCTTCTTCCGCATCCCAAAACTGTCCTACTGGATTCAGATCCGGTGACAGGGAAGGCCACTGAAGAACATTGAAGTCATTGTCATGTTCATGAAACCAGTTTGTGACAACTTTTGCTTTGTGACATGGTGCATTATCATCACACACGCACATACGCGCCCACCAACATAAGAAGCATGAATATGTTCTACCTCCTTTCCATTAATGATGAGTTGATAACAATGTATTTCAGCTCTATAATAACCCTGGGAACAGCTAGTTTAGCTCCAAATATTCAAGGCTCAACAAAGGAGCTCTCAATGAATGTAGTGCACTTTTTCCAAATGGAAATCCAAACGCAGCTGACTCAAGTGTCACGTCAAGCAATATACTAATGGAATCCAATTAGAACCTTTATACAGCGGATGGGATGAAAAAATATTGCCTCACTCTGTATAACAAAGGACCTAAAAGTCATCAAGAAACGATTTTCAGGAACAGAAAGTGCAAAGGAAAATGGGCTCCTTTGTCCGCTGATTATTGTGGGCTCAGGAAATAATGATATTTGAGTTAAAGAAATTGTTGACCACCGTATTTCAGTAGTAATTTTTTTCTCCTCGTGCGTGTTCTCTCAAGAGGGAGGAGCTATGGATGACAGAAAGGGGACCTAACATCCTCATGCTGAAGATGAGAACCTTGTTACTGGCGCTTACACAAAATAATGTGTCCACAAATCACATATGAACATCAAACATGTATTGTAAAAAAGAAATCCAGAAAGGTCAGCCGGTCAGTCACGTGAAAATGTGAAATTTCACGTAAATTCATGGCACGTGGAAATTTTGTCACGTGACATTTTCTTTTCACATGTGAATATTAAAATTTGCATGTGGAAATGTTAAATCCACATGTGAAATTATGACTTCTTTCTGATTTATTTTCGTAAGGCGCCCCTCCCCCCAAACACTGAGGAGAGGAGAGCACTATACCTGCGAGCTGGAGGGGACCCAGCCCACTCCAAGAGAACACCGCAGCATAACATCCATCTAAAGGACTGCGCTCATGTTTAAAGAGTAATAACTTAACCAGGTTAACCTGCAGAAAAAGAGAGCAGGAGGGAGAGGGGGGAAATGAATTCGATGTGTTTTGTGGTAAACCACACAGAAATATGCTAAACCGCATGTAGAGGTGCATTCTGAGCATGTATAACAGAGCAGCAATAAAAAAAAGAAAGAAAGAAAAAACGGTGCAAGAGAGTGCTTTCATTAACGTGTAAAACGAAACACAGTCTCCATGCAAAACAAGTGTTTCGCGGACAGAATAATAAAATAAAAAAGCAACCTAGACAATTATTTTAAGCTTTTATTTCACAGGAACCAAGCACAGACGGGCTTTGTACTTTTAAACTGACGTGTTGGGTATATTACGCAGCTATATTAAATATATGCATGAGCGTAATGCTGTTAGGGCTCACGTTTTCCAAGTCCCATTAGCACCGGATTCCCCTCCAGTGGAATCATGAGCAGCTAGCGCCCTGGCTGGTTTGCATAAAGCAAACAAAATTAAATTTGCTTTGCTAAATCAAAGCTTGTATGGGATTCAGCGTCTCTCTCTGGGACAAATTACTTCAAACAGCCCCTTTGTATCATAACAGAATAAAAAAAAAAAACCTATATTCAGGCCAATCAGCTGCTCCAAATGCCCTCAGTGCAGGAATTAATTATTGAACTCTGCGAGTTTCCATCTCCTTTGCGACACAGGTCTGTTTATTAGTGAGGCGTATTACTCTTAAACCTCTGCTGTGGTTTGCGTCAAGTCTGGGGTGCAGGCTTCTGGGAGGCAGGTTTAGTGATTCAGGTCTGCTTCTGCGAATTTCTGACTATAAATCTGATAACAGTATACCGGTGTCTGTGTAAGCTACTCTGTATAAGAGTGTCTGCCAAATGCCTACATGCCAATATAAATACGCCTACGTCTAAACGCTTCTCCAGCCAGGCGTCACCGATTCTGTGCTCATGTAGCAGTTTACAGACCAACGGTTAATGAGATCACACGTTATGGTCTTTATTATTTGCGCTGTTTATTATCTGCGCGCATCCGGCTTGTATCAGTCTGCTGTGTTAGAATCAATAATACAGTCCGATCCAATGCATGCTCACACCTCCACAGTGTGCCAGAGTGAGCGTGGGGGCATATGTTCACACATATGTGTTTGTGTGTGTGTGCTGCATGTCTGTGGAGAGAGAGAGAGAGATAGATAGAGAGAGAGAGAGAGAGAGAGAGAGAGAGCATATTACTCTGCAGCACAAAAAAACTAACCAAACCGGCCTGAAATAAAATACAAAGTACCTGCAAAGGCAAGATTAAGATTAAGAAACAATGTCTGCGGATGGAGACTCTCTAAATACAGTATATAATCTCTGGTTGAAGCGTAAGGGATACATCAGCTCTGACATATGCTAGTGTTCTCCATTACATTCCTGCAGTCTCTGAGGTCCCTCTGAGGTGATACCATCTCCTCCTCCACCTTTTTATCCACCCCACCCCTCACATCCTCCTGGGTTTGACAATCTGTACCTTAAATACATTTGGTTTGCTCTTTCTTTTGACACTGCAATCCTTTTAGGAGAGACAGAATGCAGAAAGGGGGGCGATAAGGGGGCGGGGTACAAGCTTGCCGTGTTTGCACCCCCTCTACTGTAACTTAACCCTCGTCACCAGGGAATGATTTCAGATGAGGCCTCCTAACAATTTCTTCATATGAGGAACTGATTAATGTTGTAATATCCTTGAGAATGTCTTCATTCATTTCTTGTGAGACACCATAGGTTTTAAAAATTTGGTGCGCACAACATTCGATTTAAACACAAAACTGTGACTAACAGACTAACCAGCTAACTTTCATTGCCACTGTTGAGTATAGCAACCTTTCATTAGTGCAATGAGTATAATGACCCTTCAATAGCATGGTGAGTGTAACGATCCTTCATTAGCCGTCTCTATAAGGACGTTTAATTAGCAGTGTGACTGTAAATACCTCTCTATACAGGAGCTCGACTCAAAACCCCTTGGATATCCGCCATCACTCTTATGTTCCAGACACAGTACCAATAACTGATCAAATCAGGCAATCCAATTCCAATCACTATGAGGAAAATTATTAAATGTTCTAAAATCAGTACTTGAGTGTGTGCACTTATTGGACTGCAGCTAACAGAGCCAGTAGTGTAGGTAACTAACAGACACTGGAGAAATCCTGCCTGTCTTTGTTATATAACTCTAGGTGGGCAAGCCGCTAAAGGTGGAGTACATTAAAAACATGAATGAGTGCTGAAAAAAGAACATGTGTGTGGTTTTATAATCCAGGACCGATGGGCACGGCCCGAGCGCACTCAGAAGAGCAGCGGTGTTGCTGTCAGTGGCGATAATGCTCACCGTGTGTAATCACCCCCCTGCTGTCTGAAACGAGACCTGTACAGAAAATCCCACAAACTCCCAATTTATACTCTGCACTTCACTACTGCACAGAATCCCTCCCACAACAGCCCTAAAATAAAATCATAAAACCGCATTAAAACTAATAATGGGAAAAAACACTCATTTTTTTCTTCTTCCAAAATTCAAGAGAAGTGCAAATGTCCTTTAACAAGAGTATTTAATCACCAAGAGAATCTCAGCCGTTAAATAAAGTGCAGAGCATTTGCACTTGAAACCCTATACCCTGCGGGTGCACTTCTAGTATACAAGCTGTCTGAGACAAGGGAGTCTGATGATGGAATGACATTTAATATAGAAAAACATACCCCCATGCCTCAACATCTTAAGGGAGCGTGTTTATCACGTTTAAACACGTGTCGTGGGACCGCTTCAGTGCCTTCCCTTGTCGAAAGCCTAAAACGAGAAGCCTCCATGTTTTACTTTCCATCCTGGAAGAGGTTTGGTGAGATGGGTAATCCCGGACGAGTGCCGATTCTTTGTTGGCACTGAAGGATTCATCTCACCGTTTTGGCAGGGGGGAAAGCCAGATCCCCGACTGGTGAAAATGCTTGTTTCCATTCAGGGAGCCTAATCCTGTTCATGTGAGGTGCCAAACAAGACCTAGTAAAATGCTGTATACTGAGAGGGGGGTATCTTTTTTTTTACTGCCCAACAAGCAGGTCAGAATTATTAGCGTGATAAACGTGCACAATAAATAACACCATTTCTGAAATATGGTGCAATGTGGAAAATATTTAGAATTTGAAAAATGTTTAGTTAATTTTATTGAATTACTTGTTACAATGAAACTAACCTATTTACCACATTTTTACAAATTTGAAATGTATTTATAGCAAAAAAACTATAAATACAAAGTTTTCAAAGTTATTGGCAGGCCTAGACTAGGTGCAGCCTCCACTGGCATGGATAACGGCAAGTATTTTCCTATAATTTTTGATAAGGTTAGAGAACATTTGGAGTCATCTTGACCTATTCTTCCATGCAGAACCCTTTCAAGATATCCTTAGCACTTATGGATGGCCCTCTTCAATTCAGACTATAGGTTTTGACAGGGTTTAGGTGTGGAGACTGAAATGGAAATATCGATTTTGTTGAATATGAGGTACGCTTGGGGTCTGCTTGCTGGCAGGGGCAGCCAGGTTTTTGACAAAAATGTGCTGGTAATTAGTGGAATTCATTATGCTGTTGATCTTAGAAGAAGTCTAGAGTCACTAGCCACAAAACAGCAGCAAAACATCAATGGTTCACCATCATATTTGATGGTAAGTTATTTGATGGTAAGTATGAAGTATACCCCTTGCAAGAATCACTCTTCTGATCGCAAATATGCTGATGATCTACATGGCCAAAAAGTTAAACTTATTTGAGACTTGGTAACCCCAAAGATGCAACCAAACTATATATTTCTTGATCTTCTTTGCTTATCTCACCATCAGTAGTGTGCATGGGAACAACATACTCTTGCATCTTTTTCCTGGCAAGTTTCAAGATGTTTGACACTTTTTGACTACTGCCCTAACAATGTTTAATGTTATGATTTTTTGTGCCCATTACCTGATTTGTTTAAGTCAACGACCATCTGTCTTTTTAGATTTGACAGTTCTATAGCTTTCCCCATGGTGAAGGGATGGGCTTAAGTGGAATTTCATTGCAGATTTAACTATTTGATTCTATCATTTTCAACAAGCGTGCCAATAATTCTGGACCTGACTATAAACAGTAAAATAACAGCCTCATGTATGTGTTTGGACATGAGGTAACATGCCTCATGCATGGCAACTATGAAATCGTCAGTATAGAGAAGCAGAATTCTGACAGAGAGCAGAAAGCAGCAGAAGTATATTTAGTCACAAGGGAGTGTTGGTAAGAAAAAATGATTGTTCCACCGGCAGGTCACTTAAACCCTCTAAATCCTGGTCTCTGAGGCCAGGGGCGAGTGGTCAATTAGTGCCAGCCAGCCGAGACCACCACAGAGTGTGGCCTGCCATTACAGTCTGACCCTGGTGATCAATGAGAGAGAATCCCCAACTGACAGAGCACCACAAAACACCAGAACCAGGGAGAGGCAGAGGAGGAGCACAGAACTCAGAGAGGACACAACTGTTACCGTGAGGTAACTCTGGGGCAGTCCGAGGTCACTGTAAGGTTAATCGATGGTCACCATGGTTAGTCTGAGGTGAGGCTTCATATTGGCATATCTTTGTAAGATAAATGCATTTCTACACAAACATCCAGCATTGGAACTATACTTCCCTCTAGGGTTTTTTAGCGCACTTGTCCCTGTATCTATACTTCCCTCTAGGGTTTTTTAGTGCACTTGTCCCTGTAACTATGCTTCCCTCTAGGGTTTTTTAGCGCACTTGTCCCTGTTATGCAGTTTGTTATCTAATGTAATGCAATCCAGGTATTTATAGATTCCTAATTTCTAGAACACTGGGATCATCATTTCTTTTATCAATCATGTTTTAAGATAACATTCCTTAGGAAGGACTTTGGACAGCAAAATGAATCCTTGCAACAAGCAGTATTTTTTTTTTTTTTATCCCAATGCTCCAAAATAAAGAAAACAGTAAAAAATGATTCATTCATTGTAGACATGAGGTCTGAAGTCTAGTATACTGTTGGTGAGGAAGTGTGGAAGGGTTAGGGTGGTAGATGAGGTGTGGTAGGGTGTGTAGGGTCATGTAGTGTGGTAGGGTGCTTGATGAGGTGTAGTAGGGTGTATAGGGTCATGTAGTGTGGTAGGGTGTTTGAGGAGGTGTAGTAGGGTGTGAGGAGGTGTGAGTTGGTTTACTTACTTGGCCTTCAGGACTAGGGTGAGGACCCCAGCAGTTTTGAGTGCAGCACGGGATGTCCCAGAGAAGTGTGTGACACAGCCCTCATTCAGGCTCTGCCACCTTTAAAACACACGCACGTGAGTACAGGTTGTAAGGGTATGGCTGCAAAAAGACGCCTAGACAGGGATGACTGAAACTGTCAAATAACGCCTTTCTCAACAATTACTCTGTCCCTCTCTCCTTCTCCCATTCTCTCTCCCTCTGGCAGTGCATTTCTGTGGCACCACCACACCTCTCCTGTTCCTCCCGCCAGCCCCAGTGAAAGGATTCGCTCCTAATTAACACCCGAGCCTCAGTATCCGGCCTTGTTACACACCCACCCCGAGAGGTCAACCTATAAATACATACCACACCGTCAAACAGGAACCCTTCCGTGGATTAAGACTAATACAGCTCCACCCCCTTCACATATGCCTCCTCACACGTACAGGAGCCATATGGCAACTACCTCACATTCCCTATGTACCCCTGGAATACGCCATCAATCATAGAGGACCTATAGATCTGCAGACTTAATCCCCAAACACCCTCCTCACACCGCTCAACCTACATATATACACTGCTCCCTACAGTACTTAGCGCCCATATACATATGCACTGCCCCCTACATCATTCAACCCCCATACCCACAAGCCATACCGACCGCTCTTGCCAAATGCACACACGTGCCAAAACCACTCAACCCCCATACACACAAATCATGCACACCCACATCCCTTAAGCCCTGATACACATACCTGACATCCCTATCCCCTATACACCCCATTAAAACAAGTTATTTGCTATAATCCTAAATGTAACAGGCTAAAGAGAAAGCACAGATTGAGACTAGCATCGGAAAAGGCTCCTCATTGCAACATTTATCACTTAGCCTGCATACAAATCACAAATAAATCTGTGAAATGTATATTTATATTTAGCAGGCTCTTTAATCCAGTGAGACTTACATAAGTGTGCAGAAAAAGGTTTAGGCAATGAAGAGCAGATGCCAAATCATTAGGGTCACAAACGATAGTAGTCATAAAACATAACTTCCTTGGAAGTAGCCAATACATAAACCTACAAAAAAGTGCCATAGTAGGTTCAAGCGGGAGGCTGAAAATTTTGTGCTTCAAGTAGAAAATGGCTTTCCTTCTGTACTTACCATTTAGGTCTATTTAAATTCAGTTTGTTACATCCCCAATCCATCCTGCTCATTTATATTTTCTGTTCATTTATCTAGCATATGTTCTGCACCTTAAAGGTACAATAGGTAAGATTTTTGTGTTAAAACATTGTTACAAGACCATTGTAAATCCCTTCCTATCATTGAAAAAGGCTCACTGACATGTTTACTGACCCTCTGCCTGTGTTTATAGTCTTTACATTTGGGTTTAAAAATATACAGTTGAAGGCCCAACACTCACAATTATTGTATAACTGTACAATAATTCTAGCTCATTGGTTGAAAATTGGTTCTAATTGCCACAGCCAATGGCGTTTCAACGTCAGCGCGTTTTTACATCACATTACATTACATTATTGGCATTTGGCAGACGCTCTTATCCAGAGCGACGTACAGTTGATTAGACTAAGCAGGAGACAATCCTCCCCTGGAGCAATGCAGGGTTAAGGCCCAATGGCTGTGCGGATCATATTGTGGCTACTTCGGGATTAGAACCACCAACCTTGTGTGTCCCAGTCCTTTACCTTAACCACTACGCTACAGGCCGCCCTGCGTTTATAGAGAAGGGGGAGGGATAAACAGTGTTGTGGCTTGAAGGTGTTTGTTGCTGCTATTCCTCTCTTGACCGTTAGAAGTCTGAAATGACCTATTGTACCTTTATATACAGTACATTGGTGAATTAACAGCGCTTATTTTGAGCAGATACCTGCTGAGAAACAATAAAGCGTAGCAGAATATGGGAGAGCGTTGATATCATGTGTACAATCTGGCTGAATGGACACCAGTATAGACACATATCTGACTGTAACATAACTTAAAATGAAGAGTCATTGTAAAAACATGTTCAGGCATAGGTTCCATAGTGAAGGAAAAAAATAATAGCACAGAAAAGGAGATGGAATATAACTGTATGAAAAGCAGCAATAAAGAGGTGACAGTATGATAGTTCAACATGTTCAGTAAACCTCAAAGCTACTTTCATTTCATCCTTTAAAAAGTACTGTCTGTGAACATCTGCAAATCAAAGGAACAAAAAGGCAGGATTGGAACTGCGGTATATCTCAGCTCAACTCTGGGGAAAACATTTGAACAGGTGATACCTTTCTAGTTTCCAAATTTATATGGATTTGTAAATTGAATGAAAAATGGTGTGAAATAAAAAACCCAAAGAACAAAGTATCATACCCCTGTTCAGTAATCCTTTTAAAAATGGTTTGTTTACATTTATCATACTAATCTTATTGCACTAATGAAAACCAGCGCACACAATCTTTAAAATGTCAAGTTTCTTCCTCATGTGCAGTAATGTAGGTCTGCCTCCTCTGGTGTTTCCAAATGATTGTATCTGCTGGTTGACAGAACTGTGACAGGTCTACAATAATGACTCATAATACACTAATAATAGATATCCTCAGCACCATCCCAACTGGTCTGAAATGGACATGATCTCATTCGACCTCTTCTTTGTCATGTTCTAGTGATATACATTTTAATGCAAAGTGAAGACATAAAGTGATTTCTCACTTAAATCACATAAACAACCCTGTGTATTACATGAAATTAATATGACAAGGCAAGCAAAACCTCATTTATATAACCACCTACATTTGCATTGTCTTCTCCCTTAATTTGATTTAAACATTTATTTAACGCAATAATTTAACAAACTTCTCCTTTTTAAAACAGATGGAACTAAAATGAGTTTTGCATCAGCTAGCCAGTCAAGTGAGAACTGTTAAGACAGACAGACCTATCTGTTAAAACACATTTGCAGCATTTGGCATGGCACTAGCCTTGCTAACTACCATAAGTAACAAATTAAAACTCGTTTTGCCAGTTAATGATTACATAAAATGAACAGTGGTGTAAGAGCTTTGTGACAACACATTTTACATGTTTGTTTATCAATATGGAAGATTCTACATAAGTTCACTTATGCACCACAACTGTGGAATTGCAGATTTCTGGAGGCTCCGTCAATACTGTATATAATCAGCAAACACCTCACCACCTATTCTGGTGTCGAAAATGATGCCAAATCCACAGGCATTGTTAGCCTCTATTGGAACCTCACCTGCACACCTGGTGCGAAGAATGAGGCACAATTAAACACACATCACCGAGAGCCACAGCCAATATCACACCGACAGCCATTACTACGCCACTGACATCTATTTATATCTAAATAATAGTCACTTCATCTGCAAAAACGCTGAAAAATTTCATCATGAGATTAAATAAGTGATGTTTTATAAACAAACCCCAACCCTTCCCCCAAAATTAATTAAACTCATTAATTCAGTAACAGAAGAGTACTGAAGCAGTGACTACAGTGACCGTCTCCCTCTCATCCACATCTCACGTTGTTCACCGAGGTCAAAGAGGCAGTATAAATCCCCGTTAGGCACGCGACTGCTTTCAGTGGGAGACGCAGACACTGCCCTCTGGGCCTCTTCCCAGGGGTCCGGGGAACACAGAAGTTCACCAGCGTGCCGCAAGTGTGTTAATTACCTGTTATCCTAATCCCGCAGTGGCACTGCATCATGTGACAACCCGTGGGCATCATGCAGGCCCAAACTGGCAAAAGACTCCTGAAATCAGACCAGCTGTAATGGTGAAACAATGGCAAAAGCTCAACGTAGGATGTTGCACTGATGAGACAACGTGGCAGCTTGGGAATGTACGCACAATTTTGCAAGTAAGATATACAGTAATAGTACAAACAAACAGTATTACAATGACTGCACAGAAAATTATTTTTAGAAATAATATTATATTTCAGATCCATGTGCTCAATTGTGTTCTAGTAAATGCAGGGATGAAATTAGAGGAAATATTAACTGTTAGCTGAAAAGCCAAGTACTATCCACAACACTGTGTACTAGATGACCTAAGTAATACATAATGGAGATTATGTTTTTACAAACAAAAAACAAAACAAAAAACTAAAACAAAAGCAACTGTTTAAATACTTAAATTCTGAGTATTCAAATAAAATATGCTTTAATGAAAAGACCACGTATCAACATAGCATTGCCAAACAACTGCTTAAATAAAATATAAATCAACAATCCAAAATACAAATCTATATATCCTGCATGTACATTTGCTTCAGAAAGTATTCAGACCCCTTCATTTTTTCGACACTTTACCCTTAATTCAGTACTATGTAGATGCTCCTTTGGCACCAATTACAGCTTTGCGTCTTCTTGAGTATGTCTCTACATAGTACTGAATTAAGGGTCAATAAAGTGTGGAAAAATGGATGGGAAACATCTGTGAATGGCCACCTTCAGGTCTCTCCACTGATATACTATGGGTTTTTTGTCTCATCAGACCAGATCATCTTTTTATCTTTAAATACCATTTGGCAAACTTTTACTAAACAGTGGCTTCTGTCTAGCCCCTCTACATTATTACATTATTGGCATTTGGCAGACGCTCTTATCCAGAGCGACGTTCAGTTGATTAAACTAAGCAGGAGACAATCCTCCCCTGGAGCAATGCAGGGTTAGGGGCCTTGTCAAGGGCGCAACGGCTGTGCGGATCTTATTGTGGCTAAACCGGGATTAGAACCACCGACCTTGCGTGTCCCAGTCATTTACCTTAACCACTACGCTACAGGCCGCCCCCTCTACTATAAAGGCCTGATTGACAGAGTGCTGCTGAGATGGCAGGATGGCAGGACGGCCAATTCTAGGAAGAGTCCTGGTGGTTCCAAACTTCTTCCATTTCATAATTATTGAGACCACTGTCAACTCCTGGGAACAGTCAAAGCTGTAGAAATGGTTTTATACCCTTTCCCTGATCTATGCCTTGCGGAGGTCTGCAGAGTTCCTTGGATTCATGGCTTGGTTTTTGTCCTGACATAGTGTGAATTATGGGACCTTGGACTGTATACAAAGGTGTGGGCCATTCTGAACTATGTCCAATTCAACTTGCCACTGGTGGACTCCTGATCTCAAGGAAAATAAATAAGCAAATTATTAAGCAAACAGGATGCACCTGATGACAATGTAAATGAGAGATTTCAGTTTTTTATTTTTTAATAAATTTGTGTGCGTGTTTTCACTCTGCAGACTGATGGGGAAAAAAAAGCAATTTCCATGTTTCATTTTATCCAATTAAACTGAAATCTACAACACAATAAAGTGTGCAAAAAATGTATTCTTTCTTCTTTCTGAAGCCACTGTATGCACTTACCTGTGCATCATTTACTTATAAGCAGAAGAGGTATGATATGTAATTCCATAGGCATAATGCATAGACCATAGACTGTATGTAACTCCAGCCATTCTAATGACCCCCAGTTTGGGACATGATTGAAAAGGAACGTGTGCCACGCACTGAGCGCACTCTCTGCACCCAGGGCCTCCTCTGACCCTACGCTGCCCCACGCATGCTTGGCCAGCTCCATTCCTCATTCATAAAGCCCCTGACTATGGAATAAGGTTGTTCCACAAATCTAGTTACGGGAGACACCCAGTGTTCTCCACTGAGACAAATGCACAGCAGTGGAAGGAGCCAGCGGACACAGGGAGATAAACTGCCACAGTGCACAGAGAACACCGGCTGGAGGAGATTCTGGACGGAGCTGCAATATTGGCTGCAATATATAACCCCTGGGAACATAACGTCTCCCTGCAAGCTGCTTTTCTGGAGTTTCTTGCTTTAAACTGTGATGCCTGAATGACCCCGTATCAGCCATTCGCCGCCTGGTTGTCAGAAACATCTATAAATTTCAAAAATGACCTTCATTGCACGTCAGAACTGTCTGGGCCAATTGAAAACATGCACTAAAACTGAAATAATATTTTAAAGGAGGTGAATTATCACTTTAACACTGAAGGTAAATGGTACCTCGTCCTTTTAAGACATTGTTGAGGCCTCTGGATGTGCTTCATGGCCATCGGATCAGATTGTGACTGTCAGTGTCAGCTGTGGTTGGCATCTCTGCCATAGTCAGTTGTAGCACTGCCCATGGAGGGTGGGGATTTGGTTGGGGGGCCTTTACCCACCGATGACTAAAAAACAGTTGGCTGCATGTGGCAGGTTTGCATAAAGTGTTACTCCTCAATGCAGCACAGCTGGTGGACTGCAGCCAGAAGAACTGGCAGTTGGCGTCAGAGAGTGCAAGCTTGCCAGTCAAGCAAAATCCTGTTATTCGACTTCCTAGACCAGCGCTACTCCACATCCTGCAGGCATTTGCTTCAACCTTGTGCTATACCACCTGATTTCACCAATTGGCGTATTATCTGAACCAAGCGGGTATAATAATTATTGAAATCTGGTGGTGTAGCACACGGTAGTAGTAAATAGCAGCAGACACTGTGGCCTGCAGGACGTGGAGTTGCGTAGCGCTGTCCTAGACTGATGGAAGGTGGTGCAGCAATAGGAAGGGCCGATAAATACGACTGGCCATCCCAATGGGACAAAAGAAGAAATCAGCAAAAAAGCTGAAACGCTGAAGAGGGTTAACGTGAAAGTGAAAACAGGGTTAAAACTGAGCCCTGGAGCAGGACGTGAGCAAGTTCAGTGAGAAAGGCCAGATCATGCCAAGTTCGGTCAGCGCTGAAGAGCAACAGGCTTATGCAGCCTGAGGTTGCATTTACATGGAGAATAAGAGGACCCGGGGGAGAGAGCACGGAGGAGCTGGGATCAAGCGGGCCGCTGCTCCGCACAGGAAGCAGACCGTGGGTTGCGGGCAGCCATAATGATAATAATGCTCTCTGTGAGCCGGTGACCATGGAGCTTCTCAGCAGGGCCCCAGGCAGTGACACACTCCGCTCCTTCCCGCTGTTCCACCGAGAAGTGACACTCTTCCGCGAAAGGCCGCGTGCTAAAAACCCTGATTTGACTGTGCCCTAATGAGCCCGCGCTTGATTAAGGTGCCAAGAGATGAATTTCCTGTAGCCAGGCATGTGAAAGTCTATCTCAGTATCAGGGGGGAAAAAATAACTGTCACAAAATGGTTGAATACGGCGAGGCGTGTGGTGCAGTTCGCAGGTTGATCCGTGAGACGAACCCTGCCGCTGTGACACCTTCCCAGCAGGGGGCCCTCCTCTGTCTGATACCCTCCCTGCTCTATGCAGGTGCCTGTCTGAATAGAGTAAACTATACTAACTATGAGGGTAGGCCTAGCCACTATCCTTAAAAAATGAATGAATGAAAGCTGAATATTTGGCTATATATACAAATAAAATGCTGCGATAAGCCAGAAAATCTGCAACATAACCAGGAGAAAAATTCTCGAGTCAAGAGGTTCTGTTGCTAAAAAAGTATGACTTCTCAAAGATAATACTTTTATCAACACCAAAACCTTTTGAAAGAATAGCCAGCCCTGTGCTACTATATAATCATCTGCTACATATAAGGAGTCAACTTCAAATGGGTACATTTCTTTGAGTCAGTAATTTCACACAATTCATCTACCCTAAGTCCATAGCTTTATACTGACAGATGTCCCTAAGTCAGTCAGACCGGCTCAAAACACCAAATCTGGCAATCCTGCTACCACAACAATGCCAGTCACATTTCACTGACAAAACATTCAAGTGAACAGTGACATACTGAATTGTGCTTAGCTGCAGCATAAAAAGGTAGGGTGATTAGACGACTGTTAACTCCACTCCTAGAAATAGGGGTGTTGTAACATCAGAGTGTTACAGGACATTCCCTCTCCTGAGTATAGCAAGTGAAGTGAGATAATGAGTGAAAAATTAAGGAATGGAATCGGGCAAAAAAGTGCAAATTGCAATACTCAAAATGCTGGCATGAGAAACCAACCCCACACTGCAATTATGTCCATAATTCAGACATCTCTGATCTTCTCTGGCCTTTATAACAGGCCTGATGACAGCAGTGAACAACATCCAAGCCTTTCCACCAGTCAACCTCCTGTATGTGTGGCCACCATTGTCCATGGTATGCTCCTACAGGCTTTTGGAAGCAAGAACAGCTCCCTGCTGCAAAATCCAGCTATGTCACAAAATGACCAGCTTTAAAATCCATCTGGTCAAGCTTGACATAGGCTGGTCTTGCTGGGTATGAGCTGGTCAACCAGCTAAACCATGTCCAGCTAGGAGCTGATCTGAACTGGTCAACCAGCTACCAGCTTGTTTCAGAAACTAGCTTGATCTGTTTTTTTTTTTCAGCAGGGCTGACACCAATTAAAAAGAAGGAACCCTCTTTGCTCCTACACCACCCCTTCCTGATTGGCTCTGATTTCCATAATGTACGCACTTCCAATAAGCACATTCCCAATCGCTCCGTAGCGATGCACGGATTCTCCAGGCATCTGCTCCGCACGTGTCCCTGGTGTTTCCACGAGCAAATCCTACATGAGACCTTTAATGCCGCCGCGTTTCAGAGGTCATCTCGAGGGCTCGTTTATCCCGCTGATTGTATTCACAGCGAATCATGTTGACAAATTCATTTTGAAATCCATTAGTCTCACAATGTTGTTTAAACGATGCGCCCATTAATGTCCATTTCTTTAATATGCCTGATTCACATTCTAATACCCATCTGAGAAATCAGTTTATCCGAAACACCCACCTCACTGTGTGAAGGGAGGAAATTAGGACATTATTAACTAAAGTGTTCTGCTGTGTATCAGAGAGGGAGAGGGGGGGGGGGGGGTGGGAGGGAGGCAGGGAGAAGATAGAGATGGAAGAGTGGAGAGGCATAGATTTAGAGAAATAAGGGAAACATAAATAGAATATCAGTGATTTTGCATAGACAGGGAGGATAATTTTCTATATCATTTATATCAACTATAAAATATTGTCTGTCTCCCTCACACACACGCACACGCACACGCACACGGATGCACAAACACAGCCCCTGGGTCCTGAAGTTTCCCTGCTGCTACCTGCTGCGTGACTCATCAGTGTGCACTAGCACTCGGCGACGAGAGCGACGGGGGCCCCGTGGAGCCGTGGCTCTCCCACAGCGAGAGCGCAGTGTGTGGGGACTGTGGCAGGGGACACATCTTCCTCCTCCTCCTCCTCCTCCTCTCCAGCCCCACCTCTGGCCCTGCTCCCTTCCACGGCGATGACTGCGCGCAGTCTCCTCTGGAGAGGAGATGACTCCTCTGGAGAGGAGCGCAGGTTCCCCCGGAAGCCTCGGCGAGCGGCGGGGCCCGCTGCTTAACGGACGCGGCGGTGTGCGGACGCGGCCGCGTGTTTTCGCCCGTAATTACGGCTCTCTCTCTGAGACGCTGGCTGTAATTAAGGCTGGGGGATGGGGGGGAGGGAGGTTTGGGGGTTCAGAGCAGCTGGCAGGAGGCGAGGGGCCAGGGAACATCTGCAGGAGGCCGCGCCACGCTGCGCTGAACGCTCCCGCCTGCAGGGCCGTCGCACAACACGCCACGGGGCCTGTGGAGGGACCGTCGCCATGGCAACGTGTCACCCGTCCTGGCCGGAGGAAGAGGCGATGCTCTCCCTCTTCTATCGTCAAAAAAGAAGGAGAATACGCACTTTCAGTCTTAAAAGAATATAAGTGTAGATGCAAAGAGGTGTGCCTAGTCTGAATGGACAGGACAGAGAAAGAGAAAAAAGAGAGAGAGAGAGAGAAAGAGAGAGAGAGAGAGACATTCAGTAACAGGGGGGAGGCAGGGGGAATATACTTCATTACAGGGCTGTTAAAAACACCAGCAGGGCTAAAACCTATACCATGGATGAAGTGATTGCCTCTGAAGCAATAGGGTACTGGAGGTACGGTCTATGAAGCAGCACTCATAGACTATTAAGAATAATTCTCTGGGCTATAGTCTATGAAGCAAAACTCTATGAAGTATCATCAATAAAGCAGTAGCCTGTGTTACAAATATGATCCACATGAGTCATTACACTGTATTAGAGATATGGCCCATGGAGCAGTAGTCTTTGTGGCAGTGCTGTGCTAGTCACGCACTGCACGACCAGTAGCATTTAATATAATGGACACACATTTCTAACACATAAATAATCTTGACAAGTGGTATTATTATGTCATTTAATATACTTAAAACTCTGCAGTGATTTCATTCCATTCTTTCCTTTTGCTGGCCTTTTGTGGTGCTCTGTCTTGCAAATGCTGTTTTTTCTGTCAAAATAAACAATGGTTTAATTGGGACTTCATTCAGCAAACAATGGCTTATATATCTACTGGTAATGCCAGGCCATTAACGCTGTACAGCATGACCTACCTCTAAACAGGGTCTGAACTATCAAACAGCACTCAAAATTAAACATATTGTATATGAAACAGTTCTATATATTTAGATATTAAGCATATTTCAGATTAAACCATATTCCTCTTAAACACATTGTATATGAAATAGTGCTCCACATTAAACATATTGTACATGAAACAGTACTCTACATTAAACATACTGTATATGAAACAGTGATTTATCTGAAATGTGTTGTCTATAGGCTGCTGAGTAGCTCACTCTGTAAAAGTGCTGCTTGAGTGATAGACTCTAACCTGTCCTCGGTGGGGATAGTGGTATTCATTGCTCGAGCGACCCCAATTGGCCAGCCGGGGCCCTATGGTTCGCTATCTGTGCACACGTATGATTGGGTCTCCTCCGCCTTGCTCTGAACATGCAGGCATTGGGCAGTGTGAAAAGCAGGGGTCGTATATGACTGAATTTGGACACTGTGGACATTCCAAATTTGGGTGAGATTGGAGATGCCGATATTTTTTAATAATTAAAAAAAAACACATTGTCTGTGAAGCAGTACTCAGTATTCAATGTTAAAGTTAACAATGATTATAGACAGAAGTTACAGTAAGGTCTCTGTGGAGGTGGGTGTTGAAACCATCATGGTTTTTTCCCCACACAGGGTTTTTCCATTCATAATCATTTGTTCATGAGACCAGAGACTTTCCCCACTCTTACATACATCTGATATTCACCACCAGACACTGGAAATTCCCTATACCACCATCTCAAAAACCAAAAGAGCCTTACCACCACTACTCTACAAATATCCAACCCTACCACCAGATAATATACACACGCATTTTATTAGGAACACCTAACACCTAACGGGTCAGGAGCTTCAGTTAATTTTCACATCAACCATCAAGATGGGGAAAAAATGTGACCTAAAAAAATGTGACTTTGACTGTAGAAAGATGGAGCCCTGGGATTTTCATACTCAACAGACTGGGAGAGAATCGTGTGAAAAACAAAAAAAAATATCCAATGAGTTCTGCAGGCAGAAACGCCTTGTTAATGGCAGAGGTCCGAGTAGAAGGGCCAGACTGGCCAAATCTGACAGGAAAGTGACAGTAATGCAAATAGCCACACGTTATAACAGTGGTATGCAGAATAATAAAGTGCTCACTGAGTGTAGATATGATACACATTGAGTCCCCCACCAGGAGGTATCTCATATGCAACCCACAATAGGTCTGTAGTAGAGGGTATACCCAAACCTGCTGCACTGACCTGTCATATGCACTTGATCTTTTACCTCACTGTAACATAAAAGCCCTTCATAAAACAGTCTATACACTCTGAAAAAGTACAGAATTCAGAGATTCAGAGATTATACACTCTGAACAAGTAAGATTCAGTGCCTTTGCACCAGATTCTGCTGGAAACACAATACAGAATCTGTCATTTTTGTACTTCCTGTGTCTGGGAACTATTTGCGTGGATCCACCTCAACTGTCAAAGGGGAAGCTACAGTATGGATTGAGAATTATTCTTGAACCTTATTGTTGCACAGTGTAAATTGTATCAATAATAAAAAAAACTCTCAAAGGGGAAGGAATGAAAATGTATAAACACACTACCACTACCACCTGAGGGGCCAAAACCTGAACTTAAACTACCACCAATACTGTCTGCAATCACTTACATAGTCACTTTCTCATGCGTTTAGATGGTGCGTGAAGGTGGGAGAACAGCACCATCTTCTGAAAATGAATTTCGCAAGAAGAGAAACAGGCTAATCATATTTTACATCCTCAGCCACAAATACATTTCATTGTTAATGAGAATGCCAAAGTTCAGAAAGTATTCTTTGAAAAATAATTCCCACTGTAATTAATCATCTAATAATATAATCTACAACATAAATTGAAAGTGTGCAAATTCTGCACGGCGTAAATGTAAGTTCCAAGTTAGCAGAAACATAAGTTATAACAATCAATCATAATACAGTGGGACATTCATTTCTTCATCAGCTACCTAAAAACATTTAATTTATGTAAAGCAGGTCAACTTGTTTTATACCCCAATTCATGGAGCCATATAGCAGAATCACCAACAGCCAGGAGACATCACCGCTGAAACGCACTGAAAAGGTGATGTTCTGAAGATTGAGAAACATGTGTAGACAGCTACAGTAGTCCTTGCTATCATTATGCATTAATGATTGGAGTCCATTTAACTCAACCAAACATCTCCTCTGTTCAATAATGTAGCAGCCGGGCTGAAACGCAGTCCCACCAGAATGCAAGTGCGTACAACATATTTACACTTGGGCAAAGTGTGTCACTAACAAGCCTATTTACACACAGGAAAAGTGTGCTAACCATCAATAATGCAGTTCTGCGGTTTTCAGCTTCATCAAAATTCGAGCCATTCTTCAGATCTGCATAGTTCATTAGCAGAAGTAAACAGTCAGGCAAACATGTGGCACAATGTAGAAGAGAAGGTTCCAGAGATGTTCTCTGTGACCTGGTAAATGGACATGAAAAACAGAGTATAAACTGAACAAGTAACAAGTAACAATTAACTATGCACTGCATACGCACACTGACCTATTGTGCCTGTGTCAGTGTAGGTTCGAGTTTTTGGCCCCTCACTGTGAATGGGACTGTACTCTATGTGACTGTACTCTTTTCAGTGGGACTAGGTTTATCTAGACCCTGCACTTATAGGGCCAGGACTATGGGGACCTTAGGTTTTGATGTGTGTGTCTCTTGAGCATTGTTGAGGGTGGGATTGTGTGGCCCCATGAGACTTTCTGTGGGAGGGTTAATTGTGACCTTCTGACTGCTGTTGCCTCTACTTGTGACATTGATACGTTTTTATAAACCAATTACACCATACAGATTATTATAAATACCAGACATATCTACTGTATAATCAAGTCACAGAAAATTGCTCATATCAGTCTCAGACACAGCAACTGCAGAATTTCTCAGTCAACGAGCCATAGGACATAACATTAAAGAGGTCGCTTAGCCACACAGCCTTAGGACAGAGCAGAGCCGCGGAGCCAGTTTGGGGGGGTCGTTCTTGTTGGGAACAGGGAGGTGAAATACGACATGACCTCCATCCTGTGCGATCACCACCCCCACCCCCACCCCACCTCCTTGACATGCATGAATGTCCACAGATATTGGAGAACTGCCCTGACAGCAGAAGTGTTTGCATACATAATCACCATGTGTGATTTAGGACGCCATGTTAGCGGCAGGTCAACACCACTGTCACTGCAGAAGGGGGAAGTGCAGGTGATCTGGTGTACCAGGTCACGGTCAGTGTCAATCGCTACAGACTCACAAAGGGGGTGGGGCTAGATCCTTGAAACAGCTCTGGTGAGGTCATTAATTAACTCCATAAATGCCTAAGTGTGTCTCAAAGTGGAATCCAAAGTCACCATCCGTATATCCAGCAATCTGTAGATCTGTAGTTGGGTAAGTCCATGTCAATTCCACATTTTGGATCGCATCATAACGGAATTTAATGAGATTTGGCATGCTGATTTGCAACTCTTGAACAAATCAAGAACACTCAGACAGATGTGTCAAAGACCACCATGAAGAGAAGATGACCCCAGCATGACCTCAGAGGACTCACCGTCCTTGAAAACTGTCCTTGAAGACTTATGGAGAGATTAAATAAGTGTTAACCTGTACCAAAGTGATGGAAAGTGGAAAGTGTGGAGAAAGAAACAAACTCATGATCCAAGGCACCCCACCTCAACTGTGATAAAGGTAGTGTTATGCCTCAACTGTGATAGAGGTACTGTTATTGCTAAAGCATGCATGGCTGCCATTGGAGCTGGCTCACTTCTCTTCAATGATGATGTAACTGCTGATGGCAGCCGCAGGATGAATTCTGAAGTGTACATAAACAACTTATTTGATTAAATCCAAGCAAATGTCTCAAACTCATTGGATGGCATTTCACCTTGCAGGAGCACAATGAGCCCAAACATCCAATCCAAAGGACTTTTTCAGGGCCAAAAGGTGGAATGTTCTCGAAGTCATTTGCCCAACTTGAATCCAAATGAACTTGCACTTCATTTACTGAAGACAAGTCTGAACGCAAAAATCCCACTAAACAAACAGGAACTGACAGTACTTCAGGTAGTTATTGAATGCAAAGGATTGCAACCAAGTACTAAATATCCTGACTTTATTTAAGATTATGTAAATTTGTCCAATTACTTTTGGTCCCCTAAAATGGGGGGGGGGGGGTGTTGCATATAAAAAAGGCTGCATTTCTTACACAGATCACCCAATATGGATGTAAAAACCCTCAAATTACAGCTGACTGTGTGCACTTTAACCTGGTGCTCATTCTCTCATTCTCTTAATGTGCTGGAATACAGAGCTTTAACAACAAAAATTATGTCGCTGCCCAAACACCTACGGAACTGAGTTCATTATAAGTTAGTTGGTCTTGATTTGTTTCAAGTAGTTTAAAATGTCACCTCTCATTACTGCCTAGAAATCACAGTAAGTGTGCATTTTAGTTAGGGCCCTCTTCTTCTTGTCCATGCTCACCTGCGGGAAGTACCCCCCACACTAACCTTTTACCCTCATTACACACAGTCTCTTCCTCACCCTTTGCCCACCACCGCCATCCTCTCAGCCAGAGAATATTAAAGCCAAAGCAAGCTGGGCCTGTGCCAGCCCCCCCCTGCTGACCCCCCCCCCCTGTAGACAGCGTGCTGACAACACATAAACACTGACCTGTCAATAAAGCCATCCAGACAGACCCTGACTATCAAGGGCAGAGCTACACCAGTGTGTGTCTGTCTGCCTCCGTAATACACACAAACGCCCACACTGTATAGGTAAATACGCACGCACCCACACACCTCCTCACAAGAACACACACCTCATTACACACAAATGCACACACCTCACACCGTATAGGTAAATACGCACACAACCACCCACCTTCTCACAAGAACACACACCTCATTACACACAAACGCACACACAGAGAAATACAGTTAATAGGGCCCCAGCTGTTTGAAAGGAAAGGGCTGAGGATATTGAGACTAGACAACTTGAAGGTAAGAAGCGGAAATCTTATACGGCACAATGAGTGCTCCCTGGACATCATGATTTAAAACCTCTGTGTATGTTCATAAGAGGAATTGAGATATTCACATTACAATATTTCAATTTCATTTATTATTTCATTAATGTATTTATTGCATTAAGTGTTCTCCTTTTGGCACTACAACATGTGCAAATATTGTATTATTATTATAATTATTTTATTGTATTATTATTATTATTATTATTATTAAAGCAGACAGCCCTCTCCAGAAGCTTACTATAGAGGAGGAATACATAAAACATAAAGTACAGTACATTACAAGGTATTATTTTGCCTAAACTACATTCATTGGCTTACAAATGAAATTTTACAAATGGAATGGGTTTCCTTGTGGAATTCCAAAAAGTAATTAAAGAAACTGCCGGAAAGAAGTCAGAGGTTTTCTGAAAGAGCGCGGTCAGTCTCGCCGTGGGTGTGCTTGTTCAGTGCAGGTAGACCTTTAAACGTAGGAGCGCTCGTTCTGGACACACAGACCTCTCGCCCTCGGAGCGCTTGTTCTCCGCTGGTGGATCTGTGAACGCAGGTGTCCTTGTTCTGGGTTGGTACATCTTTCACCACAGGTAGGTTCAGTGCCCCAGCAGAGCCGGCAGATTAAACAACTAGAGCTTATTCCCTCTCTCTTTAGAAAAGAGGAAAACCTTTGGGGGCAGGAGGAGGGGGGAGGGAGCGAGCAAGGGAGGAGGGGAGGAGAGAGGATGCGCTTCCTCCTGAGAAGTGTTTGATATCTTCTTACAGAGAATTTATCGCGCCACAATCACACCGTTTTCTCATTCTACCATGTTTATCGGGGAGCGGGGCTGTGTGGAGAAGGGGCCTCCAGTCCTCTCCACTCTGGCTCTTTGATCAAGCGCACCGCTGTCAGCCCCGGAGTCCTCTCCATGAAAAACGCTGCAACGGGAACCCGGGCGGCGTCTTCCACGAGGGCCGCAAATGAAACAGAGACGAGTGTTCTTCAAGGATCAACAGGGAAGCGGCCAGGCTGACAGAGGAGACGGCACTCCTGAGCGTCTGATCAAAGAATAGTTTCAGAAACTAAATTCGCCGCAGCTGAGAATTACTTCCGCGCAGATGCGCCGAACGGCACAAATAAATGTGTCTCTGTCTTTCTGGATTTCCCAATCTAAACGGAGCCGCTCACTCACGCAGAGAGTCGGTATAAAACACGACATCACTCTGAAAACCCTCAGGGCACATTAGGGTTGTGATGAGATCTCTTTCTTCAAGTCACCATCACAGACAGACTGCCACAGAAACAGACTGATCACCATCACAGACGGACAGCCGACCACCAGATACAGACTGTTCCCCATCACAAACAGACAGACGGCCACATAAAGAGACTGATAACCATGACAGACAGACTGCCGCAGAAACAGACTGATCACCATCACAGACGGACAGACGACCACCAGATACAGACTGTTCCCTGTCACAGACAGACAGATGACCACCAGATACAGACTGTTCCCTGTCACAGACAGACAGACGACCACTAGATACAGACTGTTCCCCGTGTTCGGCCGTCCCAGATGACCCCCCACCAAAGCCACAGATACATCTCTGATCTCTGGCAGAGCGATTGTCACACCACTTTCTTTGCATAAGAACACAAGGTTTACACTTTACAAAAAACAACACTCTGTAAGATAATATACTGCCGAAAAGCTGTAATTTTGCCACAAATGGATCTTTTAGCAATATCAAACATACCACAAAACCAAGATGTGGTTAACTGGTCACAAAATTACTGTTTTGCAATGGCCACCTCAGTCTCCAGACTTTAATTTCTTAAATTGAAGAGAGCAGTCCACAAGTACAGAACGAAGGATCTGAAGAATCTCGAAATATTTTTTATGGAGGTGTAAACAAGATTATGGTAAAAGATCATGCTGAAATATGTAGAACAAAATCATAAAACACTATAGAAGACAATGCCAGTGTTATTCTTGCAATGTGAGGGATCAGAAAGTACTGAAAACCAGGGTGTGAATATTTGTGACAAGTATCATTTGAGAAGTGTTTTTCTTCTGGTTGAATCTATTGAGTCATTATTAAAATTAAAGGGAATTAAAATACAGATCAGTTCATATTTCATACCATCCTTTTTGTTTATTTTTTCAAGGAAGGCATTGCATAACAAATATGCAACTGCAATGACTACAAAAATATTGCAGTCAAAAGGGCTTAGATAATTAATTAGTCACTGAGATAATATTTAGCAAATATTAGGAGACATCTTTGGAGGGACATCAGATCATTTCAGTGTACTGTGTTCAAACAAGGTGTGTATCTAGCACAGTAGGACAATTACCCAGCTGTGTCTAGCACAGAAGGAGGTGTGTCCAGCAAAGTCAGTGCAGTGTTCAGCACAGAAGGAGGAGTGTCTAACACAGTCAGTACTGTGTCTAGCACAGGAGGAGGACTTCCCAGCACAGTCAGTACTGTGTCTAGCACAGGAGGAGGACTTCCCAGCACAGTCAGTACTGTGTCTAGCACAGGAGGAGGACTTCCCAGCACAGTCAGTACTGTGTCTAGCACAGGAGGAGGACTTCCCAGCACAGTCAGTGCTGTGTCTAGCACAGGAGGAGGACGTCCCAGCACAGTCAGTGCTGTCTATAGCACAGAAGGAGGTGTGTCCAGCAAAGTCAGTGCAGTGTTCAGCACAGAAGGAGGAGTGTCTAACACAGTCAGTACTGTGTCTAGCACAGGAGGAGGACTTCCCAGCACAGTCAGTACTGTGTCTAGCACAGGAGGAGGACTTCCCAGCACAGTCAGTACTGTGTCTAGCACAGGAGGAGGACTTCCCAGCACAGTCAGTGCTGTGTCTTGCACAGGAGGAGGACTTCCCAGCACAGTCAGTGCTGTCTCTAGCACAGGAGGAGGTGTGTCCAGCACAAGGAGAGTGCGGAGTCCAGTGCTTTAATCTTCTCTTAGCGTTCGCCTCCTGCTAAGAACGGGAGAAGCAGGCGGGTCATATTCATCAGCATGATGTCGCGGGCGCGCTCAGTGGCGTCCCACCCGCTATGAGGGATTGGCCTGTTCGCGCGGCAGTGACAGCCATGAATCACACGCCGCTACTCCAGGGCCCTCACCGCCATAAAACAAAAGATGGAGATGAAAAATGCAGCAATTAAGTGATTTGATTTCTGCTCTCCCCCAAGTCCCCCTCCCCCCTCTCTCCTCCCACCCCCCCACCCCCCCACCTGGAACTCCCACACACACATACACACACACACTCACTCACGCTTTCAGGCAAAACTACCCGGCGAAGATTGATGGGAAAAATTATTCCTTGTGATCTCTGACAGAGACAGGAGAAGAGAGAGAGAGAGAGAGAGAGAGAGAGAGAGAGAGAGAGAATGCACCGTTCAGGACAGTAGATCTACCTGCGGTTCCTCTTGCAGTGGCTGAACAGAACTCACCGAGATATTTCTAAAAATGATCCATTTGAAGCACATTGTCAAACCGAAGCCTATTCTCTATATACTGGGGATCATCAAATCACGGCCTTGGAGGTCCGAGAACCGCTAGTTTTCCACCCTCCCTTTACCAGGGAGTCAGGTGTGAAGGCAGTCTGGCCAATCAGTGGCACTAATTGTTCACCTAATGACGTGAGAGAAAAGAAAACCAGGGCCGGATTTGGATTTGAGGTCCAGATTTGATGATGGCTGCTCTATACGGTATATTCTCACTCATTTAGGCCATTTAGGACTTGCACAAATGCATCAAACCACTGATGCACCAATTAATGTGGAAAAACAAAAATACAGATTTGTAACAGACCAAAAGTATGACTTAACCGAGTAGGCTGCCCAGCTCCAAGAGGGGAAACAGTGTAATTAAACTGCTGGAAATGAATTTGAATGACTGCAATTTGCATGACAGCTGACCAGCTATAATCTGCAGACACCATAACGAGTTAGCAATCTTGATGGAATTTGCGAGCGAGCAAGCTAATTTACAGTTGTACCAACTAGCACAGCTGTATGACAATTACCTCATTCAATATCGTTGGAAATCATCTGATATTTTAAACATTGTATAATTTAAGAAATTGTATGGATGCACATCACACGTCAGACGGAGCTCCTGGTGGTAGTCATGTTCGTACCTGTGTTGCTATGGGAACAAACTAGTGACCACACCCGCAGCATATGATGGAACTGACCTGTTAAATAATTGCCATTCTCCACAACTTCTGTACCCTGACTAATTGCAGCAGTGTGCGCATTTTGCCTGTGTTTAGTTATGATGTTTTTAATGAGTGTTTGCTAAAGACGTGTAATTAAGAAATGCATTAGCGGCAGTGATTCTGTCCTCCAGGGTGGGGGCCCACTGGGGGCCCAGTGGGGGCTTCTGCCTCGCTGTGATGGAGTGCAACCGAGACCCAAGCATCCATCCACCACTACTGCGCTCATTAATCCTGCCAAACAGCCTCGTTACCAACGGCTCGTTACCGACCGCCAAGAAATCATGGGGTGGGCTAACTCAGTGCGCGCCCCAATCTGTCACCGCGCTCCGTACTGCAGCCCCAGTCATCTAGGTAGGCTTCGCTCCACCTCCCCCGCTGTAGAGAAAAGTGACCGTGGTCGCACAGAGATAAGGTCGGCGATACTGACGCGCAGTGATGAGGTCAACACCGGAGACTCACAGTGATGAGGTTACCGGTAGCTGCACAGCCAGTACAAGGTCAACAGCGGTCAGCGCAGAGTGAAATGTCACTCCATATAACATTCCCCTCAAATCCTGAACCCCGCTTCATCAGTGTGTTACTCATCCACCCCAACCCCAGCCTGCCATTCCTCCAGACACCTGTAGGCACCACCAGCCAACCTGTTGTCACTCAGACTGTGAATGTAGATAAATGCTCAAAAAGCAGACCTGCTGAAATTTACTTGGGAGTGAAAGTATTACTGTACATAAATACAGTTTGGTTATAGCAGACAGCGGTAGCTACTGAAGTTAAATACACTCGGTGAGCACTGTATATGGTATTTATTACTTATTTATTATTACTTTATTACTTATTTTTTAGATGTCTTCTGCTGCTGTAGCTGATCCACTTAAGAGGTTTGACATGTTCAGAGATGCTCTTCTGCATACCACTAATGTAATGTGTGGTCATTTGCGTTACTGTCACCTTCCTGTCAGCCTTGACCAGGCCCTTCTCCATTGACCTCGCATTAACAAGGTGTTTTTGCCTCCAGAACTGCTGCTCACTGGATGTTTTTTTGTTTTACACCATTCTTTGCTATCTCTACAGACTGTAGTGCATAAAAATCCCAGGAGATCAGCAGTTTCTGAGATATCCAACACCCTGTCTGGCACCAACATCATTCCATGGTCAAAGTCCCTGAGATCACATTTCTTCCGCATTCTGACATTTGGTCTGAAAAACAGCAGACATCCCTTGACCTGCCTTTTATGCATTTAGTTCCTGCCACATGATTGGCTGATTAAATATTTACATTACCAAGCTGGTGTACAGGTCTACCTAATAAAGTGCTCAGTGAGTGTAGATCACCTCTTAAAGTTTGGAGTGAATATGTGTGTAACCTTCCATTCAAGAGAGGCAGGTTCCACAATTATTGACACCCCTAGTTTAATACTTTGTGCAAACACCCCTGGCAAAGAAGAGGGTTTTCTGAGCATTCCTCCATGCCGAACCTTCAATTTGCACTTATGCACGCTCCTCTTCAGTTCAGACCACAGGTTTTGATGAGATTTAAGTCACTGGCTGCAAAACATCTCCGAAACATCAATGACCCACCTCCATATTTGACAGTAGGTATGAGGTGCTTCTCCTTGTATGCATTCCTCTTTTGCTACCAACCATATTGATGGTTTGTATGGCCAAACTGTTCAATTTTGGTCTCATCTGATCACAGCTCTCTCATCCAGTCATAATTCCAATGAGGTTTGCAATACTCCAGATGCTTGGTTTTGTTTATTGTGCACAGTAAGGGCTGTCTTCGTTCCAGTACCAATACCTACTGACGTTAAGTAGATGACATCTTAAAGTTTGTCGTGAATATGTGTGTAACTCTGTATACAAGAGAGGCAGTCATTTGTCACAATGACGCCCAGCTGAAATTTCACTGTAATTCACTGTAAATCATTATTAATGTACTATTGGTACCACAGCATAAAAATAAGTTATCAAAAAACATTTCTTATATATCCAGAATTATTGACACCCTAATACAGTTATTAATATAATCTATATTTTCTAACACCTGCAAAGTAGTGTGCATATTTGACAGTAGGTATGAGATGCTTCACCTTGTATGCATTCTTCTTTTGCTGCCAAACATGGCCAAACTGTTCAGTTTTGGTCTCATCTGACCACAGCACTCTCTTCCAGTCTGAGGTTTTTATTGTTTGCGCTCAGTAAGGGCTGTATTTGTGCCCATATAGTTTGTTGGTATGGAGGTGCCATTGTATGGTTCTTTTTGAGACTTGTTGACCCCAAGATGCAACCAATCTCTGCAATTCCTAAACTGTGATCCTTGGGCCTCCCAATTGGGGAAGAGCAGAATTAGATTACTACTGTAAATAAAAACATTGAAACATGAGAGTAAATGTATTAAAATAAAAGTATATTGTTTTTCCATACATTTGAGCATAACATTATCAACGTTGTTTAGTATACGCAGCCTTTCCCCCCATTTTTATTAAGCGTGCTAATAATTCTGGAGCCTACTGTAAACCATTGTATTATGTATTATATTTAGTATATTCTGAATATAATAATCGGCTCAATTCTAAAGGCTCAATTTTCCCATCAGCCAAATAAAATCAATATGGCTGGACTTCTTCTTCTGACCTCTTCCTTCTTCAACGGGAGAAACTACTGAACTAATCCCTTGATGTTGGGGGTTGATGAAATTTTATAATGATTTTTATGATTTTATAATGTCATCAGTACAATTTCAGCCATGCAAATTGGAGAGACTTTTCTGATTCCAACTGTAGTTGGCTAACAAAGTAACATGCCAACTAGTGTTGCATGTTTGAAAAGCCATGATTAACTGTTATGATATTTCAGCCAATGGTGAAAGATTTCATCACTTTATTGAAGTAGAACCACAGTAAAACTGACCATTATTTTCCCCCATAACATTTTTTGTCACGATTGATTGCTTGCTGCCTGACATGTCAAATAATGTGTTGACAGTATGATAACCATCCTCAAACATTCCACTCTAACCAGTTTCACAGTATCAATTTGAACCTAATGGCACTGCCATGAATTGGAGAGAATAGTTCATCAATATTTGCATGTATATACGCTCAACTTCGAAATCTTGTGCCTCAATGTTTCCTCAGTGCAAAGAAATATGTGAACATTAGTTATTCAAACTAAGCACTTCAAAATATATTTAGACAAAACTGACATCAAATTTATGAGTTTTTAAAGCAAATTAGCAAAAACTTGGATTAATCATGTTATCATGATTAATTTGTTTATTAAACACATTAGAGCAAAATACTTTGTGTACCACCAATATATCTGGAGCCACCATGATGATTTCTTGGCCATATCGGCCACCCTTGCTTGATTCTCACCATACCTTTGATCTACGACTGCAGGAAAAGAGACTGACACAGACACACGTGTGCATGTACGCTCACACACACACACATCACTCACCTATCCAAAATATAGCACACACATGGTTTAGTAGAATAGTGGACATAGCAGGCCTAATTCTACAAGGACAAAAACTTACCCCGTGTCATTCAAATCAATCATCTGTACAAGCATACACGTTTTCTTCTCGTATAGAATGTAATACTGTTCCAGATCCAGTAATAATGAATGACTATTCTTTGACAGAACTAATTTTCTTATGAATGTCCCCTAGCAGTAAAATAAAGAAATAATCCACATCACTGGCGCAGTGGAACCAGATCTCTCTCACTGTCCACATACCGGTGCTGAAATACTCATGTAAAAACACGCACATCACACAAAATATTAGGGCAAACAAAGCATCTTTCATTTAATAGAAACAGTTAAAGAACTCATCATATCATACTCTACTGTACATACAGTACAGAGAGCATCTGCCAATAAGAAACATTGTTCGCATTTTCCCAGGAGTTAGCAGGTCATTAGCTGGAGGCTCTGGTGCAGATTCGTTAAGGCTTTGTTAAGGAGTAATTAGGCTTAATTGGGGATGCACGGGTGTTTGGGAAAGCAGTAGGTCAGAAAGCAAGTGAACCAATGTATTAGTGAGAATAAATTCAGTTCACAGTTTTAGGACACCTGTATCCAGGGAAGTTAAATCATTGTTATCTTAGCTCATAGAGCAGAGGTCCGTACTCCTGGACCTGGAGAGCCACAGGGAGTGCTGTTTTTTGTTTTCGCCTTTATATCAACAAGCAATTCAGACCCAAGAACCCAGGTGAGGTGACTTAAATGTGTAATTAACTGCTTTAATTGATCAATTAATTGAGCAACAACAAAAAGCAGCACACCCTGCGGCTCTCCAGCACCAGGGGTGAGGGCCACTGTCATAGTGGATATTTGTGTAACTCTGCAAGAGTGTCATTTGTCACAACAAGGGCCCTTCAGTGACAATGTAGTACATTTTGATTAAACACAATGTATTCTTTTTTTTACTAATGATTAAATGCCCCCTGTAATGGGTAGAGATGATAGTGCATGGCTGGGTTAAAAATACTGAACATGTATGGTGCACTCTGACAAATGTACAATCGTGTTTGACTGACATGTTGCATCTGACACATTATTTTTCACTTCAGATCATATGTCATTGACTTATTACTAATATTTCAACATACAAATCTTTAGCATTAAGACATGATACAAAACAAAACAGGGAAAAAAAACAACAAAACAGAGACATCTGCCCTTCCCTTTCAAATAGTGTGCGTGATTTGAACAGACCTTTCATTAATTGAATTGTACTTGTATGTTTACAGTTCTTTACATGTGTTATATTTGTTCACAGGTCTCTCTGGCAAAACAGATATTGATCTCAATGAGAATACCCGTACAAATAAAATAAAAATGTGTGTGAGGTGGTTTCTCTTCAGAAATTTCTGAAACTCTCTTTCAGATTCACAGCTCACAGGAAACAGAGCAGCCTTGTGAATTCCAGTGGACAATGAGCGGCTCGGTAGCGTTTGGCTCTGGAGTGGACTGGTTGTTCTGTATGGGGGTACAGGGGATATGCGCTTTATTGGCCAGATGAAAGAGAGGAAGCAGAAGCTTTCAGAGCAGCAGCAGGAGGAGGGTGGCGCCTCTCTACAGACGACTTCACTCCACTCCCCCTGGAGGTCCGGGTGAATTACTGCGCCTGCCTGCATTAAATTAAATCATAAATTATCCGCCTCACTCCCTCTCCTCCTCCACCGCTCAGAGTAGGCAAGGTCTGAGGTGTCTGCAGAACCCGAGTGGAGGGAGGGGGGGGGGTGCGGGGGCACCAGGAGAAGGGGGGTGCAGAGAGAGAGGGACACAGGGAGGTGGTCCCCAAGGAAGGGCGACTTTGCCTTAACCTCTGACCCCCGCGGAGAGCGATTCCATTTGCAGACGAGGGGCTGAGCGAGAGGGGTCCGGAGATGGAGCTGGTTATCCTCGCCGCGAGGAGGCGAGAGGAGGCGAGAGGAGCCCAGCTCCATGCGGCCTGGCAATTTCCACCAGCATGCAGGAGGAGAGGGGGGGAAAAAAATAAAAATGAAGTGACCCTCTGGCTCGACGAGCTCCGTCTCCCCATGAAGCCGCGTCTCGGCGCGGGGCTCGTATCTGCCTCACAGCACGGCGATTCATCAGAGATGCAAAGAGCATGCAGAAAGCACCTTTACTACATCCATTTCCTGCTTGTCAGCCGGGATCATGTTGGCTGTTCATTAAAGGAGCCATGCAGGTGAGAGGAATGCCTCTCCGTACCTTGATAGATTGCCTGCTCCCCCATGGTGACAGCTGCTGGATGGATTGAACAGCAGGGAAATGAAAAAAAAAAAAAAAAAGAAAAAAGCGCTGACTTCGACGCTCAGCTGTCAGAGGGATTTTAACGCGGCCGGTCGTGTCATTTCTGCTAAACAAACTTCCCCCGGATATAACGCGCCCCAACCCCAGCCCCGACCCCCCGCACGCTCATAACGCAATTAGGAGCCCCCAGCGACCGCGCCGCGGAGCCACGCCCAACGGCTCGCCGCGACCGCGGTCGCATTGACCGCGTCCGCTCCCGTTTCTTCATTGTAGTGAAGAGGGAATAGGGTGGCGAAACGGTAAACGGGAATCGGGAAGCCGGGCGTCGCAGAGCACTGTAGCTGAGCAGGCGAAGGCATTAGGGGGTGTTGCACTTAGAAAGTAGATTTACTGTAAATGAAGCGGCCGTAAAATCAAGGTAAAGCAGCCCGCTGTATTTCACCGCGCCGTAGCTCTTGCACAAGGCCGCGCAATGAGAATAACATTACAGCTGCTCCCGTTATATGCTCCGGTAACCATGGGTTAGATGTAGCTTTAGTCTCGCATGCATTTAGAGAATGTACAACATTAAGAGAAAACCTGTAAACTGGGCGCTGCATTGCATGAGGTGAAATTAAATATACAATGGTGATGAGTGTCGGAGAAAGGATATACGCTCCAGGATTACTGGCACCTTGATTGGCAATGCACAGAAAATGAATAATATAATTAGAGATAAACTCAAAATGCCAACATGTTAAAAATAGTTTCATAATGCTTCAATGGAATGAAATATGATCAGCAAAAGCTTGGAAATGCCAAATGTCATTTGTATTATGATTGGACGAAGGTGCTGTGATCAGATCAGCCCAAAATGGAATGTTTTGGTCAGATACAGCATAGGCAATTTTGGCTGCCAATCTGGTTGCCTCTGCCAGAAGGTCTTGGCCGTCGACTTTCCAGCAAGACAATGACCCAAAGCCAACCTCAAAATCCACACAGAAATGGTTCTGTCACAACTTAATAAATGTTCTGCAATGGCCATCTCAGTTGCTTGACCTTAAACCAATTGGAAACCTGCAGACTGAACTCAAGAGAGCAGTTGATGAGGGCAAAACAAAAAATATGAAGGACCTTAAAAGGTTCTGCATAGAGGAATAGTCCAAAATCCCTCAAAATGTGTTTCTTAACCACGTCAGGCATTACACATTTATAAGGAATCAGTTTTTCACTAGATTTAACCACCGGCCAACTAATCTACAGAGAAATGTATCACTTCTTAAAGCTCTACCTCATGTTGAAGCCCTTTCCTGTATTTTAAGTGCTCTTAACTCAGAATGCATTGACTTACAATAAGGATTAATTTCTTATACACCACATACATTCATCGTAAACACAAAATAAAAAATATTAAATGAAGTAATATTTTTAAAACATTTAGACATTTATATTCACATATCAAGGTTCTGATTGATTGTCAGACACAGGTAATCCATTAATATTTGTAGCCCAAGAAAATAGAACCATAATGGGACTTGGGACACACAAACAGACCACACACACGCTTACTCACAGACACACACACACACACAGTCGGGAGCAAATCTTATTTTGTTCTAGAAGAGACGTGCTTCAGGCCCTGATTATGTTACCTCTTAAGAGAAGGAGTGGGGGGGAATGGCTGGCCCTGAAAAAACAATTTATTTCATTGTAATATTAAAATCAATATGCATCGATTCAGAGGCTGCTAAAGGTGATTTTTATATACAAGATTCCACCAGACCTAAAGTCTAGTGCCAAGAGAGAAAGAGCCCACAATGAGAGAGAGAGAGAAATAGCTAGACAGAGAGGGAAAGATTACAGTGTACAGTCTAACCAAAAGGTGAGAAGTTACAGTTTTTGGAAAGGATTTGAGGAAAGCAAGTACAGCTTTTCATTAAACAACACTGTCCTAGAAAATACTATGAGTTACAATTGCCTTGGACAGAAAATCAGTGGATCAGGGAGCTGTTGGATAATTAATTAACACCACAAGCACCAAGAACATTATATGCAGTCAGAAAGACTCCATAAAATAAGCAATCCCATTAGAATGAGAAAATCTCTTTATACTACACACATCTAAGCCTAAGAACTAAGAGGCTAGCACTTCTTCAGAACAGCTGAGAGTCAGTTGAGAGTCAGCACAGTTGAGAGTCAACCAAATGATACAACAAGTAAAACCGTGTAATGGGGAAATGGGAATAAATGTGTAAAAACTGGCCATTATCAGGCCCTTAGAATATAAAGAGGCAGAAAGAAACTGTGACAATGTACAGCCTCAGTGATCATGTCCGTGCAATTCATAAAGACAGATATGAACTTAAGTTTCCTAAGAATGTGTATGTTGTCACTATGAGACTAAGACAGAGGAAGAGGTCAGGTTTCCTGTATAGTGTTAAAATATAAAGAACTGGAAAGTATGTTTCAATATGTTTCTAAAATGGCAATTTCCTTTCCATGACTAATGAATCAAAATGGCAAATCCTTTCAGATAAAAGGCCAACAGCCTCACACACAGTGCTGCACCTTAGAATTACAGGGTTCCATCTGCCATTTGTACATCTGAGGTATAACATTTAACATTTGACATTTAACATACACACATCACACTGCAGAACTATTTCATATATTCGACGGTAGTTTCAGTCTCTCCTTACTCCATGTATTACAAGCATAAAAACGTAGTTATGACACTAGACAATTGGACACTGGACAGTCACTTTTTCGTTTTGGAGGGGTTCAGCAACACTTTTTTATATAAGATCTAGTAATATCATAGTTTGGTTGTATTATAATAAGAATAATTGTTTCATGATGACAATTTCAATTATGGATGGTATAGTGATAAGCCAAACAATTATTTTAATTTGATTTGTTTTCTTTTTTAGGGTCACTGCTCTCTTGAAGATATTTATTTAAATGTCTAATTTCAACATTTTAATTGTAAATCATTTTACATGTCTATTTGATAATTTCATGTGGGAATTGTAAATCACATGGGTATTGCAAATCCATAAAACAAGCCATGTCTAGCTAATCAATGATTAGCCTTAGCTTTGCATTAGCATTAGCCCACATTAAAGTGTTTAGCTTAACCTTCCGTTTGTGGTCTGGTCAAATTCGACAGATTGGTAAATTCAGAATCATTGCAAAATCGCAAAAGGCTTATAAAGTACGATCTCCATTTGTAAGACCATACCAATAATAAACATGTCTGAACATGTTTTGTTTGGACGTCCAACATTACAGTGAATCTATGCCGGATGCACACTACAGGATAATCAGGCCGATGTTGACCATTCCAGAGCTGATTAGCCCTTCCAGATAATCACTAGGGTGTTCCTGATATGACACTCATCCAAACTGATTATCTGGCCAGATTATCCTGTAGTGTAAGGTGCTTACAGACAGTCTTAGCCCTCCCAATCGGCTCAGGGTTGCCTCCATTTGAAATCATAAATATCAAACCTTTGAAATATGCTCTGTAAAAAATGCCAAATGACTGAAAGGTAAAATGTTCTGTTTTTCTGTCATCCTTGGAATCACTTCAGAAGAACAAAACAACTGACTGGCTAGTAGGATATTTTGTAATTGAATGCTGGCATAATGCAGACAATCTTTGTAATTCTATATCCAAACAGTTTTGCATATTTAAGCCTTTTAGTCATCTGACATATTGTCACATATGACCTATCAGGTCTTTATGTACAGTACAGTAACCCAGCCTTCTGCAGCCTGAGGCAAACCAAGCTCTGACAAATTACAAACAAAAGAATAGGCAAACGCAGAGCAATAAACTGGAATGTTTCTTGGTTTCACTACACATTGTTTTTGCACCTGTACTACTTGTATGTACATATACACTTTATATATTACATACTGTATTTATATATTTAATGCCTTTACTCCATAGTGGATTAATCTGAGATCAAGAAAGTGACTGACAGAGGCAGAGGGAGAAAGTGGTTGACTGAGAGTGAGGGTGAGCAGGAGAGAGCGGGAGAGAGAGAATTCCCTCCTGGTGGAATCGATAGAGAGAGAGATGGAGTTTACACAATAGCTGGAGCTCCAGTGGAGCAGGTCTAATGCATCTCTGCAATCCAGCCCTCTCAGCATGAACCCTTCCTCTCTGCCCTGAGACAAACTGGCACAAAGCACGCGAAACACACACACCTCACTATGAAACACACACGCTCTTTACCATGAAACACACACACCTCATCGTGAAATACACACACACCTCACCATGAAACACACACACCTCACTGTGACATACACACCTCACCATGAAACACAGACATACACCTCACCATGAAACAAGCACACCTCACCATGAAACACACACACACCTCACCATGATATATACGCCTCGCCGTGAAGCACACACACCTCACCATGATATACACACAAATCTCACCATGAAACAGACACATACCTCACCATGGCATACACTACACACCTCACCATGAGACACCTAAACACCTTACAAACCACACTACAACACACATACCTCACCGTGAAACAATGAAACACCTTACAAACCACACTATAACACACACACACCACACACACATTGAAATATGCACAACCACACACCTCTCAATTAAGCACATACAAATACACATCACCACGAAACTCACACTGCTATGAAACACAAATCTATAATACAATCTCTCCCACATGCACACAAACACGCATGCAGACCCACACACACACACACGCACACACACACACACACACACACACACGCACGCACACTTCCTTGCAGAAAACCTATCCAAGGCAGCAGAATTCTCAGTGTTTTCTGCTCCCTGTTTTGATCAGCACTCCGGTACTTCAATTAGTTCTTGATGAATGAGCCCATAAGATCCAGTCCCCTCATTTCCCCTGTCACCAGATATTTCAGCTATCATTATGAGATGAATTCTCACTGAGCTTTGACTGAGGGAACCAGGCATTCCCTGGGAGAGCAGGCATAAATTAAACTTCTACACTAAGTCTCTGCTTCCTTATGTAAAGACCCATATGCTTGGAAATAGTCATCAATTGAAAATGATGCGTATTAATGACTCAAGCGGTGTTTGCGGGGAAAGAAAGCGGGCACTGAAATTCACTGCGGATTTATGGGAAAATCCAATCTCTGCTGGTCTTCAAAACTATTAGCGATGCTGAGAAGCAGCCTCTTCACCATAGTACAACATGCATTACCAAGTGTTTACCCATAACACACCACTGTCGTGTGCCAATGTGTAATGGAGAGATGTGAGCGTGCTGTTGGTGGGCCAGGTTAGGTCTGTCGTCGACGCTAAACAACTCGCCACCACCGTTATCACCACCATCGTCATCACTACTTAGACCTTACTGTCCATCCATGAGGTTCACCACCTCACACTGTGCCCCTTATGTACCTCCTCCACACTGAAATAACATTCACTCTCAGGCTGTGAGCTGCCCAGGTGCCATGGCAGGGGGAAACACACATAAACGCATCAGACCACAGGCACAAACGGGCATGTAGCCAGGCTTGGACTACCTTTGACTTCATTGTGCTCAGTATGAGCACACTTCTCACAGCTTAAAGAGACACGGTGCATAACATGGAGGACACATGAATTACAGCATTAGAGAGTTATGCACTACAGTTCATACACCACCGTGGTGTGAATTACAGGGGAAGCCCCTGTCCACGATCGCGTGTGACCACCCTAACAGCAATTACAGATCCCCCCCCAAAAGCCAGTGTAATTCAAGCCCTGTACAGCCCAAAACGTATGCGTCCATACTCTCATGAGAAGTTTCCTACACAGCTTGCAACGTGACCTAACGTGACCTCACTCATTAGTCACCAATCAAACAAAGAAGCGGCTTAGTGCCAAACCATCGTGACAACTGAGGATACAGAACAATCATCTAATACCCCCACAAATAATCCTCTGACACCCCTCACAACCCCCCCCCAGAGGGCCACACAGAGAGCATGCAGCAGGACAGTTGAGCTCATAAAGGGTTAAAGAGCTCTCATTAGATCTGAAGTGTAGGCAGGTAGCAGGGAAACAGCATCTGTGCTAAATATGAGGGAGGTGATTTTCTGAACGTAACGAGCCCCGGACACATCCTCGTTCATGCCATATGCCCTTTCGGCGCCCTTCTGCCCTCAGAAAACCTCGACTGGACGCCATTCCTTTCCATTTGAAAGCACATTTTCAAATTAATTTGAAACAGGAGGCGGTACAAAAACTAACAATAAAAACAAAAAAACGTTTTGAACAGCGTGATAACAACATGGACATCTGATAAGCAGGGTGTGTTTATTATTTGAAGCGAGTGTTGTATTTTTTTTCCCCCTATGGAATAAAAAGGACCAGATGAATCGAACTAAAGACAAAAGTAAACAGTCCACAGCAGTGGGGTTTGGGAGTGAGGTGGTGTGTGTGTATGTGTGTGTGTGTGTGTGGTGGGTGGTTGTGGGGCACAGCAGGGGGCATGGGGGGACCAGGGGTGTTCGGGCAGCAGCGCGGCTTTGTAGAAGGAGAAGAAAAGGTCTGTGAGCTGAATGGTCTGAACGCCCAGCAGTACTGACCCCAGGGAATTCACCATGCAGGGCTGACTGGGGGCAGCACTAAACACTCCCCCCAAAAACCTGTCTGTCTGCATTTCAGTTTCAAGCCAAGGAAAATCATCAGAAAACGCTTTCTATCCACACAATTAACCACAAAGTCCTGATATCTAATGTTAGTTAGGTTTTTTGTCAAATATGAGTATGACTGATGGCATATAAGAAACATTCATGAAAATACATACAGAAATCAAGCAGGTACATGCACGCACATTCGAACACAATCAGACATCCCCTCTCTCTCTCTCTCTCTCTCTCTCTCTCTCTCTCTCTCTCTGTCTGTCGCTCTCTCTCACACACACACACAAGCACACAAGCATGCACACACACAAATCTTGGACAGACATGTTGTGTGCTCATTTGTTAGTGTGAGTCTGTGACGAGCACACACGCGTGTTCGTGACCATGTCTCTATCGGGGGATAATTCAGCATGATGAAGTGCTGTATATGAATATTGATTTGAATACGACAGCTGGGGAGGAATCTGAAGTTATCAACAGTGAATGGAGCGGCTCTAACAGCAAGTAGAGAAGGACAGGACAGAGGGCAGAGGACAGGCCGCTAATATACAGCACATGCTAACACACATCATATGCTCATACAAATCACATACAAATATATAGCACATGTTTATATACAGCACATGCTAACACAGAGCACATACAAATATATAGCACATACTAACACACATCATATGCTCATACACATCACATACAAATATATAGCACATGTTTATATACAGCACATGCTAACACAGAGCAAATAGAAATATACAGCACATGCTAACACACATCATATGCTAATACACATCACATACAAATATATAGCACATGTTTATATACAGCACATGCTAACACAAAGCACATACAAATATACAACACATGCTGACACACAGCACACACTAATATACAGCACATGCTAACACACAGCACACGCTAATATGCAGCACATGCTAACACACAGCACACGCTAATATACAGCACATGCTAACGCACGGCACACACTAATACACAGCATATGCTAATACAAATCACATATGAATATATAGCACACGCTTATACACAACACATGCTAATAGCCAATCATATGCTAATAAACAGCACATACACAGCACACTGATACACAGGAAACGCTAATAAACAGCACATACACAGCACACACTGATACACAGGACATGCTAATAAACAGCACATACACAGCACACACTGATACACAGGACATGCTAATAAACAGCACATACACAGCACACACTGATACACAGGACATGCTAATAAACAGCACATACACAGCATACACTGATACACAGGACACGCTAATATACAGCACATACACAGCACACAGATACACAGGACACACTGATACACAGGACACGCTAATATACAGCACATACACAGCACACTGATACACAGCACACACTGATACACAGGACACACTGATACACAGCACACACTGATACACAGTACACACTGATACACAGCACACACTGATACACAGGACACACTGATACACAGCAGACACTGATACATAAGACACATTGGACACATAATACATATCTCAACTTGTGGCAGCTGTGTAGGGCAACGTTCAGAGAGCAGACTCATGGCCTGAGGACCACACAGTTTGCGCTGGGGACCTGGGTATGGGGTAAATGGTGTGAGAGACAAACTCACCAGCTCCCACTGCAGGGGGCAGTACAGGTTGTTAAACTGCAGAGTATCACTCACACCAGCCCCTCTCAGAGTCAAAGAGGCTGGCACATCACCAGGGTTTCCAGGGCATCTTAATCTCTCATACACACACAAACACACACACATACACGACACACACACACACACACACACACACATGCACACACTCACACACAAACACACAAACACACGCACACACACACGTCCCAGGCACACATACACACACACACACGACAGGACTGCAAGGAGCAGTGCATTACCGTTATGTTCCAAGGTTTGTTTCAGCCACTGAAATGGATAAATGCATCCGTTTCAGAGTAAAAAGCCCCATTAAGGCTCAACTTTCTCATAACACTATTCATAACTGCACAACTGCCCTTTCTAACAACTCCCTCCTCCTCTCCCTCTCGCTATTTGTTTCACCTCCCTCCCCTCCCCCCCGACTCTCTTTCTCTCTCTGGCTCAGAGTAAAAACAGAGAGAGAGACTGAGGCATCACCACAGCGAGAAGAGCCTCCCTGCAGCACTACGTGACAGACACACAAACACACACACGGACACACACAGCTCACAACACACACACATACCTAACATACTACTTCCACACACAACACACAAACACACACGCAGACACACACAGCTCACAACATACACACATACCTAACATATTGCTTCCATACACAACACACAAACACACACACAGCTCACAACGCACACACATACCTAACATACTGCTTCCACACACAACACACAAACACACCTACCATAACACATACACACACATACATCACAACACACAAATATACCTAAAACATTACTCATCAACAAACCACCGCAAACACACACGTCACAACACACAAGCATGCTTAATGCACACACACCACCTCAAACACACACCTCACAACACACAAACATATCTAAAACACTACTCGCACACCACCTCACACAAAGCTTATAAGGCACACACACAAACCCTGAAAATGCTAGTCTAGTTTAGGCTTGCTTATCTCTGTACTGGGTTTGCTGTCTCTGGACCCCCTTCACCTGCAGACCCAGCACAAAACACAGTCACCACATCAGCCAACACAGCAGCCACCATTCACACCTTTCACTCACAAAGAGCAAAGTCAGTCCCAGTAAATAAGACAAAGGTGTGAAATGCTTTTTTAGAAATGTTGAAGATATGACAACATTTTTCTCATCCTTTTTATTTCAACAGTAAACAATTAAAAAATCACACCCATAATACAGATGTATTTGGGCCCTACCTTACAAAGACAGGGAGTTTGGGTGAGCTCACAGGGATGGCTGTCAGGAAGGGGGAGTTTGGGCGTGCTCACAGGGATGGCTGTCAGGAAGGGGGAGTTTGGGTGAGCTCACAGGGATGGCTGTCAGGAAGGGGGAGTTTGGGCGTGCTCACAGGGATGGCTGTCAGGAAGGGGGAGTTTGGGCGTGCTCACAGGGATGCCGGTCAGGAAGGGGGAGTTTGGGCGTGCTCACAGGGATGCCGGTCAGGAAGGGGGAGTTTGGGCGTGCTCACAGGGATGGCTGTCAGGAAGGGGGAGTTTGGGCGTGCTCACAGGGATGCCGGTCAGGAAGGGGGAGTTTGGGCGTGCTCACAGGGATGCCGGTCAGGAAGGGGGAGTTTGGGCGTGCTCACAGGGATGGCAGTCAGGAAGAGTATGTACAGATGTCTTTATCAGTGCATACACAAACCTCAAAAAGGGTACAATACTTTCCCAAAAAATACTATTTTAAATACTGAGCATTAAACACCTTCACGCAGAACTGCTGGTTTTCCAAAATGTTATCTAAATGTGTTTTAATGGTGAAATGTGCAGGGAAATCAAACATTCTATTTTGTAAATTGAATACAGTTTGTTGTGCAGCGTGAACAAAACATTCACTGAGATTACACATTTATTCACAATGTTACAACTAATTAAAGAGTATCCCCCTCAGAATTCTAGAACTGTCAAACACACGATATTCAAAATAACAGACAAATCAGTCCCGTTATTATCAAAAATGGCACATCCAGAAAGCCATATTTTTTTACAGATATTGAAAGTTCACCTTCAAAATCATAGCGAAATTTGAACTGTTAAACATACAATATTGGAAATCAAAAAATGTCACACCCAGAAAACCATATTTTTTATAGATTTTGCATCAAGTTCACTTTCAAAATCATAGACAAATCTGGTCCTCAGAGGTGACACAATAGCTACCCCGAAAACATGACCCAGCTGGAACCGTGCTGGCTGTATGTCTTTCCCTTCACTCGGCAAACATTTGAAACATTTTCTCATCAGAACCCAACAAGAATGCCAACATTAGCCAACAGCATCGGCCAAGTTTCCCCTTCATGGGCTCTGCTCTTTGGCAAACAAAATGTGACTAATCCTCTCTATTCTAATGTACTAATCTCTGTCACCAATGTAGGCTGCTGACTGATAGTCACGTTTGGTCATATTAGGTGTAGGCATCTGTGTTCCACTGCTGGTGGCCAATCTGACTGTGCCATAATTTAGCCTCAGTTAGCTCCAGATGGAAAAATATGTTGGAGTAAATTGATTGCACCATTCAGAATGCCAACAGTGGCTGCTTACTGATGAGATAATCCAGAGAAATGCAGTGTGCCATGACTGGAACAACACTGGCTGCTGCAGAAAATTAGTGATAGCTCCTTAATTACAGTACTACCAACAATATACCAGAGTTGGACTCTGATGGTGTCCATCGCTCACCATATCCAACAAATATTCTATATTGATCGGACCAACTAGGACACAACAGTCAGGCCTCGACAGTGGGCATCACCAGTCCAGGACACAACAGTCATGACTCAATAGTGAACATCACCAGGTCACAACAGTCAGGCCTCCATAATGAACATCACCAGGTCACAACAGTCAGGCCTCCATAATGAACATCACCAGGTCACAACAGTCATGCCTCCATAATGAACATCACCAGGTCACAACAGTGAGGTCTCAACAGTGAACGCCACCAGGACACACAGCTCACAGCTCAGGATTGAAACTCTTCAAATTCTACTTCTCCCTGCACTCTGAAGTAGACAAATCGGCACTTGAGCACCACAGTCCCCTGAGAACCAGAATTTTTCACTCATGCCACCAAGATCTTATAACACATATTCCAGACCCAGGGTACAGCTCTGACATAGGGAAGCTTATGGGCTTTGATTGCTTAAGTACCTGTATGCTAGTATCACTTGCATCACAGAATACTTTGCAAAATGCTGTTGTTACTTTTTTTGCTCTGATGTGGAGCAAACAACACCGTTATTTCCTTTAACAAAGAATTCCCATTTCAATTAATACTGAAACTCGTCACAACAAATGATCAGCATACAGCCTCGGGAAGTGTGTGAGTGGAGGAGGGCGTGTGAGTGGGGGCGGGGGGGATGATATATGTGAAGGAAGCAGCCTAAGGTATTGTTATCCATACCCAAAGCCCCCTCCCAATTGCATGACAACAGCTTGACTGGAATGAAACCAGTTCTGCTGAGCTGCAGCAAGGTACCAAGAGCAGGTTGGGAGGTTACTGGCAAGGCATTCTAAAGTCTGAGAGTGCCAGAGTTGCCGCTCAAGTCGGAGGTTGTCCTATGTAACAAACTGAACATGTCTGCTCATGAGGAGATGCCTGGAGTCTCTCCTGTGCTCTGTGGGAAGGAGAGGTATTCCTGGTAGGCCTGCTGCGGGAATCTCATCGTCACGGTCCGAATCGCACACGCCTCTAGGTGCACGATTATTAATCAATTCAGCTGCGCTACATTTGAAGTTCTCTTTTCAATCTGTGACCAATTTAATTTAAGTCTCATAAGCGTAACATGAAACACAGGTGGCTCAGAGTCAGACACTCTTTGAGTGCAGAAATCACCATTAAGCAAAGTCACACAATCTGTACCTCAATAACATTTATTATGAAAAGAATGAGACCACTTGAAACAGCCAGCTTCATAACACAATAATCAAGTGACAGATTAGAACTCCTTTATCCTCTGCAAATGTGTTCAATACTTAGTTATGCTATGTGGTAAATGCTCTAGTAAACCAAGTGACTATATTTTAACCTCAGTAATGGTCATGATTGTAATAAAATAAAATCTGTACATACTCCACATCTTTCTTTGTGTTCCTAAGAGTCTCCATTATTTGACATTGAAGCACAATGCTGATTTTAGATAGCAAGTGTTAACACAATTCCTTGGTCTTAAAAATGTTGGCAGCCTTCAGCTCACCAACCTAATGGGACTTAAAGATAAGAGCGCTTATTGATGGTATATGTTGTGATGTAATTTCTTAACAGATCTTTTAATGAAAATAAAAAGGAAGAAAATAAAAGAATCTCTCCACTGAGAGAAGTGCAACCACAACCACACAAAATACACCAATACGCAGACTAAAATAGATTGATTTTTTAAATAGAAAAAACATTAAATAAAGAAAAACACAGATGGGGGATTAATGGGTGAACACTTTAGAAACCAGCAGAATTGTAAAATTCTGCTCTACTCTCATGATAATTCAAGGAAAGCAACTGTTAAGTTTCGGTATGCCTAAAATAACTGAAAAAGAAAAATGGCATTGTACAATATGTGTAAGTTAAATCAAGCTTATAATATATCTGTCATTTAAAAATGCTGGCCAAAAAAGCATGTTTAACATTGTTTTAGTAGCCTAAGATATGATACGGTTGGTGAACTAGGGAGCTATTGCAGTTTTGGATTTACAATAACATCTGCTAGGTTTGCTTTTGGTATGGGGAATGTGTTGTAATAAAATATGCTTAGTTAAATTCAAAGCTTTGCCATGAGCAATTGTGAAGGTGCCATCTTACCTAGCTTGCTAAGTGATCTACACCTATATAGCAACCATGTTGATATGAGCGGATAAAGCTAGATTTCGCAAATAGCTATAACATTTGTTACATTTGTGGATTTTTGTGAGTTTACACAGAGAAATGTTGCAACTTGCTTTTTTTCGGCATTTATTGCATATAGTTTGAAGGTCTTCAGCCAATAATATGAAGCCTAGTTCACCTGTTTGTGCATTCAAAATGCAAAGAGAAGGAAGATAAACACCATTTTCTGAGATTGCTTCATTATTTAAATGATCAATTTGCCCCTTGTTTCAACACACAGGCCTTCCATAAGGAGAGCCGGAAGAATGCACTCTAATCAGGTTGGTCAAATAAAAACCAATTATGGGCTGTAAATCAATCAAATTGAGTCTTGTTAACATAGCAGGGGCTACCTCCAGCTTTACAGTGAGGACTAAAGGTGGTATTACCCAGATTATACCCGATATATATACACCCAATCGCACAGAAACCTCTCGATTTCACAGGTGCTTTAATTTCAGCGTTTCATAATTAAAGTCTCATAAGTGTTTAGAGGAGTTAGAGATACGAGGGGTGCGGTGTTAGTGTAATTCCATTGCAGGCATTATTGTCCACGCGTGGGAGTGTGATTTACATTTTCCACTGTACGGGAGTGCTTAACAATATCTCAGATAGGCAGGTGCACAAGGTGGGACTCAATACCTGCATCGGAAAAAAGCGTAACTTTGACGGAGCCAGAAATGCATCAGTAGGTGTGTACGTCCCCTGAATAGGACCCGAAACGTATTTCACAGGAATACCTTTTTTTTAAACCTGAAGGCGGACTTTAAAATCGCTGTCATTTCCAGATGAAACCGTTGCAGCTTTGATCCACGGGCCCATTGTGCCATTGTGAGACACAGACCAAAGCTTATACACCATTTCATGTTCGGTATTACAGTTATATTTGTATCTCATTTTCTCAGTAATTCTGTGCGAGACATCCACGGTTGCAAGTTCTTAAAGGCGAAAATAGAATTCATCTCTAAGAATGTTTGATATTATAAAATGAATTCGCCGAAGACTAAAAATAAAAAAACGAAACGCAGTCATCAGAAGAAAAAAAACACAAAGTCCTGTGCCAGGGGAAGCTCTTCACAAAAACGCTCCTCCGCATTTAGAGGCAGCAAGACACCTTTTATAGGGAGCTCGTGATTTTGAAAGCTCGCCAAATAATTATTAAACAAATGAAACAGGGGAGAGCTGCAAGTCACTGTAATTCACACGTATATTTTAAATTGAAAATAAAAAAACCCGGTTTTCTCCAGGAAGTGATAATTAATCGGGCTGTGCAATTATGTGCAGATAAGTGCTGCGGAGTGGATGTGGCGTGGAAAGGCGTAGGAACATTGCTGGGTCTGTCTTTTCCTCCGCCCGTCCATTCCTACGACAGTCCAGGTCACACTGACCCTCCCCTCGGAAGACGTGTGGATGGGGCTAAACCTGCGGATGGGGCTAAACCGCAGAACCCACATTAACTGAAGTCCAAGTGCTGCCAGTGTGCCTCACCACCTTTCTGCTATTAAAGGGAAAGGTTCCTCTTTATCAGAGCTGTAAATCACCCAGTGTTTCAGTGTGTAGCTTGGTGGCCGTCCCACAGATGTTACAATAGTGTCTTTAAAACATATCCAACATTTTAAAACATATTACATTACTTTCATGGATCATCTTATCCACACCTACTTACAATGTCCGAGTGCACATTGCATCTGTAACAAGCCCAAAGACGAGAACCTTAAAATACAAGGAAAACACCATAAACTGAAGTAGAACAAAACACATAATGTAAGTGTTCGAGGGGTGGGGATGAGAGGAGAACTAAGACGCAGTTTGAAGATGTGGATCTTTAGTCTGAAGACAGAAAATGATCCTGTTCACTGCGGGACACTCGTTCCACCATTAGGGGACCAGTAGAGGCTGGCATCATGACTGGGAGGAGGATCTACAGAGTGAGGGTGAAGACTGATTGGACATTATGGTGGATTAACAGTCCTGTCAATCAGCACCAAAGTTCTAAACTGGATGTGAGCAGTAGCAGGCAGCCAATGAAGTGAGATAAGAGGGTGTGACATCAACACGCTTGGGAAGACTGTAGACATGCCATGCGGGTGCCTTCTACATTAGCTGCACAGGGACCAGCAATGCGGGCATTGTAGTAGACAAGATGCGGGGTACCTAGGCCTGGAGAAAGAGCTGTGTTTATATAAGTGGTGTGCTATATGTACATTCTGGGGCTGCTATCAATAACCAATACTTGTCTGGTCATATTGGCCAATAACTGTCCTCTTAAATTCAAACCACAACCACGTTTCCACATTCATGGAATAAGTAGCTTAATGAGCACAGACATCAACATTTTATTAAACAAAACGTTTAAACTCTCTGTATAGCTTTGCTTGCAGGGTTGGCTGGTAAAAAAGTGAAAATAAAAAATGAATGAGGTTCGCTTAATTTACAGCATCAGTGGAGCATCAAACGTGTCACCTCTCTGCTGCAAGCTGCACCAACATATCAGCCACGATCTCAGCCCTGAGTCAATGGCAGTTAGTTCACTTCAAACTATCGTCAGCTGATAGATACCAATACAACCTGCTATTGTCGTCCATCCCTGGTAGATATAAATAATGTGTCATGCCACACCTCTTGAGATTCAGAAATCACATCTTGTGATTTTCCCGTTTTTATACCTTGGTGTCCAGTTCCTAGATGCCTCATCACCAAAGTCATTTAATGGCCTTTTCATTTAGATTTTCTGCATGCTATAGCCAGAGTGGATCTCTCTATAACAGGCCTGCCCAACCCTGTTCCTGGAGATCCTGCAGGTTTTCCACTCCAAGCCTAACATAACACAAAACAAGTCATTCAACAGCTACAGCAAGCATCTCATTGAGTTGCTAATTAGTAGAAAAAGGTGCGCCAAAATAGTGTTGAAATGAAAACCTGCATGACAGCAGATCTACAGACCCAGGTTTGGCCAGCCCTATATAATATTGTGACATTACACCCTGAACTGAACTGGAAGAAGGATTCATACCCTGCTGCTGCACTGATCTGAGATCAGCTGTGGTCCTCACACGCGACGGCGGAACATTAAAACCCAGAGCGGTGCCAGTCCTCCCAGCCCCCGGCAGAGACAGACACTGCATCAGCACATCAAACTGTCACACTCACTCTGTCAGCATAATGCCGGCAACATAACAACGCATAAACGTGTTAAATATACATGCTGCAATCATTTAAAGGAAGAAAAACACCAAACAAGCACATAAATATGATATTAACTCCAGACACTGACATGGAGTGAGCGAACGAGGGAAAGATATATAGAGAGGGGAGGACAGAGAGACAGAGAACAGTAAAAAGGGAGAGACGGGGGAAGGGGGGAGGGCGAGAGAACGAGAGGAGCGGGGTAAAGAGGGCACGGAGCAGATAGAGGAAAGAGAAAAAGAGGAGGGGGAGAGTGATTGGCATTTGGAGGTGTGCGTAACGGGCTGTGCAGACGCGTGGAGCTGCTCCGATATCAGCGCTGACATTTTGGGCTCAGCACTGCCCCACCCCCCTACCCCCACTCCTCACCCCCCACTTCCCCCTCCTGGGACCACAGCGCCAGTGACAGCACCCCCCCACCCCGCCGTCAATCTCCCCCACCTGTCAATCACACTTCTGCCCCCATTATCACTTCTGAGCCCAGACTACCCCCGCCCCGCACTGACCACTGATCCATATCTCCATCCCTGGCCCTGCTCGGAGAGAACAGAGGGGAGAGGGAGAGGGAGACAGAGGTATAGACAGAGGTAGAGAGAGAGCGAGGAAAAAGACAGAGAGAAGGAGAGATTGAGAAGGAGGGAGAGAGGGAGATGGAGGAGAAGGTGGAGGAAAAACACAGAAGGAGGGAAAGAGAGATGGAGAGGGAGGGGGAGAGAAGGGAAGAGAGACACTGATACACTCTACCCCCTCCCCCCCTGCGGAGCTCAGTCTATTGTGTCAGCTCTCAGAAGTGCTCAGTTTGACTGGCAGCCTGTCACAGATCAGTTCCCTGCTAAAGCGGCTTGGCAGGCAGGGTGACGGGGCAGGAAGGGATCTAAGTGGGTTTATCAGAGCCTCTTAACGCCTCGTGAGCTCCTCCACACAAAGGAGAGGGGTATTAAACATCTAAAGCAAACCCCAAAAGCGTGAAAGCCCCTTATAGGCTGCGGGAAGCCGATGTGACTGAATTCTTAAACACCTTCTGTGGATGTTACTCACTCGGCCCGAGGAGTCAGGAGTCAGGGCCCCTCTCAGAAACGCACACACACAGACGTGCGCGCACACACACACGCGCACACACACATGCACTTTCACAGAAACATGCAGGTACATACACACACACACACACAAACGAACGGACACACATGCACACAAGCCCACACACAGACGTGCGCGCACGCACACACGCGCACACACACACGCGCACACACACACACATGCACTTTCACAGAAACATGCAGGCACATACACACACACACAAACGGACGGACACACATGCACACAAGCCCACAAACAGGAACAATCACATAGAGACATGGACATTTCTGAGAAATACCACAACAACCTGGAGGACAATAAGAATGGCAACCCATACATGGTATATATCAGAAGCTGCATGTGTTTGTGTGTCTGAGGTGCATGCAAGAGAGTGAGAGCATGTGCATGTGTGAGTGCAGGTGTGTGCAGACATGCAGTGTATGCATATATGCATGGGTTTTTGGATGGGAACATATGCGATTGCATGAGTGTGCATATGTGTGTGTATCTCTGAGCACATATTTGTGTGTTTACGTGTGTGTGCTTGTATAAATACGTGAATAACAATATGAATAATATGCGTGTGCGTTTTGATGCAAATCTGTGTGTGTGTGAGTGTGTGTAAGCGCACATTTGTGTGTGCATGTGTGTGTGTGTATGAGCGTGCATTTGTGTGTCTGATGGGAACAGCACTAGAGGTGACCTGTGAGTAGGTCAGTGTTAGCGGGGGGTCGTCGCATGTCTATCTAGGAGACGTGCTTTAAAAGGTCAGGGCAGTGCAAGGCCTCGGGGAGCGGGTTCGAGTCCTGCCCTGCCCCCCCCCCAGCGGGAGAGAGGACGCTGGGAGTTGGGAGCGGGCCGAGCTGGAGCCCTGTTCCGCTCTGCTTTGCGTCACAGAGACGAGCCCTCAGCACCCAGAATATCATTACTGTCACACAGCACAACTGTGAGCTCCAGCGTCCCCTCACAGATGTTAACCCTTTCAATTCTACTCAGCAGAGAATGCTTTGAGTGCACAGGCTTACAGGAAACCACTTACCCAGGGTCATAAACAAGCACAGCCTATATTTGTTATATCTCATCAAAAATGCTTTCAGTGTTAAAAAAGCCAAGTCACTCACAATCAACAAGGCGTTTACATCCGCAGAACTGCCACTCACTGGATGTCTTCAGTTTTTCCTACCATTCTGAGTAAACTCTAGAGACTAGTGTGCTTGAAAATCCCAGAAGATCAGCAGTTACAGAAATATTCAAACCAGCCCGTCTGGCACCAACAGTCATGCCACGGTCGAAATCACTGAGATCACATTTTTTCCCCAATTCTGATGGTTGATGTGAACATTAACTGAAGCTCCTGACCCGTATCTGCATGATTTTATGTATTGCACAGCTGCCACCCAATTGGCTGATTAGAAAATTGCATGAATAAGTAGGTGTACCTGATAAAGTGCTCAGTGAGTGTACATCAGTATAAGGGTATCCATCGTTTGGCTACAATTTGTCAGTAAGCAAGCAATAATAACCAAAGTAATGTAAATGTTTTATTGAAATAACATTGTGTGTGTCAGCAAATCTTTTTTAACCTGCATGTCTTGCAATTGGCTACTATGAACAATTACTGACCCTTGCATGTGATTGTGCTTCTGCATTTGTACTCAACTGCTGTATCATAGTTGCTGCTATGTCAGCTAAGCAGTTCAGAACAAGGTTACCAGAGCTGACTACATATTAGCCAGTTGCAGATACAGCAGTGGTGAGAGCCAGGTGTCCGTAATGACGCTTACTGTGAGCTAGTCCGCATAGTGAGTGTCTGTGTGCAGGTTTAATTTATAACTCACGTTAGAAAATGAGCATTTGCCTCCGTTCACATCTGAGTGCAGTCATCATCATTCACCATTATCTTTGTTACATTTCTCAACACCGGTAATAACAACAGCACGAACATCAGGGGTTTCTTGCTCTATTATAAGCAAGTCAACAAACAGACAAATGTAGAATAAGATGTCTGTGCAGCCTAAGTCAGAGAAATGACACGGTTAAAGCGCTCTGGGGTCAGGAGCAGTGGACAGCTGGGGGCTGTAGTTAAAATGCAAACTGCATTACATTACAAACTAGAACTCCAATAACTGACTGTAAATAGATCAGCACACATTCGGTAGAAGGCAGGTCCATGGAAATGCATTTAATAGTGCACAACACGTGCATGCGTGCCTGTGAATATGTAGCGTGTGTGTCCACACAAGTCAGTGTGTGTGTGCGTCTGTGCGCTCGTGCATGTGTGTGTGCACGTGTGTGAAGTATGGTCAGTCCCAAAGCCCTGCCTTTGTCGGGGCTCATTCTTAATTGAAACATTTCAGAAAAGCCTGGTAATTATGTCATTACTGCTGCAATTAGCACTGTGGATAATTGTTAGTTTACTCTAAGGGAACCGTATGTGTCATGTTTTACACCATCAAATAAACTTCCACCTCCTACGAATACGGCGGTCCCAAATCCCCTCCACCTCTCCCCGATGGCTGCATCCTAAATGCCATCAGCCCAGGAATGGCCATCTGTTTGCACTCAGAGTACTATTCCTGCAGAAAATGCGAAAGCAGGGTGCATTCGCCATTCCCAGCGACGCGCATCTGTAAATCAGTTCGGAGCAAGAAGTCAACAGACAAGAGTTGACAGCCCACAGGTGGCTGACAACTTCCTTCTGAGATAAACAAACACACCCATCAACAAAAAGAAAAGAAAAAAAGCTGTTGGGATGAGTAAAAAAAAAATGGAAATAGTCACACAAGGGTATACTATTCGATTAGCTTGTTAGTGTAGTGTAGTAATTTAATTTTTTGACTTTGCACTGTAAATTATTTTTAACGCAGACTGTAAGTAGTCTAGTATATTGCGTTCAGCGACAACTGATACAGTATAAAGTTCACACTGCCATCTGGTGGCTGTTGAATTGATTGTGTTTACACTTGCTTTGACATAGCTAGATTTTTTTTCCACAGTACGAATTTAGCTAGCTAGCTTACTCTGGTGTTTTGTTGATTTAAGTGTGAGGTTACTAACATGAATTTTCCATGGCCAGCTCTTTTCAAAGTAGTTACATACCTGTACTAACCATGAACAGTATCCCAAAATAAGCTGCAATTTAAGATACATTTAGACACAATTTAGGCTGGCCAGCAGGCAGTGTCCAGCATCATTTTGCTGGCTGAGACACGTGAAAAAGACTGTTAACAAAGCATAGTTTCTGTTGTAACAATAACAAACAATTAAGTTAATAGAAATAGCGATTATGGGAAGCACAGTTGCATGTTGCTCTTAAATAAACCATGTCATGCATATAGATACAGCAGCTGCATTGAATGGCACACGTGATGGTGCTTTAATATCACACTCACACTCACTCCCGTCTTTCGTGTTATTCTCCTGAATCTGTCTCAAATATGACTCTCCAAAAACTCTCTCACAAATACAGCTCCCTTGAATCTCCTCTACCTCTCTCTCTAAGACTACTCTTCAGAATCTGCTCCATATCTGTGGTATGAATTCCTGAATCCCCTTCTCTCTTTCTGATATGGCTCTTCTAAATCTCCGCAAACTCTCTCTCTCTCACATACTACAGAAATGGCCTCACGTTCTTCCTTCACAACCTCAGAAGCCCGGTGTAATTTCTCACATTGCGGTGCCTTGTTGGCCGGCCTGCAAGCCTGTCCGGCCAGTTCAGCTGGTCCAGAGCGCTGCTGCCAGATTGGTCTTCATCTTGCCTAAATTCACACGACACGCCGCTGTTGAAACACACTTCACTGGCCTACAGTAGCTGCCTGATGTCAATTCTAGTCTCTAGTACTGTCATCCCAAGCTGCAAATGGTGCTGCCTCAACCGATCTTCAAACAATGTCCACACTATACACTCCAACCGGAGGTCTCTATTCAGCATCCTCACGCCAGCTGGCTGTTACTTCCTTTCCAGTGTCTGGCAGCTGCCCCCTGCGGCCTCCCCCTCTTTTACCCTGGTGTAAAATCCAGCTATGGCCAGCTTCAGATACCAGCTACCAGCTGTTTCAAAACATAGCTTGAGCTGGTCAAACCATGTTGAGTATGGAGTTGGTCTAACTGGTCAACCAGCTACCAGCTGTTTCAAAACCTAGCTTGAGCTCTGTTTTCTTTCAGCAGGGTATCCTCCCACTATTTAACCATGCCACGATTTCACGCTCCCACTCTTCTCTACCCCTGATGGTGAAACAACATTCCCCAACCAATGAGGAAGATTCACAGGCCCATCGTCTACAGGCATATGAAAACTCGCTTTTCAGACTACACTCTACTCTACTCTTAGCTCCCTTTATCTCATAGGTCTTGAGGCATGCAGCTTGATTGTGGTACTTTTATGCTTGTAAATGTCTTTAGCTCTGAAGGTGTTTGCTTAGCATGTGAAAGCACTTTTCTGAGCTGCTTTGAATAAAAGTGTCTGCTAAATGACACAATTGTGAATTGTCACTGACTCACAAACTGAATGTTGGTAATGTTCCCACCTTTATGCTGGAGATGTGAACTGGTAAATGGACCCTTTTTGCCTCTGACAATTGATCCTGGATCAGTTTACCCAAATCCAAAACCAATTCCCAAGTATTCGGGAAAATAACATGGAGCTGATCCAGAGTCAGCAGTTTGAATCAATCTGCATCCAGGTCTCCTCCCCTGGGCTGTCGCAAGGCTTGTCCGTAGGTGACAGTTACCCTGGCAACGCCGTATGGCGAGGAGGGTTTCTGAACGTGGAGCTGCGGGCTGCTCTGCACAGGAGGGTGAGGGGGAGGGGATAGGGAATCAGGGAGGATACGACCACAAAGCTCTCACACACACGCGCGGGTCACATGGTGTCAGGAGCAACAGCGTGTGTGTGCAGTAACCCACATGTCCCTGCTGTTAGTGTCATTCTTTCTCTCCTAACAAACTATAGGCTTGATTTAAACCATTTGTAAAAAAGAAACAAATAAAATAAGCACTCATTTGAATAATACATACGCTGCCTGAAACAAAAGGCTTTAGGGACCTTGTTTTTGGATTTTGTGGTTGGATTTACAGAAGAATGTGTGCATCTCGTGTGTATTTCTGGGAAGTCCGCTCCTGTGTGTGGATGGGCGGTGCGTGGAGCTCACGCAGGAAGTGCCTGTTCAGCGCTCTGGATGATCGCTCCGCTCTGCCTCCTCTCCACAGATCCCACTCTGAATACAAACACAGCCCCAGCTCCTCAGCCCTCCCCCACTGCTCCTGCTGTCTCACACAGCACCCTGCTACACCTGTAACAACACTGCTACACCTGCAGCCAGTCACACAGCCAGTAACAACTACACCTGCAGCCAATCATACAGCCAGCTACAAACCTGCTACTGTACACCTGTAGCCAATCACACAGGCAGCTACAACCCAGTTACAATGGCAGCCAATCACACAGTCAGCTACAACACTGCTAAACCTGCAGCCATTCATACAGCCAGTAACAACACTGCTATACCTGCAGCCAATCATAAAGCCAGGGTGCACAGGGTCGCATATGCATACCTGGACCACCATTACACCATTACACATGTACAGGTACGCATGTGTATCGCATGTAAATATAGACAAACCCATGCAAACTAGCTCAAACACAAACAGACACCTGTATGATCCCACAGTGATCTTACACTTCAGTGCTCAACATAAAAAACCCACACAACACATACACGAAAACACTGACAAGCAGCAACAGAGAACAATGCGATTTCAATCACTGTTGTGTCCATATAGATCTCCTCCTAATGAAGGCAGTTTAAACGCTAATCTAATTCACGGTATGCAATTAAACTTGGGAGAGACTGTCACTCCCAATTACCCCAGCCTTCAGTCACTGTTTCCTGTGTGGATCTATGCACCATTATCCAGAGCACAAGCACCAATCAACCTGATCAGCTACGTAATGAGTGAGAACACTAATCATGTTTTACACTGACACAAACACACCTCTAACATCTGCTGTAACACAACTGTATATGTCACTATGTCCATACTGTTGGCCTGGGCTTCTAACTGTGAAAACTGCTGACTTGGCAAATCCATGTCTTAATATTAATATTTTCAAATTCTCAAAAATGTTCTAACTTTGCAAGCAAAAGTCGGCTGCTCTGGACAGGATGAAAGGTGAACCACTTCCGTCTGGTTTTGAATAGCATAGCAGTTTTCCGCATCTGAACTGAATGCAACTTTTATTTTGATTTAAAGGATAGCTTCAAAGTGTTTCCTTGGGAGGGAGTCACCATAGTACCCACAGTTAAATAAACTTCTGAAGACTGAAATACAATGGCAAGTACTGGAATATGAACTTGCACTGACACACACTCACAGTATCATAACAATTACACAAGCAGATAACTTGTTCTAGTCAAGTTTGCAAAGTAAGTTGTCTGTGACACCCAAAATCTCTCTCACCTGTTATTTCACCCTCACCATTTCCCTGAACGCAACACTTTTGGATTTTCACTGTTTGTGTTAATTATTACTTAGATATGCATTTCATGCATCATAAATTGCTTGTAACGAGAAGAGTATGTGACTGCAGCTCTGTTTGTTTTATGGCTGTGCCTGTTCCTTCTGGCCCTTGAATAAGGGAAATGCCCTTCCTGTGCCCAGCAGAACCATGCAACTGGACACCAGTACAGCCCAACCCCATACCCACCCCAGGAACTACGGCAACTGGCCCCACACTGCTATACACCTCAGCAGTTTAGCCCACCCAACATTCATTGGTCGCTTTCTTAAGTGTGAAACCCCTGGAAGGAAGGTAAATTGCTTTCTTTAATGTCAGAAATTGAATTGCCTTTTAATTTCTGTTGGTGACCTCTGCTTTGTGGATGGGTGACTTCATTCTGATTTTTAAAAAGGAAAAAAATGCCTTTAAAATGTGTTTGCATGAGAGAGAGGGAGAGAAAGAGAGAAATAGTGAGAGAGAGAGAGAGAGAGAAAGAGAGAGAGAAAGAGAGTGTGTATGTATGTAGATATAGAGGAATGGAATACAGCACCAGTTTCTGCAGGAAGCAAGAATATGCAACAGGATACGCTGTATGACCAGAATGACAGGGAGGAGGACTAATGGTGGAAGGACCAGACCTACAAGTGGGCTTCTCTTCTGAAAACCATAGGTATCAAAATTATTTAAAAAAAAACCCATTGTAAATAAAATTAAATACTGAAATTATGAATAAAATTTCATTTAGTTTAGTTCACCTCAGTCTAAAGGAACTTGTGTCATTCCATCAATTTCCTTTTCACTAGAGTATAAAATTAGGTAACAAGCATGCATAATTGTCATCCATCAGCATGGGAGGAACTGAGAAGATACAGATGATAATTGACCTTCACAAGTGAGAGAGGCCATAAAGTTAAATAATGGCAGAGATTGGTCGTATCCTGGTTTTATATTGGGGTTACCAAGTCACGAAAAAGTAATAAAATATCACCTCCATACCAACTCTATGGAAGGGTGCCATGAAGACAACCCTCTAAATAAACAAAACCAAGCATCTGGAGTTTGCCAGATTCATAAGAATTATGAATGGAAGAGAGTGTTATGGTCACATGAGACCAAAATGTAATGTTTAGGCCACACCATCTACATGTTCGTTGAAGAAAGATGAATACATACCAGGAAAAGCACCTCAATACCTACTGTCAAATTTAGCGTTGGGTCTTTAAGGTTTCAGAGATATTTTGTAGCTACTTTTTCTTTTCTTTTTTTATCTCAGATTTTTTGTGTGTGGGTGATTTTGGTGGCACTTTCCCATACAGGTTTCAAACTGTCACTTAACTCGTGCTCTAAAACACATTTTCTATTACAATAATTTTGTGTCGGTTTACACTGTTGGGGATTTGACCCCAAACATAAAAACTGCATAAAATTTGAACATAATAGGAGGGTTAAATAGCTGCACTTCACATACAGTAGGAGGCAGAGTGACGGAGAGAAGAGGATGGACCTGCATCTCATATCGGTCAGATGAGTATAATGATTACATATCTTTTTTTCTCTGGTCTCTTGCCATCAAATACCCACCATCTCGTGCAGAAAGGGGCAAGAAGGGAGAAAGAGAGCGTACTACCGCACTCACACACTGATAGATTCAACATCTGCTCTCACACCGACCAATGTACTCAACTCACGGCTATTCTCTGCCCTCCCCCCCCCCTTCCCAGTGCTCTATATTCTCCCCCTCTTGCTCCCACTCTCCCTCCCTCTCTATTGCTCTCTCTCCCTCCCTCTCTATCACTCTCTCTCTCTCTCAGGGGTGGTAAGCTGCTCTCGGTAATTTTTCTGCAAAGTGCTTTAATCACAGAGCCAACATGTGGCCTTTCCAGGCATAAATCACCTTAGCCTGGAGGCACGGTACCAAGAGCACAGCCCGTCTCCTTCCTCTTCCTCTTCCTCTTCCCCTTCCTCGCCCAGAGACACCGCCCCTTTCCCCTCCACTTTCCTCCCCGTAAGAAAAGATATTTGGGGGCCAAATATGGTGCACCTTTAAAAGGTGATACTGTGGCTTCTGACACCATCTTCTCTTCCTAATGGAGAGAAAGCGGTGGTGCTCTTGTAATGCATCTCATTTTCTGCCATTACAGGCCAGGTGCTGAGTATTCCTGAGGTGCATTGTGGGGCGGGGGATACACAGGCTTGGCTGGGTTGGAGGACCCTTTGTGATTTCCAGTTCAGTGTGACATCAACACCAGCTCAAATTTTACTGTGATGCTATCATTCACAAAGCAGAATACAATGTTAGTGCCATTCTCATCTGATATTAGATGTTTTGGCAACACTGTCTACAATGCCCAGGGGCCTAGTAGAAGGTTCATTATTATAACAATTTTATATTAGATTTAAGACACACATACACAATGGCTAATAATGCTCTGTATCACTAGAGTGCAATATAAAGTATTTTTATAATGACATCAAAGGTCAAGTAACGTAATACTTCACAATTATATGTCACACTCGGATATTCTGTTGCAGAGGTCAAGATGTGTTAATAATGCCCATGGGTGTAATACATTGTGCATGTTTTACCAAATGAGCTGCACAGCACTCATAAAGCATTATAATCATTGTTATGATGTGTCATAACATTACTATACTCCATTGCAAATGATTTATGATCTTTGCAAGTAAAGTGAATAAAAACCTATGCAGGTATATGCAGATACTATTATGAGCTTACTGTAAAGTACTGCAAGTCGTCATTGTCTGCTTGAAGTAATGTGAAGTTTCACATAATCTCTGCAAGAGCAACACACAACACCAAGAAGCTGTATGAACAGAAAACGTTGCTGCCCATATCAATGCATGATTCAATTTAAAATACAGAAAACTAAGATTATAAAGAGCAAGCTAGCTAGCCAAAGCATCTTCTGCAGTTACAGATGAAGCCAAAATACCACAATAAAAGAAAGGCATGTTAATAAAATATGAAACAGACTTTTTGGACTGGGAAGGATGGTAGGTGAAGTTCTCAGCCTTCAGAACAATTATGCTCAAGCTCTGCAATTCACCTCCCATCAACCAAATATAACACATCATAACAATGATTCTAAGGTATTATGCATTAAAGCTATGGGATTTATAATCCACTATAATCTTGCCACGAAATATGTCAGGAACCAGTAATTATGAAGTATTATGTTTGACCTGATAAGTCACGATAATAACACTTTAAAATGTATTATGAGCATTGATTATAATTATGTCTATGCACCATTATGCACTATTGTACTTCGGCTTATACTGCATTAAAATCCATTGTCAAAGCATTTATAATGTATTTTTGATATTGGCTTCATAGAAAGTGTTACCGACACATTTATTACTCTTAGGACAGAAATTGTAGATGACCAGAATCAAGCAGATTACGTCATTACTGAGGAAGATGAATTGGAAAAACAGATGAATTGACAAACCAGACAAGCTAGTGGACTTGAAAGTATATTAAATATGGGACAGGATACACCACTTTAAAGGACTCAATCTTTTACACAGTTTTAAAATGGCATTTCTACCAGAAAGGAATCAGTACTTGAAAGCTTTAACATCTGAACCCAATAGTGCTGGGGTAGATGGTTTCCAGTAGAACAAGATTACTAATATTCATAATGAATCTAAATGTCTTGCTGAAAAGTGATTTTATCATCTACACCTGGTACAACCAAATGGAAAAAATAAAAATAAAAAAATAAACTGCTTGATGTCTGTGTTTTCTGTAAAAAATAATTAATTGAATTTAATTTGCCATATTTTGGAAATTAATTTGCAAGTAAGATTTACTCACACAAGTGTGTGAAGAGGGTTTGTCGCGTGAGCCCAACAAAGCTCAGCACCAAGAGCCTGTGGCTCCAGCCTCTGCATAATGGCTGAAAATATGGGCTCAATGCAAATGACCCGCTTCTCTTGTCACCCACTGAACAAGAGCCGCAGCAGAACCTGGCTTGCTGCAGCAGTACTGGCATTTATACAGTCCATCAGAAATCTGCTTTTTGAGAGATGGAAGTTTCCAAGGGAGCAGCATAATGAAACCAAAACAAGGGTACGAACTTGTGAACAATGAAACATGAATTTTAATGTGTTGTTTGACTCAGTTTGAAGCAGGTTAATTTCAGCTGGCTAGTCAGACCAGTGCTTCCTTTTTATGAGAGCAAGAATCATTCCTAGCTTTAAAGACACAGTCCAGCCCATGTATCCTTCTACCTAGAATGATTCTAATTCAATAGCTTCCCGTTTAAATGTAATACACCCACACATTTTTAATAATACATTTTTCATTTTGAAAGCAAAGGCATAAATTGAGAGCCAACTCTGCATGGGTGCATCTTGTTTTGCTTGTTGGGTAAACATAACTTAATAGATTGCATTCAAACTTGGCTCAATTATAGTGTGTAGCCTATAGTATCTACACTCTATATTTGACACTGATGCAGCAGTGAATTAGATTGGCTCACCTGCATATACAGTGACATGGAAAGGTTTGGGGACCCCTGGTCAAATTGCATGTTTTGTTGAATCAAAAAGAAGACGTTAACACAACCTCTCTCTGTGTACAAACTTAAACATTACATCCAGGTATATATTACAAATCTTATGCACAACTACTATTTATTTGCCAAATTTTAGTTTGAAAAAATAAACCAGTAAATGCGGCATGTGCAAAAGTTTTGGCACCCTACCAGTTGATTCAGTAATACATTTTTCTTAAAAAGGTCTCAAAACTTGATACAAGTTCCGCTGTCAGAAACATCATTGCGTAATGGCAGTTAAGGGAAAGGGTGCCCAAACCTTTGCACTTGCAACATTCACTGTTCCAGTTTGCAATTCTATTAAATTCAGCAAATATGTAATATGCAAGCAATCATGCCTGACAAATTACAGAAATGTGTTATTTTTAAGTTTGCTCCCTACAGAGGTTAACTTCTTTTCACTTAGAAAATCAATGAAACATGCAATTTGACCTGAGGTGTACAAATTTTGCATATCACTGTAACAAGTAAGTTAGCAGAGATTCATTAGCAAGGGTCATAGAAAATGCCAGCAGCATTCACAAAACAAATTTCATTCCACAAATTTCCCATTTAATTCTAAATTCCCATTTAGAAATTCCCAGAATTTGACAACCCTACTCACTGAGAAAAGCCAATGAAATTGTCCAACACAGGCAGACTAAGAAAACAGTCACCATAGACAGGCCTGGCACAGATTGGCCAATGACAGCTTTGCATTTAGAAACAACACATGCCAATAAGATAGACTGAATGGACTTTAGTGAGGGTGAGAATGAAAGTGAGAGTGACAGTATGAGAGAGAGAAAGAGAAAGAGAGGAAGAGGGGAGAGAGGGAGGGAGGGAGAGAGAAAGAGAGGTGGGGGGTGTGGGGGAGGGGTGGGTGGGGTGGTGCTCCTGATGAGCTGATATCATGTCCACAGACACCAGCGCACTCCGTGGTATGGTAATGACATGGTAATGATATGGTAATGACATGGTAATTTTATGGTAATCTGGTGGCAATATTCCACATCACCACAGTGAGAGGATTTCTGTGAGCCTCCTCACCACTGGGGGAGAAACTTCTAGGTCTCAGAGTAACACACACATGCACACACACACACACACACACACACACACAAACAAACAAACAAACAAACAAATGAAAATGCTATGCAGGATACACACACAACTTAAACCCAAAACGAACACATGTGCAGGTGCGCACACACACATGCACATATATGCGCACAAACCATAATGCTACATCACAGAACAAACACATAGACACACATGTACACACACACACAAACACACACACCCAAACCTTAACCCTGAAATGTTTTGAAAATGAATGAACCTTACCACTGCTAGAATAGATAATTGATTGAATACCAGTTTTAAGTCAAAACAGAGCCAAATAAAATGACATACAAAGAAATGTTGAATGCTCATTATCCAGAATACAGGTTTTCTTCCATTTATTTATTCATGAACTTCGGCTTGGCTCTATTGTTTTTCATGGGTAGGTAGGGAAAAGCATTGTGCAAGGGGTTATACAAGAGTTTCCAGAGAACCGAGTCCAGACCTGTTCTGCGCATAAACCTGCTGAGAAAAGTTTCTAATTAAACCCACATCACCGATGCAGTGTGGGGACACATTACTTTCACAATTCATTCCAATAACACTATCACTGAGATTACGACCGACACTGAAAGCTTAAGGAATGAAATGCAGGCCAAAGTTCTATTTCTTTCAACAATTTAGAGGGAACTGTCAAGTGAGGCTTTCATACATTTTGTTCGCATAATAAGAAAATTGCCGATGACACAGTTAAATCGTGTTTAACTTAACGAAGGGATTTAAAGTCAGTGACATTTAGCGTCAGCAGCGGTGACAGGTAAATGGACCCGTCAGCAATTTAACGCTTGGGGGAAACTGGTGGAGGAATTATTCTCTCCCATTAAGATAAACTGGGATCAGTGGTGGGGTGGCTGTTTATTGCTGATCAATTCTGCAAACTCAGTAACTTGCACCCCCCCCCCCCACCCCTCACACACACACACACACACACACACACACACACACACCCATCACAGTGACTACCCTCATACCCCCTGTCAGCTATCATGCACAAAACCTCCAACCTCCACGTCCCCAAACTGCCCAAATCCCAACCTGGCCAAGCCTCTTCTGCTTGGTCGGTAGACTGCCTCCTCTCTTTCTGCATGAAAGAAAGGGACCCACTAACATAGATATATTATGCCCCTGTGTGTGTGTGTGTATGTGTGTGAGCTCTTCTGTTATAGCTGCAGTCTCGGAGACAGTTCTGTTTTTTTGTTGCAGTGTGCACTGCAATTTACAGCAGAAGGGGTAAACAGCACATTTTTTAGACACATTGAAATCCATGACAAAAACAGTGCCATGCAGAGTTTAACGTTTAATCGCAGACAGTTTGCCCTGCGACACGCTGTTTACACAAACTGAGTTTACAGAATACTTAGATTACTCACAGTCTACTCACACATGCAGTCTTTCCTCAAAGACAACATTTAAGCACATATACTGTACTTGCACAAAGTAAGGTAGTGTGTGCACACTCACAGATACGCTACTCATAGATTACATAACACAAACATAGAGTTCACTCAGTATAAAAATGGTTACTCATAAAAGAAAAGCAAAAGGTGAAGTGTTCTTGGTCGCGCGCACACACACACACACACACACACACACACACACACTTCCATGATGTTTCTCATACCCCACTGTATTTCTCACACACAAAACCACCAAACTCCAAACCCTAACCCTAACCCAAACCCCAATCTGACTGAGCCATTGCATTGGGCTGCCTCTTCTCTCTTTGTATGAAAGAAAGGAATCCACTAACATAGTTATATAATTGAGAGATAGTTATATATTGGGAGAGGACTGACTGCACATACTAGGACTTCTTTCTCATTTCAAATTCATCCAGGATTAAGGAGCTCAGTTACAATCAGAGCACAGATCCAGTTCCATTCTTAAAGCTTGGGAAGTTTAAAACATGCTAAAAGAAGAAATCCCACAATACTATATATCCTTTTACTGTCCTCTCAAAAATGCTGAATGTATCCACAATGACCTGAACGCATGTCCCCACGTGGAAGCACATGAGCACACACAAAAACAAGCAGGCACAAACACAGAGACATACTGTACACAAAAACAGTCATATATAATATCACACACAAACAAGCAAGCAAACACACGTTCAGAAATATATGTACATAGTGCAGTATTTTTTGGGATTAGCAAAACATAACCCTCTGAGGGATTTAACTATTATCCTCATTGAAACTCATAGATTTCATAGGTTATCAAATATTAATCTAAACTTGACACCAATTCATAGTTGACTGGTTTGCTGATAGGATTATAAATACATGATTCTTCACTAAGAACTAATGACATACTATTATATCATATTATATGACACCACATTTCCAAACATGTACTGTATTGGGCTTGTTGGCTAAATTAACCAAATACAATTCCTTGAAGTAAATTCACATTTTGGCTGTACGATGATAATCCATGGAAGATGTCCCGAGATGGAGGTGAGGGTGTACTTAAATCAGATATAAAAAATTCACGAAACACAGCTGTAATTATATTTAAAAAAGGCTGATATCCTCAAACGGAAACAGTCAGCAATTTCATATTCCCGCCCTATAAAGTGTTCTTGGTAGCAGGGAAATGAGGGGTATACCTGTGAATGTAATAAAAGGAGGTTTAAATATTCACTGACCCGTGAGATGAACTACAATCCATGATGTTTCACCAGCGCTGTGGCTGGCGCGCTTCCTCTGTCCATCTCACAGTGTAGAACACGTGCGAGTTGGCACCACGCTGCCCCCGCATGGCCGCCAACAGTCACTGCAGCATACAGCACACAGCAAGCTGGCCGGCCCAGCTCTTTACGGTCCTCGACAGAAACACAGCAGAAAGGTCCTTAGCACGAATACAATTTTTATTAAAAAACATGTAATTTCAAAACTATTTATGTTTACATATTTAAGCACAATACAGTACATTCACATTGAACACTGACACAGTTGATCTGAAGAAGGCCACTAAATCGTAAAATTAACAAAAAACCAAATTTAAACTAAATTCATGCATATCCTATAATTGGCAACTCATTTCAAGAAATCCAAATATTTCAGCACACAAGCATTTGGAATGACAAAAGTTCAATGGTGAATTACTGTAAAATACAAATATCATGGGGACACACAATGATGCAGTTGAATCCACTACAGCTTTTGTTCAGAATTGTCATTACAGACTCCTCTGTATATATTGCAAAAAGATGCTACATAATAACCATGGAAACATGTTCTGGAAGAGGACTGTCAGATTCTACTAAAACTCCCAGGGAGGGAGAATAAGGTTGTCTGCAGGGCTCCGTTCCAGTTGTGCCAGTGTGTGTACCTTCAGCAGTGCCAGTGTCACCTTCAGTAGTGCCAGTGTGTGTACCTTCAGCAGTGCCAGTGTGTGTACCTACAGTAGTGCCAGTGTGTGTACCTTCAGCAGTGCCAGTGTCACCTTCAGCAGTGACAGTGTGTGTACCTTCAGCAGTGCCAGTGTGTGTACCTTCAGCAGTGCCAGTGTGTGTACCTACAGTAGTGCCAGTGTGTGTACCTTCAGCAGTGCCAGTGTCACCTTCAGCAGTGACAGTGTGTGTACCTACAGTAGTGCCAGTGTGTGTACCTTCAGCAGTGCCAGTGTCACCTTCAGCAGTGACAGTGTGTGTACCTTCAGCAGTGCCAGTGTGTGTACCTTCAGCAGTGCCAGTGTCACCTTCAGTAGTGCCAGCTGCATTTGTTCATCTTTGTGGTGGTACAGTAATCTAACCAATCAATTCCCTCTTTTATTAATCAGTTAAACTGACACCCAAACCATCAAAGACTGGGTGATATGTTTGAATGTATTAAAACTCTGGGTGTGTTCTGACTTGGTTTCTGCCCTGTAAATATGACCGGGTGGTCCAGTGTTGGATACTGGTGGCCAGTGGCTAATGACTGGTTGTACTGCAATCAACCAAAAAATGAATAAAAAATCAGCAGCCACTAGCTTTCTTCAACATTATCATCTTATTGAACCACCATTATTTACATCCTGAAGGTCCCGATTCATTTACCCCAATACAGGCTTTTCCAGCCAGAGCCAAGCATGGCCGTACTACAGCAGGGTTTAACCTGCCACCAACATTCGCATACAGAGCCAATGGCTATCAACAGGCAGCCTACATAGGACAGAAAATAATACTTTAGAACTGAGACAGTTCTTTGTGTGCAATGGCTGACATTTTTCATATTTACAGAAATTTGGGCACTTGGGGGTTTGGGGTCTGAAGGGGAAAAACACTTTAGGTAACTCCAAAGTAGTTTGTTTTGCCAAAGTATTGATGTATTGCCTCCAGAGAATGTATGAGTGTATATTACCTGATTAGTGTTAAAAAAATGTTTACTAATTTTTGGTTGGAACAATTTCCTATGGGGCATGCAACCCAAGAGTGCTGCACTCAATGCGATTATGGAACAATTGCCTATATCAACTTTCCTACACAGGTCCCGGGGAGTGAGCTTGGGCTGCTTGAGAACCGAGAAGGAAAGAACTACCAGTATGAATATAAACTGACATTTATGTTTATAATTCTGAATATATTCTATAAAACGTATCAGAACAATATCTGTGAAAAAAAGCAGGCAGCTTTTTGGAGTTAGTCAAAATATATATTTTTGCTTTATAGCACAATCCCTCGAATGCCCCGTATCTAAAACCTCTGTAAGCATCAAAATATCCTCCATGGTACATGTGGGCCAATCAAAACATGCACTCATTCCATATAGGATTGCAGGTATCCAAACTTTACACAAGCATAAGTTGGCCCTTTGAGTAGTACACACAGGCACCCTGAGAAAAACACACTACTCTGATCACACACATCTGAATGCACATACAGCATGTGTAGCAAAATCATCTATGTGGGATTACTTGTTGATGTTGTGACCATATACTGCAACATCCCACCCTCATTCAAGTCTGGGCATAAATAGCTCCCCATTTTTCCCACCCACAAACTCAACCGAACTTGTTTATCTCTTACCTACCAGCAACCCCTCCTGCCAACATCAGGAGGAGATAGCAGATATGTTACCCCCACCCCGATTCACATGAAGCCTATTCTCGCTATTTTCTACACCACCAATCACATACTGCCCATGTCGTTGGAGGTCAGCTTATTCTTGGTTTGCGCGCCCATAGTGGCCGCTAGAGAGCAATGAGACTATCATTGGTTTCTAGCTTACCCCCTATCATTCCCCGGGCATGACTGAGGCAATTACTGCCTCACCGATCTCTGGCCATAGCCGGCAATGGTGCGACCGGGAGTCGAACACCCATTTGCAGGGCTTGTGTTTTTGCTAGGAATGAGCATCTTTACAGTTTACACAACCCAGAGGCCCTGACCACTGGACACTTTTTTTCTCTGTAGTCTTAATCCGCAAATAATCATGCAAATACTCGATATTAGCCGACAGCTCTCCAAATTAGCAGTATCAGCTTGCTTTCAACTTCCTTCATAAGGCTCTCTCTCATGTCTACAAAACTGGCCTTAACTTAACTTAACAATCTCTGGAAGCTTCTCTGCTTCCACAGGGCTACACCTCTAGTGATACCCATTCAGCAATACCAATCTCTTAAGACTGAGGTACTGGTCATACTCTGAGCAGGTCATACTCGGAACACTACTCACCGAGCATTTTCACACACACTAGTCTCCAAAAAAGTCCAGTGAGTTCTGCAGACAGAAACGGCTTGTTAATGAGAGACCACACATTACAACAGTGGTATGCAGAAGAGCATCTCTGAACACATAGCGCATCATAACTCTTAAGTGCTAACTGGCTTGAATTGGACAATATTTTCCAACGTATACTGAAAAAGAAATTTGTTTTTGCAGTCCTATCTGGAACATTTCAGTGACAACTGAGCTCAAATATGGGTGCTTCTCAGGACTCATCAGCAGCTAGTAGGAACACATATTTTCTCATTCTGCTCCATATTATTTTTTGTTTCACCTTAATCCATTTTAATTAAGTTGTTGATAGGACGTGGACAGCACTTGACAGATCAGGCCTCTTCTCTGTTGAAAAAATGTTTCAGAATGATACATGGTGTTTAGCTAAATCTGGGTTTTATTTTCATCCCTTTAACAAATTAGTAAATGGTAAATGGCAAAAGGTTGGCATTTATATAGCGCCTTTATCTAAAGCAGAGGTCACCAACCCTGGTCCTGGAGAGCTACTCGGTCTGCTGGTTTTCGCTGTTACTCTGCACTTAGTTAATCAATTAGAGCAGATGATTACACAGTTAACTCACCTCACCTGGTTACCTGGGTCTCAACAGGGTGCTGATTTTAAGGTGAAAACAAAAACTAGCAGACCCAGTAGCCCTCCAGGACCAGGGTTGGTGACCTCTGCTATGCACTATGTTGGTTCACTCCTGCACTTGGGCACAGCAAAAAATTTTAGGATGCACATGCAGTCTGAAACTGTAGCTAATGTGCTTATACAAATGTCAGCAAAAGGTGGCACAAAATCCTGAAATGGATGTTGTGCACCCCTGGTCTATACAATGATCAAATCGGAGGACCTGCGTTAATGTACAGTATAATTATTTTGTAATGCATGTTGGTTTAAAAAGAAAGAAAAAATGAACAAATATTTTTTTCCAAAAATGTAACTTTTATGCTAAAAAAGAAATCCAATCCAGGTTATCTATATTTCAGTAATATTAATTATTATTAATAATAATATCACACATTACAGTAATTTGAATGTATTAACTGTCAACATCAACATCAAACTCTACCTGCAGCACGCATAGCCACACATCACCAGAGGCTGAAAGTGCGCTTCTGTGGGTTACTTTACAAGCGCGTACTGTCCTCATGCTGGAATCGGCTGGACGGCTGGACGAAATGGGTTAATTCTCAATTGAACAAAGATTTGATTCCCCCAGTACTATTACTAACAGAGGTTGCACGAGAAATTACAGGAAACTGACTTACCTTCTATCCACTGCCTGGAGGGTGTCGGTCACTTAACTTCTAGTAAAACATCATGTCAGTGTTCTAACATTAATCATTTATACATTCAGTGACGTGTGTTGTAGCTCCTTTATTGAGTCCCAATTTTCCTGCACAAGCACGAAATAGTCTAAGTATTGCATTAGCGCGGGCTGTCCACACGAAAGCAATTCTCCAAGAATTCGCGTTCGTGCCCGATAAAATAATTTCATGAAATTGTCCCTGCAAGTAAAAAGTAGGCTACATTTTGTGGGTCACTACATTTATTTTAAATTTAGACAACGTGCTGAGAAAGGAGTAGCTATTGACCGTAGACACTATGCAACGGCGAGAGGCTGCTTGCGCTTTGAAATCTGCATATGGAAATCAGGGTTACTGTGGGTCCAATTTTATATAACTGATGTACTGGTTTTTAATTAGATGGGAACTCTCGGAGTCAGACAGGGGCGCAGAGGACGTGATATTCATACACTTAGAGGTCGTGGCAAACGTGCCAGTTTTCTTCCTTGTTTTCGTTTCAGACATCATAATCTCATGACCCATGCCACTTTAGTTAGCCACATTGACTAATGACCTGGCTATCATCAACTACTTCACTACATCAGCTATGTTTTCTAGCAATGATTTACATAACTGCCAGTTCGGGATTTAAAAATTGGCAATGGCGTAATGATTTAAAAATAAAAGAAAGACCAACAGATCAATTTATGACTTCATGCTTTTTACAACGTCAGTATTTAAAAAAACTCTACTCCCATCTGACTCGACTCGCGACTCTAGTCACTGCCGCCAGCTACATTGTTACCACCTTATTTTGGTCTTACAGCGTGGAGAACTTTTAACCAATGAAATTACAGAGTTAACTGCGAAGGCTGTGCGCATGCGTTCCGTTTATTTTTCCACTTGCGCGGGAGAGACACGAAGAATTGGAATGAAGGGGTGTTGTTGAAGTTACATACGGAAAGTGTAGCTCGTACAATGTGAGTAATTCATAAAATTGTCAGCCACTTTGTATGAACTGCTATATTAAACATAGCTAGCTGCTTCATCAGCATATGGCATATCTGATAATAAACTAGTCGGCGAGTTATCAGTACTACTTGTTAGCAACTACTAGCTACATGTTCACTGTGGGTAGCCAGTTAAAGAGCAGGAAGACAGTTAACGTTCGTTTGTCAGGTGAACACGTTAATATAAGTATCAGGTCAACAAGCCAATTATAATGTAGCCTGTCTACGTAGCTAAAAGCTTGTGAGGTGCCTCACTTGTGTTAAAGTTATCGTTTGCGTGGTTAATGTAAACGTTGCTTACAGAACGTTGTGGTATTTACAGTAGCGTACTATAATGTACTGAATCTTGACACGGTATAAAAATTGATTTTATTCTTAGCAGATAAATATCTGTCGTTGTCTACGAGTGAAATGGAGGATGACTTCAGCCAGTCTCTCACACCGCCAGTGTCGCCCTTCGAGGCGGACAGTCAGTGCGATTTCAGCCCGGCCCGGCCACCTTGGTTCTCCTGCGCGTTTGAACAGGGCCGGGACGAATCCAGGACAGTGTCTTCGGAAGGTTATATCGCCAGAGGTTCGCTAAAGAGGTTAGTCTGCCCCAGAGTGACCCATTCTGCATACAGTAAGGGTCAGCTTGCACCACTCTGCACTCAACATACTGCTTCTCACCTGTAGAAGACTGGTTCCCCAACTTCCCAAGGCCGGGACTCACATAATGCAGAAACGCACGTTCTGCACCCTGACAACACTAAAAATAGTGGTGTGCGTGTGAGGGGGTGGAGTGTCTAATGTGACTGTTGTTAATGTCAGTGTGACAAGTGTAAAGTATGCTCCCAGTTATTTTCTTAAGTGTCACCTCGTGATACACCTCAATATCTTCCACGGCCTGCCAGAAGCACCTGACTGACAGTTTTGGGGCACGCTGTTGAAACCCTGCATTGTAGGGGTGGTGTGCTCTGTGTGCCTGATCAGTGTGTGTGTCCCCCTGCTCCAGGCTCCTGCTAAGGCTGGATCCTGCTCCAGGGGACTGCGAGGCAGACACTGTGGAGCTCTTTGGCTTTCCCTGGGTCACTGAGACTGCACTGGTCGAGTCCTCCAGTTTTCTCTTCAGCTTGTTCAAGTGAGTCCACGGCTCTCTTTCCCTTTCACTCCTCGATGGTGCTTTATAGGGTGACACGGGGGTGCTGTGGTTAGCACTGTCACCTGACAGCAAGAAGCCTTCTTTAACCTTCTTTAGTTAGGACGTCTTGAGGATGGAAACATCACCAGGGCTGCCAGCCTGCTTCGTCTGTAGTATCTGTACTCTATGCTCCAACAGCAGAGGATGCACTCCGATGTAAGCGGCTGGCTCTTTAAACTTCGTGCTGCTTCTGAATGCTCGGGTTCCAACTTTGGTTTCCTTCAGCTTGTTTTTTTTGTTGAGTTTTTTGTCGTGTTCAGTAATCTTTGATGCCAGTGCCCCTGTTTGTCCATCTCTTCCAGGCAGAAGATACTCAGTCTGGAGTCTGTGGTGCAGAACAGCTCGCACGACTTCGGTAAAACCTCCTTGGCTTCGGCGTATTATCTGCGTGGCTTCCCAGCAAACAAGCGCCTCTGCTGTTTATCGCGTTGCTGTTTTAGTAAAGAAGTTGAGCCATTTTTCCCCCTGTTGTTTATTTTATTGTGTGTGTCTTTAGGCCAGGCCAGCAGCCTCCATTTTGAAGCAGAAGCTCTGAGGCAGCAGTGTGTGCAGTTTCTTCAGTATGTGAAGGTCTTCACTTTCAGGTAAAACGACACCTGTTCACGCTGGTCCGAAGGTAATGTCTCTGCGGGGGGTTGTGAAGGCCCGCAGGTATTTCTGTGTGTGACTTTGTGTGTGTCTCACAGGCCTGTGTGTGTGTGTGTAGCATTGTGTGTGTCTCACAGGCATTCCTGTGTGTGACTTTGTGTGTGTCTCACAGGCCTGTGTGTGTGTGTGTGTGTGTGTGTGTGTGTAGCATTGTGTGTGTCTCACAGGCATTCCTGTGTGTGACTTTGTGTGTCTCTCACAGGCCTGTGTGTGTGTGTGTGTGTGTGTGTGTGTGTGTGTGTGTGTAGCATTGTGTGTGTCTCGCAGGCATTCCTGTGTGTGACTGTGTCTCTCAGGCCTGTGTGTGTGTGTAGCATTGTGTGTGTCTCACAGGCCTGTGTGTGTGTGTAGCATTGTGTGTGTCTCACAGGCATTCCTGTGTGTTGACTGTGTGTGTGTCTCACAGGCCTGTGTGTGTGTGTGTGTGTGTGTGTGTGTGGCATTGTGTGTGTCTCACAGGCCTCTGTGTTTGTGTAGCATTGTGTGTGTCTCACAGGCATTCCTGTGTGTGACTGTGTGTATCTCACAGGTCTGTGTGTGTGAGTAGCATTGTGTGTGTCTCGCAGGCATTCCTGTGTGTGACTGTGTGTCTCACAGGCCTGTGTGTGTGTGTAGCATTGTGTGTGTCTCACAGGCCTGTGTGTGTGTGTAGCATTGTGTGTGTCTCACAGGCATTCCTGTGTGTGACTGTGTGTCTCGTAGGTTTGTGGAGCCCCCTCGGACACTGGGGGAGGGAGACGTGCACCCGTATGAGGACCTGGAGGCGCAGTTTCCCTCAGTGCTGTTGGAGGAGCTGTTTGGGGTCACCCTCCTCATCGGACGACTCCGAGATCTGCCCGCCAATGTTCGGAGCTCCTTCACCATCCACCACCAGGGCAAGGTAGAGCCACGATTCTCTCCCTCTCACACACACACAGATACTCATTTACCAGCATGCACATACGTGCATGCACACGCACACACACACACACACACACACACACACACACACACCCCCACATACTCATTCACCGGCATACACACAGTGTGTGTGTGTGTGTGTGTCTGTGCGCGCACGCACGCCGTTTGTATCGTGTGTGTTTATCTTCATTTCTCCTCCTTACAGCTGTTCCCTCCCTCGTGGCACCTGCTGCATCTGTACCTGGACTGCCACTGGTCCCTGCTGGAGATCTTGCACCTGCTGGGGGAGAAGATGCAGAGTGAGTTTTCATCCACACTGAAATAAAGCTCCTCAACACAGCAGTGACTTCAGCTCCTCAACACAGCAGTGACTTCAGCTCCTCAACACAGCAGTGACTTCAGCTCCTCAACACAGCAGTGACTTCAGCTCCTCAACACAGCAGTGACTTCAGCTCCTCAACACAGCACTGACTTTAGCTCCTCAACACAGCACTGACTTTAGCTCCGCAACACAGCACTGACTTCAGCTCCTCAACACAGCAGTGACTTACAGCTGCTGAATACAGCAGTGACTTACAGCTCCTCAGAACAGCACTGACTTACAGCTCCTCAGAACAGCTCCTGAACACATCATAGGATCAGGGCTCAGAGGTTTCCAAAAAGAAGTATAAAGGGAAGATGCTGAACACATCCTCTGCCCTTTGAGCAAGGCCCCCCCCTTCCCCCTGTCATTTCACTGACTGGAAATAACTACTGATTGACAAGGTGACATTGTTGCCTAGTGCCTTTACCTTTGCATGCTCTATGTATCAGGTGAAGGATGCGATTTTAGAGCTTTCAGACACGGTGATGATTAAACCATCAAAGTGAGAGACCAACGACTTTTGCCCCCTGCAGGTCAGGTGGTGTATGCGCACCAATTTGTGAATCTCACCGGGGAGAATCTGACCAGCACCAGCCTGTTTGAGGACCATCTGAACAGTCTGCTGTGTGACCTGATCAGCATGGCGGTGGATAAGTACAGCAAGGTGAGTGCCTGGTGGGTGCAGACCCTCTCTGTACCTGCGTTAACTCTGAGGACACCTGTGGGCCTGCAGGTGTAGAAGGTGACTTTTCTGACTGTCTCTGACTGTCTCTGACTGTCTCTGACTGTCTCTGACTGATTCTGACTGTCTCTGACTGATTCTGACTGTCTCTGACTGATTCTGACTGATTCTGACTGTCTCTGACTGTCTCTGACTGTCTCTGACTGATTCTGACTGTCTCTGACTGATTATGACTGTCTCTGACTGATTCTGACTGATTCTGACTGATTCTGACTGTCTCTGACTGTCTCTGACTGATTCTGACTGTCTCTGACTGTCTGCCTCAGACCGCCTCTGTGTGCTCCTGCAGGTGAGACCCACAGAGGCCCTGACCACCCACCACTACCAGTGCACCTGCACCAAGGAGCTGTGGATCCTCACCAGGCACCTGCTGGAGCACAGGAGCAGGGTCATACACACACAGGTGACTACATACACACGCACACGCGCGCAAACATACAGGAGCCCACACACAGGTGAGTATATGTTTACACGTCAACACACATACACCTGCATACAGGTGAGTATATGTGTATACACGTGCACACATACACAGGTACAAAGATAACTGAATTCACACAAACACATGTTTGCAGGTGCTCACACTAGAGCTAACATGCATGCAGTGAATCACAGTGCCTAACTGGTAAATAACCATGATCTGCAGAGATGATGATGAGTGTTGAGCAGAACTCTGGGCTGTTTGGATGCACTACAGAATTGGCACTAGCACATTAGGCACTAAACACAAACATGAAGGGATAAGAAGGCCAATTTAGGTGTTACTGGGTCTCTAAAGTCTTGTAATGACCAGTACCCTGCAGTGTGGACTGTGTGACGTGCTCTGGGAAGGAGTCGCACTGACTGTGTGCGTGTGTATGTGTATGTGTGTATGCGTGCACTCACCAGTGCGTGTGATTTCAGTCCTTCTGGAGCTACATCAGCGCACCACTCCGGGGTCTCCTGAAGGGAGAAATCCAGGCCAGTCTCCCCACCCCCTGCAGGGATGCCCTGGGCTTCACCTGGTGGCTGGTCACACAGCTGGCCGAGCTGGGCCAGTACAGCCGTAACGGAACCTTCCAGAGCGAGGTACTGCACGGGGATGGGGGGAGGACGATCGATCAGGGGGGAGGCATATTTAGAATGGGACAACACAGTGGTGGCACAAACCTCACTAACCCATTTATCCTGTTGTGCAGAAAGCAGAGGACAACTGGAGCTTTGTCCTTGAGCTGCTGAAGTTAACCTGCAGCCCTCAGGTAGGGCCCCGCCTTTAAAAGCTTTATTGCTAGTGTGATGGTGTGAGAGTAATAGTATGGTGGGTGTCTAATAGTGTGATAGTGGTGTAATGTTTTTGAGTGTGATTGTGTGTGTAGGAGTGTGATGGTGTGTATAATGTGTGTAATAGTTTAGTGTGTGTTATAGTGTAATAGTGTGGTCTATGTCATAGTGTTGTGTGTGTAATAGTGTGGTGTATGTCATAGTGTTGTGTGTGTAATAGTGTGGTCTATGTCATAGTGTTGTGTGTATAATAGTGGTGTATGTCATAGTGTTGTGTGTGTAATAGTGTGGTGTATGTCATAGTGTTGTGTGTGTAATAGTGTGGTGTATGTCATAATGTTGTGTGTGTAATAGGGTGGTGTATGTCAGTGTGGTGTGTGTAATAGTGTGGTGTATGTCATAGTGTTGTGTGTGTAATAGTATGGTGTATGTCATAGTGTTGTGTGTAATAGTGTGGTGTATGTCATAGTGTTGTGTGTGTAATAGTGGTGTATGTCATAGTGTTGTGTGTGTAATAGTGTGGTGTATGTCATAGTGTTGTGTGTGTAATAGGGTGGTGTATGTCATAGTGTGGTGTGTGTAATAGGGTGGTGTATGTCATAGTGTGGTGTGTGTAATAGTGTGGTGTATGTCATAGTATTGTGTGTGTAATAGGGTGGTGTATGTCATAGTGTTGTGTGTGTAATAGTGTGGTGTATGTCATAGTGTTGTGTGTGTAATAGTGTAATTGTGTGACGGTGTGTGTAATATGTTACAGGGAGGCCTGCAGGAGGAGCAGGTGCGGATGCACGTTCACTGCTGTCTCAGTCTGTGTCTCCTGTGGGACTCAAACAGCAGTGCTGTCACTACCCTGTGGGAGTACTACTGCAAAAACCTTGTGAGTAGCCTGTCGGATGTCTAGATTTCAGATGATGGCCTTTGCGAGAGACACAGTATAATTTGATATGGCAAACCATAGGAATGTTGTCTTACTCTTCCCCGCAGGCATAAAATGGGATGTCTAGTCAACGAAAAGGTTTAACTCTGTATACAAGTCTAAAGGTGTCACCATTTTATTACCTTCTGAAGAAGCCCAGCACACCAGAACTGTTGGGTTCAGAGGTCCAGCATGGCCACAGAGACCACAAGAACCATAATCCTTTTTGAGTTTGAATGCAATCTGTGACATTTAATTTAAATCATTAATCGAGAGGCTTGACATCTATATAGATAATGGATTTTGAGGGCTGGCAGTTGGAATTAACATTTTTTAGAAGCACTTCCAGGTTCAAGCGGAAACCAATGGTAGAAGATTGCTACTGACTGAACTTAACAATTCTTTGTCTACAACAGTGGTCTCCAACTCTGGTCCTGGAGAGCTACTGGGCCTGCCGGTTTTTGTTGATACTCTGCACTTAATCAATTAGTGCAGTTGATTACTCGGTTAACTCGCCTCATCTGGTTACCTGGGTGCAGACCCAGTAACTCTCCAGGACCAGGGTCGGGGACCTCTGGTCTACAACTATCATCTCTGTTGTTGGAAGCAGAAGTAAACTTCTGTTTTTGTAGAGGCAGCAAATTTCAATATCTGAGCTGGATTACCTCCTAACATATTCATGCTTGGTCTTGTTAGAGTGGGGCTAAAGCCATGAATCCTTTCATAATAATATCAGTGCTTTGCTTCCAAAAACATAAGGAATCTTGAATAAGTAAATTTGTCAGCTTTTAGATAAGCCAGTCCTTGTCTCAACCCTCTTCCGCCCCTCAACTAATCAGCACAACCACTCCCTTAAGCAAGCATAAGCCAGGAGTAGGCGGGGTCCCCTCTCTCAACTACTTGAAATGTGGGCCTTTCTTTACTTTAGGCAGCTTAATATCTCCTGGGCAACATCTGTGAGTGGACATTGGGGGTTGGCCTGCTGTTGGCATCTGGGGAATCTTGGGAGTTTTGCATCTGGACCTGGTGTTTCTTGGTGTTTGGTGTGCACAGAGTCTGACGTTGGTCTTATGGCTCAAAATTTTTTTGCTATGAAATATTCTGCGGCCTTTTTGTTTTTTGAACTTCGATTGTGGTTTTCTTTTTTTACGATCTTGGGAGAATCAAACTGTTTTTTTTTTTTTCTCTGGAACTGGGTTTTTTATTTTTTCTGTGTACTTTTGCTATATTTGAAGTATGGGGTGAAATGTTCTTCAAGGGAAATAGGTTTGAACTAGAAAGCCCCTCAGTCATTGTGAAGTTTTGACTGAATGCTGGTTAACAGTTGAAATGGGTCATTCAGGCCCTCAGGTGTATGGCCATGTATCTGAGCCCAGGGTTGCCTCTCTCCCCAGAACGCTTCCTTTACGGTGCCCTGGCTGGGCGTGGCAGAGCTGTGCTCCGTCAGCCGGACTCCCCTCACCCTATTGGACAAAGCCAGGGTCTGCTGCTCCCCGGAGCCACGGAGCCCCTCCCTCTTCCGCTCCGCTGGCCACGCCCAGCTCTACCGCTCCTCCAACTCCTTCCACATCTTCCTGCGCATCCTGGCGCTGCACCTGTCCCAGGACAGCACGGGCAGCGGCGCCCCCTGGAGGCAGATGAAAGGCAGGTAAGGAAGGCCTCGAGGGTAGGATCCACCTTTGGCTCTGTAAGCTTTCAAAACAACTGGTATGGAGTGTTGGGATTTGTTTATTATGGATTTCTATGGATTTCGCTTTTATTATTTTATTTGAGAACTGTATTTGACATTTATATATTTTTTTAGTTATTGTATTTTTTCCATGGTGCAGCCGGGGGCAGAAGGTGGCAAATTTAGTCGCTCGCTCACCTTCGCTTTGTCACATGGCTTCTAGAGGGCGTGATGTGGATCTGCTCTGGATCTGTGCTTGTTTAAGTAGTTGTGTTAGATTCTCTCACAAGTTTGTAGCTTCCTGGCATTCGGGAGAATAGTTTAGTTTCTGGGCCCCTCTGTTCCTAACATGACATGAGCTGAAAGCGGGGCTTTCCCAGCACACCCCGGTGCTCTGGAGGACCCTCCTCTTGCCCCGGCAGTGTGGCAGGGTTCGACACGCCCGGCCCCTCTCCGCCGGGGTTTCGACCCACGCCCCGGCTCGCACCAGAACCCGCGACCCGAATCGCAGAGCGAAGCGGTCGGGCCGTGCCAGCAGAGACGGGCTCCCACCGGAGCCGGCCGGATAAATCCGGATAATGACTCCCGTCTGCTGGAACATGCACAGACACGGAGCAGACACGCAGGCTAATTAGCTAATGAGCGCGGCGGGTTAATGCCTCATCCGAGACGGCTGGGTTCGAGGCGTGCGGAGAGAGCCAGGCAGGGGTTTTTTGCGACGTGGAGTAGGCGCCTGGAGTTGGCACGGAGTGGTCTGGGTCCGGTCCAGAACCCCCCCCAACCCCCCCGGCGTGGTCCGTGCTGATCTCTGCGTGTCCTGCTCCGGCTTCTAGCCAGCCCTGGTGGGAGGCATGGCACTTTAGCATTAATGAGGTGTGTGTGTGTGTCTGTGTCCATGTGTGTGTGTCTGTGTGTGTGTGTGTCTGCGTGCATGCGTGTGTGTGCGTGTCTGTGTCTGTGTCTGTGTCTGTGTCTGTGTCTGTGTCTGTGTCTGTGTGTGTGTGTGTGTGTGTGTGTGTGTGTGTGTGTCCATCTTGCATAAACCAGCCGCATCTGCTCACCCCTCTGAAAAGCTGGACAAACAAACGGACAGACCGTACGGAACAACCCCCAGCCCATCTCTTTCCTTCTTCTACAGTCCCTCTGTTCCATTCTACGAACTCTCCATCTCTCTTTCCCAACTGTTCTCTTTCTCTGGGGTTTCATTCATCTGCTACGGCACTGAACGTGGCAGTACTACCTATTTTTATCTTAATGTGCCCGATGGGGCTTTGAGTTTTACTGTATGAATGAACGTTTTGGGGAATTACAGTGGGCACATCGTGGCAAGTGCAGCTGGGGGATGATCTTTTTCTTAAACATGAGCGGAAATGGCTGAAGACTGAAGGGACATGAAGGCCCACGCTAATCAATTTTATCCCAATTTCTGGCTACTCTTCTCTTTGAAGGAAATAACATTCTGAGCCACTCAGGCTGGCCTTTTTTGCTATGAGCCAGCAGGGCTCAGAATGGACTTTTTTTTTTTTTTTTTTTGGAAGCACCAGCAGAAATTCAGAGCAGCAACAATGACGTTATTTAGTGAATAGTTTTTGTCACTGATGACATGATGCATCACATGGTAGCTGTCAGAGCGGTGATTTGCTTCACCCCACTGGCGCTTTGTACCCACCATATGTCTTTGTGGGAGACCCCCAAATTGAAAAAAGTTTGAGAAAAATACTGCATTGTCATTCATTGTATGAATAATGATGTCTAACAATTAAGCTTTACACATCATGGCATAGCTGTCATTTCACAAAGAGGGGCAACAGTGTTTAAATGGATTGAGAATTAAGTCTTCAGATTCGCCTTAGGACTTGTACCCATCCTTCAGAAGTACTGAGATGCATATAAAATAGCAGGATCCTTCATTCTGTTTGGATTGTGTCTCTCCAACAGGCTGTTGCTAAGGATGTCATTATGCTGATGACATTGCACTTTCGAGGCAGATTTACTTTTAACCAATCAAAAGCCACCATAGACGTGAGTAAATTAAGGCTGGCTGTTGATTGGTTAGTTTGGTTATTTTGTGCAACCAGGACAGATGAACAAAAACTGTTCACTGTACTTTCTACACTTTTTTTCCTCTAAAATAACAAATACTTTTGGTCACCAGGTATTCCCAATTTCAATTTTCATGTCACTATTTTAGTCGCGTGAAAATTCTATGACTCATTTGACAATTGACTAGTGACTATTTTAATATAAAAAAAGCTGCAGTTTTGAGCTCTGGGCTGGTTTTACAGGGGCTAGCACCAGGGGGATTGCAGGGATTATGATTTCTCATTTTTAACATTTGCTGCCACTGTTGCTTGTCAGACTGTGCCATTCCTCACAATTCTAAATGGTGCTTGTCAACAGGAAGCATCTTTCTGCAAGGAGGTATGATTTCTTAAGAATATCTGATCATGAAATGCCATTTCTAGCTGACTGTTCTCCACAGCTTTGTGTCAGAAACGTTATAATTTATGTAAAAAATCATAGTGAACATTTTTAAAACGGAGTGACCAGCCTAAGGACAACCCAGATCACCCTGTGTTCCATCACCTCCGCTCCCCCACTGGGAATGCAGACAGCCCCAGACTGCACAAGGAAGGGCTATTGATTTCGGTAAAATTGCCCTGCAGCTGTTTTGCCGAATGTGTCAAAATTTCACCCCTAAGTGATCAAAGAATGCTGTGTACCCCTTTCCCACAAAAATAAAAATTTCTCCAAAAAATGTAACATAACTGTCACAAACTGGCTTCCCCGAATAACAAGCGTTAGAAATACCAACCATTTGCATGGGTGTTCTTAGTTGGTGGGTTATTGGAAAAGCGAAAACTCAACGTGTCTTTATATTGAAAAATAAGATAAAAGAAAGGGGGGCACATCTTTATGTTCACATTTTTGTGTGTGGTTTGTGTTTGGAATGTTTCCGTCACCCTGCCCTCCCCTCCCTCCAGGATATACTCAAAGTTCCACCAGCGGAGGATGAAGGAGCTGTCCGAGGGCGGTCTGTCCAACTTCCTGCTGCTGTTCTTGGTGCTGGCGCGCGTGGGCGAGCTGGAGGACGTGGCCGCCCGGACCTTCGACCTGCTGGCTCTCCTGTCCCCGCCGCCCCTGACCCCCGCCCTGCTGGCCCTGGTGTGGAGGGGGCAGCTGGCCCTGCTGCTGCTCTTCCTGGAGAGGGGCCTGGACGCAGGGGCGCTGGCCCAGCGGCTGGGGGTAGCCTTCACCCAGGCGGCGCGCGAGTTCTACCTGAAGACCACCGAGGCTCCGCGGAAGCTGGCTCTGTGGGGGCTGCTGGAGTCCTACCTGGAGGGAGTGCAGGAGGTGTTCGAGACCAGCGCCTACCTTCACCTGTCTGAGGAGAGGCTGCTCAACGACGGCTTCAGCCTGCTGCTGCCCGCCTGCCGACAGTCAGAGATCAACTCCGCCCTGGGCTTTGTGCAGAACATCCTCGCCCAGCTGCAGTGAGTACCTGCCTAACACACGTGTACACGCCCTAACACACACCTACACTAACGCACACACAGTAACACACACAGACACATCGATACACTATACACATACACATGCACACACTGCCTCTGAAACGCATACAGGCTTAAACCTTTCAGTGCGCATACACACATCCACACACTTTCATGCATACAGTCACAGACCCATTATTACTCTTATGAGCCACACAGAACAGAAGTTTGCTTGGTTTTCCTCTCGGACAATACACAGTCCACTTCCCTCCTAGAGCAGTTCTCTTCCCAAGTCCCACATCGGACACATTCTGGCATTTCTGACAGAAAGAGTGGTATTTGTTTCACAAAAGGAAGGACTTTGGTCAAGACAGATTTGTCTGGCAGATAAACAGACCATAATTTTGGTGCACAGGCAAACTTCTGTCACTTAGATCCCAGCATGTGAAACTGAACACCAGCCACCAGCCAAATGATGGTCAATTTTATCTGTGGCTATCTGTATCTGTTTGTCTAGTCTTTCAGCCACTTTGTCAGGTAACCACCCATCATGTTTAAGTCCTGTTCTTTTCTAAATGTCTAGTTGCCTGGTAAAACAGTGACGTTGGCTGGTGAATTTTGGCATGCACCAGCCACTGTGGCCAGTGAACAAAAAAAGCTAGTTTCCTACCCAGATAAATACACAGCTTTACCTCACAGTTAGACAGACGGAGCTCAGTGTTGCAGCAGACCTTTGTGATGTGGTTCAGGGGAAGGCCACACCAGTGCCACTGTGCTTTTTGTTGGACTGGGTTGGGTTGGAGCCCTCCCGGGTCACCCTGAACAGGTGCAGGTAGAGGGGTGCATGGAGTTACACCCCGGAACGACCCCAGGGGCCCCCCAGATCCACAATCGCCATGGGAACGCTCGTTGCGTCGGGTGATTAAACTGGGCATAGGGGGAGTTCACCTGCAGGACACGGGTGTGAATTACTCTAAGCTCCGTGTGTGGGCAGCGACAGCCCTGCCCTCTCCATAGAGCTGAGCAGGCTCATGTTCCAGAACCTTCCTCAGCAGATGTTTGTTGAGTTTCAGCTGGCTGAGGCTGGCTTGTGACTGTGGTAAAAGTGGAAGTACACTGCAAAAACCTAAGAATAATATTTTCTCCTTGGGAGAAAAATAAGATCTCATTGTGAGACTAACACACTTGTGAAGACGTTTTTCCACCTACAATATTGTGTCTCCGTCTGCAACAGAGAGTTCCCTGTGCTGTTCCTCGGCCTCATGCACTCGCCTGTTCCCAGACGCACCTCACGCGGCAGCTCCCTGGAGCGCCCCGCGTGGCCTCTCCATACCCCACGCAGCAGGGCCGGCGGGGAGCGGGGCCGCTCGTCTGCACATTACCGCCCGTTAGCGGAGATTCCCCAGGGTCCGCTTTCACACCGGCACCGCTGACCCAGTTAGCCGGCCTCAAATTTGTTTCACCACACTATTCCAATTCTGCCAGCGGTACTTAGATTTTTTTGATTAGCGTGTTTTCCAGCGATACAATTAACACGTAATTACGCGGCTCTGCAATTTTGTCATCGTGGCATTACCGTCATTAGCCGGGGAGCGGATCTGAAAACATTAGCGGGATTAGCGCCGAGACGCGGCCCGTTTTGGCTCCGGCCGAGACAATGAGACGAGAGGGGACGGGTCTGTCTTCCTGGTAACCGGGCCCCTGATTCCCGCGATCCGATTCAGGCTACGATCCCGCCGGCCGCGCGGTAATCAACTCCTCTGTGATCAATTAGCAGGATCCCTGCCTGCCGACAGCTGTAACCCCGATCCGCTCCAACGCTCTCTCTCCCTCCCAGGCCCCGCTGCTTAATCTACAGCACACTCGCCCGTCACTAAGGAGCCCATGGGAACCGCCATTAACACTTTTAATGCTATATTTATATTCCATGTACTGGCCATGTATGAGTACTATATATGTAATGTTACATCTGCATTTTATATCCCATTGGCCAGTGTTTTTCCTGGAATCAGAGAACATTTGGATTTCTGCAGAAATGGGAGTATGTGTCTTGTGTCCTTCTTGCCACAGAAGATTCTTGGCATATGACGGTTTTTTAGGGAAGAGAACATTTTTCTGCTTTGGGGACTCTTACTTACTGTATTGTATAAGAGAGAGGAAAGGTGTAGGGGGGAGATGGAGATGGAGAACTGTCAGGGGGAGATGGAGATGGAGATGGACAGAGAGAGAACTCTGCTGGAGGGAGATTGAGACGGTGAATACCTCTGTAGGGGAGAGAGTGATTCACTGAGATTCATTCAGTCATGTGTTCCTGTGTGTCTGTCCGTAATTGTGCATGCGTGTGTATGCGTGTGTGTGTGTGTGTGCGCGTGTGTGTGTGTGCGCGTGTGTGTGTGCGCGTGTGTGTGTGCGCGTGTGTGTGTGCGCGTGTGTGTGTGCGCGTGTGTGTGTGCGCGTGTGTGCGCGTGTGTGTGTGTGTGTGTGTGTGTGTGTGTCTGCGTGCATGCGTGTGTGCATGCGTGTGTGCATGCGTGTGTGTGTATGCGTGTGCGCTCGTGTGTGTGTGTGTGTGTGTGTTCCTGTGTGTCTGTCCGTACGTGTGTGTACGTGTGTGTGTGTGTGTGTGTGTGTGTGTGTGTGTGTGTTTGCTGTGTGCATGTGTTTTGGTGTGTGCATGCGTGTGTGTGTGTGCATGTGTTTGGTGTGTGTGTGTGTGTGTGTGTGTGCATGTATGTGTATATGTGTGTGCGTGTGTTACAGAAACCACAGTGAACAGGATTAAACGGGGTCTCTGATGATGTCTTTTACAATAAGAGGCGATGGGTGTGAATGGCTGGGTCGTCGCGGTAACGAGGCTAATGAATTCAGACTGTAATCGATTGTCTCAGCTCTCTCTGGATTAGGTGCAACCTTGCTGGAAGGCGTTTAGGGGCGGGGGGCGAGTGGATTCGGGGGGTGGGGTTCCGAGCTCACCCCCAGATCCCTCTCCAGCGCTGCCTTTCATCCTACAGAATGGCAGGACAGAAGGATCATCCCCTGCCTAAATGGGATTACAGCTCCTTTAGCTCCTTATCTGTGCTAGAGCCAGCTGCTCTCAAACCCCTAGCCACATTACAGCCACTGTTAAACCCTGCAGCCAATCGCACTGCAGCCAGCCCAGCCTGACAGCCAATCGCACTGCTGCCACCCCCGCCCGACAGCCAACCGCATGGCACCTGCTCCCTGCTCCCCCAGCCAATCAAAAGAAAAATAACAAGAATACCTAAAATCAATATTTTCATATCAAATATCAATATTGTTAATCTTGGTTTGAGGCAATAACAGTGTCAGTCGCACAGATGAGATTAGTAATACACATGCACACATATAGTGCAGTCCGTAAGTATTTGGACAGTGGTACGATTTCTGTTCTTTTGGCTGTGTATGCCAGCACATTGGATGTGAAATGAAACGACGAGGGTATTTACGTCCATGTTGGTTGATCCGTGTAGGAATTTTATTTTAAAGATATTTTTTAGGCCTTTTTCAGCTTTATTGGACAGTATATAGTGTAGAGAGACAGGAAGAGTGGGAGCGAGAGAGAGGGGAAGACATGCGACAAATGTCAGACAGTCGGATTCGAACCGCCAACGTCGTGGCTCGCAATGAGCATGCGGTCAGTGCTCTACAGGCTGCGCCACCGAGACACCTATACCGTTTCAGTAATTGGACAGGTGGCTTCCAAATTTTTTTTTTTTTTTTGTTACTTTTTTTAAACTTTTTTCAGCAAGCAAATTGTTTGGCCTGTGCCTCTGACTGTTTTCTTATTTCTCAGCCTCATAGTGGTCTTCATGTTGACAAACGCCAATAACGGTCTTAAAATGAGGCAATCAAAAGCCTAGAATCAAGACTACATACTACAAGACACAGCTGAGAAGCCAACTGTCCAATTACTTTTGGTCCCCTAAAATAGATCCCTCAATATGGATGTAAATACCCTCAAATTAAAGGTGACAATCTGCACTTTAACCTCATGTTCATGTTTCAATTCCAATCCAATGGGTTGGAGTACAAAAAGAAATTGTACAACTGTCCGAATACTTACACATACTGTACGCACAAAACTGACCTCCCATTGTAGCACTTGAAGAAGACCTGTATTCAAATAAGTTATATTTTATGCTGCTTCTTTTACATTACATTACATTACATTACATGGCATTTAGCAGACGCTCTTATCCAGAGCAACGTACAACAAAGTGCAAATCAATCACAAGAACAAGTGCAAAAGTAGACCTGAGAGGACAGTACAGTTCCGAGTCCTAGTGTAAACATACAGAAATTCAAAACCCTCTTTCATTCCACCTTTACTCTTTGTCAGGCAGCAGTGCGTGGGCTCCCCTGTTTGAGGGTTTTTTTTACCTCATGTGCTTGCTATCTGGCCATTCAGGCATTGCTGCTTCCCTTTTTCCTTCTGTTGCTCTGTAAAGCATCTTTGTGATAGTCTTCTGTCTAAAGCACAATACAAATACAATCAAATTGAATCTTATTTCAATTAGCTTTTTAAATATTTTGCTTGGTGAGGGGATGGGTGTCCAGAATTATTGGCACCATTGTACTGTCTGCCCTCTCCCTTTTGGATAACATTGAGTAGGGTTGCCAATTGAGAGGGTTGTGAATTGGAACCGCTTCCAAATTTCCAAGAACCAGGAAATCACTACGAAAGATGAGTTACGTGTGTTTGCAGAACGAGTGAAATTCATTCAGCTCAAAAAGTTAACTGCCAGGACCTGCTGTTCTAATGTCCACATCCCTGGTTAAATTGTGCATCTCCACAGCATGTACGCCGTTTAAAGCATGGTTCACCAGAGTAAATGGTGTGGTTAGGCTTCACTTCAGAAAGTAGCAATACACATACAGCAAAATGTAATCACTGCAGTGAATTCATTTTGCGGAAGGGAAGAACCACCTCCAGTGCAACACAATTTACTGCAGCAAGGTTAAACCTGGTGTGTGAAGTACTTTCCCAGGTGTCTACGGGTTCCAGTCAGCTGTCAGTTAAGGAAGGCCTTGAGAACAAGGTACAGTATATTAATTAGTTAGCCAATCAATGATTTCGAAGAACCACTGGTGCCAAATACACCTCTAAAAGCAGCAGACACTGTGGCCCTCCAGGACAGGAATCCGGTGAAACCTTCAGCTCTGTTCTGTTTTTGATGTCCCCAGTCCCTGTACCACCCCAGATTCAGAGGTGCACCAGTAGCAGAAAATGGCGTACGTTCACTATAATATATGCAATATAGAGAATTACAGTGGGCTCCAGAAGTATTGCCACTCTTAATAAAAATTTTGAAAAAAGGCATATAATAAACCACATGGATAATGATCTATATTTTATTTTCAAACATACGGAAAAACAATATACTTTTATTGTAATACATTAACTCATGTTTCAATGTTTTTAATTTAGTAATTAATTTTTTCTGAAAACTTTATTGGCAAAAAAAGATTTTATTGGCACCCCTTATTGTAGATAAAATCAAACAAAGTGGAAATTGGCAATAAAATGTTACTGTTTCACTCCAGTATAAAAATTAAGTCACAAGCATGCAAATACCACCACAGATGGTAATTGACCATCACAAGTTGGGTAATGGGTACAAAAAACAATACATAAACGGTTAAATATGCCACTTCGCACTGTAAGGGCAATAATAAAAAGGCATGAAACATATGGAATGGTTGCAAAAAAGAGGATGCAGGTGCATTTTATCCCCATGGGTGGTAAGGAAGATGGTGAGGGAGGCCATAAGTAATCCAAGGATCGCAGTTCAGGAATTGGAGATATTGATCGTGTCTTGGTGTCACCAAGTCTAAAATAGAAACTCTTTGGAAGGGTGGCATGAAAACAGCCCTTACTGAGCACAATAAACAAAACCAAGCATCTTGAGTTTGCCTCATTGGAATTATGACGAGAAGAGAGTGCTATGGTCAGAGGAGACCAAAATTGAACGTTTTGGCCATACACACCAATGAAATGTTTGGCAAAATGGAATGTATGCAAGTTCCTCATACCTAATGTCAAATATGACGGTGGGTCATTGATGTTTTGGGGCTGTTTTGCTGCCAGTGGTCCAGGGGCACTATTTAACCAATGGCATAATGATTACAACAAAGTACCAGAAAATCTTGGCAGAAAATCTGGTTGCCTCTGCTAGGAAGCTGATACTTGATCATAGGTACATTGTCCAGCAGGATAATGACTCCAAGCATACATCAGAATCCACACAGAAATAGTTAAGTAAAAATAACAACCATGTTCTGCAATGGCCATCTCAGTCTCCATCATATGAAACTGTGGTCTGAACCGAAGAGGGGGATATCCCGAGAATATCAATGATTCTGAAAGGTTCTGCATGGAGGATCCTCCAAATGTACTCTCTAGCCTTATCAGAAATTCTAGGAAAAGACTCATGGCTGTCATCTTTGCCATGGGTGTTTGCCCATAGTATGAAACCAGGGATGCCAATAATTGTGCAACTTGTTTTTGGGGGAAAAATCTTTTTTCTTTTTTATGTAAGACTGATTCCATTGAATCATTAATAAAGCCCACTACTTTACACATTGGGAAATAAAGCTTTAATATGTCAATAGCTCTATTATTGTTTTGGTTTGCAGCCCATTGTATATTTATGTATCTCTTTGACAATCTCACAGAGCAGCATAACCCATTTTCTAGTTATTTCTCTGAAAAATGTAGATTTTTTATTTAGATTTTGTTTTACTGAAATGAAAGACACCATTTTAGGAGCCTAAAAATAAGAATCTGAACCGGGATTCAATGAGAATCAGATTTGATAAGCATAATCGGAATCAGAATTGGAATCGAAAATCGAAAGAATCCAGAAGTATGTGAACATACTTGGGGAAATTTTGACCCGTCCTCCATTCATAATCTTTCAAGATGTGTCAGATCATACATGTGCATTTTGTATAGAGATCTGAAACCATTCGTTGTTATAAATGTGCAATAATAGAGTAAATCAGGAAAGGGGGTAAATACGTTTTCATAGCTCTGCATGTGCTCCTCTTTAGCACAAACATCCTTCTGATGCCAAACTCAAGAAGCTAAATTCTTGTATTTTATTTTGTGTGTCCACAAAATGTTTTCTCTGTGCAAATTTACTGAATTAAATAATAGTTTTGCCATTTCTTGTAGCATAAAATATAACCTTACCTTCCCTTGCCTTGCTCATCTTTACTAAGGGTGACAATAATTGCGCACTAGTGTGTGTCTGACTTGGTGTGAGTTAGTGTGTGAAAGTGGCTGTGTCTCAGTGTTTCCTGCTGTCTTTCTCCTGTAGGAGGGTCCTTCAGCGCTGCTCCCAGCTCTCCCACGCTGCCGCCGCCTCTCCTCCTCCCAGTGTGGCTAAAGAGCGCCACCTAGCGGTGGCAGGTGCGCTGTGGGCCAACCTGTTCCCTTTCCTGCGCGGCTCCCGGCTATCCCAGACCCCCCCGGCCCAACTGGCCGACTCCGCGGCAGGTGAGAGGAAGCCTTGGGCTGAGTACGGCGAGCGCGCCGCGTGGAGTCAGCGTTCCCACTCTCGCCTCCGCTGCGGATTCAGCGACTTCTCTAGTCCTTTCAAGGTCCCTGTTACCCAAGGTCAAGGGCCCGCGTGAACCTTATCGCGGGCTACATAATGGGTGTTGCAGACTATGAATAAAGAAATGGAAAAATGACCTCTGTATGCATGAACATTAATCTTGCCCGCAGACCAGCTGTTTCAGTACCAGTTTAAACCCCAACCCTTTTGAGAAGGATGTGGGTTATCTCCCGATTAGATTTTCTGCTGTAAATGTGAGGGAGTGTGTGCTGTTATAGTTAGCATGGGCTTCATTGTGATGTTGGCTGTAGAAGCCGTTTCTGTTTCTGGTTTGTAAAAAGACTCGTCCCACCCCTGTTCACACCCCCAGGGTTCACACTACTGGCCTTGGAACTGCCCGGCTCCGCCCCCCAGGACCTCCAGCCCCACCCTGTCCTGTCCATCATGCACAGCTTCGGCTGGGATGACATGCTGCACCCCCTGCTGGTCACTCGCTACCTCATCCACCTCCTCCAGAACAGGTGGGCGGTCCTCTGCTTATAAACACATGAGCTGCAGCCTCTGATTGGATAAGAGTCTGTGCTGCCCACCTAGAAGTCCCTCCCCTTTGAGGTCATACCCCCCCATGTGTCTCCTGCCCAACCTCACGGGGGAGGAATGAACTGCCTGACCTGCCGGTTCAGTATCTGCCTTCAGGCAGGACTGGAGCTCAAATTCTACAATTATTCCTCTATTCCTTTATTTATTCATTGCTCAGTATTGTGTTGAATGTTTGCATGTTTAATATTTTATTTCGCTTGTGTTGTGCGAGTCCTTTCAGTTCTGCACTCTATTTGTTGCCTATAATGTTATTGTCAGCTCTCGTCTGTTGCTTGTATTGCCCTTGTCGTTTCACCAGGCATTGACGCGCATAAAAGGGCTTGTAAATAGCTTTGTTAAACAGGTGCCTGTGAAAAGAGTGTGTGTAGAAGGTGGGTGTTCTCTGCATCGGGCCCAGGTGCAGGTACGCCGCATGGGCCCGTGGTCGCGTCTGGGTTTTTAGCGGTCTCTCCCCGTCCCTGCAGGGCCCTCGTGTCCTCCGTGAGCTCAGCCGGGCCTGGTTCTGCCCAGGCCCAGTGCGTGCGGGCCTGGGTCCGGAGCGTCCTGCAGCAGCACGTCCACAGGAACGCAGACGGGACCGACAGCAGGGCAGGTACGGCTGCGGTTTGAGGGCGTTATTCTTCTCTTAGGCTAGTAGCTCGTACTGTGGTACATACTACAGGATGGAGCCTCAGAGGCTACTGTAACTAGGTGAAATGCAGTTCCCTCCCCATTTCTGCTGTAATATACAGTAATGTCACTCACAGAGACTGTGTGCGCTAACATTAATATATAGGTTCCGTGCAGAGTAGGAAATTAACACCAACCACCTGCCAAATGCTGGTTAATTTTATCTGTGGCTGGTAACTTTTTCTGCTCAACTTTGGCAAGTAATGACCCATCACTTTGGATGGTCCTTTTCTATTCTAAATATCTAGGTTTTAGTGAAATGGTGAAATTTGTAGAAAAAAGTTCCTGCCCTGGTCCCATGTATAACTATAAATTCCTATATTCTGCACTCTTTTGTACAGTATAGCTGTATGTAGTCTTGCATGTTACATACTTTGTGTGCTGCTGTGTGTTTCATGCATGGGGTCCTGTATGCTACATGTAACTGCAGTGCTCATGCTGTAGCTGTGGCTATAAAGCTGCTGTTGTGTTTCAGGCCGGGCACTGGCCGATCTTCTGCCAGAGCTCACCAGGCTGGTCTTCCAGCTGCCAGAGGTGGAGTCTCTACTACAGGGGGCAGGGATTCCGTCTGGGGCCAGCAGGCAGGAGCCCGTGCCTGCTCTGGCAACCTTTATCAAAGTAAAGTACATCTGTTACATATGCACACGCACACACAAACACACAAACGGAGCAAACTCAACCGTCAAAGCATTGTATTGTAATGATGACCGTCAAAGCATTGTATTGTAATGATGACTTGCATAGGCTACTGTATATGATGAACGGGGGCCATCCTTGCATTCATTTTGTGAAGACCAGCCAAAATGTCCTCACAAGATTGGTGGGACGTAAATAGTCAGTCCTCACAAGCAATACAAACACACACACACACACATGCATACATACACATGCACACATACACACACACAGGCACACTCAAACTCTCCATGGGCTTTATAGTGACACTCCCTCTGTGACAGGCTGTGGGCCGGGCCTACTCCAGGCTCGAGAGCTTGGCAGAGCGCTCCGCCATGGTGACCAGAGCACTGGAGTATGTGGGCGACGTCCTGAAACACATCAAGCCCTACCTGGTGAACAAGGGCCCTCCAGAGGGACTGCGGCTGGCATACTGGGCTGTGGGTCTGTACCTGTACACGCCAATACCACCTCATTTACACACATATACCTCTCCTACTGACATATACCACCCCATCTACACATGTATACCTCTCCTACTCACCTATACCACCCCATCTACACATGTATACCTCTCCTACTGACCTATACCACCCCATCTACACATGTATACCTCTCCTACTCACCTATACCACCCCATCTACACATGTATACCTCTCCTACTCACCTATACCACCCCATCTACACATGTATACCTCTCCTACTCACCTATACCACCCCATCTACACATGTATACCTCTCCTACTCACCTATACCACCCCATCAACACATGTATACCTCTCCTACTCACCTATACCACCTCATCTACATACATGTCTCCTTCAGGCTGTGTGGTGAAGCAGTGGAGCCCCCTTCTGGCCACGTCTAAAGCCCAACAGCTGCTCTTCCGCATCGTGGATGTGCTGCTCCTCCCCCACGCCGTCTTCCAGCAGGACAAGGGGCTCTCCCCTCAGGTGCTGTCCGCTGTGAAGGAGAACCTGCCTCTCTACCTTCAGGTGAGCCCCACCTACTGCCCCATACCCACCCTCGAGACTGTGCCCCCGCCATTCAACCTGTGGCCCCATCACGCCCACACCCCCACTGTCAAACACACAGCCCTTTCCACTGTCCCACGCCAACATTCAAGCCTGCACACCTGCCATTCAACCTGTGGCCCTGCCCATTCCCCCACACCAACCCTCAAGCCTGCACACCTGCCATTCAACCTGTGGCCCTGCCCATTCCCCCACACCAACCCTCAAGCCTGCACACCTGCCATTCAACCTGTGGCCCTGCCCATTCCCCCACACCAACCCTCAAGCCTGCACACCTGCCATTCAACCTGTGGCCCTGCCCATTCCCCCACACCAACCCTCAAGCCTGCACACCTGCCATTCAACCTGTGGCCCTGCCCATTCCCCCACACCAACCCTCAAGCCTGCACACCTGCCATTCAACCTGTGGCCCTGCCCATTCCCCCACACCAACCCTCAAGCCTGCACACCTGCCATTCAACCTGTGGCCCTGCCCATTCCCCCACACCAACCCTCAAGCCTGCACACCTGCCATTCAACCTGTGGCCCTGCCCATTCCCCCACACCAACCCTCAAGCCTGCACACCTGCCATTCAACCTGTGGCCCTGCCCATTCCCCCACACCAACCCTCAAGCCTGCACACCTGCCATTCAACCTGTGGCCTTGCCCATTCCCCCACACCAACCCTCACCTTCCTCTCCTGCTTGCTCTCTGGGCTGATGTCAGTGTGCACAGGATGTGACATTAACAGAATTGATATTAACAGTTGATTAAATGAAGGCTGTAGTGACTGACCACACCTGCACACCCCCCCCAGGGCTTGTCGGTGGCAGCCGGTACGGCTCAGTTTCAGGGGGCGTACCTGAAGCAGCAGCTGCACAGCGTCACCTCCCATTACCTGGGCCGCTTCCTCCCGGCCACTCCCTCCGCCGGCACCGTGGCCAATCACCCCGTCCTGCTGGCTGTTTGTGAGACTCCACCCAACCCCCAGGGGGCAGCATTGAGGAAGGCCATCATACAAGTGCTCAGGTCAACTGTTACACTTAGAAACCTAGCTTGCCCAGAGCCTTCTCCTGCTACACACATAAGCCTATCCTGTTACATGTTCAAAAATCTATCCCACCCGAAATTTGTATTCATTTTATACTGACAAAAAACGACACACCCTGCAATGTTGTTTGTTACACATTCATAAACGCCTAGAAAAAAACACCTGAGAACCTACACACACCAGTAAAGTTAGTGAAGCATTGTGTTTGTGTGGCGCTGTAATGTGTAACGTGTTTGCGATGTTACAGTGAGAACTTCCTGCAGTTTAAGGGCCACGCCCCGCCCCCTCGGCTGGCCTCAGTCCTGGCCTTCCTGCTGGAGCTGCTGAGACGGACGAAGGACTCGAACCCTGAGCTGCTCACCCTGCCCCTCCCACCAGTGCTGCGCTGCCTAATGCTGGTCAACGAGCAACAGGGTGGGACCAGCTTTACACCTTACCTGTACATCAATACTGCCTAAACCTGACATTAATACTGCATACTGCTCAGCCCTCGCATGAATACTGCCCACACTCCACATTAATACTGCTCAACCCTTGCATTAATACAGCTCACTCCACATTAATACTGCCCACATTCCATATTAAAAGGACCTAAACCTCACATTAATACTGCCCACACGCCACATTAATACTGCTCAACCCTCACATGGATGCTGCCCTCACTGCACATTAATACCACCCAAACCTCACATTAATACTGCACAGCCGTTGCATTAATAATGTACCTAAGAGACACGATCACATGCCTAACCCCAGACACAGTGATACTGCTGCTCTGAGAGTCACAAGAGTCAAACCACTGTGACCTTCTCACAGGTGTCACAGTGCTAGTAGGAAGTATTAATTTGTCAGTAAATTGCACATATACGATTTTTAAATTATCCAGTTTCACCTGACTGAATTGGCTGATAGGAAGTTGTGCACCGGATGGCCCGGGGTGTTGTGAGTTTTGATTGACAGCAGGGCATGTCTCCGCAGTGAGGAAGCTGAGCACAGACGCCCTGCAGCTGGTGGTGGAGAGGTGTGCGTCCAGAGAGGGACCATGTGACCAGCTCTCCGCCGTTCTGAAGTGAGTGACCCATCGACACTTCAGCTGGGTTTGGGTGCAGCCAACTTGGACTGTCTCAGCTTCAGTGGTAATGGGGCCAAATGTTTCAGGTGTATATTTAGAGTATGTGTTAGGCTCTGAGTTCTGCTGTGTGACAGCCCTACACTGTGAATCTCAAATGTCGACTGCATACTGCATGCTTATGTCAGGTGGCTGAACAGTTTATGTTTGTATATGTTACAGGTGCTTCATAGAAGAAAACACGGGTGTCTACGACCAACAGATTTATAGTGTTTTAGAAACGGTGGCAATTCTGGACCAGTCAGTGGTGACCGTTCTGATCCCTGTGCTATCACAAAACCTGAGGACTACTGAGACCAAGAGAGGCCTGGGGAGGAACACCACACTGAGGTGTGCAGAACTGATAGTGATACATGCCGCACTGACAGTCAGCACAGCCCTAACACTGATTCTCACAGCACAGAAGGCACAGCACAACTCTAACACTGATTCACACAGCACTGACAGACAGTACAGTCCTAAAACTTATTCACACAGCACTGACAGACCGTACAGCTCCAACACTTATTCACACAGCACTGACAGACCGTACAGCTCCAACACTGATTCACACAGCATTTACAGAAGGCACAGCCCTAACATTGATTCACACAGCACAGACTGCACACTCCTAACATTGATTCACATAGTACCGACAAACAGCGCAGCCTTAACACTCATTCACACAGCACTGACCCAACTCAGAGCCACACCACTGATACTAATATGGGAGCATGAAAACACAAGACTTTCCACACTAACAGTTTAGTGTGCGTATGTATTATGTGAAATTAAATATCTCAGATCTGGGGTGTGGAAGGACACTGTATTTACTGCACATTTGTCTTTGTGACAGAAATGCCTACAGGAAGCTGCTTTCTCACCTCGGAGAAGGAGGGCAAGTCGAGATGATCAGCTTGGAAGAGGAGTGACCCCTGAACTCTGACCCCTGACCCACACACACTGAGATGTCTCACACATCAGTGGACCTGTACCTCGACCTGAACCCTGTAACCTTCTGGACTTTGGTTGTGAATAAGATGAAATTCTGTATAATGTGTATAATGTATGAGCGCTGGTCTGAGAGTGTAGACGCATGCAAATGTCTGATGTAAAATAAAATATGGCCGTGCTCACTCCGCTCTGTCAGTGACTCATGATCAACCCCGCTCTAAGTTTGCCTGCAGAGAGGGGTCTGCATGCTAAGTACTGAGGTGTGTGTGTGTGTGTGTGCGTGCGTGCGTGCGTGCATGTGTGTGAGAGAAGTTTTTTTTTTTTGTGACAAAAATACTGAGCTTTGTGGGTTAGAGGCTGTATGTGTGGGAGAGAGGACACCTTCAGTTCTGGTTTAATTTGGTAATTTAAATTATTATGATTGAATGAAGTTGCTGTGGACAGATGAGACCAAGTGGACTGTTTTGGTCAGATACAGTATTGGCGTGTTTGGCAAAACGGATGCATAAAACGAGAGGTACCTCATACCCATGGTGAAATATGATGGTGGGTCAGTGATGTTTTGGGGCGGTTTTAATTGCAGAGGTCCAGGGGCGCCGGTTAAGATCAATGGTATAGAGGCTTCCATCAAGTATCAAGCAATTTTGGCTGGCAGTCTGGTTGCCCTTTACCACAAGGCTGAGACATGGCTGTGGGTGGACTTTCCAGCAAGACAATGATCCAAAGCAAACCTCAAACTCCACACAGAAATGGTCTCCTGACAACATCATCTATGTTCTGCAATGGCCATCTCAGGCCAATCAAATGGAAAACCTGTGGGCCGAACTGAAGAGGGCAGTTCATAAGCACAAACCCAAGAACGTGAAGGATCTTGCAAGGATCTGCATAGAGGAATGGTGTTCTTTAACCTTGTGCAACCTTACACGAAATTACTCAATACTGTTATCCTTGCCAGAGGAGAATGCACCTAGTACTAAACCAGGGGTGCCAATAATTACTTTAATCTATTTTTTATTAAATGAATGATTGATTGTGGTTGGTTGTATCAAAACATTAATAAAGTACAGTATTTCTCACATTGGCATTTTGAGTTTATCTAAATAATTATATTGTTTGTGTTTGTGCAATGTATAGGTATTTATTGTGCATCGCCAGTTACAGGTGCCAATAATACTGGAGTCCACTGTATGTATGAGTCGGTTAGCTTGGATGTGTCTGTGGTATTCATGCCTGTAAATTGTATGCATACATACATGTGTCTGCGTGTGGTGGATAGGTTGTGTGTGCATGCAGGGTAGCAGCACGTGCCTTCAGGTAGACCATCTGGGAAAATCTGGCAGCTGCTATCATGGGGCTGTGCTATGAGGCTCTTTCAGGAGAAATAAAGCTCTGACCAGTCAATCCCAGAGAAAATGGCTGTTAAAAGCACAGCGGAGTTCTCCGCTGGCGACAGTGTCACCAGGAGCAATCGCATCAGCCACACGGCTGGAGACGGCACTTTTCACAGCCTTCCTCTCTCCCCGGAAACGGATAAACAAACTACCTTTGTGAAAATCGTTTTTCTTCTCCGAGGAAAAACGCTGCTTCTTTTTGACTAATTCAAACATGGAACAAGATTGTGACGAGCTGATTAGAGGGGCTGAATTACTATCAACGGGGTTTGGTTATTTCTTTTTCATCCGCTTCTTTTAAGACATGGTGTCTTTGTGTTGCTGTACGGTGGGAATAGCCGCAATAGAGACTGAAATTATGTTGTCGTTTTGAGGTAACACGTTCTCCTAAAGACCTCTGAAAGGTTGCAGTGAAAACACCAATTATCCATCCTGGTGCCTTTAAGGCAGAGGGGCTACAAACAGCCTGCTAATCCCTGGCGTCTTGCTATAGTGTTGCAATCTGCAGTCCTCCCTTTGTTTCCTCCTCATAATCAGCACCTTTTTCCATCTGTGCTTCCTGTGCACGTGAGACCGGACCAGACGTGTGCTCTTTTCATACAAACCTTAACACTAGTGTGGTCTGCCACTGCATGCACAGGGCCTAAAGTTCTCAGGCACCATGCCTGATTTCAGGCATAGAGCCGTTTTAAATTCATATAATACTTAATTAAATACATTGTACACATTTCCTCCTGGATAACTTTTCAGGCTTAAAAATGTTTCTGGCTTTAATCCCTGCATCCATTTGCCTTGTTCATTAGAACCCATTTCTACACAGAACATGTGAAGATTCTTACTGTCCCTTCACTACCAACACTTAAAATACTTAAGTTTGCTTTTTAATTCGATAAGAGTAGATGTGTTATATGTATGCTGATTTCAAAAAAGCATCACAAAAGAGTTTCTCAAAAACTGAAATGTGGCTGGTGTTTATTTGATGCATTCAGGCCCTAAGGCAGGGGTTGGTATCCCTGGTCCTGGAGAGCTGCTTTTTGTTTTCTCCTTAAAATCAGCAACCGATTCAGACCCAAGAAACAAGGTGAAGTGAGTTAACTGTAATCAACCGCTTTCATTGCTCAAGTAAGTGCCGAGTAACAACCAAACCCAGCATGCCCTGCAGCTCTCCAGCACCAGGGTTGCTGCGTCCTGCCCTAGAGCGGCACAAGGCTGAACAGTAGCTGGGGAGACTGAGGCCATGAAACATAAACACCAGCAATCATCAAATCTAGACCACAAATCCAAATCCGGCCCTGCCTTTTTTTCCCAGATAAATAGCTGGACAATTAGTGCTCCTGGTTGGCCAGATTGTCTGAGCACATGACTCCCAGGTAAGGGGAGGGTGGAAAACCAGCAGTTCTTGGACCTCAAGGACTGTGATTGGATGATCCCTGAAATACAAATTTCAGATAGGTTTTTTTCCATTATGATGTTCCATTTAATCCCTGATGTTTTCCCTAATTAGGAATGCTCAATCCTACGAGTAACTCTGTCGCATGTCCACTGCAGTACAGGAGAGCGCAGACTAGCGCAAATGCGTGTGGCCAATCAGCACTTCCCTTCCGTCTGCAGTTGGGCAGCTGAGCTGGACAGCCTGTGCTGCAGAAGACCGCACGTTCTGCACAGCTGCCGCGGGTGGGCTGCTGTCGCTCAATCGAGCAGAAGATGCGCAGTGAGCCAGGCAATACACAGCCTCTGCCCGGGTGCTACCACGACCAATTACGCTTTTCCCTGTGGGACACCAGGTTGTGTGACAGGCAGGTGCAGCTTGTGTGTGTTATTACAGTGGAGAAAGTGGAAGCTAGCTTGAAAACAAGGAGCAAATGTGGAAACTGAAGGAGACGACATGGATATGCTGCCAAATTTTATCTTTATTGATTTCTGCCGTTCTGGTTAAATTCTTGTTAATACTATGTCGGAAGCAATTTAGCATAATTAGCGCATGAGCGTAGCTTGAAGCAAATGTCTTTTGCAGAAATGCAGCAAAATTAATGAATGTCTTTTACAGGACGTGTGTGCAATCCGATAATTTCCCGATTCCTCATACGTCAAAAAAATAAAAAAGTAGGATGCCAGTAAAAACGTGGCTGCTCTTCATCGGTCTGATTTAGCCACGTTGAGCATCAGGCGAGAGTGAGCCACAGAGAATGATCTCAGCCTGAGTTAATGTAAACGCTCGCTACAGAAACCACTCTTCACATCACAAACTGAAGCCTCGCAGTATACGCTTCTCCACAGCAACAGGCATTGGTGAAGAGCATTGTAGGATAGTGGCTGACCAGCGACAACAGTGTAAGAGTTCCTCATGTTCAGCCACTCCCTCCAGTGCTAAGTCGTACCAATGGAGTGCAACCAGCTGAGAGGAGTGGTGAAGCCCTAGAGCTTGGAGTCTCACCCCATCCTCCCCCCACAGTGTTACCTCTTGACACAGAAGCTCACTGGCTCACTTGGCCCTTGTGATACTTTTGAAGGCACCAATGCAAACAGCTGCAGCCTGTGTCTCATGTTTGGTCCTCCAGTCGTTATGTTGTCATGTCTTCAGATGATGATGGCTGCTTACGTCATGTGTAAACATCACTCATACCGCCATCCGCCATGGAGCTGGAGAGTCAATGCCACCCTGGTGCCTCCTGGGAGATGTAGTTCTCCTCAGTATGTCACACCTAAGTACAGCAGATGCAAACACATTTTGTGTGTGTTTGTGTGTGTGTGTATGTGTGTGTGTGTGTGCGCGTGTGCGTGTGTGCGCGTGCATGTGTGTGTGTGTGTGTGTGTGTGTGTAATTGTGTGATGTAAGACAGTGGGAACTGTTACACAGCTCCAATCCTGTGATGGGGAACCTGCAGTGTCTGTAGGTTGGGGCAGGTAAAATAAGGGGCGGGCAGAAAACATGTTGCAATTCCGTTGGATGCAAATGGCAGAGTTGGACCATAGAACACTTCCTCTCTTCCTTCTGTACTGACATCCAGGACCTGAAAACAGGAAATGAGGGTATATTATCAGATGGAAAAAAATGTAAATAAGGTTTAAGAGGATATAATAAAAATGCTACCAATATTATCATTTAAGAACACCATTTATGGCATATGGTAGGCCTATTATTAGTTTTTCTGAATCGAAGCAAAAATATTCTCTGGCAAACTCACCTGAATACAAGCCAGGGGCTCATTGGTCCAGATGGAATATCCACCAACAACATAAATTCTGTCGCTGTGAACAGCAACACCAGACTCATTCTGCCCTGGAAGACACAGGATTATATGACATCACTTTCCCATTGGTTTAGGTTTGCAGTGATGTAGAGGGTAATTTGACTTCTTTGAATTTGAGTCTGGGAAGAGAGATACGTGTACAGTATGGTCCAAAAGTGTGAAAATGCTTCTATTTTGCATTAAGACATCTTGGAATGCTTGGCTTATCACTTTCAGTGTCCCCATAAATGTTCAATGGGGGTGACTGTGGATTGTGGAGCACTCTTTGCTCTTCAAGTAACTTTAAAGGTACAATAGGTCATTTCAGACTTTTAACGGTCAAGAAAGGAATAGCAGCAACAAACACTTCAAACCACAACACTGTTTATCCCTCCCCCTTCTCTATAAACACGCTGACGTTGAAACGCCATTGGCTGTGACAATTAGAACCAATTTTCAACCAATTAGTTTGAATTATTGTACAGCTATGCAATGTTTTGGTACAGAGTGTTGGGCTGTCAACTGTATATTTTGAAACCTGAATTTAAGGAAATAAGCACAGGCAGAGGGTGAGTCAACATGTCAGTGAGCCTTTTTCAATGATAGGAGGGATAGAGGATGTTTAAACACAAAAACCTTACCTATTTCATCTATTGACACTGAATGTACGTAGGTGAGGTTATGAGGCTCACCTGTGAGAAGACTGAAGGCACACCGGGTCCACTGGTCTACGTCGATGTTGTAGGAGTCAATGTGGCGGACTAGGATTCGGTCATTGTTGTAGTCCAGGTCGTTCCCACCGAGCACGTAGATCTGGCGTCGTACGGCCGCCATCACATGGTAAACTCTCCTCTGTAGCATCGGACAGCGAGAAAGCCACTGATTCTGCCAGCGGAGAGAAACAGAGAGATGATATATTAGCAGATCCCTGTAATAGTGGTGAATGTGTATTGTGCTAACAGTGATTAGAATACAACTAACAATAAATATACTTTATATTATTAACACTGTTTTTCATTTATAAAAAAAATAAAAACTGAACCTCATACATAATGTATCCCAGCAGTTTCGGAACAGAGAGTGTGTGTTTTGTGTGGTGCACAGTACAGTGTGTGTGTACATTATGGAATCCTGTGTGTGTTTGTGGGTATGTGTTTATGTATTTGAGAATTATTTCAGGGACGGATCTGATGGGTGGCCATCTGTTTGTGCAGAGCTGGGCTGGGGAGGGGGAGGGAGGCATTGTGGGTTGCCCTGCCAGGTGAACAATGCAGCACTATGAATACTAATAAGGCGCTTTCTGTTTGTCTCGCTTCAGAGGGAGAGAGCGCGTTCTCCACAAAGTCTGAGAGCAGTGCAGTCAAATTTCTTCGCTTCCATTTACCAACTTTCCAGATTGCAGGAAACTTTGGATGATCCTCTGCATTAGCTTGATTGGCCAAGTAGTGCTGGTCTGAGGCTGATAAAATTGGATATGTAGCAGGATGTTGTGATTTTTTTGTTTCTGTTATAATGGAGAATAGTTTGATGTGTTGGGATTTTTTGGTTTAGCACAGTATATTATACCTTCTTTTGTAGTGTGATGTTTGTTACAGTCACTAAGTGGTCCCTCTTAAAATCTTAAATAATCCAATGCTTTTGGAGAGTTTGTCCATTTTCTCCAGAGTGTAATTGACATATCTATTTGTAGATTTTTCTTTTCTTGCATCATTGGCACCTTAAAGCTTCCTACAAGCCTAAAAAAAAATACTGTTTTTCTTTCATCAATCTTCTTTCATATCCTGGCATCATTTTACAACCAGGGCCCAGTTCTGACAGTAATGGTCCAAAAGAGCCATTCTGTTCTGTGCAGTCCTTTATCTGTGAGTTATAGCACAATCAGGTCATCTGAACAGAGTAGGAATATGACTTGCATGTCATGCAGAAAGAGGCCTGAGGCCACAGGCTGTTCCAAACACACGAGCAGATCATTACTGTAACTGCTGAGCAGTCATGCAGTTCATCACAGTGTGAGGTCTAAAACGGTACAATTGAGAATGCATATTGGACCTCACGCTGTGTCACACATACCCCATCACTGGGAACTTGTACCCACTTCTAAAAGCAGACTTTCTTACTTGATATTGTGTTTTGTCCCTTTTTGTAGCTTTTTCCCTTTGCCTCCATTGACCAGACAACTCAGATGTATGCATATTACCACAGAGGTAAATAAAGGTATTTAAAAAAGTATTACATTAACTATTAAACCAATGTTAGTTCACCTATTGTTGAAAACAAATAATATCAGTAACACATACATAATAATTACACAAATATGTGCAGCTACTAATACAGCTGCTAGTTACAGAGGAAGGTGTGAAATGACTCACTCCATCACACATACCCCATCCCTGCTCTCTCACAGCTATTACTCACAGGGTGCTAATTACAAACATCCAGCTGGTGCACACACTAAACTACACAGTGAGGGTGAATAGGCTTTGCATACCTGTACAGGGTCATACACCATCAGCCGGTTCTGGTACTGAGCAGTGTTTGTAACTCCACCTACAATCAACAGGAAGCAGGATCATGGCATCACTTCTCCCATCTCTCCCCTCTTCCCTCTAACCCACCTCCACCGTAATATCACTCCCACCTTCATATTTTAATGGATAGAGAGAACAATCGACAGAGAACACTGAGAATGTGAACCGCAGTCCAGGAAGCTATAGCTGAGACTGAGGGTACTTAAAGCTGATGGTATGTACCTCAGACTATGAGCCTGTACTTAAGACTAATGGTATGTACCTCAGACTATGAGCCTGTACTTAAGACTAATGGTATGTACCTCAGACTATGAGCCTGTACTTAAGACTAATGGTATGTACCTCAGACTATGAACCTGTACTTAAGACTAATGGTATGTACCTCAGACTATGAACCTGTACTTAAGACTAATGGCATGTACCTCAGACTATGTGCCTGTACTTAAGACTAATGGTATGTACCTCAGACTATGTGCCTGTACTTAAGACTAATGGCATGTACCTCAGATGTGTGAGCCTGTACTTAAGACTAATGGCATGTACCTCAAGACTATGTGCCTGTACTTAAGACTAATGGTATGTACCTCAGACTATGAGCCTGTACTTAAGACTAATGGTATGTACCTCAGACTATGAGCCTGTACTTAAGACTAATGGCATGTACCTCAGACTATGTGCCTGTACTTAAGACTAATAGCATGTACCTCAGACTATGAGCCTGTACTTAAGACTAATGGTATGTACCTCAGACTATGAACCTGTACTTAAGACTAATGGCATGTCCCTCAGACTATGTGCCTGTACTTAAGACTAATGGTGTGTACCTCAGACTATGTGCCTGTACTTAAGACTAATGGCATGTACCTCAGACTATGTGCCTGTACTTAAGACTAATGGTGTGTACCTCAGACTATGTGCCTGTACTTAAGACTAATGGCATGTACCTCAGACTATGAGCCTGTACTTAAGGGGTGACATGGCTCAGGTAGTAAGAGCAGTTGTCTGGCAGTCGGAGGGTTGCCGGTTCGATCCCCCGCCCGGGCTGTGTCGAAGTGTCCCTGAGCAAGACACCTAACCCCTAAATGCTCCTGACGAGCTGGTCGGCGCCTTGCATGGCAGCCAATCGCTGTTGGTGTGTGAGTGTGTGTATGAATGGGTGAATGAGAAGCATTAATTGTACAGCGCTTTGGATAAAGGCGCTATATAAATGCCAACCATTAACCATTACTTAAGACTAATGGTATGTACCTCAGGCTATGAGCCTGTACTTAAGACTAATGGTATGTACCTCAGACTATGAGCCTGTACTTAAGACTAATGGCATGTACCTCAGACGTGTGAGCCTGTATTTAAGACTAATGACATGTACCTCAGACTGTGAGCTTGTACTTGAAACTGATGGCATGTACCTCAGGCTGTGAGTCTGTACTTAAGACTAATGGCATGTACCTCAGACTGTAAGCCTGTACTTGAAACTGATGGCATGACATCATTGCTCCAGAGATGATTGACTCCTGCTTAGTCTAAACAACTGTTAGTTGCTTTGGATAAAAGCATCAGAAAAAAAACTGTAATGTACCTCAGCCAGCAGCTGAGAGGGGAGGTTATACCTGAGACCCAGAGCAGGCCATCGGCCACGCAGCCAGCGTGGCAGGACAGCGAGCGGTCGAAGGACTGGACGAAGGTCCACTTGTTCCTCTTGGGGCAGTAGCGTTCCACGGATGGCAGCACCTGCCTGAGCTCGTTGCGTCCGCCCACGGCGTAGAGGAACTGTCCCAGGGGCCCCAGCACGAAGTGCTCCCTGCAGGCCTTCATGGGGGCGATCTCCGTCCACTTGTTCCCGCGCGGGTCGTAGCGGCAGGCGGTGCGCACGGCGCAAGTCCGGCCCGTGGCGTGCTCCACCTCCCCCCCCGCCACGAACAGGAAGTGGCCCAGCACGGCCACGCAGTGGTGGCTCCGGCCGGCGGGCATGGGCGCCAGCTCGCTCCAGTTAGACGCCCCGGCGATGTGAACGTGCTCCTGCTCGGCGGGGTTGAAGAAGCGCAGCTCCCGCACGCGGCACACCTCGCGCTTGCGGCCGCCGGCGATGTAGAGAGTGAGGGACTGGAAGCGGGGCTTGGTGCGTGGGGTCTGTCGGACCGGCTGGGCGAAGACGGCGCGGTGGTACTCCAGGGCCTCCTCGATCAGCGCCGTGGCCTCTTCGCTGGCTTTCACCAGCGGGTGGCGCTGCGACAGGAGGTGCAGGGCCGCCGCGTCCATCAGGCCGTAGCGCACGTACTGCAGGAGGTCGTCCATGCGCTCGTACCGGCAGTCGTGCTCCAGCCACTGCACAACCAGCTAGGGAGGTGGAGAGGACATTGGCCAAAAGGTGTCAGAATCTGACGCTGACGCTTCTGTCATGTAAGAGTCCAGTTGGCACTTCTGATACTGCTATAATATGTACAGTTTGAGGGTAACACTTTATTTGAAGGCTCCTACATACTGTAAGAGCTATATAACTCCTTCATAAGCACTACATAGCACTGTCCTAAGCACTACATGAGCATTAATAAGTATTTATGTCAATAACCGCAAATAGTGTGTTATGTCAGCATTTATTCAGCGAGTGACATTACCCTGACATACCGAGTGAACTGACACAAGTTCCCTATGTCGGTTATTGACATAAGTACTTATGAAAGCTTATGTAGCGCTTATGAGTGTGCTATGTAGTGCTTATGAAGGAGCTTTATTTAGGAGCCTTCAAATAAAATGTTCTGTTGCTTACAGGTATGACATGAGCAAACCCCCGACCCTGGTCGGCTAACCGCAACATTTGTCAGATTTATTTTTAACTCGAGCTGCAAATGGCTGCTAGGACAAGGTCTAGATGAAGGCTAATGAACTGAGCAAGAGAAGCAGAGACACAGCCTGCCAGAAATAACTGATCCCGTTATCAAGAAACAAAGGGACCTTTAGTCTGACACAGACAAAGACCTTATTACAGCACTAATTACTTGTCACAAAGTGTCTCTCCCTGACAATATACATGCACCTCCCCCTCAGCAACTCACGTGTGTTGGTGTCCAACGAAAGTCAGCACGGTTTCAAGGGGAATGAGTTACTGGGGAGTGGCATAATGAAATTTAAACAATGGCTCGATAGTCATGCATGGTGACACCACAGAAAACCCTGTCTCACAAGCTATACTCTTACACTCCAGCCCAACCCTTCAGCATGTCCCTTTTATTAGTCAATAACGTTCAGTTCCTTCTCTGAAATGGACACACATACATGTTACATTATTTCTTTTTGATGCTTAAACATAATTTTTAACATTTTTGAGAGTGCATTCTTCAATAAAGGACCATCACAGCCAATTTCACAAGCACAAATAATCCAAATTGTGAAATTATCAGGGGTGAGTTATTGAGGGGGAGATGCACTAGACATGGTCAAGAGGTTCAGCTGTTTTTCAGACCAAATGTCAGAATTGGGAATAAATGTGATCTAAGTGACATTGACCGTGAAGTGACGTGTTGGTGCCAGACAGGGTGGTTTGAGTATCTAAGAAACTGCTGATATCCTGGGATTTTCATGCTCAACAGTCTCTAGTGTTTACAGAGAATGGTGCCGGAAAAAAAAAGAACATCCAGTGAGCAGCAGTTCTGCGGGCAAAAACACCTTATGAATGAAAGAGGTCAGTGGAGAAGGTCAAAGCTGACAGGAAGTTGACAGTAACACAAATAACCACACATTACAACAGTGGTATGCAGAAGAGCATGTCTGAATACAGAACGCATCTAACTACTAAGTGGATAAGCTACAGCACCAGAAGACCAATAAGTCTAAAAAATAAGTCTGATAAATACCTAATAAAGTGCTTACAGATTGTACCTACAGACATTCTAAATATACACATACTTGGTCTCTGCAAACACGGAAGAAAGACAGACAAAGGCACAATCCACACGCGCGCAGACATTATCGACAAGCACCAGGGACGGGATGAATTCCATTTCGATCGTGTCGATTCAGCAGATTAAATGAAATTCAATCACGGGAGTGAAAAGGCACATGGCGTTCTTTGAGAATTTGTCAGTTAATGAACTGAATTCCATTTCAGTTGGATTGACGAAACTGAAATAGAATAACCCCGCAACCCAAACGAGCGCACGCGCGCTCCCACGGCGTGCGCATCGTTTCCACCGTTCGTCTCCGTACCTGCTACCAACGAGACACTCGCTGCCGCACCACTGCTCTCTTTCAGTCGCCTCGACCCACCGCACCCTCGACACCTACATCTACCCCTCCTCTTCCTCCGACCGAGGAAGAGTTAAACCCAGAGCGCTGCCACATTCGCCTCCAGTGAAGGTCATGCTGAGTGGGAGATCTAGCTCAGGACGGAGAATAAATTAACTACCCCCCCCACCCTCTCACACACCACCACCACAACCACCACCTACCACAGCACATGGCAGAGGGGAGAATATGTGATTTCCTGAGCGAGGAACTCCCAACTCCTTCCTGACAAAGATTGACAGCTGAGCTATATCCGCGCAATATCTGCGGGCGCACGTTCTGACGGCGGCCGCGGTTCTGGGCCCGCGCTCGTCACGCGCCTCCGTCTGACGCCCAAATTAACCTTCCCTGCAAACTGAAGGAGGCCCAAACTCTCCTAATCAGCCCTGATTAGGGCGGCAGCGGCTGGTTAAAGGGTCACGGTAATTGTGCCATCAAAGGCCTGATTGTTTTCCATCAGACGGAGGGCCTGAGTGACAGCCGGGGGACCACGCTGCTGTGGAGCTGCCGTGTGCCTAATCACACAGACTGACAGGGAGGCATGATTGGTGCAAATGAACAGTCACACCCCCCCCCCCCCCCCACACACACCACCAGCACCACTGTCTCCCCCACCTCTCTCTCTCCCCCTTTCCTTCTCCTTCTCTCTCTCTCTCCCTTTCCTTCTCCTCCTCTCTCTCTCTCTCTCTCTCTCTCTCTCTCTACGGTGACTGCAGTTTGTGGGGGAGAGAAGACTCAGGACACACACACACACACAGGTATGGTGACTGCAGTTTGTGGGGGAGAGAGCAGGGTTGACAGAATGTATCCGTTCAAATGACGAGAGCGAGAGAGAAAGAAAGGAGGGAAACAGGGAGGGAAAATAAGATCTGAATTCAAGGGAGTTAACGTCTGACAATCCGGTCAGTGGCTCCTCAAAATACCTAATCACTCCGAGGATATGACAGAGACCCGTTCAATTTTCAATTTGGGATTCAGTTTCATCAACGTGCGGTCGAATTAAAACACAACTCAGCCGTGGCCCTTACTCGGGTTACACTATCACCACAGAGGCAGAGGATCCTGCACATTTGTAAAGCCTTTTGTTGTTGCATTTTTTGTGAAAACGGAGTAGTAAAGGTCTTCTACGCCTTCGCTGCGGAACAGAGGCGGGGGGGATTCATTACAATATTGAAATGAGGTCTCGCACTTTAACCTGAATTCCATTGGCCACTCTGTGTTCCACCTCAAATCCTGCAGTGCGAACCACACTGAATATTAAACAAATATGCAGCGCACACACACGCACACAGAGCATGCGCACGCACAGCGAGCATTCCCGCAACACACATACAAAATCACAAACAGCACACGTGCGTACACATTCACTCACCCATGCGGATACATGCCCACACATACACCCTGACACACTCACTACTGTCTGTTTGTCTGTATGCCATTATGGAAGTCTGTGTGTTGGGTGTGTGTATTTTTCAATGTGTCAGTGTGTGTGTGTCTGTGTCTGTCTGTGTGAGTGTGTGTTTTTCAGTGTGTGTGTGTGTGTCTGTGTCTGTCTGTGTGTGTCTGTGTGTGTGTGTGTTCTTCAGTGTGTGTCAGTGTCTGTCTGTGTGTGTGTGTGTTTTTCAGTGTGTTTGTGTGTGTTTTCTGCTTGTATGCATGGGTGTGTGAGTGTGTGTTTGTCAGTGTGTCGGGGTGTGTATTTTTTGGGGAGAAGCATTTTTACCTGCCAGATCTGTTCCTCATTGAGTGAGGTTAGGCGGTCACTCTTCAGTACCTCCTTCAGTAGGCGGTATGGGAGCAGTAGCACCTCCTCCTGGTGACTGTGCTGAAGTTCAGACAGGTGCTCCACCAAGAACTCCACAACAGCGCCCTCTAGCACTGGCAGGTGGAACAAGTCCGCCAGCCGATAAAGGTCCAGGTAATTAAAACTGTTCAGCTCCTGACAACAGACACACATACAGTCATTCACATATTGCTACAGTTCCAGTTATTTTTCTACAAATTAGTCACCTCCAAAACAATTGGTATGCTTAATAAAGATAATGAATAAATGCCATAGGGAACAAGTTCAATTTCAAGGTTACCTTTAACAAATTAACAAATGTCCATCCATCCATCTATTATCTTAACCCGCTTATCCTGAACAGGGTCGCAGGGAGGCTGGAGCCTATCCCAGCATACATTGGGTGAAAGGCAGGAATACACCCTGGACAGATTGCCAGCCCATCGCAGGGCACACACACCATTCACTCACACACTCTCATACCTGTGGGCAATTTAGACTCTCCAATCAGCCTAAATCTGCAAGTCTTTGGACTTTGGGAGGAAACCGGAGTACCTGGAGGAAACCCATGCAGACACGGGGAGAACATGCACACTCCACACAGAGAGGCCCCGGTCGACGGGGATTCGAACCTTGCTGTGAGGCGGCAGTGCTACCCACTGCACCATCCGTGCCGCCAACAAATTAACAAATGTTTATTTTCCAAATATAAGAAATATCTAAATGATTGACAACCCTGTTTTCAGCATGGGAACTGGGTGTAATGGTGGGTTTGGAGAAGGAAGCTTATATTGAAAAAGACATCATACCTACAGTGAAATATGGGGGCGAATCTTTCATGTTATAGGGCCATTTTCCATCTATTGGTCCATTGTCCAGACAATGGACCAATGGACCAACAGAGTCATGAACTCCAGCAAGAAGCAAAATATGTGGGGGGGGGGGGGGGGTTTGTTGGGGGACCTGGTATCCCCAAGCCATTAAGCTAAAGCTTGGTGACAAATAGATCTTTCAGCAAGACAATGTTCTCCAGCATACTTCAAAAAAAGAAACAAAATTACTATTTGGCAATTGTCTCTGACTCCTCGAACCTGATAAAAAATTCATAGGTTGAATTTGAGGTCAATCCACAATTGCAGGCCAATGGATCTTGAAAGCTATGCAGAAATGGTCAAAGATCCCCACAAATCTCATAAAAGATGAATCAGTCGGGTACTCCTTACGAAGGGATTTGACACTAATGCCTTTGGCAAATAAAAATATATAAAAATATACATACTTTATTAACACCTACTTATTTATGCAATTATCTAATCAGCCAATCGTGTGGCAGCAGTGCAATGCATAAAATGATGCAGATACGGGTCAGGAGCATCAGTTGATGTTCACATCAACCATAAGAATGGGGGAAAAATGTGATCTAAGTGACTTTGACTGTGGAAAAATCATTGATGCCAGACAGGGTGGTTAGATTATCACAGAAATTGCAGATCTCCCAGGATTTTCACACACAACAGTTTACACAGCATGGTGCAAAAGACAAAAATCATCCAGTGAGCAGCAGTTATGCAGAAACGCCTTGTTAAAGGTCCGAGGCGAATGGGCAGACAATACATTACAACAGTGGTATGCAGAAGGGCATCTCTGAACACACAACACAACAAACTTCTAAGTGGATAGGCTACATCAGCAAAAGACTTAATAAGACTAAAAAATAAGTCTAATGAATACCTAATAAAGTGCTCACTGGGTGTATACGTTTATTGCATTTGGAAACATACGCATTTTCCCTATAGTTTTCCCATATTTTTAGCTCTTGTTTATACAATCTTTTCTCATCTTTATCAAGGGTGTACATGTATGTACAGTCAGTTCCAGAATTATTGGCACCCTTGAAAAATATGCACAAAAATACTGTAAACGAAAAAATAATACCATTATTGATGTACAGTTTATTTTCCAACATGCGTAGTGTGCTTTATTAATGATTCAATGTACTTACATTTTTTATTTGAAAAATGTATTTCCCCCAAAAATGGTTTCACAATTATTGGCATCCCAGTTACTTTATGCAACCACCCCTGGCAAAGATGACAGCCATGAGTCTTTTCCTATAATTTGTGATTAGGTTAGAGAACACATTAGGAAGGATTTATGACCACTCCTCCATGCAGAGATTTTCTACCTAAGTCTCAGTTTCCTAGCAGAGACAACCAGATTTTCTGCCAAAATATCCTGGTGCTTTGTTTAATTAATTGTGCCACTGATCTTAAATAGTCCCCCTGGACCACTGGCAGCAAAACATCTCCAAAACACCAATGACCCACTACCATATTTGACATTAGGCATGAGGTGCTTCTCCTTGTATGCATTCCTCTTTTTACACCAAACATTTTGATGGTGTATATGGCCAAACATTCTGGACTCATCTAACCATAGCACTCTCTTCCAGCCATAATTCCATTGAACTCTACATGCTTAGATTTGTTTATTGTGCTCAGTAAGGGCTGTCTTCATGCCACCCTTCAAAATAGTTTGTTGGTATGGAGGTGCCATTATATGGTTCTTTTTGAGTCGTGGTGACCCCAAGATGCAACCAATCTCTGCAATTCTTAAACTGTGATCCTTTTTTGGCCTCCCTCACCATCTGTTGGGACAGCGTGCACTTGCGTCCTCTTCCTGGCAATTTTGCCACAATTTTGTTTTACTATTTTTTATTATTGCCCTTACAGTGCTATGTGGTATGTTGAAACATTTCAGCTTTTTTTTTGGTACCCATTTCTAGACTTGTGAAGGTCAGTTACCATCTGTCTCTTTCAAATTGAGAGTTCTTTGCATTTTTCCCATGCTGATGGATGACAAAGGAATTTTGCATGCTTGGTACCTCATTTTATACTTTTATACAGGAAGCGATGGAATGACACAATATAGTTCCTTCAGACTAAATACAATTTTATTGCCAATTTCACTGATTGATTTTATTGACAATAATTGTGAGGGGTGCCAATAACAGCTTTGGTTTAAAAAAAAAATGGTTTTCTAAAAAAATGGATAACTTAATAAAAACTAAATTAAACATGACAGTAAATATATTGAAATGAAAGTCTATCATTTTCCCAAATTGAACATCATTTATAAATTATTATCTGTGTTCATTATTATATGCAGCCTTATTTCATTTTTATCAAGGGTGCCAATAATTCTGGAGCCCACTATATATGACAAATTCCTTGTGATACAATTACTTTTGATACTTATACATTTTTATACAAATAAAACATTGTATCTAATTAATAAGTGAAATCAGTGGGATAATAAAAGTGATGAAAATGTGGGCACATGGTTACTGAAACAAAACCTGAAAAAGCAAAGCAAAGACAAACACATAGCAAAGATCAGGTTTGTGCAATTTGCAATAGCTTGTTGTTTACACTGCATCAAAAATGTATATAGTGTACACACATAACTGTGTACTTTCCAGTAGAAACAACCACATCCACACACTGAACCTTCTGCACAATAACAGCACCACACACCAATTTCACCGAAATCAGGCAGAGAGGAGGAATTGCATTGCTGAACTGTTATACGAGTATTATTGGTGTATTGTCTTTTATGAAAGGCAAATCTAAAACGCTGGATGATAAAAGATTGTAAATCAGTGAAAGGGTGCCCTCTGCTGGCTATGAGTCATCAAATCTCAGGAACTGTTGCTCACAAAGCAGTGAAAAGTACACAGGCTCCTGCAAACAGGCAGTTAATTATAATTGTAAAAATTAAATCAGGGCGTGACTGCAGAGTGCATTCAGTTACAAAATTATTTTTGTGTACTGATCATAGCATATTTAATATGCATCAGAACAACTGTACACTGCAACTCTTAAATACACACTCAAACTACCAATCTCACAGCAACTCTTAAATATTAAAACAAACTACCAAACTCACTACAACTGTTAAATACAAACACAAACTACCAATCTCACTGCAATTCTTAAATATGAATACAAACTACCAATCTCACTACAACTGTTGAATACAAAAACAAACTACCTATCACACTGCTACAAACTACCAATCTCACGGCAGCTCTTAAATATGAAGACAAACTAGCAATCTCGCTACAACTGTTAAAGGAGCACTGTCACGCGTTTTTCAGTTGAGTTTGTTTCAATTAAATGCTTAAATTATGTGTGAAGCCATTTTTTAAATCACCGTCAGTGTAGCCGTTTCCTAAATATGGATAAAAATTTACATTGACGTCACTGGACGTGTTTGGCTTGAATCTCCAGCCTGTGTTACTCACAAGGTAAGGGGCGCTCAAACTCCACCCTTGAACGCAGAGACTGGTTTATAGGCTGCCACCCATCCAGGTGATCATATGACATTCCAACGAAATGTTAGTATACAGATATCACGGAACCTACCTTGGCTAGGCTGAGCGATATGAGGACAGCTCTGACTTCGCCGAGTTACGGCACGGCTCCACTGCAGCCATCAACATCAGCAATCGCCATCAGCCATCATTTTGACATTCTACCGGCTCCATTGCTGCCATCACCATCGTCAATAAATGTGACAGCCTACTGTTGCGGTTTACTAGCTCACTTTACATTGGATGTCGAAAGCTATGATGTTTTTGCTCATTAGAGAATGCACTGGTTCAGTTGTAGCCAGGTAATTTAGCTAGCTAGCTAACCACAGTCTTTCATAATTCTTAGCCACCCACTTTGCATTGCAAAACTGCATGGAGTTAAATGAGAAAAAACAAGTAGAACAACTACATCGTTAAAATCAATTCACCATATGGAAATGAATGTGCGCGTCAACCATCGAGAAATGAACCTGGCGATTCTCTAACTTTGACGCTGCCATCGAACATGACGCAATGACTACAGTGGAGCCGCTGTCATTAATTACAAAGGATTCGTTCCCTCAGCGACCGATGGCTGATTGCGATTGCTGGCATTCCAGTTTTGAACACATAATTTAAGCATTTAATCCAAATAAGATCAACTGAAAAAAGCGCGACAGTGCTCCTTCAAATACAGACACAAACTACCAATCTCACTGCAACTCTTAAATACCCACCCAAACTTGAAGCTCTTAAAAACTTTTCAAGAAGTCTGATCTCTCTCAGCACCAACATAGTGTGGGTATTGAAGCAATGCTGGGATGAAACTCAATTTCTAACAGAACAGAGTGTTCTGCAGTCTGGGACTCTCCTGCCTTAAAGTGATTATTTATCCTCTGAAGCATTCCTGTAGGCGAGCACTCTCCATTAGAGTTAATCAGCCTTAAATAACTCCCACAGCAGCAAGGAACTCAGGACTGTCAGTCAGGTACCACAGCAAGAACTCACTGACACCTGCTCATGTGTGGACACGTGTCTCTTATATACTAAATACAGTACCCAACATTTGGGACCTTATGTCTTGATTTGCCACAGTTTTAGATTTGGGACCATACAATTAACATAAGGTTAAAGTGCACATTTTCTGATTTTTCAGGGTATTTTTGTACATTTTGTGCAGAAATTACAGCAGTGTTTATACACGGTGACACATGGTATCAATGGCCACTGTCCTGGTCAAAGAGCAAAGTATGGAGGAGAGAAGGAACTGCCCAAGATCCAAAGCATACCAAAGCATCTGCAAAACACGATGGAGCTCCACAAAAATATGAATTATAAGGACAACACAAGCACATCCCAAATGGGCCGATTAATCAAACACTCTTTCAACAAAAAGCAATAAATTAAGCAGCAAGCAAGCTGCTATGACAAAAAAAAATACAATGAACTCACCAATGCTGTTCATTTGGATTCAAAATCTATCCTCATTTATCTTCTTCATGACATGGGCAATGACATGGGCAATGACACGGTCATACAGCATATGCTTGGCTTTTTCCACAGCAACTGGTTCTCCTGCTTCAGCCAGCTTCACTTAAGGTGGCTAGCTAGCTAGCTACAATACAACACAGCGCTATCACGCTACCGCCTTTGCACAAACAGGCGTAATTCAGTCCCTAATTGGCTCACTACGGAGCACATGCATGGCAGCACTGAAGGCTCTGAAGATGCTGCAAATATGTGAATGAATCTCACCAGCTACAAATCTAAACATGATTGGCAAATTAGTCAGTCCAAATCTGTCCAAAATCAGCCCACAATTCATTTTCATAGCAGAGGGATTCAGTAGGGATTCTGAAGGCCTCTAAGGAGATTTCATTATCCACATGGAGATAGCAGAGAATAAAAGCTGATCAGATTTTTTTTTTGGACACTGACACTGGTAAATCCTTCCTGATCTGAGAATCAGTACCATTCAGAATGTAATGAGAGATAATAATAGATTGACCAGACTGACGTGAAAATATTTTATTTTATGAATAATTAACCCTCCTACTATGTCTGCGGTGTTTGATATCTCTTAAAAACCAGTTAACCTTTTATAAATCTTGAAACTGTATGATTTTATTTTTATATATATTTTGGTGGGATTAAATAGTAAACATGCAATAAACATAATAATAAACGTATGGAAACGTGTGTGTTTCATATCTGTCAGCCACACCTGGGTCATTACGTAATTGTTTTGGATTCAAACGATTTTCTAAGCTTTTCTGAGCTTGTCTGTTTTATTGAAACCTATCAAATACTCTCAAAAAGTTCGAACCCCATATTCTGGGCCTTCTGGTTGGCTCAATTTCACCAGGCAAGATCAATCGATCACAGAAAAGTATTTGAATCCGAAACTATTGCGTATTTGTCCCAGGTCGGGTGTCAGCTGTGTGAGTGTGCAGAGGGGTGCCTCTCACCTGGATGAGGTAGTGAGAACACAGACTCAGCAGCTCCAGCAACTGCAGGTGACTTCCTGCAGACAGGACATCCTGGATCATGCCTGGCTCTAGCATGATCTACAGAGGGAGAGAGGGAGAGATGGGGGGTCTGTACTTGTCTACAGTGGGAGCATTAATTATTTGATCCCTTGCTGATTTTGTAGGTTTGCCCACTTACAAAGAATGGAACTGTGTAGAATTTTAATCATAGGTACATTTTAACATTGAGAGACAGAATATCACAAAACAATCCACAATAACAACATCATATACATTTTATAAATTTATTATCGTATTTTTGCATGAAATAAGTATTTGATACCCTACCAATCAGCAATAATTCTGGCTCCCACAGACCAGTTCGTTTTCCATTAAGAAGCACTCCTAATCTCAACTCATTACCCAAAACACCTGTGTCAACTTGTTACACCGTTATGTAGCTGTATAAAAGACACCTGTCCACACAATCAATCAGATTCCAACGTTTCCACCATGGCCAAGACAAATGAGCTGTCTAAGGACATCAGGGACAAAATTGTAGACCTGCACAAGGCTGGGATGGGCTACAAGAAAATAAGCAAGCAGCTTGGTGAGAAGTTAACAACTGTTGGAGCAATTATTAGAAAATGGAAGAAACACAAAGTCACCGCCAATCTCCCTCGGTCTGGGGCTCCACGCAAGATCTCGCCTTGTGGGATATCAATGATCATGAGAAAGGTCAGGGATCAGCCCAGTACTACACAGGAGGAGCTTGTTAATGACCTGAAGGCAGTTGGGACCACAGTCACAAAGAGAACCATCAGTAACACACTACACCGTGAAAGATTAAAATCCTGCTGCGCACGCAAGGTTCCTCTGCTGAAGAAGGCACATGTACAGGCCCATCTGAAGTTTGCCAAAGAACACCTGGATGATCCAGAGGAGGCTTGGGAGAAGGTGATGTGGTCAGATGAGACCAAAATAGAGCTATTTGGCATCAACTCGACTCGCCGTGTTTGGAGGAAGAGAAATGCTGAGTACAACACCAAGAACACCATCCCCACTGTGAAGCATGGAGGTGGAAACCTTGTGCTTTTGGGGTGTTTCTCAGCTAAGGGGACAGGACGACTTCACCGTATTGAGGGGAGGATGAATGGGGCCATGTACCAGGAAATTTTGGGTGACAATCTGTGGAGGGAGCTGAAGCTTCGAGTTGCCAAGCGACAGCCTCGGAACCTAAAGGATTTGGAGAAGATCTGCAAAGAGGAGTGGACCGAGATCTGTGCAAACCTGGTGGAAAAACTACAACAAACGTCTGACCACTGTGCTTGCCAACAAAGGTTTCTCCACCAGGTATTAAGTCCTATTGTTCGATGGATCAAATACTTATTTCATGTGAAAATATGATATTAAATTTATAAAATTCATATGATGTTATTGTGGATTATTTTGTGATTCTGTCTCTCAATGTTAAAATGTACCTATGATTAAAATTCTACACAGTTCCATTCTTTGTAAGTGGGCAAACCTACAAAATCAGCAAGGGATCAAATAATTATTGCTCCCACTGTATATCTACCTATCTCTACCTGCGTATACATGTTCATACCTGTCTGTACCTCTGTCACATATCTGTCTGAAGTATGAACCTATACTTCTCTGCCCTTTTTATATTTTCTGTTCCATATCAACATCTGTGCTTGGTGAGTGCACAGCATAGAGAACACAATATCCTTGCTAATGTGTCTAATAGCCTGTGATGTTTGTAAAAGGGTCAATATTTGGCCCACTGCAATTAGCATAGATGGTCTTGTATAAATGACTTTGCATAAGCAATCTGTAAACGGAAACCCTTCATCTCTGGGTGATGTTAGTAGAGCTCCAAACTGATTTCATATTAATTGGATGCTCCACGCAGCCTGTTCTCTTAGTCAAGCATGCCACTGAAATAAATCTCCTTTGTAACTACAAAGTTTGGGTTGGAGCCACATTTTCTGGATTCTATATGCATTCTATGGATGGAATGGAGAAAATATTGATGTTAGCTTTATGTATGTGCGATTAGTATTATAAGGTGCCTGCTTAGTCAACCTAGGTAAAAAAATTAATAATAATCAACAAAAGATTTGTACTGCTGGTTTTGCAATCCATACCCTCAGTTTAGTAAACTGTGTGCTTGGTTTGCCAATCCGAACCCCCAGTTTTGCAAACCGTACCCTCAGTTTTGCAATCCCTGCAATTGGCAAACGGAGTGCACGGTTTACTGAACTGAGGGTACGGATTGCGAAACTGAGAGTACGGATTTCCACATTTACTGTGTGTGTGTGTGTATGTGTATGTATGTGTGCATGCGTGTGCATGCATGCTTGTGTGTGTGTGTGTGTGTGTATGCGTGCATGCATGCTTGTGTGTGTGTATGTGTGCATGTGCGTGCATGCATGCTTGTGTGTGTGTGTGTGCTACAAATTACTGGTAATTGTTTCTGCTGATTACATTTCTGCCAATTAATAATGTGTTTATGACATTATTATCATGTAATGAGACAGGACACAGACCAGGAGGCTCAGAGATGCATGTAGAGAGAATGGATGCAGAGAGATAATGGGTGTAGAATGAGATTGTGTGTGTGTGTGTGAGAGAGAGAGACAGAGAGAGATTGTGGCTGCTTGTATCAGTCTGACCTCAGCACAGTAGTGAGGAAATGCTGTTTATGTGGGCCAGACATTTATGGACTGGCAGCTCCACTCTGACCTACATACAAGAAACAATATCACAGCCTCTCTGTTACTGCACTTTCTGACTGCTCTAAATTTAACTGAACAGACATAAAACAGATTCCTATGCAGATTTGGGAATAATGGTCAGATCAGCAGTGTGCAGCAGTGGTCAGAGCAGCAGTGTAGAGCAGTGATCAGAGCAGCAGTGTGGAGCAGTGGTCAGAGCAGCAGTGTAGAGCAGTGATCAGAGCAGCAGTGTGGAGCAGTGGTCAGAGCAGCAGTGGTCAGACCAGCAGTGTGGAGCAGTGGTCAGAGCAGCGGTTTAGTGCAGTGGTAAGGGCAGCAGTGTAGAGCAGCGGTCAGGGCAGTACATTTTATTTGGAAATCTTCAAACTAGTGCAAGTGTAGGCATAACTACCATACTTACATATATACCGAGCATATGCCCTCCATAATGTTTGGGACAAAGACCCATTATGTCTTGATTTGCCTCTCAATTTTAGATTTGGAATCACACATTTAACAAAAGTGCACATTCCCAGATTGCATTAAAGGGTATGTTTATACATTTTGGTTTCACCATGTAGAAAATAAAACATACATACTTATACATAGTCCCCCCATTTCAGGGCTCCATAATGTTTGGGTCGAATGGCTTCACAGGTGTTTGTAATTTCTCAGGTGTGTTTAATTGCCTCCTTAATTCAGGTGTAAGAGAGCTCTCAGCACCTAGTCCTTCCTCTAGTCTTTCAATCACCTTTGGAAACTATCATTGCTGTTCATCAAAAAAGCCATTATGAGACTGGGAAACAAGAATAAAATGGTAAGAGACATCGGCAAAGCCTTAGGCTTACCAAAATCAAAAGAGGGCACTGGTGAGCTTAATAATAGCAAAAGAACTGACAGGCAAACAAAGACCTCCAAAGCTGAATTCTCTCCATAATAAAGAAAAATCACCTGTCCAACAGATCAGAAACACTCTTCAGTTGTCAGGTGTGGATTTGTCAATTTGTCAACACTTTCTGCATGAACAGACTTAATGAACAGAAATACAGAGGCTACGCTGCAAGATGCAAACCACTGGTCAGGTTATAGTTTGCCAAGAAGTACTTAGAAGGAAAACAGTTCTGGAAAAGGTATTCTGGACAGATAAGATGGAGATTAACCCTTTCCAATTTCCCCCTATGTCGTCCTATAAAAGTTTCAATATCTCAAAAACGATTTATGTCAATTCTTGAATGGCCAAGTCAATCACCTGATCTGAACCCAATTGAGCATGTCTTTCATATGCTGAAGAGAAAACTTAAGGGGACTAGTCCCCAAAGCAAGCATTAGCTAAAAATGCCTGCAATACAGAGCATCACCAGAGAAGATACCCTGCAACTTGTGATGTTTATGAATCGCAGACAAAACCTGACTACTTTCATTTACATACCATTGCTGTGTCCCAAACATTATGGTGCCCTAAAATGGGGGGGATATGCATAAACAGCAAACAAAAATGTATAAGAATGCCCTGACAATATGCACTTTAACCACATGTGATTTTTTTTTTCACCAATTGCTAATTATGGAGTACAGAAACAAATGAATATATGATGGGTCTTTGTCCCAAACATTATGGGCACTGTAGCTTTGAGTACTTAATACAAGTACAACTAAGGTTTCATATAAAAATTTTACTTTATCTTGATAACATGTTGCTTGTGTAATAAACAATAGATCAATAAATTATGAATGTATGTACTTTATACAATGGAATTAGCAATAAAAAAAATGTCTTATTTTTATTGAAAAAATTGTCAAAATAGCTATATCATTTTTGGTCAGCAGGGGGCCCCCTTCGACTTTCAAATTGCTTGATGCTGGTTTGTGAAGTCCTCCTCTGAGGGTAGGGAGTGCTGAACTCACCTGTCCGGTGTAGGCGAAGTCCAGGGCTTGCTTCAGACCCTCACTGGTCACTCCCTGAAGGGTCACCTCCTCTGCCTCACTCTCCACCATGCACAGACTGAACATGGCCTGAAAACACACGCAATTCATACCTCAGACACACACTCCTGTGTGTCATTAATTGTACAGACCTGAGCAGGAGGCCTTAGTGTCACCTTCAGAACAGATATGAGGCTTCAACTCCCTCTTACACATGCAACCTCTGTGCCGTAAAACACTGACACACACTGGTGCCCTTATAGCCACACAGAGGCCAGACATGTCACACACATCTTCACACATGGTACAGGCCCTGATCAAAGGCATTGATTTGTGTCACACAGTCGGAGTATAGGAGAAGTATTGATTTCAGCTGGAGGTCTGTAGGAGGTAGGAGAATGGCAGATGCTTGCTGTTTAATGTACGGCCAACAAGTGTCTATTCACACTCCATTCCTGAGACATTTCCAAATTTCACAAAGTATCCAAGACAACTATACCCTAAAAACACCACAATAGACTGAAACAATCAGAGAAAAACACATCACTGGGATGTTGTTTGATCTGATATATGAGGATAAAATGATAGTCCACATTGGGGTTTTTTTTCCCACATCCTGTTTTCATCTATGTTTTCAATTGACACAGACAGTTTTTTGTGTGCAGTGGGGTGTATTTCATATACAGTACTTCAGGAAGTGCCTGAAGACCAGCTGGCTTTCGTCAGGGTGTCTACCTCAGGACAGCGAGAGCGCAGAGTCGTGTTCAGTAGCGTCTCTACGTGTTGGCTCATTAGCGTGAGCCTCACTGACACGGCTTTAATTAAAGGCCTTCTGGTCGAAGGCTGTACACCCCGGGCCTGAAAACCCTCTTTACACAAGGTCAGCATGCCCACTGAGGATGAAAGGACTCTTGGTAAGGGTCACATGATTCCTGGATTGACCTTCAACCCCTGAGATGGCCTAAAAGAGATAGTCAGTGACAGGTGGCTTGTTTTCATCACACACGGTATTCCAGCCCACCAGATTCATAATATACTGCCATGTAGGTGGGGGCATTGGCCCTAATGCTGACAACATGGAGGAGTAGCATGCAAAGTGCATGCGGTGTGCATGAACAGTGATGCAATTAGATTCATGTCCACTGGCTTCTCCAAAAATAGATTTTATATGTAACGGTCTGCAGTATGATTGGATTATATGATGTCTGAAATTATTTTTCCGATTAGCCGTGCTTGACCATCTGTGAGCCACACCGCATTTGCCGGAGTACATGTGACTGCAGGATGCAGGAGGGGTTGGGTTGGATGTCAATTAAAACCAATTCCCACCTCATTTGCCACAGATTTACTGGGATACCGGTTTGATGTTGGTGTTAGTGCAGCTCACTAAAGCCATTTCTCCCAACAGTCAGAACAAAAAGGACACAAAACGACAACTGAAATGCAAGTAATAAATTCCAGCTTGATTCAAATGAATGGCAAACATAAAATGCCCTCCATTTCAAAACACAAAATCAACCTAAGCAGCCAGTCCACCCTAATTATTGTGTTACAAAGCACATAGTCTTTTCCCAGCTCAGAGACATTATGTAACTGTAAGACCTAAGTACTTAGCTCTGTTAGTCTCTGTCCAGCATACAGAAAGGCATTTCTCATTGAATTAACATGTCCTGGAGACTACATAAAATGTCTACATGGCCTGCAATGTGCTTGTGCTTCAATAGAAGGAGGCAGAGACGGCAGAACTGGGCAGGACTGTGACATGAGCAGAGAAAGGGAGTGAAGAACAGAGGAGGGAGGGGCTGTGGAAAAGAAAGCCCTTTGTTGTGAGAGAAAGATAGGAATCTGCAATGGAATAGCCTTGGATGAACTTCCCCTATTTTATCCCTTGAATCACAAATTAAATTTCATAAAATAGTTTATCATGGACACATCTGCATACCCTTGTCTCTACAGACAGCAACAATACTAATTATAATTGTGCGCTGCATTTCTATTATGTCTTCCCTGATATGAAAGAACTTTGCAACAAGGGAGAAACCACCACCAACTATGGCACTACACCCACACAAACACTTCTGTGTTAACAAACTTGCATGAACTGACTACCGACCAATCATATCTTCTGAATGCTGCACATATCTGCCAACTGCTGATATATATATATATATATATATATATATATATATATATATCTGCTGACTGCTGTACGTGTCTCTGCAACAATGTGAGTGGTGCAGATGCTATGTGACCAGTGCCCGGACCAAACTGACCCGGAAGTAATCGCTGCATGCTGCCAGGACTGCCTTGTGGGCATGGAACTTCTGTTCCCCAGCAACCAGGGTAACATCGCAGAGGAGGCCGTCTTTCCTCTGCTGGTTGAGGGCTGAGAGGACAGAACTCTGGTGGGATTTGGACTGACACAGCCGCTGCCCTGTCAGCATATCCTGAGCACTGAAACAGAGATAGAGGTTGCGTCTGCGCGTCAGTCCATAATACTGTGCTCCAGACCTTGAGTTGAGGAAGACTAAGTGGGTGGATTAGGGACCAAGCTCCTGTGGACCCTTACATCTGTCAGGCCTTGTGGGATTAATCCTCCTGGGAACAGTTAGCATCCCAACTCCCCACCCCCACAGCCCATGCCCCTGCATTTACCCCAAATACCCTGTCTGCTCATGAGGTTGCTTACTCAGACACATGCTGGAAGGATTATCATGGGACACATGAAGAGTCCAGACACAGAGCCGCTGAAAAGTGATACCTGAGAGAGAGAAAGTACTTACCCTCAGGTGGAAGAGAGGTGATAGCAGAGAGAGTGGCTACACCAGACGGTGAGCAGAGCTCTTACCTGAGAGACAGTTCAGAGGGCATGCTCCAGTGAGGGGACAACACAGGCCAGGTAGTCCTTATGATGGGGTGACCTCAGGACACGCCGCCGCCTGCAGAGGCACATGTCCGAGGCAGAGCAGTCTCAGGTGCGGCACTCGAAACACAGAGCTAACTCGCGTCCTACTCATCCCCATACAGAGAGGTGCAAGGGAGGCTTGGTAGCGTATTTCATTCCAATTTAATGTCTTCCTGTCGCTGCGTTGTCTAGGGAGCTATTGATCAAGCCAACATAGTGACCTTCAGACACATGCAAAGAGGAGAGGGAGAATCCGAGTCACTGTGTGTGTGTGTTTACGTGTGAGCGTGTGTGTTTGTATGCACGTGTATGTGCACATGTGTGTGTGCATGTGTGTGAGAGACAGAGAGAGTGAAAAAGAGAGCGAGAGATAGGCAGGCACTGCAGAAGACGAATTGCACGCTTAACTCCCCAAATATTTTGTCACGCTGACAAAACTGCACTCTGTGTTCATGAATAAGGCAGGTATTTCTGTATGTTATAGTGATATTATGCGTAAGGAAATGTGGTGACAGCATACAGTACATACCGAACAATCATGTTGGGTACAACATAACGCATCATTTTTTGGGAGCAGGCAAAATGTGCACCGCTAGTTTCATTTTTCTCTAGACCAAGCCTCCCCCGAAGCAGACTATTTCTATAAGGTTGTTCCATATTATTCACATGCTCCTCTGTTCTAAACGTAGAAACATATAAACACATATTTGCATAATCACACAAATCATCTACCATCATTTAGCTGGCTAAACTAGTTATACTAACTAGTTATATTAAGCTACTGATATTACTGCCTGATTGGACTCACAAATAAGTTGTGCTTCCTTTTGACGTTCGTAGTAACATTACTAACATCGCTGTTAAATGTACTACATTTTCAGCAGAATAGGCTACGTTAAATCGCGTTCAGACATGTTTTCACACGAGAATCCAATGAGCTGAACCTTCTCACTATCACTTTTAATCTTCGCTGCTGTCAATGGTTTCCTAGCAACAGGGCAGCTCAGACACTGTGTTTAAGTGATAAATCCCAGCTTCACCGGGATTTCTGTCGTATTCATACTTGTCAACATCCTGTGCTTGATCCCTCTCTGACCCTCGATTTCACATTCAACCAGGTCAATAACAAACTGCCTGTCACCAGTCAGTAGCGTGTGTATAGGCTACACATTTAAACCAAGCCAGCAACATTACGTGATACATGGTGTACGCACCTCATTCGATTGCAACTCAACTGCTTTCTCGTTCCCTAGTCCCGTTTTACAGAAAAAGTATCCTGTTATTTGACATCGGTGGCAGGAACTGTAAGAAAGGGAATCCTGGAAGGTCGCGGGAAGCCAGAGCTCTATGTAACGGCGGTGTTAACGGGACGGTGTACGGTTACATAGTAATAATAGCTAAAATTGTCACAGCCAAACTCCGCCTTTCTTCACCCGGTCACATGCAGCCCTCCGGGTGGGGCTTAGCGCCCCCTAGCGATGTTCTTACCGTCATGTTCTGTGCATTTTACAGTGAGCACCCCTCCATGAAAATGCGCCCCCATAATCAGGTATAGAACAATGTAGGCTACTGTAGCCTACATCTGAATTATATACTGACTGTAAAGCCATTTAAATAGTACAAAAAATTCGAATGTTAAAATATATTGACTGCGTCCTAAGAGGTGGAAACCTATTGCCTAACACCTGTCATGTGACAAATATTAGGACATGTATTAATATGATTAGTACTGATAAAATAACATGTTGTGATTTATTATTATTATTATTATTATTATTATTATTATTATGATTATTATTATAATACCTCGCGGTGGCAACAAGTCTAATATCCTGTAGGTGGCGATGTGCGGTCTGCGATCAGATGTGAGAAAACGTGGATCACGGCTGAGACTGAAATGCGCACCTGCGGTTTTTGGCCATTCGCCATAGATAGTATTCTGGAGTGAGCATGGTTGTTAAATAAGAACCATATATGGAAAAAAAAAGGAAAAAAAGAAAACACGTTATTTGTAACCTGTAAGCTTCTTTGCAAGATAAGAAACACTGCACTTGAAATGCACATTTAGTGTTCGTTTGACATTAACGGTTTGTCTTTTGTCCCCTGAGCAACTTCAATGACTTTTCCGATGCAAATGCCATTTACATACACCCAGTGATCACTTTAATAGGTAGACATGTACACCAGCTTGTTAAAGGGAATATTTAATCAGCCAATCATTTGGCAACAACTAAATGATAAAAGCATGCAAACGTAACGCAAATAACTACGCATTAAAACAACCATGGCTTGACAAGCCACAGGGTGTAGGCAGGGCAAAGAGGAACTGAAAGTTTACACCACCGTCACGGAAATAGAAAACACGACTTCAGTAGACTACTGAAGGAGCAACGGTAAACATGGATAAATTAAAAGCGGTGCTTAGTATTGCGAAAACACAGCAAACGACCCTGGGATTCGGTCTCGTGGCATTGTTAACGGCGGGGGGAGAGCAAGTCTTTTCGGCGGTAGTGTTCAGGTGTCCTTGCAGCTCGTGGAACTTTGCCTATGGTACAGTGTTTTTGCTCGTGCCAGCTCTGGTGCTGCTGATTTTAGGGTACATTCTTAGCAATAAAACCTGGAAAATGTTCACAGGTCTCTGTTTTCGTAAACGCACCCCATTCCGTTTGAGAAACACCTGCGTGTTTTTAAAAATGTTTATGCAGATTAGCACCACTGCGATGGTTGCTCCCGTTAGCTGGATAGCGGTCGCGCTTCTAAATGGCATTTATTTTGAGTGTGCCCGGACTGGTTTAAATTCGACCCTATTCCAGGATTATCTATGTTTAGGCAAAGCACCACAGTGTCAGAGCGAGCTCCACAGGTTTCCTTGTGGAAAGTCTTCTGTCCCTGAGAAGGAGGATGTCCTGGCGACTATTCGCGCCGAGTCGCAGGTAAGAGAAACTGAGTAGTAGCTATGCACATAGTCCAAATAAAGTTGTCGGCGAATAAGTATGACATTAAATACAAATTATTTAATCAGCATTTTCTGAACTAAATCCCCGACAGTACATACTTAAAATATACCTTTTAAAGAACTGAATCACAGATAATACTGTTTACCTTTATTTTATTTTACAGGATCACGTTTGCTTGAATTACATGTAACCAGAGTAGACCTACTCACTCACATTTTTGTATGTATTACAATACTGAATGGCCACAATGGAAATCTGATAGATTCAAAAAGTGTACCCTAAAAATGTGTACCCTTGGTTAAATCTTATAGCTACTTCACTCTTGGGTGTATTTCGCTGTTAGTAGGCCTACATATGGCAAAGACATGAAATTCGAGATTCTCCATATAAAACTAATTTTACTCCAGGACTAAGATGAATTTGTGTCTAAGATACCGGCCTATACAGTATACATATTTCGTTTCAATGAGTTAATTTAAAAAGGTTTATTGAAGTACAAGTGATTGGCATTTGGCAGACGCTCTTATCCAGAGCGACGTGTTGATTAGACTAAGCAGGAGACAATCCTCCCCTGGAGCAATGCAGGGTTGCGGGCCTGTGCGGATCTTATTGTGGCTACACCGGGATTGGAGCCACCGACCTTGGGTGTCCCAGTCATTTACCTTAGCCACTACGCTACAGGCCGCCCCCATAGTAGTGTGTATATGTAGTTTTATTTAAATAAAGTAAGCTGGAGGAATTTTAAGCAAGTATACTAACATAAGCATACTAATATCTTGAGCATTGTCCCCAAAATGCATACAATTAGTCTATAAGTGGTATACTTTGTTTCCCCAACAGTAAACTAAATGAACTTTGTATGCTAAACAAAATATGCTATGCTTAAAGTGTAGAAAATCATGTACGTGGCAGAAACGGTAGACAATTTAGTACTTCCGTAGCAAGTGGAAAGTGAATTGAGAATGAAATGGAAGGTTAATTTCAGTGTACCAAAAGTGAACCACAAGCATACATAAAGTCTACCAAATTTACCAAAGTAGGATACAAAGTATAGAAGTGTAGGATCCAACATTTCCCACAATCCCACAGGACAGACGTCCACCCCGCATGACGTCTAGTTCGGCTCAGCCAATCCCGTAATGGCGGGAGCAATAATCTCCTGTATAAAAGCAAGACATGTTCTTGGGATCCCTCTCTTCCTTCTTTTCTCCTTCTATTCATTCCCTGTCACATTCTGGTATTTAGGATTAATGTGATCAGCATCACAGTTCCTATTTTACGGTCTGAATATCTGCCATATGTTCGGTCATTTTGCTGTTGTTGCATTGCAGTACCACTAGTGCAACCCGAGTCCCTGTGTGATGCTATAGCTACCTTATACTATAGTTAGAGAATATTCAAGGAGCGTTTTCAATTCTTTATCCTTCATCACAACTTGTATGTTGGATTGTGATATTGGGAAACAATTCATTGCCGACTGTTAGGAGGTCAAGGCCCTTGTGAAATAGTTGACTTCAAGAGTACCCTCTTAAGTTACTGATTTAGCTTTTAGGACGTTGAGTTCCGCATGAAACGCGTTCACATTCAAATGTGATTTCAGTCTCTCCTTCCCCAAACAGGCAGACTAGTGCAACTTCACATGGTCTTTGCTTTGAGGAGCTAGAGGCCATGGCGAAGTATGTCCACCCATTTGACCCCAAGGACTCTGAATATAACATTCAGAGTTACTTGAGAGAAGGTGACTACTGTCTCTCGGATCTGCCCAGGGCAACCGATCAAGAAAAGGTAAGACTTGTATGGAAAACCTCTACCAGAGAGATCCATACATTTATGGAACAACTTCCACCAAAGGTTCGTTCTAGCTATCCTAAGGTTTGTGAAGCGTTTGTAGCGGAGTACCTGCCACAGTTTGATCAGGCAACAGCCATGATCAAATCTGTGGAGGTTAAACATAGCCGTACAGAACAACCAAAAGATTTCTACCAACGACTTAAGCATGCGTTTTTCCAGGGCAGAAACGGACCAGGCTTAGATGAAGATCAAGCTTTCAAATCCCTTTTTGTGCACAACCTTCACCCCTGCATCCAAACTCATATTTCATTGTTTTCAAGGGGCCAACGCTCAGCCCTTGAATTAAGAAATGAAGCCCAAATGGTCTGGGACACTTTAAGGATTGTGCCCAGGAACAAGGTATTGGAAACAGCTAAACATGTTGTTCCAACCAAGCCCGCTGGCATTTTCCAGGTTGCCCCGTTAAAGTCTAATAACATAAAACAACGGCATATGAGTAAGTTCCCGGTTAAGAGCCTTCATGGTCGCCTCTCACACTCTGATTCCAGCCAGAATTGGAGAGAAGACCGACCCAGTAGGCCCAAGCCTGAGAGTCACCAGCATGACTCTGATAGGGGAGATACCTTGTCTGAAAGGAGCTTCTTCAGTTCTTCTGAGGACAACTAAAGCCTCTAACCTTTGTTCAGTAGTGTGTATGCCTTGAATAACCACTCCAAAGAGCTATCTGGCCTTGTTCAACCTCCATCAAAAGACGTTGAGTAAGACTGATCAATAGCCGTGGTCTCCTCACAGGCAGACTCCCAGCTGAAGCTTTGACCACTTTCTTTTGCACACCTTTCCTACCAAAGGGGGGTGGCAAAATAAACTGGTAGTTTACAGCAGTCACTTAGATTTGCATGTAGCAGCAGCAAACACAGATCGTAAGTAGGTACTGTAAAGTTAAATCCGACACCCGTTATAACTTGTAAATGTTCATTGCTTCTTTCTACAACTGCTGAACCATCATAAAGTTATTGCATGTAGGAACTACAGTGTACTCTGTACAAGTATATTGCCTCACCCCAGTGTGCCTCAATCCACCTCTTCCCCAAGTTAGACAAGACCACTTGTGAGCTTACCTCATCGTATAGAAATGAGACCACCTCTCCATTTCCTTCCTGATGACACAGCCAAGGTTAAGCTTGGATACAGGAAGCTGTCCTAATTTGAAAATGTCCCCTCACATATTTCAGATGACAACCCTCGTCAGCAACCTGACTGAAGGGACTAGAATAATTGGTCAGTCTGAACAAGACTACCAAAGGCTACAGCCTCTCCATCCTAGACCCCGACGTCATCTGAACATTTTCGTGGCTGGGTTATTCCTGTTGGTGCTCCACCTTCTGGACGCCACACACACACACACACACACACACACACACCCTACTAACTGACCTTACTAACCTCCCGTTAGTTTATCTGTTCTGTGTTTGTACGTTTGTTTAATAAATATTTTATTAAACCCCGGTGTCTGTTTTGGAATCACATAGACATGAGAGCCGAGGTAAAGCAGTCTTTCAAAGAACTTCCAACCTTCAGGTTATTGGTATGTTTAATCATTAATATTGGTTATTTTAATAATTAATTAAAATACTAAATTTGTGGTTAGATATTTCTGATGAGACCGATTACTTTTTGCAGTTATACTGCTACATAACGTAAGTTGGCGGCCCGGTTTCGTAGAGAGTAAAATCCCTACGTTATTTGGCGGCCCGTGCGAGGACCCTACAGAAGTTATTTGTAAATTGTATAGTATAGTTGTAAAGTATAGTTCCAGGAAGTATGCTTAAAATGGTCCAATTTAGAACGGAATGCATACACTAATACTTAAAAAAAACTTTTATAATGTACTTAAAATACACAACATAAACTTGATGTAGTCACACATAAGCTTTTGTGTGTGGCCAATGTGTGCTAGTTTATTTGTCTTGTGACACATATAGCTGTTCAGTCTGATTATGTAGCTGTTTAATTATTGATCTTCTGTTGAAGCTGTTTCATTATTGATCCATGCAAGGACATGCAGGGAGAGGGTGAACTTACTTGCAGGAATTGGTTGAGCGCCCAGCATTATGAAATTGCATTCTATGCGGAAGTTATAGCTACCCAACCCAAAAGGAAATGTGAAACTACTGATGAATGAACAAGATGAGGAACACTGTTCCTGTCTGTCTGTTGGTCAGAGTGGTTTGCCACCAGTCTTGAGTCACTATGGCTGTTATAATGCACTGCTGGTGACTGTGTTCTCTGTATGATTTAGGTTCTTGGCTGGTTGCTGATTGCCTCCATAATGACTGCAGCCCTGCTGTTAACGTGTGTGGCCAGGTGTCGTTCTCCAATCAGCTACGTGCAGCTGAAGTTCTGGCAGGTGTACGCTCAGAAAGAATCGGACTTGCTGGACAGGTATGCAGCTGAGCATGCCCAGAACCTTGCGGAAAGGAACCTGACCAGCTTCTTCCAGCAGAAGCCCCCTGAGGTATTTGTCACACCTGACAGAAATGCCTGGGAAAAGGTTTCCTCCTTCTTTCACTTCAGCACAAAGAAACTGCACTATAGTATCCTGCACAAGTATGTGGAGACTGACCTGGGCCCCACTGGTGCACGCAGACCCTCTGGCGTGTCAGAGGGGGGAGACCTCGCCATCCCGACCGTGCTCAGCTTTGTGGATGAGGGGAGGGCAATCCTGTGAGAGGGAAACATGAATACGCCTCTTTTCTCTGGCCGTAGCATTACATTTTTAATGAACTGATGAATATAGAATACCTGTAGTGCAGCAGTTTTCCTTTGGAAATGGATTTGTGTGACATTTACTCTGTATACTTTTAGTCTTTCATTCTTTTAGTTTCACATTTGAAAGTTTATACAAAGATGATATGGAAAATATTAACAAACAAAATGTGGAAATGGTCACTTTCTGTATTTTACTTCCTTCTGTATCTGTTTTCCTGTTCAGGAGACCCAAACACAGACCAGGGGATATTCAGAAAATGTTGTTTATTTCAGTCCGAGATTCAAAGCCAGGTAATACAGTAAACACAGTGCCACATCGAGATGCAAGAGGGGAGTCACAAAAACAGTCCAAAGGTCAAATATCCAAGAGATCAGAAAGGCAGAGGTACAAAGGAGTAGGCATAAACAAAAACAAAAAAATCACAGCAAACAAAACAGAAGGGAATAGGAAAACTCGAAGTCAGGTAAAGGGTGTCTCGGTAATCTCAAGTATAACAGGCTTACTAGTAATCGGCACTGAAATATTGATCAACGTTCTGGCAATGTGTACTACTGAGACTGGGGTTTGGGAGTGAGGATGATCTAACAAATAAACATCAGGTGAGAAACAGGGACGGGTAATAATACAATAACGAGGGGGGAACAAAAACGTGGACTGGATTCACGTAGACACACGTAATACAAACGGTTCCAGACTAGGGAGTAGACAATTGCACAGAGTTAAGGAATGTAGTGATAGGGGAGAGCAGGTGCGAACACTTCGCTGAATCAAGGCAAGCAATTCGAGATAGAACAGAGAGGTGGAGTTATAGAGCAGTATTGAAATAGAGGTAATGTTAGTTTGTTAGTTAACATGATTAAATTGCAATGACCTAAAACTAGTGACTGTTAGTAAGTTAACAAAGTAATTAGTAACTAGTGACATGAATAATGGAAATTATTTTTTACAAGAATTAGAACAAGGAACATTACAGTATCACATACAGCAGTAGATTCTTTGCCACTTTCATTGATATTAAAATGTTATTTGCCTCTTTGTATTTCTCAATTTTGTTGTTCTTAATTTCATATATAACATTTAGCAGTGTCAAAATATATTTTCATTTTTAATCAGAAAATTGATATGTTATTTTGACATTGATTCTAGGTTTATATTCAGTACTATGTGAAAATGAAATATAATATAAAGAGGCTGAAACACAGTGAAATGTTCAGTGTAGAAACAACTCTTACAGGGTACACGTGGTCCCGATTGAACTCATATGTATTTTGTTAGGGTTGAATTGACATTATTTGTGAGCAAAAAAGGTAAACTCCTTTGTTTGTGACAATAAGGCCTCAGGCGGACACACATTTTCTGTTTTTACAATGGATCAGTGACAACAGCACATGTTCTCTATTTTGCATAAATTTGAGTAAGGTACTGTTTAAGATATACCAACATGTTTTAAGACTTTCCTGACAATTTCATAGGTATTTATTGTATATTGCCTGAACAAAATATGTTTTACATTTAACTGCCACTTATGTTTAAACATACACTTTATGGTAAATGCTATCTGCTCTGTTGCAGTATTGAAATGATGGCATGTCAAAGCTCACAAAAAAGAAACCAGTTCCATACCATGCATATGAACAGCTGACATACAGCATGTAGACCAGAAAAGCCACATCCTGCTGGCACCGGAAAGAACAGCAGGCTCATCATGTGAATCTAATCTCAGGAGAAAATACCATTGTGTGTTTACAATGGAATCAACACATAACTCAATGAGTGTATATAAACTAATTCCAATAAATGTCTATTTGTTTGTATGAATGATTGTCCTCTTTTTTTAACCCCATCATTACAGCAAGGAAAAGAATAAACAAATATTTTCTAACGAGAATCAATTGAGACTTTGGGGTTTTTATATTTTATACTGTGTAGTCTTCAATGCTTGAAGACATTCCATGGCAATAAATAACATTGCATTGCAAAAAAGACATGAAATGATCACATATAGGGCCATTGTATGGTTGTGTCAACTGTCAATATATTGTCATTGCTGAGTCGTCAAATATTTCAGAGTCATGCCTTGTGTCTTCCTATGAGAGAGAGAGGGGAAGAGAAAATCACAGTGAGTGGGAGGAAGTAAGAGAGAGAGAGAGAGAAAAGAAGAAAAGGGAGGGGTAGGAGAAAAATCGTCAAAACACCTGGAAAACTCTTGTGTTCGCTCCAGTCCAGGAAGCACAGAAGAAGAGAAAGTAAATGATTCTGTCTCATCCCCCCCCAGTTTGATCAGAATCCGTTTGGCGTTGCGAGCACTCACACACGTTTAACATGGACGCCTTCAACACCGTGCTGCGGTTCTTATTGAACCAAAAGGCCACTATCGGCTACAGCTTCTTGGCGATCTTGACCATTGGCGGCGAGCTGATCTTCTCCATGGTCTCCTTCGAGTGCCCGTGCAACCGGACGCAGAACTTTTCGTACGGGATCACCTTCCTGCTGGGTCCGGCCTTGGTGCTGCTGGTGCTGGGGTTCTTCTTCAGCGCGCGCATGTGGAGGCTCTTCACCGGCTGCTGCCTGAACCCACGCAAGCTCTGCCCCCGGGGGAACTGCCTGCGCTGCACGGGCATCCTCCTGAAGGTCACCTGGGGTGCCTGCATTGCTCCCGTGATGTGGCTCTGCGTGGCTCTGCTCAACGGCACCTTCTACGAGTGCGCCATCAGCGGGCTGGACGACAACCTGGTGGTAGACCACTTCTGTCAGAACAAGACGCTGAGGTGCCGGGCGGAGTTGGCCCGCGTCCCCTGCCAGAGGTCCAAGCTCCCCGAGGACGAGAGCAAAGAGCTCCTGCTCATGTTCCGAGCGCAGTCTCAGGTAGGGAATGCCACCTCTCTCGTACGCTCATACACAAATACACACATACACTCAGTGACCACTTCATTAGGCAGACCTGTACACCAGCTTGTTAAGGCATATATTTAATCAGCCAATTATGTGGCAGCAAGCTGTTTTTCAGACCAAATGTCAGAATGGGGAAGAAATGTGATTTTTAAAGTGAATTTAACCGTGGAATGAGTGTTGGTGCCAGACATGGTGGTTTGAGTATCTCAGAAACTGCTGATCTCCTGGGATTCTCACGCACAACAGTTTCTAACATATATTGTGCAAAAATGTGGGCAAAAATGTGTTAATGAGAGAGGTCAGAGCAAACGTGCCAGACTGGTCAAAGCTGACCAGAAGATGACGGTAACGCAAATAACCACACATTACAGCAGTCGTTTGCAGCAGATGATTTCTGAAGAAACCTCTAAGTGGATAGGCGACAGCAGCAGAAGACCAATAAGTAAAAAAATCGAAATAATAAATACCTAATAAAGTGCTCAGTGAGTGTTGAATACATTATACACAAGATAATATAAAAAATTGGAATAAAAATGAAATAGTAATGTATACAATCAAATACATCCCCTAAGCCAGTGGAAAGGAAGGTTTTCAATGAAACAATACATTACATGTCTCCGTTTTCAAAAAATGTGTTATGGGGGTTGCAGATCCTGTTAAGGATTAGCCAATAGCTTTTTTACACCTTCAATCAGCTTTCATTTTCAAATTAGCACAACTGGCCAGGCAAACCCTGGACCTGGCAATATTGCAGCCAGACAATGAAAACCCTTTAGAAAACAGCAGGTGGGCATGTCGTCTGACAATGAGACTAGCTTCACATGAAGTGTCTCAATCTGACTCTTTTATGTTGATGCTTGCCCAACTGGTTTTATAGTTTCTTCAAGGCTCTTCTGAAACAACGTCTGAAACAATAAATACTTAAATTGGGTGGCCTGTAGCGTAGTGGTTAAGGTACATGACTAGGACCCGCAAGGGCAGCGGTTCGATTCTCGGTGTCGCCACAATAAAATCCCCACAGCCGTTGGGCCCTTGAGCAAGGTCCTTAACCCTGCTTTGCTCCAGGAGAGGATTGTCCCCTGCTTAGTCTAATCAACTGTACGTCGCTCTGGATAAGAGCATCTGCCAAATGCCGATAATGTAATGTAATGTAAATTGGGGTGGGGAATGTCAGCCCCATATTAGGTACCTGATTTATTTTGAAAGAAAACACTGCACATTTTCAGCTGAATAGAGTGGTCTTTTGGTGTGTCCTCAGGTCCTGGGCTGGTGCATCATCACTGCGGCTGCGGTAGCAGGGCTGTTGGCGGCCTGCTGCAAGAACTGCCGCTCCCGGGTGAGTTACCTGCAGCTCACCTTCTGGAAGCGCTACATGGAGAAGGAGAGGGAGAACTTTGAGGTCTTTGCCTCGGATTGTGCCGACAAGCTTGCAAAGCGCAACCTCAAGAGCTTTTTTGAGAACAGCAACCCAGACATATTCCCATTCCCCAACCACAAGTCCTGGGAGGCGATATCAAGCCTTTACACCTTCAGCCAGGGCGAGCAGTTGTCGAGGACCCGGCCCTAGGCCCTCCTGATGAGAGATTGACAGAAGATGGGTTAAGCAGGAATGCATTGTTAACCCCTCGCACACGCCAATGGGGTAGGAGTAAAAGCTCCCGTAAGAGGAAAAGTATATGGTATAAAATAAATGTACAACCGTATATGGATACTGAGGAGTCTGAAGTCAGAGGACTTAGATTCAGGGTTTTAGAGAGCAAGGTTAAAGGTCTGACTGAGAATACCCCAACCCTACAGGGGAGGGGCACAATGCCCGGCTAAAGAAAAACAAAAATAAGGAAAACGGAAGGGATGTCAATACCGAAAGAAAATTAATGATTAATGGCGGATGATTTACACTCAGCTATTGGCTGGATGTCCTTTGTAGATCCCTTAAGGCGCCGCGGAGAGGGGCACCTGAAGAGTGTGTTGGGATGGTGGCAGGCTTTAACGTCTGGCTTACATGAAATCAAAGTTTGGAGGAAGTCAAGGAGAGATTATGAAACTGACACAGACACCAGTGATGAATAGGTTCATTAAAAACAACATAAGGGCTAGTGTTTTCCACTCATATATTAAGATGGGGGAAATTCCCAAACCAGAGAGGCCCATGAAATAAAATATTGGGGACGGTTCTTTGGAGGTATGAGAAAATGACAATTGGAAAAACAGAAATAATTAATATGGTCATTGAAAAACAGGTTATATAAAAGATAAATGTCTTCCCGCTTGACATAATGGGGACATTTCTTATCAAAAAAGGTACACTTTTGTATACAAAAAAGATATATAAGGGATAAGTTTTTAGACCTTAGAGCAGGATCCCAGAATTTGGCTTCAGAAGATATCTACGAGCTGGTGAAGAAAGATCCACGCAGAACAATTATAACCAAGCTGGAGTGGTAATTATAATCTATATTACTTGTAGAAGTAGGAAAAGTAACATATTATAAGTTTACTTTTATATATCTTTTATTTCTTATTAGGATACTATATAAAGTAGAAAAATGTAGAGAAATGATCATATTTAGATAAATATAATATTATAGGAATAGTTTCTTTTTAAACGTCAAGAAGGGGGAGCTATAGGATAAGGCTAAGGCCAAAGAGGATGGATATAGGAAGGGTGTACCTTGATTTTTAAACATCGTGGTGGAAAGGTAATTTAGAAAGAGCTAAGAAGGGTATATGTAACTTGCATGTGATTAGCAAACTGCAAAAGATGATATGTACACTGTAATCTGTACAACTCTATTCTTTTGATTGATTATAATAAAGTATATCTTACTATAATCATATGTGATAAAGAGTCTTTAGAGGAATACATTGAATACAGGACATCGATTACCAGATTTGCATCACACCCTTCACTTCGAGACTGGGCTGGAAGTTCAGTAGAACTTACCAGGGCTCCAGGACGTTCGGAGTACTTGAGTTCGTCCCCGAGACACCTCATTGTGAGGTACTGCTCGTGGGAACGTGAGGTCTGAGCTCGGCAAGGGGTCCGTGGCTCACGACAATTTTGGCGCCCAACGTGGGGCACGAGCAGCAGAGAATTGCTCACGGCCTATTGAGGCATTGTCCGAGTGGATTCCTACTCGAGGGTCTCGAGTTGATTACTGGCACTGAAGAGAAAGGTGCTGGACACCTAAGTAGTGAAACCGTAAATACTCGAACTCAAAAGGAATCGAAGTAATTTAGAATAAGTTACAATATTAGAAAACTGTATAGGACAGTAAATTCTAATAAAGTAATAGTATACATATCAATTTATAAATAGGTGGGAAAATGGCTGTCAGTGATATGCCAGACCCACATATAGAAATATATTACCTAATAAAGAATAGCCCATAGTAGGGACTAAACAAGTCGCGCCTCCGACAGAGGGAGAGGCATTGGTTCGGAAAATACATAAAGAGAATGGACATTTCTCTTTTAATGTAATTAAGAACTTGAATAGGTTACATATACCCAAGCTGAAAGAGGTAGTGAAGGGAGTAGTTAAGAACTGCTCACAATGCCAGATGATTAATACACCACACGGCCTGTGGAGTGCTGGATTAACTATAAGGTCGGGAGTACCCTGGGGAAGTATTTGCATGGACGTGGCCGGTCCTGTAGTACGATCCACAGGGGGGCACCGATACTTGCTGATAATAGTTGATTCGTGCACTGGGTACACCCTGGTCCATCCTCTGCGGCAAGGTAGGGGGAGACAGATTCTAGCCAAGCTAGAAAGCACAGTAATGGCAATAGGAAAACCTAAAGAAATTAGATCAGACAATGGAGCACATTTCAAGAATACCCTTATCAATAAATGGTGTGTCAAAAACAATATAGAAAGAATATTTTCCCCACCCTATCATCCCCAAGCAAATGGGATAGTAGAGAGGAAGATACAAACAGTGAAGAGATTAATAGCTAAAACTTGTAATAGCAAGGATTGGGATCAGAACCTCATAAAATTACATGAGCAGATAAATGACTATGACACTACGGGGGGGGGCACGGCCTTTTATAAAATGTTCCAAAGGGAATATGAAACCAGAGAAACAGGGAGACCAGTTGTAAATACCGCTCCTCTGTGCCCCTTACAGGTAGGAGATCAAGTCAGAACTAGAAATCAAGGCCCACAACCAGGTGTCCCTGTAAAGGTGAGGTTTGGACCTATAGATAGGGTAGAGAAAGTGTTAGATAAAAACACGGTAGAATTGAAAAAGGGAGGAATAACCTCAGTAGCACAGTGTAAGAAAATATAATGGAGATAGGATCACAGAAATATTTACTGCCTAAAAGCTTGTTCCCTAAAGTCTGGGTCAAGGTGGTCAGACAGACAGAGGGAACATTTAGAGTTTTAACAGCTAGAAAAGGTCATGACCTGGCACAACATGGGGGCCAGAAATTAATAAAACCTTGTCCAGTGCTGGAAGAAATTAAAGGACCAGGCTGTTGCATCATGTGTTCATGTAATGAATTAAGGCCAGGATATCAGGGACCTGGTGGGGCAAGAGTACCCCCAAAAATAGAGGGGTTACCAGGGGACGCCCTATGGGGAATGACAACCCAGACAGGGCATTCTCCAGTAGTAATGATGCACAGATTAGTGGTCTGTGGACAGTGCAGGATTAGCATTGCGACAAATACCACTTTTCTCATGGCCAGAGAAATAGAGGGGCCTGAGAAGGGGGGGCAGCCTAGGAAAAAATGTAGCTGCCTTGAAACAGCAGAAGGGGAACTTGTGACATGTAATGAGTGCAGGGAACTCACTTTCGAGGGATCAGCTGTAGCAGCGGGCCTCACTCATGCATTAATCCCCTATGATAAAAATGAGACCTCCAAAGGTCAGGAAAAGTCAACATATGCCCAGCCCATTATGGGTAGACAAAGAGACGACCAACTAAGAAATGTTATTGAACAGACATACAACTATGGGCCCACCTGGCTGCTGATGGTTAACCGAAGGGGAGAGACAGATACCAGACCTATGAGGTTTAGGCGAAAAGCCATAAATAGAGAAGGAAGAGTAGTATGGAGATTAACAGATTATAAAGAGGAAGTTAAAAATTGTCTGTACCCACCAGAAGATGCTGAAATACTAGACATACCTTTTGGGGATCATAAAACCAGAGCATGGTACAGCAGTGATACAGATTTATTAATGAGAAAGTTCAAAGCTAGAGCACAAAAAGTAGGGCAAGTGGCATACTTCAGGTTACATGCTTTCCCTGTAGAAGGGATATTAAAAGGGGTGAGAAGACAATTAATTGTGTGCGCAGAAGGCCTAATTGATGATAAAGGGCAAGTGAGAGAAACAATTGTGGTTGAGGAATCTCGGAGGGGAGCCACAGGGCGGATAAACCCTCGCCGCAACCATTCTGATGATAAAGACGAGGCCACAGGGCCTCTTTACACACTAACCATAACAGTCACCACCAGAGTTGGGGTTGGCGAAGGTGTATACTCTGTTTCAGCTAGGCACTCAGTGGAACCCCTGTCTACAGACGCTGACGGAAAAGCAGCTGAACCTGTAGTTCCAGACCCCGAGCCAGAGTACAAGGACGTCCACGATTTTGCTACTACAATACCACTGAGAAATAACCCGAACAATGGAGGACCTAGAGATGCTTCTCAGCAACGACGCACAAGGAGGCCGAGAATGTCGTGCTTCAGCGGGTGTTTCCGATCAGGAAATGCTGACAGAGTACATGAAAATCCGAAATCAAAAGAAAAATCAACAAATCCTGCGCAGTGAGTCTTTGAAGAAGGGACAAAATCGGGAAAAGAAAGGGTTAGCAATACTAGGGTTAATAATTTTTGTAGTAGGAATAGGATTAGGAAATTATATAATGAAATATAGAGTCCCTTACCAATACACATGCGTTACTAAGGAAATAAATGTGATCTGGTGTGAATACAACATGACATCACCAGGAAGTGAAAATAGTACTGAAAATTGCGGTCAGGAAATGAAAAACGAAACATGCTGTCACTATTTGACTCAAGGAGGTCGGAAATCCAGTATGATAGAATGCGATGTCAGCTGTATCAACACAGACGGGAAACAGAAATGTTCAAGAGGCAGGCAAACTCGATATTATCCAAGCTCATTGGGGCATAAAGTGAAGCGGGAGGTCCCGACAAAAAATACTCAAAAGGCAAGGAGATGTGAGCTTAGATACCCCTTGCTTATAAGGAAAGGGTTACCGAGTTACACTGGACTTCGATGGTCACAATTAGAACAACAAGGAATAATATGGGGACCCACAACACCACTACTCACTAGTCTATATATAGGGGACCCGCAACAATATCCCAAAATAGATAAATCAATAAAGATACAAAAGGAACTAGGGTGGACAAATACATATGTATATCAGGATAGAACTTTACTGTGTACATTAGCCTATTGGAGTCAAGACAAATTTCGAAAGGGCATTTGGGCAGCTGATACAATCCAAGCAATGCCATCGTTATTGATTAAGACAGTAATACCTTCTCGAGAAATAGTAGAGAAGATACTTCAGAAAGAAAGGGAGATGATAGAAGAAATGAGACAGTATGCAATATCAGTATATATAGAAGACGAAAAAGATATAAGGGAAAAATCAATCTCTAAAAACGACATTAAAAAGGGTGTAATGACAATGGCATGCACCTGGGAAGATGATGAATACGTAACCTTCAGATATAGGCCCGTAGAAGAACAACTTAGAAATTGGATAAGTTGGTACTGGAACAAAGTTATGAAAGGAAAAGATCCTAAAACAAATTACAAGGAAGAGTGGATTCATTATACGTTAATGAGTGGTTGGTGGGAGGCCTATGCTGGAGATATAGGGAATAATGCACAAAACCAGGACTATTTTAAAAATTATGTCCCTGACCACTTCGTGCCACCGCTCAGAACTAATTACACAGGGAAGCAAGAACATGGAGCTAAGCCTCAACTAATATATTTTAATGACAAATTTGGGAAAAGGTTGTATATAGTAAATCAGACTTCTGGGGCCCTACTTAAAAATATGGGGGTCATAACCCCAGATAACACCTGTAAGAGAGGAAAAGAGTTAATATGGCAACAGCCAGCTTGTGACCTTCGAGACGACTTGCGTCTGGTATGGAAAGCTTGGAAGGAGATGATTAATGCAGGACATGTATACGAAGGATATAAGTGGATGAGAAACTTAACTCTTTATAGCAATACAAGTAAACGTATTTTTATAGGGAGAGGAGGGGTCTCTAATGTGATCAGAGCAATCTGGACAGGAGTTAAACAAGGAGTGAATAATGGAGTAAATATGTTTAAAGAAACCACCTCTAATATCATGTCCTGGGGATGGGACACTATTAAATCCCTGTTTGGGCCCTGGGTATGGGTTATAGGGGTTGGAATATTAATCATAGGGATAATATATGTCATTTTTGTATGCTTAAGGTGCAGGCGTCATGGACAACAGTATGCATATCACAAGCTCGAGTCTCAAAAACAAGAGCATGAGCATCAGCGTACTTTTGCTGAAATCTTGACCCGACGACCCCGGCAAGAAATCACTAACTGTTAAGGGAGGCCTAAGATAGACATAAGGAAAAGATAGAGGGGTGAAGGATACTGACCTCAAAAACCAAAATGGCTACCCAAAACACAAACAGATAAGGTATAAAGCCTGGAACAGTCAGAGACACAGGTCACAGCAGAAAAACAACTGAGGCAAGCATATTGGAATAATGGCAACTTGGAACAGTTCCTATGAAACCATGAGCCAAACCGGGAATGTATCAGGGGAAGGAAATCTGGGAGTGCGGGATAACGGTGAAGCAATACCGTTAGCTCTATCCATGGTGAGTTCCCTCCTCCGAGCTCTTGATTTGAATCTTGGTAACATAGTAACAGTAATTAAACTCATTAGGAGAAAAAATTGTTAATTGAATTCTAAAATCAAAATATGGTTTTATTTGGAATGCGGATTTCAGGACAAGATTTCAGACAAAGATAACAAATGTAATTTGAATGCTGAATATGAGATTTGATTTTTGTCAATAACAGGCACCTTATGAATACAAATATGGAATTACAAATTTACTAAGTGGCTAGTATTAATACAACATGCATTGGCTATGGGATATCTAAATTCTAAAAAATGTTTAATAGGCAGGTATTAAGAAATAATATAAATGCTATACCTGATCATGCTTGTGTTCAATGGGTCACAAATAATAACAGTCCTCAGTTGTATGTCCATGGAAATACAAATACTTGTGAATCCAAAATGTAGGGGTAGGAGCCCAAAGAATGATTTATATATCTTGTGTACTTAAAAATCAAAATTGACACCTGAGGCCTAGGGCCTCCAAACAAAGAAGGGGATTCACAGGAATCCGCACACTGAAGTTACAAATTCAAAAATGAACTCCAAAGAGAGATGTCCCGTGTAAGAATAGTTGCATGGCCTCCTGCACCAAACCAGCAAACCGTATACATAAATCTACGCATCCAACAGAGATGTAACTTGATCCTTTAAACGTTTAAGATTGATTGGGAAAAATCCTGCTGGTTAATAAATAACCATTCTCACAAGGAAAAGAGAAATCTTGTAGTGAATATCCATAAAAAAAAGTAATAATAATAATAAACCCCTAAATTGTTCACCGGGCCTAATCGAAACCGTGTAAATATATAAAAGAATTAAGTTCCTAGGGAATATAGATAATCAAAAGCTTATATATTTTAGTAGAGGTATGATGGAAAAAGAATATAAAATAAAGAAAAATTGTATTTGATCTCTTACAGAATAAAACCGGGAAATGGATTGTGGAAAAAGAACAAGTGGAAGCCAGTGAATCACAATTCCCAGTGACAGCCCTAAAAGAGGGGTTCGCAAATGAAACAGATACACCCAGAAATCCCATAGAATTAGGAGGGTATCGTAATCATATAGTGAATACTTTGTTTGCTTTTGGAGATAAGAAAAGGTTATTTAACACCTGCAACCTCAAATACCCCCCACTAGATTCCTGTCTGAACTGTGAGAAAACCGTGAGGTTTAGGAGGGGGGCCAGGGGCCTATACGGTAGTCTCTGCACCCCATGCTTTATCTTGAACAAGAATGAATGCATCAATATTATCAACCTAGACAATCACAGAGAAAAATTGGAAATTTTAGAGAATACAATGACTGTATATACAGACATTCCAAATTACCCATTGTCAGAGGGATTATTCACACCCATAACATGTATCAGCATGATTAAATTCTATCCTTATAATGAGGAAAAACAAGATATTGTGACAATACGCAGGAATATATTTCCGTATATCTACGAAGACCTTGAAGGGAAACAACAAACTAAATATATAATCAAGAGAAAAAAAGTACCCTCTCGACAGCTGTAAAAACACTCGAACGGGGAGAACTATGTGGGGAAGGGGTTTGTATTATCTGTATATTATTTTATTTTTAAAGACAGTTTGGGGTATACCTCTGAAGGAGAAGTACCAACCAAGGACAGGAGGTGGTGATGTGTACAGAAAGGCTTTCCTGGAACAACAAGCCTTCCTCGATGGAAGGAACAGTTTCCAGATTACACGCTGTATCCCTGAACCTGAAGGAGGAAAGATCCCAAGGAGTCGGTGCATCATCTGCTTTGAGGATGTGAGAGACATTGCCCATTTCACGCTGCGAGGAGGCATGCGGGGATGCCTGGAATGCATCTGCTTCAACCTGAAGACAACGCTCAGGAATGGACAGGACTTTGGATATGAAGCCACTATTGAGGAGTGGCTGTATGACTTTGTGGACATGGGGGTGTTAGGAGAAAAAACTAGAGTACCTGGACAAATATTGTGCGATTTTATGTTGCCTACGAGAAAAAGAGTGTCGATAATTAAAACAAAAGGGGGACCCATGTTAGATATTGTTACACAAAGACTGACAGATGGGAGCCCAGTCAGTACTTGGTACTCCTTACCATTTGATCCCTGGATGATAAAGCTATGTGAGTTAATTGAGAAGCACTTACAGGCTAGGATTGGCTTAGTGCGAGGGGTTGAAGGGGGTGTCGAGGACCCGGCCCTAGGCCCTCCTGATGAGAGATTGACAGAAGATGGGTTAAGCAGGAATGCATTGTTAACCCCTCGCACACGCCAATGGGGTAGGAGTAAAAGCTCCCGTAAGAGGAAAAGTATATGGTATAAAATAAATGTACAACCGTATATGGATACTGAGGAGTCTGAAGTCAGAGGACTTAGATTCAGGGTTTTAGAGAGCAAGGTTAAAGGTCTGACTGAGAATACCCCAACCCTACAGGGGAGGGGCACAATGCCCGGCTAAAGAAAAACAAAAATAAGGAAAACGGAAGGGATGTCAATACCGAAAGAAAATTAATGATTAATGGCGGATGATTTACACTCAGCTATTGGCTGGATGTCCTTTGTAGATCCCTTAAGGCGCCGCGGAGAGGGGCACCTGAAGAGTGTGTTGGGATGGTGGCAGGCTTTAACGTCTGGCTTACATGAAATCAAAGTTTGGAGGAAGTCAAGGAGAGATTATGAAACTGACACAGACACCAGTGATGAATAGGTTCATTAAAAACAACATAAGGGCTAGTGTTTTCCACTCATATATTAAGATGGGGGAAATTCCCAAACCAGAGAGGCCCATGAAATAAAATATTGGGGACGGTTCTTTGGAGGTATGAGAAAATGACAATTGGAAAAACAGAAATAATTAATATGGTCATTGAAAAACAGGTTATATAAAAGATAAATGTCTTCCCGCTTGACATAATGGGGACATTTCTTATCAAAAAAGGTACACTTTTGTATACAAAAAAGATATATAAGGGATAAGTTTTTAGACCTTAGAGCAGGATCCCAGAATTTGGCTTCAGAAGATATCTACGAGCTGGTGAAGAAAGATCCACGCAGAACAATTATAACCAAGCTGGAGTGGTAATTATAATCTATATTACTTGTAGAAGTAGGAAAAGTAACATATTATAAGTTTACTTTTATATATCTTTTATTTCTTATTAGGATACTATATAAAGTAGAAAAATGTAGAGAAATGATCATATTTAGATAAATATAATATTATAGGAATAGTTTCTTTTTAAACGTCAAGAAGGGGGAGCTATAGGATAAGGCTAAGGCCAAAGAGGATGGATATAGGAAGGGTGTACCTTGATTTTTAAACATCGTGGTGGAAAGGTAATTTAGAAAGAGCTAAGAGGGGTATATGTAACTTGCATGTGATTAGCAAACTGCAAAAGATGATATGTACACTGTAATCTGTACAACTCTATTCTTTTGATTGATTATAATAAAGTATATCTTACTATAATCATATGTGATAAAGAGTCTTTAGAGGAATACATTGAATACAGGACATCGATTACCAGATTTGCATCACACCCTTCACTTCGAGACTGGGCTGGAAGTTCAGTAGAACTTACCAGGGCTCCAGGACGTTCGGAGTACTTGAGTTCGTCCCCGAGACACCTCATTGTGAGGTACTGCTCGTGGGAACGTGAGGTCTGAGCTCGGCAAGGGGTCCGTGGCTCACGACACAGTATTACAGCACACTGCAGTGCTACGTGGAGCGCTCAGACCGAGACTACAGCCCAGAGAAGAGGCCAGTGCTGGTCTTTGAGGATGGCATGGAGATGGTCTGAAACGGCTAAGAGGGGACCTGAGGGGAGTGGGGGGGTTAGGCAGGGCAGCTGCATGAAAGAAGTGTTTGTCATAAGGCAGTGTTATATGATCAACCAGTGGCATGTACCTGGGTCATGTGATCTGTCTCTGCGATGACCACCAACCTGGAATGGAAATGCCAGTTTACAGTCTACAGTGACCATTTCATATCAAAATCTGAGCCGATGGGGCTTTAAAAGCTTAGAAATCTACCTTCTAAGCAAACATCTAGGATGGATTGTTTGAAAATCTTTTTAACCGTAACATTATTCTCACAATTTGGAATTGGCAGCTGTGTTTGCAACTGTGCCACCTGTACAAGAAGCAATGCAGCTGGAGCACAGGCACCTGTCCACAAGCCAGTGACTATGGTGTGCACTGCAGGCGACAGAGAACTGAAACACAGCTTGCACAGATTGGAGGAGAGTTGTCACTGACAGCCACTGGTTTTCTGGCAGATCTGTGGAAGGATGTAATGTAGCAATAATCCAAAGAACCCTGACTGACTTAAATATACTGTACCCCTGACAGGGCAAAATATATTCAGTTCTGCTGTGGACTCCTAGTTCACCAACCAACCACTTTGTAACAGAGTTTCAGGAATTGGTTGAGTGCCCAGCATTATGAAATTGCATTCTATGAGGAAGTTATAACTACCCAACCCAAAAGTAGATGTGAAACTACTGATGAATGAACAAGATGGGGAACACTGTTCCTGTCTGTCTGTTGGTCAGAGTGGTTTGCCACCAGTCTTGAGTCACTATGGCTGTTATAATGCACTGCTGGTGACTGTGTTCTCTGTATGATTTAGGTTCTTGGCTGGTTGCTGATTGCCTCCATAATGACTGCAGCCCTGCTGTTAACGTGTGTGGCCAGGTGTCGTTCTCCAGTCAGCTACGTGCAGCTGAAGTTCTGGCAGGTGTACGCTCAGAAAGAGTCCGACTTGCTGGACAGGTATGCAGCTGAGCATGCCCAGAACCTTGCAGAAAGGAACCTGACCAGCATCTTCCTGCAGAAGCCCCCTGAGGTATTTGTCACACCTGACAGAAATGCCTGGGAAAAGGTTTCCTCCTTCTTTCACTTCAGCACAAAGAAACAGCACTATAGTGTCCTGCACAAGTATGTGGAGACTGACCTGGGCCCCACTGGTGCACGCAGACCCTCTGGCGTGTCAGAGGGGGGAGACCTCGCCATCCCGACCGTGCTCAGCTTTGTGGACGACGGGAGGGCGATCCTGTGAGAGGGAAACATGAAGCACCCACAAATCCAAATAAGCAGAGCTACTGTGTGCTATCACTGATTCCGCTGATGTGAACAAATCGGAGTGTTCTGTGATCTGAAGGCACAGGCTCAGTTGGTTTACACGTGGATGTGGTTGACAACACATGGTAGCTCCACCAATTATGTAAGGAATCAAATACTGGTCAAATTTGATTCTTTGTGGAGTACATTTCATCACAAGCTTCTGTATTTCCATCATCATCATCATCGCTCTGTTTTTGCATTTATCTTTAGTTACATTAGTCCATTGAGTAGAGCACTAATGCTGGAGGTACTCTGCCTTTTGCAGCTCCTGAAACCACTTAGTCTAGTTTCTCTTTAGTAAACCCAAACAAGATTAGACACATGGACTTTGGGAAGCAGATCCCTCTTATCCAGTAATAAGGAGTAATGTACTCTTGAGATGATTCTTAATGAGGTTTCTGTGCTTTGGCAAGTTAGTCTACTGATTTATTCATCCATGGCGGTGCCTCTACCGTCTGTGTTCAGTTCCTGTGTTTCAGCTTATTTCCCATATGCCTCTTTTCTCTGGCCGTAGCATTACATTTTTAATGAACTGATGAATATAGAATACCTATAGTGCAGCAGTTCTCCTTTGGAAATGGATTTGTGTGACATTTACTCTGCAAACTTTTTGTCTTTCATTCTTTTAGTTTCACATTTGAAAGTTTATACAAAGATGATATGGAAAATATTAACAAACAAAATGTGGAAATGGTCACTTTCTTTATTTTACTTCCTTTTGTATCTGTTTTCCTGTTCAAGAGACCCAAACACAGACCAGGGGATATTCAGAAAATGTTGTTTATTTCAGTCCGAGATTCAAAGCCAGGTAATACAGTAAACACAGTGCCACATCGAGATGCAAGAGGGGAGTCACAAAAACAGTCCAAAGGTCAAATATCCAAGAGATCAGAAAGGCAGAAGTACAAAGGAGTAGGCATAAACAAAAACAAAAAAATCACAGCAAACAAAACAGAAGGGAATAGGAAAACTCGAAGTCAGGTAAAGGGTGTCTCGGTAATCTCAAGTATAACAGGCTTACTAGTAATCAGCACTGAAATATTGATCAACGATCTGACAATATGTACTACTGAGACTGGGGTTTGGGAGTGAGGATGATCTAACAAATAATCATCAGGTGAGAAACAGGGACGGGTAATAATACAATAACGAGGGGGGAACAAAAACGTGGACTGGATTCACGTAGACACACGTAATACAAACGGTTCCAGACTAGGGAGTAGACAATTGCACAGAGTTAAGGAACATAGTGATAGGGGAGAGCAGGTGCGAACACTTCGCTGAATCAAGGCAAGCAATTCGAGATAGAACAGAGAGGTGGAGTTATAGAGCAGTATTGAAATAGAGGTAGAGTTAGTTTGTTAGTTAACGTGATTAAATTACAGTGACCTAAGACTAGTGACTGTTAGTAAGTTAACTATGTAATTAGTAACTAGTGACATATGAGTAATGGAATTTTTTTTTTTTACAAGAATAAGAACAAGGAACATTACAGTATCACATTCTTTACAGCAGTAGATTCTTTGCCACTTTCATTGATGTTTAAAATGTTATTTCTCTCTTTGAATTTCTCAATTTTGTTGTTCTTAATTTCATATATAACATTTAGCAGTGTCAAATTATATTTTCATTTTAAATCAGAAAATTGATATGTTATTTTGACATTGATTCTAGGTTTATATTCAGTACGATGTGAAAATGAAATATAATATAAAGAGGCTGAAACACAGTGAAATGTTCAGTGTAGAAACAACTCTTATAGGGTACACGTGGTCCCGATTGAACTCATGTATTTTGTTAGGGTTGAATTAACATTATTTGTGAGCAAAAAAGGTAAACTCCTTTGTTTGTGACAATAAGGCCTCAGGCGGACACACATTTTCTGTTTTTACAATGGATCAGTGACGACAGCACATGTTCTCTATTTTGCATAAATTTGAGTAAGGTACTGTTTAAGATATACCAACATGTTTTAAGACTTTCCTGACAATTTCATAGGTATTTATTGTATATTGCCTGAACAAAATCTGTTTTACATTTAACTGCCACTTATGTTTAAACATACACTTTATGGTAAATGCTCTCTGCTCTCTTGCAGTCTTAAAATGATGGCATGTCAAAGCTCACAAAAAAGAAACCAGTTCCATACCATGCATATGAACAGCTGACATACAGCACGTAGACCTGAGAAGCCACATCCTGCTGGCACCGGAAAGAACCGCAGGCTCTCAGTTTCTTGTGGCATTCTCCCCATCTATCGACTGATGTGTCGCTTTTACAATTAAATAAAAAATGCCATTGAAAGTATTTGATACAATTTGAAATGCCTCCAAATTGCGTATACTTTTTTTTGCACTGCTACCACATTGTGTTCTGTGTGTATGTGGTTTTGTATGAATGTTCTCTCACAGTAAATGTGGGTCAGAGTCAGAGGAATTTGCTCATCATGTGAATCTAATCTCAGGAGAAAATACCATTGTGTGTTTACAATAGAATCAACACATAACTCATTGAGTGTGTATAAACTAATTCCAATAAATGTCTATTTGTTTGTATGAATGGTTCTAATTTTTTAACCCCATCATTACAGCAAGGAAAAGAATAAGAAACAAATATTTTCTAATGGGAATTGATTGAGAATTTGGGGTTTTTATATTTTATACTGTGTAATCTTCAATGCTTGAAGACATTCCAAGGCAATAAATAACATTGCATTGCAAAAAGGACATGTAATGATCACATATAGGGCCATTGTATGGTTGTGTCAACTGTCAATGTATTTTCATTGCTGAGCCGTCAAATATTTCAGACTAAGTGCTAAACCGGATTTACAGGATTTGAGCGAGATGAGTCATGCCTTGTGTCTTCCTATGAGAGAGAGAGGGGAAGAGAAAAACACAGGGAGTGGGAGGGAGTAAGAGAGAGAGAGAGAGAGAGAATAGAAGAAAAGGGAGGGGAAGAAGGGAGGGGTGGGAGAAAAATCGTCAAAACAACTGGAAAACTCTTGCGTTCGCTCCAGTCCAGGAAGCACAGAAGAGGAGAAAGTAAATGATTCTGTCTCATCCCCCCCCAGTTTGATCAGAATCCGTTTGGCGTTGCGAGCACACACACGCTTTTAACATGGACGCCTTCAACACCGTGCTGCGGTTCTTATTGAACCAAAAGGCCACTATCGGCTACAGCTTCATGGCGATCTTGACCATTGGCGGCGAGCGGATCTTCTCCGTGGTCTCCTTCGAGTGCCCATGCAACCGGACGCAGAACTTTTCGTACGGGATCACCTTCCTGCTGGGTCCGGCCTTGGTGCTGCTGGTGCTGGGGTTCTTCTTCAGCGCGCGCATGTGGAGGCTCTTCACCGGCTGCTGCCTGAACCCACGCAAGCTCTGCCCCCGGGGGAACTGCCTGCGCTGCACGGGCATCCTCCTGAAGGTCACCTGGGGCGCCTGCATTGCTCCCGTGATGTGGCTCTGCGTGGCTCTGCTCAACGGCACCTTCTACGAGTGCGCCGTCAGCGGGCTGGACGACAACCTGGTGGTGGACCACTTCTGTCAGAACAAGACGCTGAGGTGCCGGGCGGAGTTGGCCCGCGTCCCCTGCCAGAGGTCCAAGCTCCCCGAGGACGAGAGCAAAGAGCTCCTGCTCATGTTCCGAGCGCAGTCTCAGGTAGGGAATGCCACCTCTCTCGTACGCTCATACACAAATACACACATACACTCAGTGACCACTTCATTAGGCAGACCTGTACACCAGCTTGTTAAGGCATATATTTAATCAGCCAATTATGTGGCAGTTTTTCAGACCAAATGTCAGAATGGTTAAGAAATGTGATTTTTAAAGTGACTTTAACCGTGGAATGAGTGTTGGTGCCAGACATGGTGGTTTGAGTATCTCAGAAACTGCTGATCTCCTGGAATTCTCACGCACAACATCATTTCTGAACAAACCTCTAAGTGGATAGGCGACAGCAGCAGAAGACCAATAAGTAGAAAATATAAATAATAAATACCTAATAAAGTGCTCAGTGATTGTATAATACATTAAATACAAAAAAATAGAATAAAATGAAATAGTTATGTATACAATCAAATATATCCCCTAATCCAGTGGAAAGGAAAGTGTTGTAACCTTAATGAAACCAATAACAGGTTTTCAATGAAACAATACATTACATGTCTCCATTTTCAAAAAATGTGTTATAGGGGTTGCAGATCCTGTTAAGGATTAGCCAATAGCTTTTTTTATACCTTCAATCAACGTTCATTTTCAAATTAGCACAACTGGCCAGGCAAACCCTGGACCTGGCAATATTGCAGCCTGACAATGAAAACCCTTTAGAAAACAGCAGGTGGGCATGTCGTCTGACAATGAGACTAGCTTCACAAGAAGTGTCTCAATCTGACTCTTTTATGTTGATGCTTGCCTAGTTTTATAGTTCCTTCAAGGCTCTTCTGAAACAATGTCTGAAACAATAAATACCTAAATTGGGTGGCCTGTAGCGTAGTGGTTAAGGTACATGACTGGGACCCGCGAGGGCAGCGGTTCGATTCCCGGTGTCGCCACAATAAGATCCGCACAGCCGTTGGGCCCTTGAGCAAGGCCCTTAACCCTGCTTTGCTCCAGGAGAGGATTGTCCCCTGCTTAGTCTAATCAACTAAAAATGTCGCTCTGGATAAGAGCATCTGCCAAATGCCAATAATGTAATGTAATGTAAATTGGGGTGGGGAATGTCAGCCCCATATTAGGTACCTGATTTATTTTGAAAGAAAACACTGCACATTTTCAGCTGAATAGAGTGGTCTTTTGGTGTGTCCTCAGGTCCTGGGCTGGTGCATCATCACTGCGGCTGCGGTAGCAGGGCTGTTGGCAGCCTGCTGCAAGAACTGCCGCTCCCGGGTGAGTTACCTGCAGCTCAACTTCTGGAAGCGCTACATGGAGAAGGAGAGGGAGAACTTTGAGGTCTTTGCCTCGGATTATGCCGACAAGCTTGCAAAGCGCAACCTCAAGAGCTTTTTTGAGAACAGCAACCCAGACATATTCCCATTCCCCAACCACAAGTCCTGGGAGGCGATATCAAGCCTTTACACCTTCAGCCAGGGCGAGCAATATTACAGCACACTGCAGCGCTACGTGGAGCGCTCAGACCGAGACTACAGCCCAGAGAAGAGGCCAGTGCTGGTCTTTGAGGATGGCATGGAGATGGCCTGAAACGGCTAAGAGGGGACCTGAGGGGGGTGGGGGGGTTAGGCATGTACCTGGGTCATGTGATCTGTCTCTGTGATGACCACCAATCTGGAATGGAAATGCCAGTTTACAGTCTACAGTGACCATTTCATATCAAAGTCTGAGCTGATGGGGCTTTAAAAGCTTAGAAAGTTACCTTCTAAGCAAACAACTAGGATGGATTGTTTTAACAATTTTTTTACGCTAACATTACTCTCACAATTTGGAATTGGCAGCTGTGTTTGCAACTGTGCCACCTGTACAAGAAGCAATGCAGCTGGAGCACATGGACCTGTCCACAAGCCAGTGACTATGGTGCGCACTGCAGGCGACAGAGAACTGAAACACAGCTTGCACAGATTGGAGGAGAGTTGTCACTGACAGCCACTGGTTTTCTGGCAGATCTGTGGAAGGATGTAATGTAGCAATAATCCAAAGAACCCTGACTGACTTAAATATACTGTACCCCTGACAGGGCAAAATCTACTCAGTTCTGCTGTGGACTCCTAGTTCACCAACCAACCACTTTGTAACAGAGTTTCAATGTTGCAGAGGCAGAGGCAATATAAATGCTACTCACTTTCACCAGTCTACAGTGGCTATTGGCCGGTCCCCTTTCTGCAGCACTTCCATACATTTCTAACATGGCTAAATAAAATATCAGTGTCTAAAAATGCCATTCTAAGTAACAATTGATTTATTTTCTTATTAAATTAGCAGTATAACATTGTATCACATATTAGTTCATTAGTGGCTTGTGATACGTATTACATTACTTCTAATATGTGCAAATAACCCAGAAAAGACAAACATATATGAGGGTCATGCAGAAAACTATGATGTTATGGTCCGATTCTGTCCTAGGCTAGCCATGTTTGCAATCAGTTCTGATGCATGAACCCAGTTTACCATGGGTCACATACTCTTAATAAGTTTACATGACATAAGCCGCAGTAATATTGCTGCTGCCCTGCTCTCAGGTGAAAATACACCACAGTCAGAAGTAACCCTCATCTACACCCCCACTGAGACCAACTTTAGGAAATCTCTGCATGTACTGTACATGTTCTACAAATGTGGTATATAAATATTATCAGTCACAATTACACAGTTGAGTGTAACATAATGGTTAAATGATGTGTAATGGAATTACAAATCAACTTGGGTGACATGGCTCAGGCAGTAAGAGCAGTCGTCTGGCAGTCGGAGGGTTGCCGGTTCGATCCCCCGCCCGGGCTGTGTCGAAGTGTCCCTGAGCAAGACACCTAACCCCCAAATGCTCCTGACGAGCTAGTTGGCGCCTTGCATGGCAGCCAATCGCCATTGGTGTGTGAGTGTGTGTATGAATGGGTGAATGAGAAGCATCAATTGTACAGTGCTTTGGATAAAGGTGCTATATAAATGCCAGCCATTTACCATTTAACCTGAATTGCTCTAGGTTATATCCATTTCAATTAAATTCCAATTGGCTAAATTCCAATTAATAATTCATTAATATATCATGTAATCGAAGAGCAAGAATATAACAGGAAGCAAAATACATTGGAAATTAATTGGAATTTAGAAAAATATAGAGTTGATTTAGTGGAATTCTGGTTAGGTGGTTAATATTTAATGTCTTGGATCAAAGCTATGCAAGTCACTCTGTTTGCAGATGTCCAGAAAGCAAATAACTAATGTAATGTAACTACATATTTTCCAGTGTACCTTGAACTTCTCTTATGACACTATCGCAGCAGCCACATTACAGCCTCCTTCCATTTTAATTTATTCTGTTTGTCCTCTGGCCATTTTCAAATAAGTGGGCGACCCACCTTGTAGATTTGAATATGACAACAGGAAAATTCAAGTTTGCATGTAGGGCTGTTACAGAACAGAGCTGCCAGTGCTCTGTGCTGCCCCTTTGTGAACTTCCTGGCAGGCACACAATATTGCTTTACCACAAAATAATAGCTATACAGTACTTTTTCCATCTTACACCTGCAGGCTACACTAGTTCCTTGCTTTTAATGCAAACATCCTTGCAAACTGTAGTCCGTTGTTATTCCTCAAACTGTAATGCATTTAACCAATAGTTCAGTGTTATCATTTATGCCCCTAATACTAAAGGTTGGTACAGGCAGTGTTCTGAATATGATGAGAGTAATGGAAAGCACGTCCATATGCTGTTCATGTCAGTTCAATTAAAGAGCAGAAAGCAGTTGCCTTCCAGGTATGCTGTTAAGACTTGCCTGGCGCCTCTTGTTCTGTCTGCCTGCAGCATTCCACTGCTTTGGACAAATCTAGCAAACAAGTTCATGCAGCCAGGGGAAGAAACCAAAAGCACAGATCTATTATATTAACTAAATAGATGGTGATCTTTATATCTTAACTGTAATTAGTTTTAAACTATTGCTAATGGGGGTTTTTTGTTAGTTTTTTTGCCAAATTGACTGAATTACGTGGAAGTCAGTTGGGTATGTAACTCCCTACTAAAAGATTATTTCAATCATTTTGATGCATTCAATTCTCAGCTGGGCTACTGCTGTTGTACTCTTGAGCAAAGTGTTTAACCTAAATTATTTTAGTAAGTATACAATTGTATAAAGGAATTGTATGAAAAAATTTAATTGTTCGACTTACTCCAGCGACCTTATCTAAGCAGGGTACTGTACAGGGTTCAGTGATGGAATCCACTGCTCTTCCTCATTTACATAAATGACCTTCACAGAGACATTGAAAGTACGTTAGTTAGTTAGTTAGTTAGTTAAACTAGGAGGTTTAGCTAACAGTTTGGAATTTACAAAAGTAATCCAGGAGGATTTAAACAGAATCCAGAAGTGGGCGGAAACCTGGCAAATTAAATTCAGCATAACTAAATATAAAGTTTTACAGGTGGGAAATAAAAACATAGGGCAGGATTACTTTATGGGTAGTGAAAAATTGGAAGGTGCACAAGCTGAAAAAGCCTTGAGTATAAAGCTAAGCAAGTTATATTTACTGTATACAATACCTTTCTCAGACCACACTTAGAGTATTGTGCAGTTCTGGGGGCCGCACTATAAGAAAGAGGTGCTGGAAAAGGTCAGAGGAGGGAAACCCGATTGATTCCATGTATAAATGATAAAGTTATGAGTAAAGACTTAAGATGCTTCATCTCTTTAAGCTTATTAAAATGAGACTTAGGGGGGATTTGATTTAAGCTTTTAAATTCATTAAAGGGATTAACAAAGTGAACTACGTGCGATTATTCAGGGTGAGTTCAGTTTGCAGAACGAGGGGGCATAAATGGAAATTGTTAAAAGGATAAATTCTGCACAGATAGATAGTATTTCACATAGAGTAGTCACTGTGTGGAATAGCTTGCCAGGACATGTAGTGGAGACAGAAACACTGGGAGTTTTCAAGACCAGGCTTGATAAGGTGCTAGATATAATTTAGCTTTTCGGCAAACTAAGCAGTAGGTACATTTTAGTGGTAGATAAAGGCAAGCATTGCTGGGGTGAATTGCCTGTTCTCGCCATTATGTTATGTTATATTAAAAGTGTGTAATCTGTAATGTGAAATCTGAGTCAGTTCATCTTACTATTACTTTGTGTAAAAGTAAGATGGACCGAATACAGAAATTGTATTTGTGTTTCCTTAATGATCGTTTCTTGGAAGAAGCTGGTTGGCTGGCATGTTAAACGAGTGCGGGCCAGGTGCGGCAATAATATGTGGCTGCAGACAACATGTGGGCCAGATGTCGATGATTCATTGGCCCAGTTATATTCTGTCAATTGTGGGCCGCGCTGAACTCTATGGTAGCCGCATGCTTTTTACCGGCCCGCAGATCTGTGAAATCTGCATATGGGACTCACATATTTCTGCCTCGGCATTAGCACCTTCTATGAATTTGCATTACAATAAATAAGGCTGCTAGATTTGAGTTGTCTCTTTCAAGGCAGCTGTGTCGCCAGAATGAATCGCCACTACAGCAGATCCAGAGTTGTGTAGTAGGCTATTATTGCTAGAAGGTCACATAATAGATAATAGATACATTAAATCCATCTCAGTATAATGGTGGCATGCTGTGGTTTAATGAGCATTGCAAGTTTTAGCTCTTCAAGCTGTGCCACAATGAAGTACACAAAGTGTCACTCAACATATGCACTGTGATGAAGAGACTGATGCCAATCATCTTTCATCAACCACCTTTTACTGATTATTTTAAGCATGATTGGTGGGATTCACAGCAGTCACATTTTCACTATTTCCATGGTGCATTATTATTTCCCCGTATTAGTAGAAATTGCAGTTGTGCAATGTGAGGGCTACATTGTAGTGTATTACCTAAGTTGTTCAAACATCTGAAACACACGCAGAACAGGCCAAAAGTATTTTAGGCCACATGTGTTTTTAGGTAGAGAATGCAGTTCATATATGCACATTTATTGAATAACAAACCAGTATAAACTTTGCATGCAGTATATTTAAAATAATCTTAGACAAGACTTTCCTCAAAATAGCTTCCTTTGGCTTTAATTACAGTTACAATTATTGGAAATCTATCCAATCATTTTGGGGGGGAGGTTTTTTTTTAAACCACAGGTAGCCTTAAGCCTGTAGTAAAATAGGCACTAAAGTTGCTGGATTTATGTTAGGCTTAGATATGTGAGGCCAGGTAAATATATTGTGGCAAGAAGATTGTTCCCAGTGAGAAATTACGAAGATACTTAACATTTGCAGGTGCAGCGTTCAATAAAAAAAGACCAGAAAGAAGAAGGCTAACAGCAGATGCTTTTTCACGGATATACACCCTTTTAGACCAGCAGATTGTAGTTGACATTTCAGGTAGAAATTAGGCAGAAGCTGAAAAAAAAGTACTTCAATAAATGTGATTAAATTAACTGCATTCGTCTATACAGTATATACAGTCGTGTTAAAGTAACCTGATGAACCACTGATATTAGTAGCAGTGATATAATTTACTCGTAGATATAGTAGTGTAATAGAAAAACAACAGACCCAACTGTCATGACATGCATGCTACTTGTTCTGAGTAATTGACTAATTAATTAAAAGGGGCATGTTCAAAATAAAAGCAGTGTGGAGTTTAATTAGAGAATTCATTCATTCTGTGAAAAAACAGGTGTCATTAATTGTCCTTTATTAAGGAAGAAGGGGAGCAAATGTTTCACACATTGTTATAAAATATATTTCCTTCTGAATTGCTAAGTAAAATGGGCCATTCCACAGGTTAAACGTCATTTGATTAAAAACTTGATTGAAGAGGGGAAAACGTATAAAAACTGCAGCAGGATAGGATTCTCAGCTAAAATTATCTCAAATGCTTTAAAATGGCAACAAAAATCCGAAACACGCAGAAGAAAACTAGCCACTGTTACAACGGATCGAAGAATAGTCAGAATGGCAAAGATTCAGTCATTCATCAGCTCCAGAAGGATCAAGGATCAATCTACAATTACCTGTAAGTGCTGTTACAGTCAGAAGATGTTTGATTGTATGCTGTTTGCTGAAGAGGAAATGCCCCTGAAATGGGTGTTTCAACAAGACAAACACACGAGTAAGCGAGGAACCTCTTGGTTCCAGACAAAAAGGGTTGAGGTAATGGAGTGGCCAGTTGAATTCCCCAACCTCAACCCAATTGAAAACTTGTGGGGTGACATTAAAAATGCAGTTTCTGAAGCAAAACCCAGAAATTCACAGGAACTGTGGAATGTAGCTCATTCATTCTGGGCTGAAATACCTGTTTCTAGGTGCCAGAAGTTGTTTTACTTGATACAACACAGATGCGCAGCAGTTATGGTTATGCAACTAAATATTAGTTCAAAGTGAAGTTAAATCTTGAAACATTTCTTCAGTTTAGACAGAAGTGTTTGAGATTGAAGAGAAAAATGTTGGCACTGCCATTTTTTGAACAGATTAATATTCCTTTTCTTTGCTTCCTGTAAAAGAATGATGCAGACTTGGTGAAATTTGTTAATGCTTTGATTTGGAATTGAATGTTTCCACTACATTTGAAATATGGAACTAAAAGCTATTAAAAAATAGTTGCACTTGATTCACTTTTCTTAACGCACTGCTATTTATTTGAACACAGCTGTACACTTACTGAGCACTTTATTAGGAGTTTGCAAAGAATGGTAAAAAAAAAATCCAGTGAGCTGCAGACAGAAACGCCTTGTTAATGAGAGATTGGCCAGACTGGTCAAAGCTGACAGGAAGGTGACAGTAACGCAAATAACCGCACAGTACAACAGTGGTATGCAGCAGGGCATCTCTGAACACACCACGCATCATAACGCAACGCAAAAGTGGATAGGCTACAGCAGTAGAAGTCTAAAAAATACCTAATGAAGTGCTTAGTGAGCGTACAGTTAAAGTGAAGATATTGATTTCACCACGTAGATCTTACATATAGCGCCTTACAAATAAAGGTCTGAGTTCAACTGCACGCATACTAAAATGAAATTAAATATGAAAAATGAATAACTGAGTTCCAATCGATGGACGACGACCTGTCACGTGATCAGTTCTTCTAGACATAATAATCAATTAAAGAAAGGTATTTCATTCCGAAAATACAAATATAATATAAATATAATATATATAATATAACCGTCTTCTCTTCTTCCCTTTATATATATATTAATACTGCGATAGTACTCTTTTTATTTCGCTTTAAACTGTTTTTGTAGTGGCAAGTCCCGATTAGTTGCAAACAGAACACTCGATTTTCCCCAGGCCTCTCTTGCCACTCATCACTGACTTAACTGATGTAAGTTTTTCTGTAAATACAGTGCTAAATAATCGATGGACAATTGCGGGCGAAAATGACAGATTACGGCGAGGAGCAACGGAACGAGTTGGAAGCTATTGAGTCTATTTATCCTGACTCATTTACAGGTACGTTTAGTGAGCTTGTGTGTTCGCTACGCTAGCTAGTATGCCTTTCTGGACGCCTCATCTGCAGAATGAAAACGTGTTCTCTGTGTGTGGTTGTGTTGGCTAGTCAGGCTACGACTTCAAACACATTTTTAGCCAACACACTGGCTAACTTGGTGCTATGTTCAACAACAGAACTAAGCAAAAGACTGACTACTTTATAACATAACTCAATAATGTCAGCTGAGTTTTCTACCTAGTTGTCATTCTTGGTAACTGAGTATATGAAGGTAGTCCTCTTTAATTAGCCAGCTAACGTTAGCTTATCTGTCGCTTGGGGTATTATTAGTTAACCAGTTAACCGGCTAGCTAGGTAAGCAGTCTACACATGTCAGACTAGTTTTAATGTTACTTTCACGTAAGCTAACATGTTTGAAACTTAGTTGCAAGTTAGATATCAGATAGCAGGTAGGTTGTAGTGAAAATACCATAGCCTGCTAGCCAACTATACTAAAGTCCAATAGCGAGCCAAGTAACGTTAGCAAATGGCAAACCAAAATGTAATGTGAGGTGCGACTAAGAAAATATGCGTGAGAACGTAGATTTGATGTTGTCCAATTGAAATTGGATGAATGATGTTGATTTGCGCTTCTGTGCAACTGGCTGTATATTTGGTTTCTGTGGTGATAACCAACCGATGTTCACATTTATGCACGGGCAGTACTTTCAGAAGACCCTGTGAGCTTCACGATCACCGTAACCTCAGATGCAGGGGAAGATGATGAAAGTAAGTCCTCCTTAGACCATATAAAGAAAGCCTTAGACTCATTGTTAAATGTGCTTTGGAACTGTACCTCAATGGTGTGTGTGGTGAGTGTTCTATCACTTTTTTCCAGCGGTGGAAACGATGCTGAAATTTACGTATGTGGACAAATATCCGGATGAGCCGCCACTTTATGAGATATTCTCTCAGGAAAATCTTGACGAGGCAGATGCTGGGGACATTTTAAGTTTGCTACAGCAACAGGTCTGTTTCTCTCCCAACTGTCTGTTTGTTAATCTGTCTCTGCCCAGCCTGTACATCCATCCGTATCTGGCTTATGCTCCTGCTGTAGTAGGTCTGAATCCAACAAACTGTTTGTCCCTTTCAGATAGCCTTTGTGTCATTTATTCTGTCTGACTGGTATAGCATATCCACATGATTGCTTTTCACTCTTGTAGACTCTGTTTTCATCTAAATAACAGACGTGTAAGGTGGAACAGTCTAGTGTGTGTTCATAATGAGATGGCTGTTTTGCAGGCTGAAGAAAATCTGGGCATGGTCATGATCTTCACCCTGGTGACTGCTGTGCAGGAGAAACTAAATGAAATAGTCGACCAGATAAAGAATAGAAGAGAGGAGGAGAAAAGGAAACAAGAGGAGGAGGCAGAGGAAGCTGAGAAGGTCTCTAACAATGAGAATTTTCCCATAGTTTCCAGTTCAACATTATTTTCAACATTTAGAAACATGTTTATCGCATATATATTTGTTTCACATTGTACACGTGTAAGACATGAAGCTTTTGTACAGCACTGAATGTATGACATGTTGGCTCAGGTCACTTACAGTACATCCTTCGTGTATGTTCCTCAGGTGGCCTTCCAGGGTACTGTAGTAACAATTGAGAATTTCCTGTCTTGGAAAGCCACATTTGAGCAAGATATGGCAGAGCTGAAGAGGAAGAGACAAAAAGAGGAAGAACAGTCTGGGAAGACTAAGCTCACTGGTAAGTTCCCACTCCCTGTTGCTGAATCCTATAAAAAAGGAAGGATTGGGTGTGCAGTGCATTGCACCGACAAAACGTTTTTACATTTTGTTTGCGAGAAGAAAATAAAATTCAAGAAGGAAGAATTTCCTTCAAGGGTCCTGTCCTTATTTTTATGAATTGTTGGACACCAAAAATAAGAATATTATTTTCAAATGGTTGCTCTTTTGCTAGTTAACAGGACCATGACCTCAATTTGGCTGAAACTCAGGCATGGGAACACACCCTCGCTCAAGAAGCTCTGGTTCTTCTATAAGTGAACTCTTGGCCCTGATGGCCCAATAGGTCCTAACCCAAATTAAACACAATGTTTTCGGTAATCATAATGAGAGACTGCTGAAGCTGATTTACATTCAACACAATAAGAAATGAAACCAAGAACTGGTCTTGACAGCCATACCTGCCCAAATTACTGGGGCAGTTATGTGTAATCGGCCAACTGAATTAGCTTTAATTTAGGGCTGAATATTCTCTGTTTAAATGATCCATGTATATGTTGCAACACGATGATGGACATGGCAAGTATGTGCTTTCCCTGGAAACGGCAACTAGGTATGCGCTGAGGCATAAAATGGCTTGCTTGCATAGAAAGCTGCTACCTGACATTGTTGCTATCAGTTTGTTACTAAACAAGTGCCAAACCTAACCCTAACCCCTATGAACCTCCTGGAAATCTGAGAACATTAATGAAAATGGCGCAAACTGAAATGGGAAGAGTGCTGGGCGAGGAAATTAATTTCATGGCAGTCTGAGGAGTTGCTGTGAGTTTGGTGTGATGAGAAGTCCTTTCTGTGTTGTGTGATATGCCAGGACAATATAGAGTGGCAGATGAGCAAGTTCTAATGTGCACCAACCTTGGGTATATTATAAACCTGTTATGAATCAAAAATTTCATCTACTACGATTACTACTCAGTTTATTTTTTCCTACATTTATTTGTCAATGTGACGACTTGACTACTTCTGCAAGTGAAATAATCATTTGGAAACGTGAAAATGTCGAGGCCTGCAGAGGCCGAAATACACTCACCGAACACTTTATTAGGAACACCTGTAGACCTACTTATTTATGTTATTATTATTATTATTATTATTCAGCCAATCATGTGGCAGCAGTGCAATACATACAATCATGCAGATATGGGACTGAAGATTCAGTTATTGTTCACATCAACCATTAGAATGGGGAAAACATGTCTAATAAATAAGTCTAATAAATACATAATAAAATGCTCACTGAGTGTATATCAGCCCATTTCAGGAGGGTGTATGAGCTCAAATTGTGACCATTGTGACAAAATTACTTCTAGAAACTTGAAACTGCTTGATAGATTGCAAACTATGAGCACATCCACTCCAGCCCTTGGCTGGCTGAGTGATTTGGCACACATTAATTATCTTTTCGGTGAAATCACTGATGCAGAATTACGTAATTGGGGTATATTTGTGATACCAATTTTTTGTTTTCTTTTTCCTAGGGAAACAACTTTTTGAACGAGACCATAACCTTGACACTTCGGATATTCAGTTCTTGGATGATGGTAAGATCTTACCAGCATGCTTTCTGGAAATATACACAATTGTCATACTGTTGGAAAAAATACACTAGTCCTGTGTGTTAATGTGGGCTTCAGGCCTGCACATGTGTATATGTATGTGATTCTCTCTCTCTCTCTCCCTCCCTCTCACAGCTGTGAACAGTGTGGAGGTGGATGAGTCTCTGTTTCAGGACATGGATGATTTGGACCTGGACGAAGATGACCCAGACTTTGACCCTGTGGGTCTAGGGAGTGATGATGACTAGAGAGCGGAGTGAAAGCACTAGAGCTTGGAAGCAGTCTCCATTGGGAGGTCACATGACCGCTGGCTCCGTTCCAGATGTGAACTCTGCTGCCCATTGGCTGTCATCAGTAATGACATCACTTTATAAAACGCATTCTTACCCAATTGTTAAAATCACTGGACAACACTTCCTTTTATCTTTAGCCATATATGCATTCAATTAGCTACTAAACCAAGTATAAATTCCCTTCAAATTCTTAGTGATGTTTGAACATGCACCTGATTTGGACGGCACTCTTGGGGTGGCTCAGCTGCTGTGGACTTGTAGCCAGCAGGGGGCAGCAGTACTCTGTCCCAACCATGGGATCACTGCTTAGCGCATAGGAATAGTGTTTGCGCTAAATAAAAATGGTTGTTTCCTGAAACAAAGTGTGGTGTTGTTTAGGGGCCAAGCACCTGCAGTGCAAGGCGCTTTATTGTAATTACTGATTTTATTATGCCTTTTTGGAAATTGCAGCAAAACCGGTTGATTTTTCTGGAACTTTAGTGTTGAGTCTTGCCAAAATGGACAAGGAGCAAATTTGACCAGAGCTGGCCACATGCTGGGACTATAACCTGACAATTTAAAAAGTTTTAATACATTACTCCTGTCCCACTTGTCATAGACACAATACCAAAGTTTGTAGATCAATTTCTTCACAAAGAAGAAATAATCCTCTAGAACTATTTAGTTCTCCTGCCGAGATTTGTCTTCCCAAAGTTTATTTTGTTCAACACCAAACACATGGATAGAATGATAGACAACATTTATTTGTAAAAAATCGCACTTTGTCAATCCCGTACAATACAATCTCCAACAATACAATTTTACAGAACATGGAACTACCCATTGTGATCACTGGAATAAAAAAAAGTATTTTATTATATCTCAGCCTCATAATGGCTCCCAACTTTCATTGGCACAACTTCAGTCCTCTTCTTGACAAACACCAGTGGTATCAAAAACAATCAGGATCTAGACTAGATACTGAAAGCTTTCTTATACCTGCACTGAGGAAGCATTTCAGTACACCTGACTAAACATAGACGACTGGGAATCAAACTGTCCAATTACTTTTGGTCCCCTCAAATTAAAGATGACTGCACTTTAACATAATAATCATTGTTTCATTTCAAATCCAATATGTTGGAGTACAGTGCCAAAAGTACAGACATTGTACCGCTATTTAGGGACTGCACAGTACGTTGATCGCACCGATACTGAAGGGGAGGATGGGTAGTCATATTGTGGACGAGTGTGCACAGGATTACAGTGTTATAGTGCATATGGCCTGTATGGGGCACTTTTTGCTATATTATTTGCATCGGCTCCATAAGGCCAAATTGTACAGTAAAATGGACCGGGACCTTCAGAAAGCCTCCCTTCAAGAGTCCTGAGAAGCATGTACCCTTCTTCCCTAGATTATTAAAATAATTCATGTAAACCTGCATAAATTGTGGAAAACGTATTTGACCACACCTTTAAATCCAGTCTTTATTCTCTGAAATAAGACAAATTGAAAAGGGACCCGTGAAGGTCATGTGTATCAAATGTCCTGCCACTACAACCCTAGGTGGTGCTCCAGCACCACTTCCAAATTGCAATTTTCAAAATATTATTTGAGATGTACTCTTGCATCCAATAGACACCATGGTTGGTATGGATGGTACTTCGATTAGGTTTTCAGTACACCACAATGTGCAATGGCTCACGTGCTTGGCCCCTGAAATTGCTGCTTGCAGCTATATTTAGAAATTATAATTTGTGAAAAGATGCTATTGCAGAGCTTTTAAACTTGCCATATTGATCCATCCAACCGAGTGGTTCTCAAACTTATATTTTATCAGGCCCCCCCTTTGAAAATAGAAAGATTTTCAGCCCCCCCATCATAATCCAATCCTCTGTCTATGAATTCTAATCAATAATATTGTAAAATGTTTGCACTTAACGATGTTGAATAATGGAAAATAATACAAAGAAAAACATTCATTTCATTTTTTATTTCAGCTTTATATATTTGTTTGTTGGTTAGTGAAAAAAACAGAAGTTAAACTTTTTAGAATAAATAACCACAGTGACTGTGAATTGATATAGCGCACATAAGCAGTCCTTGTTGCTGTTAGTGGCCTCACTTGCAGGACGAAGCGTTTCTCTTTTATTTTGTTAATGAGCTGTTCTTCCAAGTCATTTAATATGTCATGTATACGTCTGGACATGGTGTCATTGGATAGCGGGATAGCCTGTAATTTTGCTGCACTTGCCCCATCGAGCATAGTTGCACATCTAAAGCATCTAATGCGCAATACGATAAGCAACTTTGTATGAGGCCATTTGCGCTTCGGCAGTTACCGACGTGGCTTTTAAAAAGCGAGTTTGCTGCCCAAGATATTCGTCAAGTTTAAACAAAAAAAAAAACAAAAAAAACAAGTGGCTTATTCACATAATTGTGATGCAATGTCTCGATGTGTCTTTTTAATTTACAGGGTTTCATGCGGTCCGCTGCCAGAGTTTTTATACACACAAGACACGTGGGTCTATCCTCCTCTCCCACCACATTAATAGTGAATCCGAGAGCTATATATGCATCGTCATATTTTCTAGACTTGGGTTTTGAATGAGCCGCCGCTCCTGTCTGGGTTGTCTGTTTTGAAACTTCGTCTGCTTTTCTTTTCCCTGTTAAAAACTTCCAACGATCTTTCGTTGCACTTGCCTTTTTCTACTCCACAAATCGTGCTGCCTTGCTAGCCATACAACATGCTGTTGATTCTTGTTCAAGTTTGTTTTGCCGTGCCTTACCTCGGCGCCACCCCTATGGGGCGCCCCCCACAGTTTGAGAACCACTGATCCAACCCCTCATGAGCAACATATATTTGTGCTCTACATCGTGTAGGGAAAAAAGAACATGAACTCATTAAATGCATCCAGACTTTATTCATGCAGTGCATGTGTGAAATACACATTTTCATTGCGATCACAGAGAAGCATCAGAATAAATACGTAATTTCACAACTCTGAGAAGCAGCCACTAGCTGTAATAAAACTACAGTCTTAATAAATCTACAGACCTTCCTGTTTTACTTTTAAATGACATGCATACTGTATACATTTCTCTAAATGATGTAATCTGTTTTTAAAAAATGAAGGTGATTATTTTCTACATAGTAATTCATGGTAAATAGAAAGCTTTTCATTCTCTTCAGTTTGTCATTTCATGACATCAGCGATGTCCCACACAAATGTGAGTGATGGGTCTTTCATCTTCTCCTTGAAGACTCTGTCAAATCTCTCATTCTGAGCCACGCTGAAGTAGTTTTTCCAATCCCCTATGGTCCCTTTTTCAGAGAGCAGAAAAAAAACTGTTATTCTCCAACATCTAGAAAAATATGAAGGACTGTGAGTGCTCTTTAGATAGATTAGGGAGTGGACAGAGTATGCCATTTTTTAATAGATTATGTGACCGGGGGTGTCCTGTGCATGTAGTACGAGATTATTGTGTAGACAGTGTTGGAACACCCCCTGAGTTGTTCCAACACTGGAACAACTCAGGCTCTTAATTAGATACATTGCCCTCCATAATTTTTGGACAAAGACCCATTATGCCTCTGATTTGCCATAATTTTAGATTTGGAAGTGCACATTCTCAGATTTTATTAAAGGGTATTCTTATACATTTTGGTTTCACCATGTAGAAATTACAGCTGTGCTTATACATAGCCCCCCCACACACACCCCCCCCCCCCCCCCACACCCCCATTTCAGGGCACCCTAATGTTTGGGTCGAATGGTTTCACCGGTGTAATTGCTCAGGTGTGTTTAATTGCCTCCTTAATGCAGGTATAAGAGAGCTCTCAGCACCTAGTCCTTCCTCTAATCTTTCAATCACCTTTGGAAACTATTATTGCTGTTTATCGACATGAGGAACAAAGCTGTGCCAATGAAAGTCAAAGAAGCCATTATTAGACTAAGAAAGAAGAATAAAAAGGTTAGCAACATCGTCCAAACCTTAGGCTTACCAAAATCAACTGTTTGGAACATAATTAAGAAGAAAGAGAGCACTGGTGAGCTTACTAATGATAAAAGGACTGGCAGGCCAAGAAAGACCTCCACACCTGATGACGGAAGAATTGTCTACATAATCAAGAACTGTCCTACAGATCAATATTTTGTCAATGACCACTGTCCGTAGAAGACTTCATGAACAGAAATAAAGGCTACACTGCAAGATGCAAACCACTGGTTGCAAAATCAGGATGGCAAGGTTAGTTGGCTAAGAAGTACTTAAATAGCAACCGCAGTTCTGGAAAAAGGTCTTGTTGACAGATGGGATGAAGATGAACTTATATCAGAGTGATGGCAAAAGCAAAGTATGGAGGAGAGAAGGCACCAATGAAGGAGCCCAAGATCCATAGCATACCACCTCATCTGTGAAACACAGTGGTGGAGGTGTTATGGCCTGGGTATGTATGGCTGCTGAAGGTACTGGCTCACTTATCTTCATTGATGATATAAATGCTGATAGTTGTAGCAAAATTAATTCTGAAGTGTATAGACATATCCTATCTGCTCAAGTTCAAGTGAATGCCTCAAAATTAATTGGCCAGCGGTTCATTCTACAGCAACATACCGCCAAAGCAACAAAGGAGTTTTTGAAAGCTAAAAGATTGTCAATTCTTGACTGGCCAAGTCAATCACCTGATCTGAACCCAATTGAGCATGCCTTTCATATGCTGAAGAGAGAACTCAAGGGGACTGCCCTCCAAAGCAAGTATAAGCTAAAGATGGCTGCAACTCAGGCCTGGCAGAGAATCACCAGGGAAGACACCCAGCCACTGGGTGTCCATGAATCACAAAATTCATGTCCATGAATCACAAAATGCCCTTTACTAAAATCTGACAATGCACTTTAACCATACGTGCTTTTTTATCTGTCTCTTCTGAATTGACAGGTCTTTGGCTTTTCCCTCACTAAGGGGAAGGGATTTTGCATGCTTTTTACCTCATTTTTATACTGTAGTGAAGGACCGGAAGTGCTGGAATGACACAATATACAGTTGTTTCTTTCAATGGAAATTAACTCAATTGAACAAAATTGTATTGCCAATTTCACTTTGGCTTTATTTACAATAATTGTTAGGGGTGCCAATAGTTTTGACACTTGTGGCTTTCAGAAAAAAAAAGGTATTTTATAAAAATAAAAAAAATCATGAACACATAAGAGTAAATGTATTGAAATAAAAGTATATAGTTCCCCCATGTTTGAACATAACATATAGGTAGATAATAATCTACCTATATGTTACTATGCCAATAATTCGAACCCACTGTATATATATATATATATATATATATATATATTGGAGCCCACCTACCTATATATTGTGATACAATTTTTTTAAATTAAATTAAATCAGTGGGTGGACTGGCGACCTGTCCAGGGTGTATTCCTGCCTTTCGCCCAATGTATGCTGGGATAGGCTCCAGGCCCCCTGTGACCCTGTTCAGGATAAGCGGGTTAAGATAACGGATGGATGGATGGATGGATGGGAATCAGTGGGATTATAACTGCTGAAAATATAGACACAACTAAACCTGAAAAAGTTCAAACGCATAGCAAATATCATTTTTCTGTAATTTGCAATAGCTTTTTGCTTACACTGCATCAAATTTGTGATTTTGTAGGCTGCAAGAGGCCTGAATGATTTGTGTCTTTTTGTTGTGGACTGTGCAGAGGACCTTGTTTACCTTTCCTCATGAAGGCACCCTTGTTGTGGTCAAGGAGAGAAGACGACACAGCCTGGTAGTTAGCTTTGGGGTTCTTCCTCATGTTCTCGAAGGTGCTGTGTTCCACCACACTTTCTTTCTGCTGGGCTGTCAGGTCCCGGTCCAGGAACGCACAGATCTGGTCCACTGCCGACCTCAGATCCTGCAGCCATGCATGCAGGCACAGGCCCACCCACACACACACACACACACACACACACACACACACACACCAGTGACCTTGGGTGTCATGCATTAACTATACTAATCTACTGTTATTTGCAAGTAATATGGTGTGATCTACATGAGCCCTACCTGAATCATATCCTCATATGTGATGTACAGGAAATTCATACTGTCTCCCTCTGAGTACCAGGCCTTAATGTGGTCAAACCAACAGTTCCCGTACACTGCCACATATAGAGATTACAGTACACTCAATATACAATGAATCTTAACACAATTCAAAGCTACTGTCCAACATTCAATCAGGACTATTCAGCTCTCACAATCGCATACACTCATGCATGCACATTTAAAAGTTTATAAAATTAATAAAATAAATACAGACACACATAGACACAAATGAAATGCACTTAATATAACAATTAATAATGGTCAAAAGTTTTAGTACACCCAGAATTTTCAAGCATTCGTGTATTCAGTGTTTTGAAAAATTTATTTTGTAATGAAATTGAATAATTTCAAAATAATTAAACTGAATCATGGAGAAATGAGAGATTTCATGATGCATTGAATTACATAAATAATTGGGAAGCATTGCTAGGCCAGAGATTTACACCCCTAATGGATGGATTAATATAGGCACTTTTTGCAGTAATAACTGCTGAGCATATCCATGCCATTCTTTCTAAAAGGGTGCTCGTATTGTTCTGAGATTTCACACAGACGTGCTGCAGTTCTCCTGGGCCTTTCTATCCAATTTGTCCCATACTAGTTTGTGAATAATATAAAGATTTTACTACACTTGTTGTAACCTGTCTATTTAGCCAAATATGGCTTTTTTATAAGCTTTAAAAGTTAGGTAATCATCCTGTGAAGTAAAATATACTATTTAACTTCTGTTTTACTTTGTACAATTTGAGGTAATTTGATGTTAAACTGCTTAAAGTTAATTCAAACAGAGTACTAAAACACAGGTAAAGTATAATAAAAACTTTTGACTGATATAAAAACACTAAATGCTTCAGAAAGTACTTGCAATGCTATGCAGTACATACTTAAATAGATGAGCACGCATTTCAGCTCAACAAGCGGAACATTGTCACATCCCACATAACTTAACCTTTTCCTTCCAAAAACTTTTCAAAAAAGGAGTCAAAGTCCTCTGGTGTCTCCAGCATAGAGGCATATTTGTGGAAATGGTAGTAAGACACCAGAACATCTTTAGGGTTTCTTGCCACATAGATCACCTGTAAATAATAATATTTAATTTAGTATAATTATTATTGTGTTATTCATTATATGCAGGACAGTAAGTCTAATACTGGAAATGAAAAAAAAAATAAAATGTTCAGGATTGTCTGATGTAACGCAAACAAATATCCCTGGCCAACATTCCACTCACCTTTCCCATCTTCTGTTTCAGCCCAAGGGGGATGAACTTGTATTGCAGGTGACTGACACGGATTCGAGGGGAGGGGGCAGAGACAAAGTCCTTTTTGCTCCCAGCTAGCTCAATCCATGGCATGCCTACACAGTTCATCTGATCCTTTGTCGCTGTGACATCTCCCTTCGCTTCTATCAGGCTCATGATCTGCTGCATCCAAATCGTCCCTGCCAATCAGTGCACAGGCAAAGGTCAAAGGCACAGAGACCCAATGTGGATATAAATATCAAGACTGTTCAACCTGCGGAAGATTCATAGAGAGAAAATAATCATCACTAAAAGCTCATTGGGCCATTTTACATGTTAACAAATCAATAGGCCCTTAAAGTTTACCCATATTGAACCCCCCACCCTACCTAAAGACAGATATACATTATCATCTTCAAAAATAAACATAACAATATGGTTCTCTTATTATCTTGAAGTCTACAAACAAGGTTATCCACAGTTAAAATTTTCTTCCAAAATAAATAAATATGCAAATGAGCAGTTTTGTCTTAAACCTTAATTTGTAAAAAAAAAAAAATTGTGCCTGCTATTGGTTGAGCAACAGCAAACTTCTGAATATATGGTTGGTCAGTCTAACAAATGTATCCTTAATGTTGGCTATGATTTTCCTTGTCACCTCAAATATTACTTGTTTTCCCATTTGTTGATCCTCACAAGACTGAAAAACTGAAAATTACATTTAAATTAAATTACATAAAAAAAGAAGCCCAAAAATGTGTAGCCATATGAAGTGCAAAGCCATATGAAGGTGTGAAGATCTTTTCTATTTTGAAGCCACTAATCAACAGCTGATGATATCATTTGGACTAAGACAGTACGTTCTGCCTGTTTCTCACATAGGTTAACATGCGCAGAAATGTGTTCATATCTAAAAGGGAGAGGTCAAAAAGTTAGTTCCCTCTGCTCCCTTTTTCAGTTACAGCATACAGTCGAGTATCTAAGTATTTGGACAGTGGTACAACTTCTGTTATTTTGGCACTGTGCTTCAGCACATTGGATTTGAAATTAAACAATGAAAACTAGGTTAAAGTGCAGACTATCACCTTTAAGTAGTATTAACATCCCTATCACGTGATCCATGTAGGAATTACATCCCTTTTTATGCATAGCCCCTCTGTTTTAGAGGACCTAAAGTAACTGGACAGATGGTTTCTCAGCTGTTTTTGATTAATCAGTTCAATTGCTTCCTTATTGCAGGTATAAAAAACCTTAGTTTTGAGTCTTGGCTTTTCATCATCTTTGGAGTTATTGGTGTTTGTCAACACAGCTGTGCCAATGACAGTCAAGGAAGCAATCACAGTATGAGGGTGAGAGATAAGAAAAAATCAAGCAGAGACATCGGCCAACTAAGAGGCTTCCAAAATTGACTATTTGGAAAATCATTAAGAACCCTCCGACTGCCAGACGACTGCTCTTACTGCCTGAGCCATGTCGCCCCATAAGAAGAAAGAGAGCACTGGTGAGCTCAGAAATCACAGATCACTGGTTGAACAAGGAAGACCTCTACAGTTGATGATCAAAGAATTCTCGGGATAATGAAGAACTACTAATGAAGACTACTCTCCGCAGAAAGCTTCACTACTACATGGCTCTTAAAACCACTCTTTAGCTGCAAAAAAGGATGGCCAGGTTACAGTTTACAAAACGTAGATAAGTAGATAAAGTAGAGACAGTAGAGTTCTGGAAAAAGGTCTTGTGGACAGATGAGACCAAGAAGGTTGACTTGCATCAGAGTGATGGCAAGAGAAAAGTGTAGAGGCTAAAAAGAACTGCCAAGAACCAAAGCACCCCCCTTATCTGTGAAACATAGTGGTAGGGGTGCCATAGTTTGGGCACATACTGTATAGCTGCCACAAGTGCTAGCTCACTTGCTTTCATTGGTAATGTAATGGTTTATTGCAGCGGCAGAATTAATTCTGAAGTGTAGAGAAGCATCTTATTTGCTTCCAAACTCATTGGACAGTGGTTCATCCCAGAGCAAGGCAATAATCCCAAACATATACCGATGCTTTCTTATTTCTGAATGATGTTCCAAACTGTTTTTGGTAAGCCTATTGTTTGGCCAATGTCTCCTACTGTTTTTTTCTTATTTCAAAGCCTCACAGTGGCTTCTTTGATGTTCATTGGCACAACTCTGGTCCTCTTGTTGAAAAATCAGTCTCCAAAAGCAATCAAAAGCCTAGAATCAAAACTATATACTGAAACCTTTCTTATAAATGCACTAAGGAAGTGATTGCATACACCTTTCTAATCATAAATAAATGAGAAGCCAAGTGTGGATGTAAATACCCTCAAATTAAAGGTGACAGTGTAGGGGAAAATTCACAGAACAAAAGATCGACCTCCTAAAAGCATGATAAACAATCACAAGTCAAAATCAGACTCCACCTTAGTGAGCAGGCTGGTTCCTCCAAAACTCTCGACGATGTGTGCTAAAAGTTTATCAATATATCTAGTTTATCAATATATCTGTATTAAAGTATGATATGTACCCTGTATAGTTTCAAACTGATTAACTGCTAAATTGTGCTAGGATTACACAGTGAACCCAGCCAGCTGGCAGGGGGGGGGGGCATCTTGAACTGTGTAGACCAAACTGTCAAGGACACGGGCAGAGCAAGATATGACTGTACAGCTGATTTCTCCGGGACTCTCGATGTTTTATGCCAGAAGTGTATCTATTTGACCTAGAACATTAATTATAGCTGAGCTTATGAAAACGCAAGAAACCACTGTGAAAACTGTTGAAATGAGAGTAAAGAATGCTACGTACATTTACTCCCTTAGAAGAGAATAATTAATCAAATGTTTAGTATATCTGTATATTAGAAAAGTATATTAGAAGTGAATATTAATGAAATGTTTAGTTTGTCTGTATATTTTCAATGATTACTGCTGCTTAGTTTGTCTTATAAAAGCAAAAGATACAGAGTGACGTGTATGGATGACGTGTTAGAGGGAGGGCATCCAGAACTTTATGAGGTCTGGTAGTTTGCCAAGAGCAGGTGCGGGGTGAAGTGAGGACACAAACTTTGTTCTAGTTGGCAGAACGCCCTGAACTTTGTACAGAGTTGGCAGAGCATAAGGACTTGGCAATTTGCCACAATGACGTTGTGGGAGGAGCGTTGGGAGGAGTGACGATAAGAACAGTGTGGGTGATTTGCCGGAATGATGTTTGAGGAGGAGTTGTAGGTGGAGTAACTGTGTATAAAATGGGTGTAAAAATGACAGTCGGGGTTCAGTTCTGGAGAGCTGATCCGGCTTTATGTTCTGCTGCTAATAAAGTCTGATTTTCCTGAAGATCTTACTGCCTGGTGTCATCTTTTCCCTCGCGAAGATGTTTTTCGACAAATTGAAGATTTGGACTCTGTCGTTTCCTAGACACGACAACAGTATGCTCTTTAATGTCAATATTTGCAGTTTAATTTCAAATCCAATGTGCTGGAATACAGAGCCAAAAGAACAGAATTGTACACTGTCCAAATACTTATGGACTGCACTGTACCTGATAATCAACCAGGAAATGGTTAACAGACCATAAAATGGCTGTTTTCTCAGTCTCCAATCAACAGAACCTCTTAAGAAATGTATGGTTTGAAGTTAAGATTTGGAAAAACTGAAGACTAGGCAACACTGTATGACAATGGGTATTGAATTGGGTTTACAATGAAGACATCACATACAATTCCCAGATGCCTAAACTGTCAATGTAAAAGGGCAGTCCACTAACACAGATCTTTGAAGGATCCTGAAACATTCTCTGCAGAGGAATGGTGAAAGATCCATCTGTATATTTACCAATCTTTTAAAACACTATAGAAGATGATTTGGTAGAGCAATGGGAGGGTACACAAATTACTGAAAATGAGTGTGAGTAAATATATGACATATCATTTTGGAAAGAATATTACTTCTGATATAACATTTCTGAGAAATAAATGATTTCCTATTTATTGAGCATACAATTATAACTGCTTAGCTGAATTGTTTATTTTATACAGCCCTCTTTGGATATCTTTCGCAAAGGGTGTGAATACTAAGGGCACCGTATCTGTAAAATACAATAGCCCTATACACTCAGTGAGCACTTTATTAGGTATTTAGTCGACTTATTTTTTAGACTTCTACTGCTGTAGCCTATTCACTTCGAGTTATGTGTGTTCAGAGATGCTCTTATGCATACCACTGTTGTAATGTGTGTCATGTTCCTGTCAGCTTTGACCAGTCTTGCCATTCTGCTCTGAGGTCTCTCATTAACAAGGCGTTTGTTAATTAACAGTCTGCATAACTGCTGCTCACTGGATTTCTTTAGTTTTTTACACCATTCTTTGAAACTAGTGTGCATGAAAATCCCAGGAGATCAGCCGTTTCTGAGATACTCAAACCACCCTGCCTCCCACCAACAATCATTCCACGGTCAAAGTCACATTTTTTCCCCATTCTGATGGTTGATGTGAACATTAACTGTAGCTGCTGACCCGTATCTTCATGACTGTATGCATTGCACTGCTGCCACATCATTGGCTGATTAGATGATCGCATGAATAAGTAGGTGTGATAATGTAAAAAATGTTCCTAATAAAGTGCTCGGTGCGTGTATATCACAGTGCCCCATTATATCAGTTTTTTCTGCAGAGTCACACTTTTTGCTGTTTGTTTGCTTGTTTGTTTGAGCTTGTTATGCTAATGCCTTGCAGACACATTCCTTTTATTTACATAATGATACAGGAATGATAGCAAGCTCAAAAGACGGTTGGGGAGGCATTCTTCTTGTACAAATCACCTCTGATTCAGATCAAACCACCAAACCTTACAGGGAGGAGGCATGGTATGCATGTTTTATCTTTGAGGCTAGTGCTTGTGAACACCATAGAGCAGTGGTTCCCAACCTTTTTTGGCTCGTGACCCCATTTTGACATCACAAATTTCTGGCGACCCCAGATACTTTTTTTTCTTCTAGAATTAGTTATTGATTATGTTTGTTATACTGTGTTGCAAATACAGAGTAGCCAGATTAGTGCACAAAGTGACATTTTATTTTCCCTGATGAGGAAATACATGTACAGTTAGGTAAGCTACAAGGCTTGATAAAAAAAAAAAAAAAAATGTAATCAATTACTACACATTTCAGGCGACCCCATTTTAATTCCGCGTGACCCCCACGTGGGTCACAGACCATTCTGGATTCACTAAGCTTGAAAGTCTTGTGACAATAATACCTGTGTGTTTCCACTGTGAAATTGTTTTGAGATCGGTGATAAAAAGCAACGTTCAAGTCAATTTGACAGTAACATGTCTGCCTTAGCCATGGAGCCTGACTGCTTGGCACAGCTAAAGTGCCAACACACACAATGTTTCAGGACAAATCTGTGAGCTCAGAGAGCAATGAGGAAAAACAGGATACGTGACTTTCCACTGAGAATAAAGGGCTGTTTCGGAGATTAACAGGAGTCTGGAATAAGATATGGCCCTGGTACAAGGAGAATACTGGTAGAACCACTGTGAAGGGAAATAAAAATACAGCAGTGCTTTTCTTTAGGGTGTAAATGTATGCCTCTGCAACTTTACTCATGAGTTTATCTGTAATTCTAGGTTTAATTGTCACACAGTTAAACCCTGCGACGCATTGTTTCAAGCTTGTTGTGACATGATAATTCAGAGCAAAGGAATTTTTTTGTCACTTAACATATCGTACCTGATTTGGGATATGTGATGATGAAGATATCTGAGTCTCGGATCTCCCAGTTCTGTATCTCATCCACTTCCTCTGGACAATGGATCCCAGAGATCAGGTTGAAATCTCGGTGTGGAACCAATTTATACTCCAGAGTCTCAGGTTCATTCCCATCCACTGTGTGTGAGAAAATACACACGCATTAATGCACACACACACACATAGATGTGCACACATGCATATGCGCATACAGACATAAAATTGGTATAGAAACCTAACTCACATTTTAGTAAATTACGTGATTATTTTATTTGCTTTAAATACCAATACTAAAATCTGAATCTGTTTGTCACTTTCAAGGTTTAAGATGTTGCTGTTGACTCTAATATAAGTAACGTTATGCATTCCCAGAATTCCCAGAGTTTTTTTTATGTCCTATATCTTTGTATGTAAATACTTCAAATACATCTGAAACAATGAAATCAAAACTCATATTTTAGAACAGGATTTTGAATACACTTTAGGTCAGATTCAGAATGGCTGCAGAGCTGTCTGTAGATGTGAACAGCAGAACAAGAGACTTTCCGACAGAGCAGGCTATGCAGCTGGTAATGCAATTAAATCAACAGTATATTCCATGGAAGAGATTTTAAAAATAGGTCAAAGGGGGAGGCAATGTTAATCAAATAAACTGAGACCTCATCTGTGTACAGAGCATAGTTAACTTGTCACATTTCGGAATGGAAACCAGCATAGACATGCTTACTATGACCATGTGTACTAAATCTCCTAAACACTATTCCTTGTGTTACTTTAAATTATATAAAATGATATTTCACCAGCTCTAGTTTGCATATTTGCAACTTAATAAAAAAAATAAAAAATATAGAAAAGCACTAAGATGTTCAAACAGCAAGTTGTGCAGAATAACTCCCTTTGTATAGTTAGAAAATGTACTAATCATCCACATCAGTCCCCTCAGAAACAGTTTTGAGTAATATTTCTTCTACTCTAAATGAACAAACAGATGTGCTGCAAAGTCCATATTTTAAACTTAAAATCTGTGTATGGGGCTCACCAACCTGCCATCGTTGCTTGTCTTGTGTCCTTCCCAGGAGTTACAGGCAGTATGTGTGCTCTGCTTCGTTTTTAAATCCAGCCTCAAAGTTAAAGGATTTCAGGAAGTGCTCTGTAATCAAATTACAAACACCCAGATAAAGAGGACCTGAGGCAAATCTCTAGGGCCAAGCTCCAAAACATGCACATGCACATTCATTTCTATCTTGATACAGCACATACACACACGACATATTGCAACAGCATGTAGCAGCAGGATTGCAATGTAAAAATGTAAATGCAATGCTAACATTTCAAGCAGCATGTGATATTTCAGTTCCATAATGTGTTTGAGATGTTTTTCATTGTTTTAATCTGTTTTTCATTGAATATGGAAAAGCTTGTTTGGCAGGACATGGTCTGTGGGTGGAAAATTTGGAACCGTAGCTGTTCAACGTTTCATACATGGAAATAGATTTTGCCTGCTAGTATTCCAAATTTAACAAACACATTTTTTTAAAGCTGTACTAAATTGTCAATGGTACGTACCAAAAATACATTTCAGCCATTGGACTGATTCAATTGATGCCAAATCAGCTGAACTCCCTCTTCTTTGTCATCCCTATTGGTCTGCCCACTGCCATGACTAGTTCACATCTCCTGTATTCTCCCTTCTAATAGCAACATCTAATTCCACCAAATTATCAAATTGAAATGTGAGTATCAGGCATACTTACAATCACTATACAAATTAGATTTTTTGGTATTTGCACTGTAGGCATTGCACATACTATGTATTTAATTAAATCATTGGTGTGAAATAACTCGTGCACTACTGTGCTGGAGCACAAGGATGATAATTTTGTTCAATTCATTCATTACATTACATTATTGGCATACACTCTTATCCAGAGCGACGTACAGTTGATTAGACTAAGCAGGAGACAATCCTCCCCTGGAGCAATGCAGGGTTAAGGGCCTCTGAATAAACTGATGAACAAAATGTACTGAATGTACTGAAAGACTAAAATCACTACTTAAAAAAGAACAACTTGCTGAGAGAATTTGTCTTGGTAATGCCTGCTGTGAGCAGCAGTGAAACGGACAGAAACAAGAAATGGTAATATATAATGACGTTAATGGCGTCATTCAAAGCATAGAAATAAAAAGTAAATAGTAAGAATAAAGAGCAAAAAGTATGTTTGGCAACAGTTTTTTATAGTGCTGTTAGAAAAAATAGAAACACTCAAAAGTTCAATTCATTTTCATGTACTGACTCGAACGGACTGATTCGTTTTAATGAATTAAATTCCTCAACACTAATGCCAGCCTGTGGCGCATTGCTGGTGGCACAGGGGAAGGAAACGAATGGCCACAAGTCATTGTAAGATTGGGAAAGGTGTTCCAAGTGTATTGGCAGGGCTGGGCAAGCTGCCAGCTTGATCATTGCTCCCTGGTTCCTTATTGCATACCACTACATCCTCCCAAGCACCATTGTTCTCCTCAACAACCAGTGGGTGTACAGCCTAACTCGGCCACTATTTTCCCCAAGAATCTGGAAACCTCAATTTACCACATATTTGCATTCCTAATAGGCTGGTCTTTGGGGAACCCCTATTAGAGTGTTCTTTTTATACTTCCTGTTGTTGCAGCATGTGAGAGTTGAGTGAGTGCCTGCTCTGTAAAAAAAAAAGAGAACTTTTTTCTGGACATTCACATACAAAGCCATCAGAAAGTCATATGCCTGCTGTCTACACACTCCGGATCCTTACATGGTGATCCGTGGAGCATTGACAGGAAATGAGAATCAGAGGAATGCCCTAGAGAGGGGTTAGGGTCAGGTTAGAGGAATGTCTCTTACTTCACAAACCATTTGGCATTGTGCACACTGAGCAGCATCTGAGGTAGAGGGTGACTCCAGGAAATGAATACTCACAGAACAAGCTGTTCAGCTAGGCAACATCATGGTTGGTTCAGAAAGTTCAGAAGGTGTGCCATGCCCCCATAACCAGTCGGACCTGGATGTGCAGTGCCGTGAAAATGTGTCTCCCTTGATTTCCTCTATTATTGCATATTTGTCACACTGAATGGTTTCAGATCTTTAGACAAAATGTAATATTAGACAAAGAAAACCTGAGTAAACACAAAAAAAATTTTTTTTACGATTATTTCATTTATTTAATTTAAAACTTTTTTGTTGCATTTACATTGGAATTTAGCCATGCTGTACCCATGGCAAAGAAGCAGAATGTCGTTTTCACATCTCAAGACCAAAACAATGACAATGGAGCTGATTCTGAAAGCCAAGAAAAAATCGGCAGTGATTAAAAAGCCTCAGAATATATACACTCATCAAGGACTTTTTAGGAACATTTTTACTTTATTACACCTACTCAAGCAATTACCTAATCAGCCAATAGTGAGGCAGCAGTGCAGTGCATACAATCATGTAGATACAGGTCAGGCGCTTAAGGTAATGTTCACATCAACCATCAGAATAGGGAAAAAAATGTGATGTAAGTGACTTTGACCGTGAAATGATTGTTGGTGGCAGGGAGGGTGGTTTGAGTTTCTCAGAAATGGCTGATTTCCTGGGATTTTCACACACACTAGTCTCTATAGTTCGCAAAGAATGGTGCAGCAGTTCTGCAGACAGAAACGCCTTGTTAATGAGAGACATTAGAGAAGAATGGCCAGACTGATCAAAGCTGACAAGAAGGTGACAGTAACACAAATAACTACACATTACAACAGTGGTATGCAGAAGAGCATCTGTGAACACACAACGCATCATAACATCATAACAGCAGTAGAAGTCCAAAAAATACCTCTAATAAACAGATAATATGCTCACTGAGTGTATATTGTCATCATGTGTACGTAGCTAGGCTGCTATAGCTAGCTGGTATCAAGCAAATAAGTGTCACCATAAGTAACGTTAACCATTGTAGTGTTAGGTAGCTATACCTACAGTACCAAACAACTGGACAGAACTGAAATACGTAAAACATCAGAAAACAGTGAGAAACTGTACTAGTTATCGTAGTTGTAGTTATTTCACGTTAGCTAAGTTAGTAGCGGATAACGTTAGTAAAGAACGTTTTCTGACTTAGTTCTGTGTATAGCAAGTTGTTGCTGGTTGTGGTGTTGACGAGAATATTGAAGCAAACCGCTGTTGTGTAAGCTAACAGGTTGTTCAGGTCTGGGCTAAAAATAAATGTCTCCTAAAACATCTGTCCCAACGTTACCTAGCTAGCCAGTTAGGCATCTTCTCTCTCTAAGGTAAAATACAACTAATTGCTTAAAAAACGTTTTCTAACATAGTCTAGCTAATTAATTTGGCGACTTATGTTTTGTGTTTTGCGACAAAGCTAGCTCAGGCACAGGAACAGGAATTAATTCAGGCACTAAGTTCGGTCGACAGTGGAAAGGTTCCTTATGTAATGAGAGTTGGGGAGGAAAATATTTTTTCCATAAATACATATTACAGAATAGTATTTTGTATTTCAAAATACAGCCCAGCCCTGAATGTGGGGTTCTTACACGCATATTTTACATTATTTATTTTCGTAGTTATTATAGAGAATGACAATTACAAATTAAATCACCAAATTTGCTTATGGTTAGTCTATAGTAATCTGGTGAAATCAACCAAATCAAAAAACAAACTCTACACTGTTTTAAGTAACAGACACTTACTGTAGAATTAAAATAAATCATACATTCCTTACTGAATGGAGGCTCACTACTTCCTAAAGAGAGACTGATAAGCCAGACCTTGCTAGAGTATTACTTTCTTCCACTTTCAGCGTTACAGGAACATTTCTCCTCCAAGACTGCAAAACAAACGGCCAACACAACCCAACTTTTTCCTACGGCCATCTTACATGCCTTACCAAGCATGGCCTGAGGATGCTTGCCCTGATTGGGTCATGCCAAGTTTAGGTGTGGAAGAAAAGGGGGGTTCATACTCCTTTATGACAAGGAACAGCTCATCAAGGATAGTTTTGTGGTTGTAGCCTTTTTTTAATGAGACCAAATATGAATATCTTAGGAGGTAATCATGCTTAGCTATTAAAATAGTCAAGTCCAGGCAGTAGCAATCTCCACCTACAGGCAAATATATATTTAAAACCAATAAAAACCGCAATAAAATAAAATTACACCATGTTGGTTTCCGCTTAAAATTTTTATTTCAACTGTGCAACAACCATTATCTATAAAGACCATCAATTATTTAATTCAATTGAATGTTACTGATTCCATTCAAAATGGAAAAAGTTCATCCTGGCAGTGCCCTGACACCCCATAAATAGCATTGTATTCTGGGGTCGCTTCGGTGACTAAATCTGCAGCTGGTGGGACCCATAGATCGCATGGTGGGACCCATATATCACGGATGGGCATCCGTGATATTTGAGGAGAGAAGAACAGCTGCATTCTTTTAGAAACAATATAATATTGTAAGGGCCTTGAACAAGTCAAATGACACTCTTCCTATAGGCTATAATCTAAACGCTACATATCAAACAGGATTATTTTGTGGACTAAGACTGTGTGTCTGAATAAATTAGACTGATTCGCTGAAACAGAGGAGACTCATGTCTAGGATAAGGTGACTGCAGTTTCCATGCTGTGACATGTAGAAGTACAGGAGCTGAGAGGTCTTCCAAGTGTCCACGCATGACAATGTGGACACAGGTGTATGTGACACAATGGATACAGGTGTATGAGGTAACACAAGCATACTTCAGTTTAGGTACTTGATCAGGTGTGAGCGGGGTGTGTAATTTGTAAACAGTGCAATGTACTTGGGGTACTAATGTGACAGAATTTTATGAGACTTGTATATTAATCGCATAGGGTGGGAACAAAAAAGTTAGACAATCAAGAATTCACCATCCTTTATTATCTTAATAAAAATCTCAACTATGTACACACTGTACAATAAATAATCACATTGATGAAAATTGCAGAAAAATAAAAACACCGAATATCAGGGAATCCTATCTGCACGCAAGCTTCTGGAGTTCACGATCCGTGTCTGGAAAACAAGAGCAGTGGCACACGTAAACATAAGTTTGTTCTTCAAGCTACAGCGTGAAGAATGATAGCATCTTCTCCAATTACATGCTGCACAAAAAATGCTGTGGAACATACTGCACTATAAAAAGAGCCATTGTTCAGAGTCATTGTTCCATCTAGCGCAGTGGCCCGATTTGTTCCCAACTTTGAATCTGACATCTTTTTTTTATTTTTTATATTGAAAGTTCTAGCCGAAAGCAGACACCTTGTGAAAGTCTGAAATAATTTGCGGAGTAAAAAGAACTCTCTGTACGGAGCCTGCAGAGCTGATGCAGTCTCACCCGTCTCTCCTCTGGGGACAGCACACCTTCCACAGTCACGATCTGGTACTGATTGTGCTTCAGGCTCCCAGGGTGCTTTCTCAGGTGCCGCAAACTTGCGCCCGTGATGTCACGAGCGAGCAGCTTCCTCATGTTCCCCGCAGAGCAGCCCGGGTCGAAGATGAGGAGGCACAGGCTACCGTTCTTCCTCTGCTCCACCCCCACGATGGATCGACTGTGACCTGGGTACAGTCAGCACAAGTGATAACCGAACAAACTAAACAGCGTAACACCGTGAACACGCTGAAACTCACACGATAAACACACTCGAGTCACACACAATGAATACACTCTGTAAACACACAACCATGCCCACAAAGGAACTGATGGACCAATTAGCTTCATACAATTAACCGATTAGTGTGGCATGTGTAAGGTTGCTCAGTAGGTGTATGCGTACCTTGGTGTTGCAGGTATATGGGGGGTTGTGTGGTCTGCACCACCCGGGGGGGTAGTCTAGTACCCCTGCTGGCTGAGACAGAGAAGTACCTCTTCACCCACTCAAAAAGCTGGGGGTGGGTGTTCCCTGGGCCGGTGGGCTGGTGGAAGTCCACAATACGAGCCCTGTGGGTCCAGCAGTCAATAGAGTCAGTGGTCAGTTATTCACTAAATACCTTAATAAATGTTAACTTCAAGAATTCAGCACTTAGTCCCTTTAGTCCATGTCTATACATGTCCTTATCTAGAATGGCTAACAAACAAACTAAACATAATGGAGAACATCAGTGGCAGGGGAAAATTGGGACAAGCTTTTCGGCTTCAGCATCATCCCAGTCGACGTTCTGTGTTGCGGAAATAGCCCTATCACCATCGTTCTTTTTTGCCGAGCACACACATATTCCCATAGCCAATTAGAGATCGCACACGTGGTCAGCCCATTTAAAACTACAAAATCGCTTGTAAGTTTAGTAAGTTAGTAGGATATACTATCCTGCAAAAACGCGAACTGGACATTGCGGTTCGCTTGGAGACACTAATTAATATGCAACCAGCAACATTGGATCAAAGTAAAAAACAAAACAAAAACAAAGCCAAGAACAATTTATGTTCTTGGCTATTGTTTAAAATGTTTAAATAAGAACAATTTATGTTCTTGGCTATTGTTTAAAATGACAGAATATGTTTTTACGATATGAGCCACGAAAACAAACTGACATTTTGCATTCCGAGTAGGATGACATGCGAGAGAATAACGACACACGACTGCGTTACGGAGTAGAGGACGGTGGTAGTGGAGTTAAGGAGTACACTTTCCGGATTTTGGGACCCACCCCAGGACGACAGGCAATGAGGGAGTGGCCAGATGTCTGATTAGCGTCTGCTGATCTTTCAAAGATGTTGGTGTTTTAGCAGGCTAGCACCAAGATTATATCAGGATTCAGTCCCCGTCATAAGAAAGTATTTCTGTTCTTGGTAGTTTTTCCACATGCTTGCAAATTGTTTTGTTCTCACGGTATTCGAATTCTGTTGTTTTGCATTGTACAGCTTCCAAATATTCAGGCAAGTCCATGCAAAACAATAAAGTATAATGTAAAATACTGTTATTTTCATTGAAGGCAAGTCCTTCTCTGTATTTCCAGGGTTATTTAATCCATTATTTAATTTGTCTAGACTGTATCTGTGTGCATCTCATGAGTATTAGAATGCTAAATACTTGTTTCTCCATTTGCACTTTCCAAAACACCATGGTCAGGTGCTAATCTCTCACTGCTTTTTCTAGTGTAGTGGGTTTTTAAAAAAGCCCAAAGTTATATTAATATCAGTGATGAATAGCTTAGAGCAGCATTCATCAAACCTGGACCTCAAATCCAAACCAGGATTGGATTTCTATTTCTATTTGGCCTTGAACAGCATACCTGCCATAACTACACAGCACAAAGAGTTTTCCATTATTCAGGGTTTCCCACGTAAATTACTATAATTGACCACAGACTCTCACTCCGTACAAACACAACATCCTTTTTGAACTCTCTAACTTCAAACATGGAATTCAGTTACGACTTCACACAGCCACCAGGCCCAAACTCCATAACCATATAAGGCCCCCCCCCCCCCCACCCTTTTCCCTACTGTACGGTCTCTGGTTCCAATTTGCACAAAATGGCAGCACAGGGACTGAACTTCCACAGCTTCAAAACATTTTACTCACATACACAATGTATACCCTCTATACATACATGTTAAACTCCTTTCCTAAACATGACTGCAAACCAAGTTATTAGAATTTGAGATGTCATCATTTTCACCTGACTCCAAAGGAGGTGAAGAGAGAGTAGATTTCGGTAGCCCCTATCCAGGCAGACGAACCCTGCAGCTTGCGGTCAAAGTGAGAAGCCCCCTGGGGATCTACCCCTTTACACCAGGCCTCCTCTATAAGGGCTTGCACTCGGGGGATGCTGGGGACTGTTCCGTCTGCCACAAAAAGAGAGCCAAGATTGTAAATGAGTGTGTGTGTGTGTGTGAGAGAGAGAGAGAGAGAGAGAGAGAGAGAGAGAGAGAGAGAGGAGAGAGAGAGAGAGAGAGAGAGAGAGAGAGAGAGAGAGAGAGAGAGAGAGAGAGAGAGAGAGAGAGAGAGAGAGAGAGAGAGAGAGAGAGAGAGAGAGAGAGAATGTCTTTGTGCACTGTGTGTAGGTATACAATGCCCTCCATAATGTTTGGGAGAAAGACCCATTGTTTATTTATTTTCAGGTTGTCCTACACACGATACTAAAATTGTATTTGTAATTGAATGGATCTCTTTGGGAATTGGGGGGGGTGGGACTAGATTCAGCTGTAAATTTTGCCGATGCAGTATGAAACACATTTGTTGGCTAAATTGCTTTAAGTCATAAAGGGTCCAAGGTATCAAATAAACCTCAAACCATCATGCTGCTGCCAGATATGCAGGAGACAATTGTTTAATAATTGTTTCTCCTGAATATTTTTTCCATTGAGTTCAACAGGAAAATCTGTCAGGAGAAACAATTATTTTTGCATCGACTGCATATCTGGCAGCAGCACTGTGGTTTGAGGTTTGAGGAACTGCTGTAATTTCTACATGGTGAAACCAAAATGTATAACAACGCCCTTTATTAAAATATTCAATGTGCACTTTAACCACATGTGATTTTTTAAAATACAAATCTGTTTTCAAAAAATTGTGGAGTACAGAGGCAAATAAATAAATGATGGGTCTTTGTCTCAAACATTATATAGGGCACTGTACGTGTGGAACGTGGGCTTAAGTGCATCAGCATGAATGTGTGGTATGTGTGAGTGTGCTGGTATGAGTGGGTGTGCCACTGTGAGTGTGTTGTATGTGCGAGAGTGAGTGTATGTGGTACCTTATGTTTGAGTACGTCAGTGTGAGTGTTTATGGTTTATCAGTGTGTGTTTCAGTGAGAGTATGTGGTGTGTGTTTGCCAAAGAGCACGTGGTATGTGTGTTTCAGTGAGTGCGTTTCAGCGAGTGTGTGTTTCAGCGAGTGTGTGCTTCAGCGAGTGTGTGTTTCAGCGAGTGTGTGTTTCAGCGAGTGTGTGTTTCAGCGAGTGTGTGTTTCAGCGAGTGTGTGTTTCAGCGAGTGTGTTTCAGTGAGTGTATGACATGAGTCTGTCAGCGTGAGTGTGCATACCAGTGAAACAGCCTTTGTAAACCTCAATCTTATGGAGCGATGAAAGCAGCATTTGGAAGTTCCTGTAGCCGCACCCCCAGCCCTGGTCCCCATCAGATGAACAGTAGTGGTCAGTTTCCGAGCTCAGCCACACGTGGGCAATGTCAGACCCCTCCCTCTGGTAACACTCATATAAGGCAGCTATCAAACCTGCCAGCCAGGGGGGAAGGAGGAAGAGAGAAGCAGGGAGTAAATAATATGGACGTAAGCAAGAAACCAGTTGAATGAAATGGCAATCTTTTTTAGAACTGCACTATGGAAGCGACTGAATGCACCTGGCTAATCCGAAACAACTAAGAAGCCCACTGAAGGTCCCCAAAAATGGAAGGAATATACATAATAGGTCCATAATAGGCAATTCCTACATGGATGACCCAATATGGCTGTAAATTGCCTGAAATTAAAGGGGACAGTATGCACTTTAACCTCAAATTTCAAATCCAATATGCTGGAGTACAGAGGCAAAAAACTGAAATTGTACCACCGTCAACTGCCAATATATCTCACTGTATAACAGGAATAGGAACTGATAGGCACACTGTGCTACACACCCGATGTTCTGGTCTTTCCATTATCTACCCCCGAGGCCAGAGACTCCATCACCTCCACCCTCTTTCTGTGGAACTCTGCAGGGGCCATTTGACCACGGGACACAGCCTTCTCCATGTTCCTCTCAATCTGTCTGCGATAGCCCCCTCTGCTGTCCAGGCCAAACTGCTTCTGCTCATACACATATGAACACACACAGAGGCAGTCATGGCTGCGGTTCCGGTCATAGTGTGCAACCATAATCCAAATGTGTTTAATAATTTACGGCCCTTGACCGTGCACACAAATCACCTGCAGCTTTTTGAACTCCGCTGCCTCTCGTTTGTCTTCCTCTGCCTTCCTCCTCGCGTCCTCTTCCTGCTGAAGTCGCCTGGCCAGCTGCATGTCGGAGTGGCTGCTCTCTAGAGTGCCCCGAAAAAAGTGAAGTCAAAGGCCATGTACCGTAGACGCGCAGTGCCCAAACTTTGAGCCCATGAATGACATAAATGAATAAATCTCCTATGAGCCACCAGTTTTTAAAGTAGCCTGACATACATTCATACAGGAACAAACCTCTGATGAGCCACCACTAAGGTAGCCGGATATACATTCATATATGAAAAAAACTAATACCAAACCAACAGTATGTACACTTTTTTCATCATACCTGTTCCAGCTTCTAGGTGGAGCTCCACGTGCAGCTGCAGAGCGCTGCCGTCAGAACAGGTCAGAGAACACATGGGACACTTGAAACCCTGAGCAAGATCACCTGAGGATCACACACAAACGATACCTTTTACAAACAGAGAGGACTCGCATACGGTGTCTTTGTCTGTGTCTGTGTGTGTGTGTGTGTGTGTGTGTGTGTGTGTGTGTGTGTGTGCGTGCGTGCATGAGAGCGAGACGCCTACAATTTTCTTCAAGGCAAATACTATCATTTAGACATTATTTATTCATATTATCACATGATAATATATTCACCCGTCTAGAAGACATGGCAGATCAACAGCAATGGAAGCAATGAAAGCTTCATAGTTACTGAGCACAGCTGTGCACCACCTGCCAGGTGAGTCATACTTATGCATGTTCTGCTAGGTGAGATGCTTGTGGTATTCAGTACCTTCCATCACATTTTTGTCCTGCAGGTGCAGCTCTACATGTTCCTGCAGGATGAAGCAGTCACTGAACACCGAAGAACACAGTGGGCAGGGAAGGAGCTTATCTGTAAGAGAAACATCATGTCACCAAATCATATCTCCATATACCTAACATAACTTCCTCAACGCAGCTCACACCACCTGACACGGTGGCACGTTATCCAGGATCACCTCACACCATGTCAAATAACATCACAGCCACCACAACAAAGCACATGACCCCAGACATACAGCACTCTTACTAATGTAGGGCATTTTACAAAAGTGTGTCTCTCTGCAGACCCCAAAAAGGAAACAGACTGTGTTGACCATGTTGACACAGGGTCAGCAAGGTTTGATGAAAAGACAGTGCTCGTCAAAAAAGGACTATTGCTCCCATCATTGTGCTGCCTCTGCGCAATTCTGCCACCTCAGTGGAATGCTCCCAGAACTGATGAGTTGAAATAGCACTGTATAAACCATGGGTTTTCCACAGTGTTTGGTGTCTTTAGATAGCTAATGATGTGGGAAATAGTTTCATTGGTGGTGTAGTACACTGGTTGCTGAATAAAGATAGATAGCGATCATATAGAGCCACACTATTGGAGAACATTTGCAGTTCCTTTTGTTGAACTGTTAGAACAGAGGAGCAGTTGAACTTATCTTTTGGAGTCAGATAAATGAGAACAAAATTAAATTAACCCTGTTCCAGCATTTCTGCAGTCAGAACTAGGGTTCATAATACATTACCTTTCCTGGGTGAGGACAGGCGTTTATGTTTTGTTTTGACGGGTTCCTGGTCCGCTTCACTGTTGTGAGTGTGCATACTCTCCCCTTGCGGAGTGCAGGAATGTCCATTCATACAGGCTTTGTTCTGATGTGACAAACACTCTGCCCTAGGGCTGTCCGTTACTTTGTCAGAAATGTTACCATTGGCCACCTTGTTAGAGCTGGCTGCATTGGATGAGACATTTGAAGTACCACCACTGGACACCCTGTTAGAGCAGCCCTCATTGGACGAGCCATCTGAAATACCCACACTGGCTACTCGGTTAGAGCTGTCCGTATTGGGCGCACCATTACAGCTGGGCACACCCCTCGTGCCTTTGTTGGAGGCCAGCGAACACCTTAGGTGAGGTCCGGCACCAGTCTGGCAAGTCCCTGTGTTGGTGCATTTTGGCTGTTGCTGGAGCCCTTCCTCTGCGTGGGCTGTGTTGATGTGGAGCTGGAGCTCGTCGTAGGACACGCCTGCCAGCGAACAGAGAGGGCATCTCACCTGGGCCTCCAGGTGACCAAGGAGCAGGTGTGACCTCATCTCCGATTCTGAGGGCACGTCCTCCCCGCAAATTTCACATGTGAACATGACGGCCTGGCAGCAGACAAGGCACACCAGAGTCGGACATCAACCACACATTTTACATAACATCCAGACAGACAGCAGTAAAACCTCTCTAAAGTTCTCAGCTGAAGCAACAACATGGCAGTCACCCCTTATATATTCACGAAGGTGCATAGCCAAGGCCAGTAAGTGGCAACAGCTGTTCTGTCTTTGGGAATGAAAGGCCTATATGTATCCTCAAATATTGCACCTAAAACCCTTTGCTACAAACCTTTTCAAGCATGGGAGTAGAAAGGACGGCATGAATGCAGGAGTTAAATAATTAGTTAATTTGGAATGCATAATCCTATAGGCTATCAACGCTCATTGCTGCAGCTTCTTGATTGATTAGGGAGTGTAGGCAAGCATATGGTCTCCTTCGAAGCATCCGGGTCAAAAAAAAGAGAAGCTATTAAGGTCGTCTTTTTGACAGTAGGCTAGCTAACATCGAGAATAAGGTATCCTAGCTTGCTAAATGTGAGGTTCATTGCCATCCGTAACTCACTGCCTGCAATGTTAGCAAACATTATACAATCCAAGTTACTTTTTCAACGTTCGCAGTTCGCTCATAGCAAACAGCGCAATTATTATTTTTGAATACAGGAAGAACCTGTTAACACAGTGGAACCCAGATTAAGCTGTCTTTTAGTTAGCCATCTAGCCAAGTTAGCTAGCAAAACGGACTCAATCTGTTATAACTAAAATAGCTTGTATTTACAACCTGAGCTTGAATAAAGATGTCATTTATATTTCTAGTTAGTCATAACTTGCCGTGGTTTTGGTTATCCAGTCCGACAACAACAGTTTCTATTTCACTTTTCATTACGCACAGTTCTGTTCTTTTTCTTTCTTTTCTTTCTTTTTTTATGTTTACCCAGTATGCTGTCGTCACAGGTTTATTATCGCGATGATCTCGTAGTATGACGTATGGTTCTTCTGCAAAACAAAGATCGTGGTTTCACAAAGAGCGTAGTGTGCAAAGTTTCTGGTTTACAATCAGATGTTCAGTGGTGTTTACATTATCTAGCAGTGAGTCCATTGCACTAATGTAAAGACAAAGCTGGTTTATACTGCGTCGCTCGACTAAATTCGCAGAATGTTCATGAACGTTACCCGACATTGACCATAGTCGTTGTTTAAATAAATAAATAAATAAATAAATAAATAAATAAATAAATAAATAAATAAATAAATGAATGAATGAATGATAATAAACACTGCACTGTATTCGACAGGCTGCCACAGGGGGTACTGGGTGTACAGCCCTGGTTACCACTTAGGTCAGACAAAGGTAGCTCCATCCAAAAGGAAACATTGGTGCTCTCACACTGGTTGGGAATGCAATTCAAGGCTGCAAAGTCGCTGAAGTCATTGCCAGTCTGTGCAGATCCTGTTGGAAAAACTTTCAAAATTAGGCTGTGAAATTTTTTTTATTTCAGTGCAAAATGTTCACATACCCCCTTTTCAAAGCTGAAATTTGACCTTCATAAGTGAACCAATTTAATAAGAAGTGTCTAGCTACACATTGTGTCTGAAAAAGTTAATACTTTGTAGAAATATGTACAGGCGACTTGCTCAGTGAAAACAAGATGTACAAAATATGTTCACTTTCCACCGTTAACAGCAAACATTTCACTAAAATTATTTAATCAGTGCTGGAGAACACCTTATCTCAAGCACAGTTCTCTCCATTACCTTTAATGGATTTTGGACTCCAACATTGGATCTTTGTTTGAATCATGCTTTTAAAGGCAGATGGGTGTTTGACATTAGCTGGGGAATTGAACTAAATTTGGATTAACATAAGAGAACTGCAACAACCTGGCAAGCAGGGGTGGTGTAAAACTGCTGGCAGATCAGCTACACTGAAACCTCAGTAGGAAGTATTCTCTCCTATAATCAGGTGTGTCCAAACTAATTTGAGCTGATCCGAGACAGAGATAAATCCAGTGCCCCCAGATGACACTGTGCACTTTGTAATCTGTCCACAAGAGGGAGACTGAAGCTGTCCTGAGATGTCGAGGTGATCAAGCCCGAGCGCTTACTGTGTTCACTCGGGTTCCCGGCTCACCTAGCATACTCTCAGCAGTGCAACGGCTTTTAAAGGCACGCGTGTGAGCTACAGAAAGACCAGAAATTAGCATGTTTTAGATTCTGTTCTGTGAAGATTAATTGTGGTCCTGTGCTGCATGTATAATGAAAACATATTTACTATGAGTCTGTAAAGGAGTCTTTAGGAAAAAAAATATATATTTAGCTAATATTTCCTACATTTAGCTAATATTTCCTACATTTAGCTAAATATAAAAAATACCAAATAATAAAACATCTAGCTTACTGTATATCATTTTTAATATCACATTTAACATTTAACAAAATAAATCATTATGTAGAAAAATGTATGTAGGGATTTTTTTGTTGTTAAACGTGAGAAAATAAGAGATATTTCTGTTAAATATTGGGGAAATGCATGGTACAATAATAAGAATAACATTTTATGTTGCATTTGGCTCTCCATAGCTTGTGGATCTTTGTAAAAGCTATGAAATTAGTCCAGAACTAAATGGCACGATTGGAGAAAGTGAGGGCACAGATTACGACTAATATTTTCATTAATTCAATTTAATTAAATGTTCTAATATGGAACTATCAACATACCGTACTGATTTTTAAAAGCTCAACATGTATAATAAAACAGTCAATGATAAATACTGTTAAATATGGTAAACACGGGCGTGTGCGGACATGAATGCACTTCATTAATTAATCGAATAGTACAGCTTCTTTACCTGAGAAACTACTGATATATTTAGAGTGGTCAATTGTTTCTCATGCTTAGATGCTTATGAAAACAGGTAGTGAGTCGAAAAATGTAAGCGCACCATTGAGTAAGGTAACGTACAGTATTTGAAACGTATCCAATTTATGCAAGAATGAGGAAGCATTCCAACCGTTCTTTTCAAACGAAACATCAGCAGTGCAAATTTACCTGGTGCGAAAAAAAAATCTGTAGTCTAGATCCAATGTGACTAAAACTGTATATATTCTTAATAAACTCGCTAAACGCAGAAATAGTGAAAATAAAGATTTGATTATCTTGTCAAATAAACGATCTTTGGCACCACTCGAGGGGGGCTGTTGGGAAATTTGTCAGCGATTGACAGAGAGGGACGCCATATTGAGTTCAGCTGTATTAACTAGGAAAGGTTGTGCCAAGGAAATAAACTATTTCAATATTTACACAGCAACCAAGAACTTCTAGATTTAATGGGTAATGTTATTGTGACATACTGTCATATATTTCCGCTCTTATTTACTAACAGATTGTACTAATACATTTTCACAGAATAAACAGCAAATGTGGCTTGCTTGGCTATTTTAGCTAAGCTCGCTAACGTTACCTATAAGCTGGCATGGAGGGGGTGTGTGGAATCTTGCTAGCTGGCTGATAATGCTAGCTAGCTACATGTTTAGTGGTAGGGTAGATACGATGAAGTAGTTAGCTAGACTAACGACTATTGATATGCAATTAGCTTCGTGTTACAAGCAATAATGTAAGGGAAATAAATATGCACATGATGAGTAAATTAGTAGCCACTGAACTGTGTCTGGACCCACCTTCTTTTAGGCCATCAACGTTGTTCGATTAGCGACGCCCTTACTGAAGGCGGTCCGTAGCTACAGCTAGCTAGCACTCGCACTTTAATATTAGCCAGTTAAGTTATACAATCAACCATCGAGATAACAATTTAGAGTTGGATATTGAAATGACACGAAATGCGTTAGATAGTCAACCATTGAAGTTTTTAAAAGGCAAGGACTCAAGGGTTCAAACCTGCAACCTTACGCCCGGCAACAGTTGACCAAAGTAGTTAAGTTACTACAATGCTAGAGAATCAGCTTCAGACCCTCATTGGAAGTGGTAGATAGGGGTATGTTGTTGTGGTGCGCCTAGTAATACTCGGAAGTTATACAGATGATGTGAGCTAACGTAGGTGTTAAGTTATCTAACGCTGGCTACTACATGGCAGGTGGCTAAAAGCTCGATGCATTTGGTTGAACAGTGCTATGCTCGACGAGACCAGCTAGTTCATCTCCGGACTTCCTCTCCGTGCTTGATTGAGCTATTTTATCAACTAGGACACCTTTTAATCCCACACAATTAACTTGGGGATTCTGAAACATTGTCTGGTAACTGAAATAAATAAGTCTTGTCCCTGAAATGAATAAATGCTCATTATTCGTATAGCTTCATTGTGGTATCATCTTCATCATAGTTATTCCATATGGACTTAGCAATATTATTTTGCTGTGGGCGATATTTATATTTTGACTGTTGCATGTGACTGTTGTGACTGGCTGCATTCAGAATTGAAAAAGATAAAGTTGGGGATACTCTTGATGAATCAAATAGCAAGAGTTCACCTGAGTACTTAGTACATGAGTACACTAATGGCTTTTACCTGAATACACCAATATCGTTTAATAAACTCACATAGCTGCCAACTCTCACGCTTTCGGCGTGAGACACGCATTTGCATGTGCGTGTGAAAACAGGCAAATGCGTGTGTCTCACGCCGAAAGCGTGAGAGTTGGCAGCTATGAACTCACCACGTGCTTCTGCATTCTGATAACCTGACCTTGTTAATGATATTGGATGTGAAGGACTGTGATAAATGACAGTCCCCTCAATAGTGATATCTGCATGTAGCCCCTTGTGACAGCTCTGTACACTGCTGTCATAAGGATATTTAGAGCGTTTCTATTGCTTATCAGTTTGAGCCAGTCCCACATTTTCTTTTCCTGATACAGCTGGGTGGAAGTGGCATGCTGGTGAGTTCAGCTCAGCAAACCAACCTGCTTCTTGTAAGATTAGCTGGCTTGGCTCAAACTGCGATGTATTTGGAATGCTATCCCTCAGTCAGACTAAAACATCCAATTCGCTGATTCAGCAAGTCAATGATTTTATTGTTTTAATGCAGAGATACAAGAAAAACTTGTACCCACGCTGTCCTTTCTCTATTCTAAGACGACTTTTGTGTTAGTTTCCTCAGATTCCTGCAGTCTCTCATGTGAGGACTCTGTCAGACGCATGTGTTGTAAATGAATCTTGTTATTGACTGACTTTTTATTTAGTGGTGGCCTTGTGCCACTGATGTGTCTTTGTAAGGCATGGGACCTAAAATGGGTGATGGGAGTATATGAGGTGGCCTATAGTCCACTAGGCTATGCTAGTATGTACAATATATTGGAAGGGTCCCTGAAAGGTAATACATTTCATAAGTATTCCTAATTTGCCTTGCGGTATTAAAATGCTTAAGAACCTGTGATGTAGGGGAAACCCTGCCCGTGTAGTTGCTACTAACAATGACACTTTGCAGCTGCGTTATTCTGTTTCCTTCTGCTGTATAGAACATGAAGGGGCAAAGAGGGAATCACAGCACTTTGTGACCTGTGAGCGGGTGTGTGCGTGCGTGCGTGCGTGCGTGCGTGCGTGCGTCCAGGTCATAAGAATGTTTCTTATTCTGTCAGACCCCGACAGCTGACCCAGGGACTGTTGGCCTGCTTTTCATTACTCACACTTCATGCTAATCCCGAACTGTATTAGGTGCTGGATACTGATCTAGGATCAGGGCACAAGACTGGCTTGTTGTAAGCTGTGAGACGGAAGGGTGGTGGAAGGCCTGTGGTTTTGTGAGCCTTCCAGCCATTCTTTGGCCAGCCAGTCCAGGTTTTATGAGGATACTACACCCTTATGGTTACCTAGTGCTAGAGCCCTATGGAGTCTGCCTAGAGCAGGGATCCTGATTTTTTTTCCAGGTAAATAACTGAACAATTAGTGGTACTGATTAGCCAGATTGGCTTCCCAGCTGAAACCCAGGTAAAGGGAGGGTGGAAAAGCAGCAGTTCTCAGCCCTCAAGGACCAGGGTTTGAAGAGCAGGGGCCTCAAGCTTGAGTGCATGGGTCTCGTGGCATTTGTGCAGTTGTCCTTGACCTATTTAGTTCAACTTTGCACAAGATGTGGATAGACAATGATTCATTTTTTTTTTTTTTTTTTTCTCACTGTCTCATACCAGACCGGAAGGTATGGTTTGTATGTTGCTGTTGGCAGGAGAGAAACAACCTTCCCCCCCCTCGAGAGTCATTTCAGCATGCTGAACAGGAAGAGATAAATGTCTCTTCAAGCAAGATTGGCATCCTCTTCTGTAGTCATTTTTAGATCCCAACCAGAGATTAAGTCTCTAAACGAAAGTGTTTCTTTTCTCAGAGGTTACCTCAGGGTGTCTGACTGAACATTTCTGCTTGTCTTTGCTTCTCTGACCACAGACGCGATGGCGAGCCCGGGGAAGGATAATGACCGAATGAAGAGCTATAAGAACAAAGCCCTGAACCCGCAGGAGATGCGGCGGAGGCGGGAGGAGGAGGGCATTCAGCTGCGCAAACAGAAGAGGGAGGAGCAGGTAAGAGGAGCCCAACCTCTCTAACCATAACCTCCCCTCTCCCAGCCTAACCTCTCTAACCCCAACCTCCCCTCTCTAACCCCAACCTCCCCTCTCGAACCCTAACCTCCCCTCTCCCAGTCCAACCTCTCCTCTCTAACCCCAACCTCCGCTCTCTCAGCCCAACCTCTCTCCTCTCTCAGCCCAACCTCTCTCCTCTCCCAGCCCAACCTCTCCCCTCTCAGCCCAACCTCTCCCCTCTCAGCCTAACCTCTCCCCTCTCAGCCTAACCTCTCCCCTCTCAGCCTAACCTCTCCCCTCTCAGCCTAACCTCTCCTCTCTAACCCTAACCTCTCCTCTCTCAGCCCAACTTCTCTAACCCCAGCCTCCCCTCTCAGCCCAACCTCCTCTCTCAGCCCAACCTCTCCTCTCAGCCCAACCTCTCCCTCTCAGCCCAACCTCCTCTCTCAGCCCAACTTATTTACTAAATATTCATGAAGGGCCAATTCCATGACCAAGGTCAATTCTCTTTCCATAGTTGTTCTTTCCGTAGGCCCAACCTTTCATGAATAGTCTCAAACTGTACTATTACACCATAAACATGTTACCAGCAGTGATGGCAGTTGTTTATGTGTAAAGAAGATTGAAGGGAAGTAGGAACTGGCTACCTGGTTCGAGTCTGTACCCCTGATCTCTGCTCTCTCTGCAGCTGTTTAAGAGAAGGAACGTGTCTCTGCCCGTGGGCGATGAGTCCATGCTGGAATGTCCCATCCAAGACCCCGATGTCAGCTCCACCGTGCCTGTCTCAGGTGTAAGTCTCTGTCACTGTTCTGTGTCTGCATCTGTTGCTGTATTTTAGACTGTATGATTATGTCATGCTACGTGGTGCCTGATGGCTCAAAAAAGACAAGCGCTAGTCTTTGTAATATCATTACAATGACATTCCACTACGGCCTGTGTACAACACAAGTTTTTGTTGCACGCTATAGCTGGATTAAATATTACAGCCTACATATAACTATTTGTCATAGGCTTTTAAGATAATCATTGACACCATTCAAATAGGGGTTTTGACCATGTAAAATAATTGGCATTGAAGGAAATAGTATATTTTTGAAATTTGTGTCACCACTAAATCCTCAAGCCTTCTGTCAGGCCTCCCAAGAAAGGCCCAATTTTGTCACTCTCCCTATCTCTTAGTCTCGCTCAGTCTACCAATGACAGTTAAACAAGTAAAATTGTGACAGTTCAAATGATGTGCTAACTCTCCTGTCAGGCTGTCTGTCTCAGGCTGATGTTTCCCTCTGCTTGATCTTGTCTTTCTGCAGGAAGCCATCATAACTCCAGACATGAGACAGATGATCTTCTCTGACGACCCCGACCAGCAGCTCATAGCAACACAGAAGTTTAGAAAACTGCTCTCCAAAGGTAGTTGCACATTTTGGGGCCCCAATTTAATGTAAAGTTGTTCAGTTTTTGTTACCTTCTGTTGGTCTCAGAGACAAGTGAATGGGACTGACTTGGTGTGCTTCAGTTTTGCAAACATTTGACTGGACACTTACTTACTCTTCAGCAATTGTTTTTACTCACTGGCTGGAAACAAAGTTATTTTGCGGCTTTACAATGCAGTTTTTGTTTTCAACAGACTTGTGGCCATCCAAGTTCATTATGTTTGCTGTTATATCCCCCTGGAAACATTTACACAAAATGACATAAGATGTTAATTGACTTCTGATTGGTTACTCTCATCTCTTGCAGAGCCCAACCCTCCCATCGATGAGGTCATCCTTACACCTGGGGTTGTGAACAAGTTTGTAGAGTTCCTCAAAAGAAGTGAAAACTGCAATTTGCAGGTGTGTGTGGATAAGCTCTTATACGTGTGTTCACGCACAGATGTGTGAACTGTTGTGAAGGTCTTTCCCCACTCAAGCCTCTGCCGGTCTGCACTGTACACATCTCAGAAAGGATACTGTTGTGTTTTTTGTTTGTTTTCATGTGTACTTCTTTCAACATTTAATTTGTTTGTTTTAGCATTATATGCTGAATATTGCCTTGTTGCGGGTGTGTGTGGGCGCTTTGCGACAGGAAGTGTTAAACAGCTGAGAATTGTGATTCGCAGTTTGAGGCTGCCTGGGCGCTGACGAATATCGCATCTGGGACCTTCCTGCATACTAAAGTGGTCATTGAAACGGGAGCCGTGCCCATCTTCATCGAACTCCTCAATTCTGACTACGAGGTCGTCCAGGAGCAGGTGATCTGCCGCTGATGGTGTTATTGGGGCGTGATGGGAAAATAAGCTGTACTAGGCTGTCTGTCTCCGTCAAACGGGCTAGTGGTGGGGTTTGTTTGCAACAGAATCCATTTAGCTCTGTGGACAGTACAAAAAGGCCATCTACAGGCTTCGTGCTAACTGTGCTTGGTCTATCAATGGCTGCAGATGAAAAACACATTAGCTCTGTGAAGTGAAGTTATGGAAATACCCCTTCCAGCATGTGCATCTTATTTACATGAAAATAAAGAGAAAACAAGATATTTGTTTGTGGCAGCAAAATTTAGAGCTATAATTGACAAATAACCATCTATCCAAACCCTTGGCACAGTGATTAGTATCTGTGCTGCCAGAAGCATGAGTTTGGAGCAGCCAGGTGCAAATTTCCCAACCCAACACAAATGCCCATAGCAGCTGCTGTCAGACGGAATGCCAGAATATTACCATCATCAAAACCCAGCTGACTGACACTGTGTTGTGTACACTGCTGGCGAACACATGGCTGACGTTGAAAGAGACAATAATTTTGGTCCATGGGAGAAATTAATGGAGTTTGTCTAAATCCTTATGAGATTCGGATGTTTGTTTGTTCATATGAAAAAAAACTGTATATATAAAGAAATAAAGTGTTATCATCATGCATTTAAAAGATACCCCTCCAAATACAAGCCCCCACCTCCTCTCTCTTCCTCTGTTTACACTGCTGCTGCTTTGTTTGCAAGTTTTCATGGTTCCACTTCATAAATGTCAATGGTAAAGGGTTTTATTTCAAAATAAAGAAAAAGAAGGGGAAAAGAAAAATGAATAAACAATAACCAGGAAGAATACAACTTCAAAAAAGTAATATATAAATCTAAAAACACAAATCTGGAGGGGAAATGAAAAAGATTTTCCAGCACTATAGATTAGAGAACCTGTCCTTGGAGTGTTCAGTGAGAAGGACGGGCAGGAGTGGGTACAGAAGCCTGAGTGGAGCGATCTGAACATTGTGTTCCAGGCCGTGTGGGCGCTTGGGAACATCGCTGGGGACAACGCAGAGTGCAGAGACTATGTGCTGAGCTGTGGCATCCTGCCTTCACTTCAACAGTAAGTGTGTCTGTCTGCCTTTCTGTGTGAGCTGTGTGCATATACATGTAAAATATTGTGTGTTTGTGTATGTGTGTGTCTGTTTACATGAGTTGCTTGTCTATGTATCATTTTGAATTATCTAGTCATTAAGGAACATGAAATCCTCATGTCATGGTTTTTTAAATGGGTAAATAGTCAGCCGTTAAAGAAAATGAGTGTATGTGCAGGCTAACTTTATTTACTACCTGTATTGCAGTGCTGCCTTACCCTGGTCCTGGATATCTACTATTTTATAGATTTAAACAACGCACACTCCAGTCCACTCAGTCAACAGCTAGAGATCTCAATGAACTCTAAATTAGTAGAATCAGGTGTACCAGGTTAGTGTTGAAATGAAATCCCACAGGACAGTGGATCCCCAGAAACAGGGTTGGGCAGCCCTGACCTGCTGTGTGTGAGTACATGGCTCAAGCAGAGTGTGTGTTTGAGCAGTGTACCCTCTCTGTACGCCTGCAGGCTGCTGGCCAAGTCCACTCGTCTCACTACCACGCGAAACGCAGTCTGGGCTCTGTCCAACCTCTGTCGGGGCAAGAACCCCCCTCCCGATTTCTCCAAGGTGGGCCCCACCCGAGCACGCTTTCATCAAATTCAAATTCAAAATGCTCTCTTGGAATGACAGGATACAGCTTATGTTGCACAGAAAAAATAAATACAAAGAACGTACACGATTGAACAGATATACATATCACTGGATATTATCACTGTTCTTCACCATGTCACAGATAAAAACCAACCCTCTGTTTGTCTCTCTCTCACTCAGGTGTCCCCCAGTTTGAGTGTGTTGTCCCAGCTGCTCTTCAACAGTGACCCAGATATACTGGCAGATGCGTGCTGGGCGCTCTGCTACCTGTCCGACGGGCCCAACGACAAGATCCAGATAGTGATCGACTCGGGAGTGTGTCGCAGACTGGTGGAGCTGCTCATGTAAGGACCAGACTGCTCCAGCATGTCCAAACGCTGTGCTGCAGCCCTGATGCACTGCGAGACACGGCTGTGAGACGCACTTGAGACTGAAATGAGACTCCACTGAGACTGAAATGAGACTAATGAGACTCCACTGAGACTGAAATGAGACTAATGAGACTCCACTGAGACTGAAATGACACTCCACTGAGACTGAAATGACACTCCACTGAGACTGAAATGACACTCCACTGGGACTGAAATGACACTTTACTGAGACTCCACTGAGACTGAAATGAGACTTTACTGAGACTCCACTGAGACTGAAATGACACTCCACTGAGACTAAAGTGAGACTCTACTGAGACTGAAATGACACTCCACTGAGACTAAAATGACTACTGAGACTAAAATGAGACTACTGAGACTAAAATGAGACTCCTCTGAGACTAAAATGAGACGACTGAGACTGAAATGAGACTACTGAGACTGAAATGAGATTCCACTGAGACTCTACTGAGACTAAAATGAGACTACTGAGACTGAAATGAGACTAAAATGGGACTACTGAGACTGAAATGAGATTCCACTGAGACTCTACTGAGACTAAAATGAGACTCTACTAAGACTGAAATGAGACTAAAATGGGACTACTGAGACTGAAATGAGATTCCACTGAGACTCTGAGACTAAAATGAGACTACTAAGACTGAAATGAGACTACTGAGACAAATGAGATTTTACTGAGACTAAAATGAGACTACTGAGACTAAAATGAGATTCTACTGAGACTAAAATGAGACTCCACTGAGACTGAAATAAGACTGAAATGAGGCTCTAATGAGACTAAAATGAGACTCTACTGAGACTGAAATGAGACTAAAATGAGATTCTACTGAGACTAAAATTACATTCTACTGAGACTAAAATTAGATTCTACTGAGACTAAAATGAGACTACTGAGACTAAAATGAGATTCTACTGAGACTAAAATGAGACTACTGAGACTAAAATGAGATTTTACTGAGACTAAAATGAAACTGAAATGACACTCCACTGAGACTGAAATGACACTCCACTGAGACTGAAATGACACTCCACTGAGACTGAAATGAGACTACTGAGACTGAAATGAGACTGAAATGACACTCCACTGAGACTAAAATGACACTCCACTGAGACACTGGACAGTCATGGAAAAGTCAGTGAATGTTCTGTTCTCTGTTATATCCTGTAGGCACAACGAATACAAGGTGGTGTCTCCTGCATTGCGAGCTGTGGGTAACATTGTCACAGGAGATGGCATCCAGACTCAGGTAACATACACACACACACACACACACACATACACACACACACATCCATATACACACACGCACTCACAGGAATGCCCACACACACATGCACGCACAAACACACACATGCACACACACAGAGACATGCATACACGCATGCTCGCACGCATCTGTCTTCTGCTTATTTTTGGTGCTAAGCTTGTAGTTGTACATAAACAGTTGCATGTGAATTTTGGGGTGTTACATACATGTGGTTCTGTCTCTGAGTAATATTGAGTGATATACAATAGTAATATGTGCATGTGTGAGTGTATATATGTGTCCGTGTATGTGTGCGTGTGTCTGTTTACCTCTGGCCTGTGTTTCCTGTGCTCAGGTGATTCTGAACTGCTCAGCTCTGCCCCGTCTGCTGAACCTGCTCAGCAGCCCTAAAGAGTCCATCAGGAAGGAGGCCTGCTGGACCATCTCTAACATCACCGCCGGCAACCGCTCACAGATCCAGGTACGCTCTGTAACCGCTCACAGATCCAGGTACACTCTGTAACCGCTCACAGATCCAGGTACCCTCTGTAACCGCTCACAGATCCAGGTACCCTCTGTAACCGCTCACAGATCCAGGTACGCTCTGTAACCGCTCACAGATCCAGGTACGCTCTGTAACCGCTCACAGATCCAGGTACGCTCTGTAACCGCTCACAGATCCAGGTACACTCTGTAACCGCTCACAGATCCAGGTACACTCTGTAACCGCTCACAGATCCAGGTACGCTCTGGTAAATGGTAAATGGTAAATGGTTGGCATTTATATAGTAAATGGTTGGCATTTATATAGCGCCTTTATCCAAAGCGCTGTACAATTGATGCTTTACATTCACCCATTCATACACACACTCGCACAAGATAAAAAATAAACATTCTCTCTCATTGTACTCAAGTATATATGAATCTATAATATGACGGTTTGAGCTCTGTGATCACGTCACACTCCACGCCGCAGAGAGAGGATAAAGATGAACAGTGGCTGGTTGCCCTGGTGACGTAAGGAGAGGCAGAGGTCGTCAGTACCGAGAAGCTGCCGAAGGTACATGACTGGGACCCGCAATATCGGTGGCTCGATCCCCCGTGTAAGCCACAACAAGATACAGACAGCTGTCGGGCCATGGCTCTCAACCCAGCATTGCACCAGGGGGGGACCATCTGGGACCTGCCCAGTCCAAATGAACTGCAAGGCGCTTCGGATAAAAGCGTCAGCCAAATTACATGTAATGTAATGAACACGTCACACTCCACGCAGCAGAGATAGGATTAAGATGATCAGTGGCTGGTCGCCCTGGTGTCAGTACTCTCTCTGTAACCGCTCACAGATCCAGGTACGCTCTGTAACCGCTCACAGATCCAGGTACCCTCTGTAACCGCTCACAGATCCAGGTACACTCTGTAACCGCTCACAGATCCAGGTACACTCTGTAACCGCTCACAGATCCAGGTACGCTCTGTTACCGCTCACAGATCCAGGTACCCTCTGTAACCGCTCACAGATCCAGGTACCCTCTGTAACCGCTCACAGATCCAGGTACGCTCTGTAACCGCTCACAGATCCAGGTACGCTCTGTAACCGCTCACAGATCCAGGTACACTCTGTAACCGCTCACAGATCCAGGTACACTCTGTAACCGCTCACAGATCCAGGTACACTCTGTAACCGCTCACAGATCCAGGTACACTCTGTAACCGCTCACAGATCCAGGTACGCTCTGTAACCGCTCACAGATCCAGGTACGCTCTGTAACCGCTCACAGATCCAGGTACACTCTGTAACCGCTCACAGATCCAGGTACACTCTGTAACCGCTCACAGATCCAGGTACACTCTGTCCATGTGTGTACATCTATATTCTATGTTTATAAATGTGTGTGTAACAGATGTGTATCTGGAATAATGTGTTGTGGCATGTGGTAGATGAAACTGATTTTAAAGCATAGATATAGATATAGGCAGCTTGTTTGTTTAATACTCTGTCTTGGACACTCTCCTCTCTGCAGGCAGTAATCGAAGCCGACATCTTCCCTGTGTTGATTGAGATTCTCCAGAAGGCAGAATTCCGAACCAGGAAGGAAGCAGCCTGGGCCATTACCAATGCCACCTCTGGGGGCACTACTGAGCAGATCAGGTAACTTGCACACTTGCACTTCCATCTCCCACCTCTGGGGGCATTGCTGAACAGATCAGGTAACATGCACTTCCATCTCCCACCTCTGGGGGCACTGCTCAGCAGATCAGGTTGCATGCACTTCCTTCTCCCACCACTCAGGGCACTGAAAGGGGAAATGTGTAATTTCTGAAGTGTTTCTTTTCTCCACCTGTAGGTACCTGGTGTCGCTGAACACCATCAAGCCCATGTGCGACCTGCTTACAGTGATGGACTCCAAGATCGTGCAGGTGTCTCTGAACGGATTGGAGAACATTCTTCGCCTGGGCGAGCAGGAAGCCAAGAAGAACGGCACGGGCATCAACCCCTACTGTGCCCTCATCGAAGAGGCCTATGGTACACACCTCCCACACTGAACCCCTCAGCAAGCAGGCCTACAGGGTTCACTGCCCCCTGTTCACAGAGGAGGTGGTCATCTGCTTCAAATTTACACTGCACTCCTAAAGTTTGAGAAGAATGGTCTTTAAATAAGCAATTAAAAGATGGGTGTCTTATGACTCTTCCTTCTTCTGGTCCGAGTTAAATCCGAATAGGACATTTTGGCCATCTCCTGCCTTTAACCACTACATGGCGATGTGAATCTGTCAGTTCTAACCTCACCTTGCCTGGTGTGCAGTTTCATTTAACTACATATGCAATTGAACATTTGACATTTGATGGAATTTGTTAAAAAAATATTTAAAATATAGTTGAAATATTATATATAATAATACAAAAGGAAAAGTGAGAATGTGCATACCGAGCTGATTGCCCTGTGTGCTGCGCCTCTCCAGGTCTGGATAAGATCGAGTTCCTGCAGAGCCACGAGAACCAGGAGATCTACCAGAAGGCCTTCGACTTGATCGAGCGCTACTTTGTGGTGGAGGAGGAGGACGCTAGCATTGCGCCACAGGTGGACCAGCACCAGGGCCAGTTCATCTTTCAGCAGCCCGAGGGGCCGATGGAAGGCTTTAAGCTCTAGTCCCGACTCCTGCCACGCCCGCCCTCCTCTGCTCCCCGCTCCTCCCGTCCCTAGGCGCGCAAGCCTCCTCTCAGCAGCAGGGGACGCCCGGACTCGCCTGCAGAGGGGGCCAGAGACGCTCCACGAGAGGCCCCCAGCAGCGCCCTCCGCAGCCTCGCCCTTTGACTACACTTCCCAGAATGCACTGCGTGAGCCTGGATACTGCTGCAAGAAAAAAAAAAAAGCTTTCTTTCCTCTTTTTTTAGTTTCTTCTTTTCTTCTTATTTTATTTTGTAAATGTAGACTCTGGTATGGTAGAATCTCCATCCACAATGACTACCTCTTCCGTCAGTCAGCAGAACTACCGTGGAAAATGAAATGAGACAAAATTTGCGTGTGAAATTGATGCGTGCAATTGGGCCCTCTGACACAGCGTGTGTGTGAGTGTGCGTGTGTGCGTGCGTGTGTGTGTGAGCCTGCGTATGCGTGTTTACATGTGTGTGCCTGTGTGCGTATGGCACAATGTAAAACTACCGGTATTTTACGTTAGAATGTACTGTGTGTGGTCTTCTGTGAGTATGTGCAAAATTGTCTGGGCTCCATTGACCAGCAGGGAAGATAGTTTAGTTCCATGCATTCTGTGTGGCTGAGAGAGGTTGCTATAACCTTTTATATGAACCGTAACTATATTTATATTCCCATAGAGTATATTTATAATCTTTGCTGATGTGCAGCAAGCGACAAGTTGTCAGTTACCTTTTAAACTTGAAAGGGAACAGCTGCACTTGAGATTTGCAGTGAAAATGTGCACAGTGCATGTAGCAGTTCCGTGTGACATGACTCCATGTAAAATTATTTATTCTTTTGAAGGGGTGCCCTGCTATATTTTTTGGTGGGGGTGGGGTGGGGGTGGTATCGGTATCTCTGAAATGGTTGTTGTCTGTCGGTGGTGGGGGAAAGGGAGGTGGCTGTTTCTGTGCTGTCATACATGTGCATTTGGGTTGGGGGTTTGTTGGGTGGTGGGACAGGGTACAAATGCTGTGAGGTGTGTATGTTTTAGGCTTTTCTGGGTGTATTCCCTACTTTCTCATTTCACATGTGAACTGTGATTACAAGTTTGTTTTCTTAGAATTTAAAGATGGCAGGGATTTACCTGGCTGTCCCCGGCAGTTTAGTAACATTCAGCATGATTTTTGGTGAGGTTATTTACAATTCTTCCATCTTAGCTGTACATTTTTAGTTGAATTTAAAAACTGCTCTGTATATTATATATACGCTTATGAAACATGTGGAAAAACTGTAATCAAAGTTTTTTTAGGTGAGGTTGAAGGTCAGTTAGGGGTGTGGTTTGTGGTTTGGCTTTGGGACAATGCTACGTCAAGGTACATTGACAGGATATTGTGGATGTAAAACGTCTTTCTCAACGTGAGGTTGCTAAAATCCTAACCTTGTCCTGTATCACCTGTTCCTGTCACACCTGTAGCATGGCCCAGATGAAGCAGCGTTTTACATACTTTTTTAACCGTTGTGTACACAAAAAGAACTGCTGTGAATTAGCCTACAGTTTCTGTGAATGACACAGAATATTACCAGATTAATTTTGTTCACGTTCAATCTCCCCCCCCCCCCCTCTTTTTTTTTGTTGCCGTGTTTAAGTTTATTGTTTATGTAAATGCAATGTGCATTCAAGAATGTTGATTGATCCATGAGTAAATGTTTGCATTTATACATTATGGAAATAATTTGTAAACCTTTAATTGTTGAGCACATTCAATCGTGTACAGTTTTCTAATATTTCTCATGTTTGTACGGTTAGGCTTTGGGTTGGTTTTCCCATCGGAGGGAGGGGGATGTGTGGTGTGACTGAAGCCCCTGTAGACCAGGAGGGCTGGCACCCGGGACTGTGCCATCGGCCCCTTCTGATTCCAAGGTCCTCAGCATCAGGGCTCTGAGACGGCAGACAGAATAGGCCTCTCTTTATATGATGCAGCGATTGCAATTGATTCGCCTCAATGAGTTTGCTTAACTAAGGATTGTCAAATCTGTCAAAAACATTATGTAGAACAAATAAATGTTCTGTTACATACCTGTCATCTATTTCTTTCTCCTGTTTTTTTTGTGTCAAACTTTCAAATGAAGACCCCCAAACCCTTAATGCAGCGTTCTCTATCATCTTTGATGTAGGTGCATGCTAGCATGTACGGTGGGCTCCACAATTATTGGCAACCATAATAAAAATGCCAAACGTTGATAATGATGTATATTTTCTGATCAAACATACAGGACTATTTACTTTTATTTCAATACATTTACTCTCATGTTTCAATGTTTTTTTATTTAGTAATCAAATGTTTTCTGAAAGCCATTTTTTTTATATAGGCACCCCTAATAATCATTGCAAATAAAATCAAAGTGAAATTGGCCATTTTACTTGAATTTAGTTAATAAAGTTCCTTCGGACTGAGATTCACTAGAGTATAAAAATGAGGTAATAAGCATGGAACATCCCTTTGTCTACAGTCATCAGTTTGGGAAAAGCCACAGAACTGTCAATTCAGAAGACACAGACGGTAATTGAAGTTGGGTAATGTATCCATAAACAGGTAAACATAGCACTTCACACTGTAAGGGCAATAATAAAAAGCTGTTAAACAGATGGTGAGGGAGGCGATAAGTAACCAAAGGTTTGCAGTTTAGGAATTGCAGAGATTGGTTGTGTTTTATCCAAAGTGACTTACAGTTGATTAGACTAAGCAGGAGACAATCCTCCCCTGGAGCAATGCAGGGTTAAGGGCCTTGCTCAAGGGTCCAACGGCTATGCGGATCATATTGTGGCTACACCGGGGATCGAACCGCCAACCTTGTGGGTCCCAGTCATGCACCTTAACCACAACGCTACAGGCCGCCCTTTAAACAAAACCGAGCATCTTGAGTTTGCCAAACCTCATTGGAAATATGACTGGAAGAATGCTATGGTCAGATGAGACCAAAATTGAACTTTTTGTCCATACACACTGACATGTTTGGCGGCGAAATGGAATGCACCTCACACCTGTCAAATATGACAGTGGGTCATTGATTTGTTTTGGAGATGTTTTGCTGCCAGTGGTCCAGAGGCACAATTTAAGATCAATGGCACAATAAATTCAACAATGTACCAGGAAATCTTGGCAGAAAATCTGGTTGCCTCTGCTTGGAAGTTGACTCTTGGTCATAGGTAGATTGCCTAGCAGGACAATGACTCCAAGCATGGATCAAAATCCACAAAGAAACAACAACCATGTTCTCCCATGAAAAACCTGTGGTCTGAACTGAAGAGGGGGGTATCACAAGGATATCAATAATTCTGATAAGTTCTGCATGGAGGAATGGTCAAAAATCAAACATCTAATCTTCTCACAAATCATAGGAAAGGACTTTGCCAAGGGTGCCAATAATTGTGCAACCTTGACTCCATTTAATCTTTAAAAAATTACACTGATTTACACACGTTGGAAAAAAAGCTAATTATATAAAAAGCAGAATTATCTTTGCAGTGGAGCTAGCTGGCTAGTAATGGGTGGCTGAATTTGCAAGTGAAGAGGCTGGCGACATACGATTGGCTGAAGGGCAAGGGCAAATAAGTCATACAAGCTGATATGCCACATTGGTTTAATTTCTTCCGATTTTTAAGATCAAGGTTCACTGATTTAGTTGATTTAGTTTAGTTCCAACAATGCAAATTTGGTCCAAATCATACGTAAAAACCTAGGAATAGTTCACAAAAGTAGGACTTTAAGAAAATTCTAAATGCAGGAAAATCCATCATGGCTTAATACAGTAAATCAAACTGGGTGCCTTGTACCTTCAGTGCCTGTCATCTTAACAAAGGAGTGAACTATTTTTAAGGTGATACATGCATGTTCCTTTGAAACTTCAAGCAAGACCTATCAGATCATCACTGAAACCCCCACAGGGGAAATGACAAGGTAGGACCAGTCAGGCCGGTTCAATTTCTGTTATTTCCCAGGAAGGAGAAAGAGCCTTAAGCATTTTGTTCTAAATCTAGCACATCACACTGACTAATTGCAGATCACAAGAACAGCCCACTCATCTGATCAATCTAGCGGTTACATCTACCCACAGAGGCCCAAGATCAAAACGCTCCAGAATAGACTTGGTGCGAAAAACAACAAACATCCAGTGAGCAGCAGTTCTGTTGGCAAAAACGCCATGCTAACGAGAGAGGTCAGAGGAGAACGGCCAGACTGGTCAAAGCCGACAGGAAGGTGACAGTAATGCAAATAACCACACATTACAGTGGTATGCAGAAGAGCATCTCTGAACACACAATGCAAACATCTTAAGTGGATGAGCTACAGCAGCAGAAGACTAATAAGTCTAAAAAATAAGTTTAATAAATACCTAATAAAATGCTCACTGAATGTACATTATAGTGACTGTTTGATTATATTAGCCAAAAGTATATTTGACCAAAAATGACAGGTGCCTGAATGCTGAAATGTTGATGCTGCTGAAATGCATTTTAAAAAAAATTTTTGTGGGGGGCTGGGGGTGCCTGCATCGCAACTGCAATCCTGTACAGATCTCAAACTACAAATTGGAAGCTATAAATCCTAAACTGCGTATCGCAGAACTACAAATCTCAAAATACAAGTCACAAAATACAAATGATTTTGGCACAATTCCATGTACCATAGGAAAAAAATCCACACATAAAAATAAAAATAAAGATTTCTACAGCCAATCATGGGAAGAATACCTCATAACCAATTGTGGCGGCAGTGGGGCAGTAGAAGGGGCTGAGATGACTTTGTCTTAGCATTTGCCATCTTTTGCAGGGCTCACAGGATGAATGCGGAAGACCACTGTGACAGTGTGATGTGCTGGAGTATGATGTCTAGACACCTGCACAGGTATTTTTGAACTCCCTAGATTGCTCAATATTATTTTTTGAATTGTGATGACTAACTCACAGGACATGACAAATACAACAGATCAAGGTTCTAGTTATGTCACGGGATGAATGACAAACCACTGCAAAAAAAGTCCCTACAACGAGAGGCACACGCTACTAAACAAAAGGGAAGTGTATTTACGTATCAGCTGAAATAATAAAAGCAATGATCATAATTGTATTTGCTTTATCATTAAGCACCTGAATTTCCATAACAGTAATTTAGTACAACGTGTATCATTTACCATACATTGACAAACACATATGCACACACACACACACAAATGACTAAGACATTAGTGGTTAAATATGAGCTAGCAGTATGTCCCCTCAGGCTCTAGTAAAAGAAAACAGGGGCTTCATATTACAGCACAAGGCTTTACAGCTGTATTACTTGTAGGCAATCGTAATGCAATACTTATAGGGGAAATACAATACATACAAATTAAGTCAACATAACTGTACAATATAACATATTTACAAAAGCTTTAAAGATGACAAAGTGCAGCAATTTAATTTCCCTTTCCAAGGTAAAGTTAAACCAGGTATTGTCCAGGTGTTGTTCTCCATGTTTTTATTTGTTTGAACTGAACATGCATTCAGACACTGTGGGTGTGACTTCAGTCCCAACTTAACTGAAAAGCCATTCTAGAATGAATTAATGATGTTGCAACATGTGAAAACAGCATTATAATTTTATGGATACATTTTTTTTATCTAAGATCATATTTTGCATCAAATATTGAAATATTAACAATGCGCTATAGCTAATTCTCAGTCAAGGACATGTTTTTCTTTTTGGCACCTAAACAATGCCAAGAAACTGCCATTCCTTTTTTCATATGCTGGCATTTCTCCTCCGACAAAAGGCCTTGAGTGAGTGGACTGGCAGCAGCACATTTGAACTCTTTTGGGAGGTGAAGTGGTCCAGTGCCCTACTCAGCACTTCTTTTTTGGAAAATTTGGCAGAAGGTGCACTGACAACAGAGCAGTGCATTGGAGGGTTCTTACTCATTGAGTTGTCAGTGTTGCTTTTGCCAGATGACTTAGAGGAGAATTCGTATAAGGTCTTGAAGAAGGCATCCTTAGTGTTTGTCTCCTTTTTGAAGAGTATTATGTAGCATTTTGGGAAGAAGTGGCAGCTCAGAATACCATAGTTGGAGATCAGAATGACCACCATTTCCACAGCGGGCAGGTACTTCCCACTGGTGGTGACGTAAGTGGGGATGAAGGTGACCCATGAAATGAAGTAGATGAGCATGCCAAAGGTGATGAACTTGGCCTCGTTGTAGTTCTCGGGCAGCTTCCGCCCCTTGAAGGCACAGCCGAAGCACATGAGTGCCAGAACGGCGATGTACCCCAGCATGGCCCCAAATGCAACGTAGGAGCCCTCAAAGCACTCTACCAAAATGGTGGTGGGGTTGGGTATGTTGCTCACCCTAGGGGAGCAGAGGACCAGCCAGAGTGTGCAGAGGACAGCCTGTAACCCCACACACACTCCGATGATCCAATATGGCCGGTAGAGCCTGTGGAGGGCTGTCCGGACACTAGACTTGAAGTGGAAAGCCAGCAGGATCTTGAGGGACTTGACCAGAATGCAGGAGACACAGCAGGTGAAGCTGACCCCATACAGCACCTGTCTCACCTGGCATTGCAGGTTGGTCGGCCGGCCCACAAAGAGTATAGTGCTGATGAAACTGCCGCCCAGCGACAGGAGCATCAGGTAGCAGATGGGGCCACCAGCAGCCTTCACAACTGGAGTGTGCCGATGTCTGAGGAAGAGCACTACCATGATGTAGGCCAGCAGGATCCCCAGGGTGGCCAGTGCCAATAAGACCATCCCAAACCCATCTTCCCATGTGAAGAACTCCAGAGTCTTGTGTATGCAGTAAGTATGTCCAGCTGGGGCCCATGCAATGTCTGTATCACAGCTGAAGCATTCATCTGTGTCTGGGGACAGAAATTGCATAATATTTGTATGGAGTTGGGCTTGGTATTAATAGTATGTAGAAGGGGGACTGAATGCATTGGCACATCAGCTAGAACTGACCTGTGTCATTGGAAAAGTGATTTTCTGTGCAGTTCATACACTCATAGCAGCAAACATGCTGGCCTTCAGCTGTCTTCTTAAACTGCCCAGGTTGACATGTAGGTGAACACCTTGATTCTACCTTCTGAAGAGAAATAAGATGTCTTCAGATGCTATAAATTATAAAATTGTCTCATGTGTAAACACAGAAACAGTAATACCATCGAGACTGACTACAACATAGACACTTCCTCTGATATACAGTACCTAGATACTGGTGGGGACCAATGGAGACTGGATTTGACTTGAGAGCCTGAAGGATCTGTGAAAGTTTTTTCCTCATTTCAAGCCCCCCTCAAACTGGCGAAGTTGTAAAAACTAGTTCAGGTGGATGTCTGTATCTGAAATGAAGTAAGGATTTACCTTTAAGTCCAAGATTTTCTCCCTGGTGTCCTGACTTGTATAGGAGAAGCTGCGGGTCCGAATGTCATACTGGGCCACAACATCATTGACACTGACGACTCCCTTGTCTGAACTCCACAAGGTGATGTCGTAGCCTAGGGTCAAGTCTCCATTGGAATCAAATGTGTAGTTTTTCCCTTCCATCTGAAATGTGGATTCCCTTAGTTCTGTCAGTAACTGAAAAGAAAGAAATGAAATATTTTTTGCTTAGACTTCAGTGGGGATCTATGGCAAAGAAAAGAACATATGCACTTTATATAGTTATACAGTTTATATAGTTTATATAGGGGGCATCTCCAGAACCAGATATCAAGGGCTTGATAATATTGCGATAATATCGCTAAGAGGTAAATGTATGGTATACGTGGATGCTGACTTAATTGGCAGTAAGAAACTGGTCTTGTGATATGGAGATCACAGCCTGTAGGTGTGAGCACTGCCTCTTATAACCAACAAGTGGGCTTGCCCCAGAGCTTGATGTGTGGATATATAAACCACAATGCACCTCACAAAAATGAAAGGAGCTGGTACTTTTTCCTCTCAGCGAGAGTGATGGCAGAACATAAGAATTAATTCATATCATTTACTGGAGTTGTGTCTGTTTTAGGCTAGATGTTAGCATTACCTCCCAGGGATGCAAGTCCTTGGATGATCTGCAGTCTTTCACAGAACAGAGCTTTGCCACAGCATGGGCGACTGCACTGATGGCCAAGTTTATGCTGAAGATGGACTCGGGTTTTATGTTGTTCATCAGTGTTTTTGTGGGAAGCCATCCCTGGGCCTTGGTGTGGTTCTGCCATGCGCGTAACTCCTTCACGAAGGAGCTGTTCTTTGGGGGCTCTTGAAGGTGCCTCAGGCCCCTCAGGTAGCGAAGAAAAGAAGGGGTGTCCCCACTCTTGAAGGTGAATCCCACCACCGTCCCGACGCTGCTCAAACTTCGCCCTCCCAATGCACTCTCAGAGGTGGACCAGGCATCGCTGGCAACCCAAACTTTGCCCTGAGCCCCCCCACCCAAAGAGCTGAATATGGCCTGCATGTGAGTGGGGGTGGCAAACGCAACAATGACCTTGACCTTTGGGTCCGCACGAATGGCCTTCACTGCCCGTGAGATCTTGTCCTCATAGCTGCTGTCAGACAGAATGACGGGAAGGATCTCTTTGAAGGCGATGCAGATCCCGGCTTCTGCCGTCTGGGACACAAAGCTGTTGAGAGCAGCGCGTCCGTATTCCCCGTCCGTGGTGACAATGCCCACCCAGTTCCACCCATTGGCTCTTAGGAGCTTCACCATGGCATTCGTCTGGTGGTTATCACTGGGCACAGTCCTCATGAATGCTGGGAAACGGTCCTTGTTACTTAGTATTAAGGCTGTTGACCCGTAACTTATCTACAGGGAAGAATCAACAGGATGCAATTTAAAACCAATATGGTAATTATGTAACTCATAAGAATTATGTTTATGTTTTGGACTGCAAATATAGAGGCAGAAAATAAGAGGCTAAGTACAGCAAGCATGGGTACAAAATGCTGGCACCTGCGGGATGAGCTCCAGATTCAGTTGCCTAGCAACTGCAATGGAAACTTCGGAGATGGTGGCTCCAATGACGGCCATGATGGGTCGAGGGCCGGACGAGGAATTCATCTGTGCCCCACAGCCTCCAGCTGGGTCCATTATAGACTTAGTGACATACAGAGCAGTGGTGACATCAGAGCAGGAGTCAAAAAGGCAGTACCCCAGTTTGATCCCACCCAACATGGGGGAATTGTTAATGGACTCCACTGCCTGGATCATCACCAGGGCCTTGTTGAGCCCTACCAAGTTCAGCCTGGACATCAGAAAGGACCAAGTGAATGTCAAGTTATGTGTTTCACAGACAATCAAACACACTATCATATAAACATGTGCTCTCTCTCTCACACATACACATGCATATAATATATTCTTCATCTCTATCTCACAACTCACTCTCATTCTCTCTCTGCCTTCACCTTACCTGCCTTCCCTCAGCAACAAGCACACGCAACACTGCGCACAGACAATCACACATGGCCACAGCCAGACAAACACAATAATGCCTAGCCCTTATCTTCCACAATGACTGAACAAAAACAAAGCATTATTTGGTCATATTTCTCACATGTGAATGAAAATATCACCAACTGTGATGTCTGTAGGAAGGATGTCTGCTACTGTGGCAATACCACTAATTTACTTTGGCTAGACATATCAAAGTTAATCATGAAACAGCACACACAGACTCGCAACAAAAGAGAAATAGAGGGAGGGAGACACCCCAGTACAACTCAAACCAACTGCACTGTTGGACTTAAATACAGAAGGAATCATCACAAGTACCCCCTATAATGGCATGAAAAAAGACCATGGTGGTGGTCAGGTGAGTTTTGCATGCTTTTAGTGTGAGAAAAGTGCCAAATAAATGCAATAATTATTCATTATAATTTCCATCTAGCAATTCTGCCTAGCAGTTATGTGGCAGCTACAGTAGCTAAAACAAATCAGTATCAACTTGTGATTGCAGAAGCTGACATGCATGAGAAAGAACACCTGTTTTACATTGAATACCCTAGTTACATCAATAGAGCTAAGCAGTTGTGTGTTTACAGTATGTGCCATATTTGCTCAATTTTGCAACTGCTCAGGAAGTACATCATTATTTTGTTTTACCGAGAGAATAATAGCTTTTAAATAAGAGATTGCCCTTTGCACATTCGGCAAACAGTGTTTAACATTGATTACTCATTAACAGATATCACAACTGGCCTATGATGTTGGCCCACTTATAAATCTTGTTGTTATAGAATTCTAGGTGTATTTAACCATATTGTATGGTATTTAGAAATTACATGAAAATATTCTCTGTACATTCAAAGTCTTTTTAATGAAGAAAAGTTTCAGTATTGGTATCAGTGATACCTTCCCAGGTATTACGGTATCAGATAGAAACCCAAATTTGTGATATTGCCCATCACTACTCTCCAGTCCCATGGATACTCACCCTATACACTCAGGGGGTGCTGGGTGTGTGAGGCTGGTGTTGAGGATGCCCTTGTGGATGGGAAAGAGTCCAGCAATGTTGATGTCCCCAGGGACCGAAAATCCAGGGGACACATGGACAGTTCTGCCCAGTGGAACGGTGAACCACAGGAACAGGACACAACCTAATTGTGCCATTTGACTCGCTCTCTTTCTCTCCATGTTTATCCTTTCTTTCTGTCACTCTCCCTTTCTTACTTGCTTTCTTTCTCACCCTGCCCTTTTGTCACTATCCTATGCAGTTTTATTTTTTCTCTCTTTTTTGTTTGTCTCTTCTCTCTTGCCTCCTTCTTCCTAGGTAGTTCCTGACAGACTGACAGTTTTAACGTGAGCGCGCTCAGTAAATGCACAGACGGAGAAGCATCACTTCCTTGTGCATTCGCACCCTCCTCGGGGCGGGGCAGGTCTTCCTTCGGACGCCCGCACCCTCTCTCCCTCACACTGCCCTTGAGGCACAACACACGTGTTGCTCATGTTTTAAACTCTCAGCGTCCCAGTTATTACAAAGCCTTTCACTGGAAACAGCGTGGTGCTGACACTGCAGGACCCCACCTTATTAGGTACAGTCATCCCATCAGAAACCAGATCAGACTCATCACCAGGGCCCCACAGAATCTGATAACAACAACAACAACAACAACAACAATAACAACAACAACCTTGCCCCCAGTTTGTGTGAGAGTTGTGTGTTCTGGTGAGGGGCAGCTAGTTTGTCATAGAAAATGTGGCAGAAAACAAACTATGTGTCAGCCACATATACAGCTGACAGGAGCATACACTTGGGCTGAACTGTCTCTCGCTCTATGCGTTTTATTAATAAATTGCCAATAGTGTCAATATCTCAAAAACTATTTACTGCACACACATAGTTGAAGACTTAAATTAAGGAAGAGACTTGTACCGTTCATGAATTTGAGACAGAACAAATTTACAGTGTACACAAAAGATACAAAAAATAAAAAACAATTACAAAACGCCTTATGTTTTTATAGTTTAACACTGAATGTCTCAATTGATAAGTCAAGGACCAACCCAGAATTACTTTATCTTTGTGCATAGACTTGATCTCAATGTGTGAACAAGATTTAGTAAAGCCATCTACAGGCATTCAAATTCCACATGAGTTTTTGCAAAACTGCACCCAGATGTCCTAAATGTGTCCCCAAATCTCCCCAAATACAAAACATCTGCATATCTTTTTGTGCAAACACAATGATCAGAAAAGCTTACTTTTTATACACAATGTAAAGTGTGTTTTATTCAAATATATGAGAGTATGTTGTAAAAAGCATGCCCAAGGTATCGAAAAAGCTCTCCAAAAAGGATTACTCACCTTAACGAACCTGCATCACATTTCTAATGGAACTTTATTTCAAAATTAGGTTAAGGAGAGCCGCCAGTGAAATTACGGGTTTATATAGCAAGTCCAACGGAAATGCTCACTTTACGTATTACGAATCTGAATATTGATTCTGCTATGCGAACGCAGCGGCATTCCGTCACCAACATATGACACATTATACCTTGCTGGAAAGGGTAGGAAACCATCTACAATTTGTTTTACATTAGTTCAATACTGAAATGACTTCGGAATGCATTTATGCAACAATAACAAGTAGTTCAAGATGCCATTTGCTTAGGTATAGTCCCGGCAAAAACATTGTTTTCTAGAAAATGGTTGAATGCATTAGGAAATAAATTTCAACGTTAGTCAGAAAATAGTCGTAGCTTCATAACCATGTTGAATTTGGTATTTGGTTACATAAATATGTCGATCGAATAACTTGAAAATCAAACTTGTATTTCTACCAAAACGGAAATAGTTCAGCTGGACATGGTGAGAAAAAAATCTGTCAATGTGTTTATTCATACAACTTATGAATTCTGTATTTTTGTTCTTATATTGGAACATGATTTTTTAATGTAGAGAAAGGGTAAGAGGATGATAGGAATCTAAACTGCTGTTCTCGCTAGCCAAGAGTGTTTTTAACCATTTGGCATCGCCGTTTTGCGGTTTCACTACGTCACAGTTTTTGTATGATATACATATGAACGCAACAATAATTTGACACCTTCATTGTTTTAGGGTAGTTGGACACTCATCTATAGATTAGATGTGAATCTTTGTATATATCTTAATACATTTCTTAATTTCAATCTGATTGTGAGTTGTACCTTTGAGAGCTGTTTGACCATTCCTCCATACAGAATCTTTCAACATTTGTCAGATCCCTTGCAGGCCCATGCATGTGCACTGCACTCAATTCAAATAACAAATTTGTGATCTGGATTTAAGTCTGGTGGCTGGGAGGACCACTGCCATCATGTGGTGTGTGCATGTGCACACACAAACAGGTACGCGCACACACACATGCACACACACCAACAAATTATATTCTGAATTTTTGTAAAAAAGTTAAGTAATAAGTACAAAAGTCCACACATCCACACATGTATCATATTATTTCTGATGTATAATTCAAATTGACTACCGAGCCGATGGACCTTTTAACCTTTATGCATATTACATGCCCTTAGTCAAACTGCTTCTGTCTACTAGAGGGTGTGAAGTATAAAGAGGATGGAAGGATGTAATTTTCTCCTGTACAATATTCTGACAGCTGGTTCTTTCAAATACAGTCAATACAGTAGACTACTTTCAAATGATAAATTGCCTAAATCAGTGGTCCTTAATCCAGGTCCTGGAGAGCCACATAGTATGCTGGCTTTTGTTTTACTCAGCATTTAATTGATCAATTAAAGCAGTTCATTAGGGTTCACTCACCTAACCTCATTTCTTGGGTCCGAATTGATTGCTGATATTCTGGCAAAAACAAAAACCAGCACAGCCTGCGGCTCTCCAGTCCACTGACCTAAATGAACTACAGTTTGCCGTTATTAAATTGACCTTCTTCTTCAAAATCTTGCTTAGGGAAATGAACTAGTAATACATTATTTATTGATAGAAACTGGTCCACTCAGATACATTTCTATCATTTCTTTATTACATATTGCATGACAGCCACTTTTCTATTCTCCTGCTGTGATGCGTGGATGACTGTCACCCTGTTTAACACTAGAGGGCACTGTTATATTGTGAGTCTTCGAGGACTGTCATGTGCTTCTGCATTTGAACTTGAATAAGATGTAGTAAAATACGCAGGTTCAGACCTGACCAGGTACATTATTGTTTAGGGTTTAGTATAGTCGTACTGACAGTGTGACTGACATACTAACCTGATTCCTACAATCCTGTTGATGTAAAAGTCATGACCCAAAGGAACAGGACTCCGAAATACCAGTACCCTTCACTGCAAAAGCCAAAAAGGTTTTATAGATTGCCACAATGAGGTAAGAACTGGGGTAAGAAAGCAAAAAGGTTCATAAAACTAGTTCATATTTTCTGTTTGAGAGAGAAAATATACGTTTTTTTGTTAAACTAAAAGGCTTGTTTAGACAGACTTTTTTGCTGTGGGCCCTCCAATGTCCTCTGAACCAATCGGCATGTCCCTCTTCTCAGCACAGACCCGCACACACACACACAGACACACACACACCCATTCCCTTGATCCCGTGTTTCCACTCTTTGTTCTGTGGGATTAACTCCATTGTCTGTGCCCGGCAACACTGAGTGCTGCCTCCACTGGCAGCTCAGTTTCTCAGCCTGGGGACCATGGCGAGAGGATCAGCTGGTGCCAACAGGAGGACAGAGTTTCACCCCTCCAGTCACCTGTGGAGACATAGTCAGGAAGTCAGAGAAATGGGAATGAGCTTCCAGGGCTTTCCCATGCAGTAGTAAGAGACAATCTCTCTGCGACAGCAAACGCTTCACCTGTCCTCAGAATTGGCAGTCTAGCTTGTACCCACGTGAGAGTAGTTTTTAACAGGACGTGATAATCCCTACCAGCAATATATGATAATTGCTAGCTACAGTGTAATAATCTTTACAGACAGGGTGTGATAATATCTCATGGCAGACAAACCTGTAGGTTGTGAAACATTCGGCTATTCCAACTGCCGCATACAATCACTTTGATTAGCTGTGAGCTTGATGTCTAGACACCAGTCATTTTATTCTGAATGTTTATGTATGTGTTTGGAGAGTGTGCAAATGTGTGCACGTGTGCATGGGATGTGGAAATTATTATTATTGCGCTTTGCGTGCTGAGCACAGAACATGGATTCACTGCATGACTGTGATTTTAGACCCTTTTCTCCCTAGATACAGAATGTGCGAAGATCTATAGAACTTTTCATAGACCACTAGTCTGAGACTTTGTTGACTAGAGAAATCAGCTCTCACCAACTCTCAATAGAAGTTTTGGAGTTTAAACCAGAGAAAAAAAAGATGCATGCATTTCGCTTTCAATTTGTGGAATGATATTCCCTGTGAATATTTGGTTTGGCCTGTGAAGGCAGATAAATTGGGTTTTTATATTATAAGATTTTTTCAGAAGTACCCTCAGAGAGGGTGCATGTGGGCGCCACTCTAAAATGTCTGAAGAAGATCCGTATTGTTGTGAGTGAGTAGAGAGGGGCATTGTGGGTATTGTCTGGGGCAGACTCTGCCCCTATCATGTATGAAGAAAGATTAGGTTCAAAGCACAGATATCAGTGGGGGAGAGACTGCAACCCTCAGCTAATCTGTACACACACACTCATACATACACACACACGCACATGTGCACACATACACACACTCACACACACAAACACAGACATACCCTTGGCCTTTCCCCCCAAATCCCCTTTGATTTTCTTACACCTCTATGAAGCATAGCTATTTACACAATAAATTCGTAGCATATCAAACTGAACAGTATAAAATAGATTTTTATGACATAACTTCTGACCACTCCCAGTCAATTAACATGTTCAGTATCTCATCAACTGAAATCACTGTCAGGAAAATTAAGTTACACCAATGAAATCTCACATAGTGCACAGCAGCTAGTTTCCTGCAAGTTGTTTGGACACTGTAGCTATGGAAACAAGTTACTGTGGATATTCTTTAAAATTAGCTGTCAGAAGTTGCTTAATCTGGCCGTGCATAACTAAATTATGACATGGCTTTTTTTTTTTGTAACCTGTAATAACATTTTAATACCTTTGGACTGTTATGTTATACAGCAGCCAGGCCTATTACGAACACAACCTTAAACAACACAACAAACAACACTACTACAAGTTAACATGGAAAGACAATGATAACACTCCAGGGTTCCATGATTCCATGATTATGACTGATGCTGAACTGAAGGCAAACATTTTACAAAAACAAGTCTTTTTCCATTGTTAGAGACTTGTTTTTGTTAAAGACATTGCTAAAGAAGACTAGACAGGCTGTGCATTAGGTTTAATCTGAAATCTGCACTTTTCTGAGAATGCTTCCAGGTAGTGTAATAAAACAGCAACTGGAAGTTATTTATTTGTATGCAATAAAACACATACTTAAATGTTTGGCTGCACTAAAAGCATTACTTGTTAAACAAAGTCCCCATTTTTTTTTTACACCTGTTTGTTTCCTACAGTCTTTCTTACCCGTCTTTATCAAGGGTGGCGATAATGTTTGAGGACACGGTATGTTTCCTTGGCTAAACAGGACGGCACAACATTTAAATCACATGTCTGAAAAAGTGGGATTGGGAATGCCTCTAGACATGAAATACGATCTGTGTGAGAGTGTTTCTGCTGCGTTCATAGCAGTGCTGTAAACCTGGACGCCTCTCCTGCACAGAGGAATATGAGATGCTGCCGGTTTCTCTGGGTCTCTCCTTAATGGATTCCAGAGAAGTCCTCTACCTGAGATCTCTCTGTACTCTGTGTATCTCCATTGGTTTAGAATCTAGGGATGACTGTCTGATCCAAGAACCACACAGCTAAAGACAGATGTTGATCCCACCCAAGAACTACCAAACTGAACAGACTACACATATGACATGCCGATCTAAGAGCAATCACACAATGAGGACTGACCGCAGACACACCAATCTAAGACAGTGGTTCTTGATAGGACCCAGAGTTTAGAGTATGCTTTTGTATTTACTCTTTGTTCCTGGAGATAAATATGCTTAATATAGAAACTATCATGGTGCGAAAGCAATCATTTTAATTGTGCCATTTCTTTATGATGCAGTTCTGATATACGTATATCATTACAAATATTCTATATATTCCAGTGAATGATCAATTACAAGTACAGTATTATCTTTTCTGTAAGGTCAAATATATTTTGACACTAGTGATGATTGTGAAGTGCATTGCAAACATAAGGGAATACACTTGCACTCTCATATTGTAATATGCTTAAAGGAATGTATTATCAAGTATGGAAGTACACAGAACACAAGTATGCATAATGGCACAGAGCCTATGAGAATTCACCCCAGGCATATATCCGATCCAAGAGTAACTTTGGCAAGAGAACTGAACACGAACATAGCACATTGTGAACCTCAGGCATATACATCCGTTCAAGAGCTACCACACCATAAAACCTGATGACAGCCATAGCACGCCAATCCAAGAAATACCACACTGTGAGCACTGACCTCAGGCATAACACACGAATCTACAGTAAGTGCTCATACAGTATACACTGAGAACGGGCTGCAGGTAAATAATCTGCAGGCAATTGTCTATTTTAAACAGGGCATAGCTATGTTTTATCAAGAAAATTTGGGGGGAGTAACCAGTTTCCCGGACCATCTTATCCTCATGCAATGACCTGAAAAAGAAACGCCAAGTGCTCTTCCTTCCTTTGGCTACAGCACAGCAGAATAGTTTATCATTACCAGATGGGGATTCAAGGTTCTGGATTGATGTGCTGCTATCTAACTGGGAAAAGCAGTTGATAGTTCCACTTGTTCTCTTCTTGTAATTATGCCTTTTGTAAAGACATCCTGTAAAGTCTGAACAAATCGACAACAGAAAGTCCTTTCACTGATTCTATCAGTGACATTTATCCATCTTATTTAAATGAAGCAATTAAGAGTTGCAGAGTACAAATATTGTGTGTTGCACTGTAATGAATCCCAGTTTTAGAGACCGTAAGAACGTTAAATAATGAACAGGGACAGCTAAATATTTGAGTGGCCCGGCTGAATAACGTAGCAGAGTCCTTTCGGTGTTTGCATAACATGCACTGTGAAAGCAGCATAAGAAGAACATTAGAAGTGATATGTGTTCTGACTGTGGCTTTCTCACGCTTGGCCATTTAAATCACACATCTGGTTCTGTCAGCATTCCTCTCCAGGCAGTTTGGACAGGGTCCTTGCAGCCAAACGGCCTTGTACTTAAAGTGGGCAGAATGTAAGCACCTTGTGTAATTATTCTTGTCATTCGATGATGACAGAAGTGGGTTAACATTGTGCTGACTCAGTAATGGCGGAATACAGGGGGGTGTAACAACCTTTTGAAAATCGCAGGTATGCTTTCTGACATGTCCGACACACATGGTTTTTTGAAATAGAACAGACATTGTGCCCTCCTTTAGCATTTTTTAAACGTTATTCTTTAGATATTGAAGGGACCACAGCTCAGAAGGTGCTAGGGTTACATGCAGGCCACCCTATGGACTGTGACACACATCTTGCCAGAAACAGCTGTTTCTCAGCTGCTGGTCTGCCCAAGGTAAATGCCCATGCATTGTACACATATGTAGTCACTGGGCTGTCAGTGGTTCCTGGGGTGTAATTAACCTTAAAGATACTGAGGGCACATAAAAGTAATGAGAGAGGGGTCAATCTTCCATTTTGCCCATATTCGAGAACATAAATTCCCTAACGTCAAACCTAACATTCCACACAGGTGGGCTTGGGAAAGTTGGATTATGGGAATTGCTCATTCTCTAAAACAGGGTGGTTGGGTGCTGCTCAGATTCAAATACAATTTGGATTCAAATATTTTTCCACACTTTACTGAGCTTGTCTGGTGCATAGGAACCTATGAAATACTCCCTGAAATTGCAAACCCCGCCTTCAGTTCCTTCTGGTCGGTTCAATTGCACCAGGCAAGAACAATCGAGCACAGATAAGCATTTGAATCCAAAAGAATTACATATGTGACCCAAGTATGGCGCTGCTGCTAATGGCGCGGCCTGTCTGCTGACCTCAGTAGCCTATCTCAGATTTAGGAGCTGGGGGAGCCTCATCACTCCAGGACAATGTACTTACGCGGTCAGCGCCGCAGGGGCGACCGGGCCTGTGGGCCTGCAGCTGGCAGAACCGGCAGAGGCCTAATCAAATCTGCGGGAGGGAAATTAGATTGGAGACGGGAGGGGAGATAAACACGCACCGCTGCGGACATTAGGCCGGCAGGGACCCAGCTGGAACGGGCCAAAAACAAATACATCATTCTATCAAACGTATGTATCTAAATAGATATACTGAATCTATGCGTTTCCACCGGCGCTAATCTGACATACACGATGTCTAATGTGAGAGTAAATGTTGTAATAGGTACTGTAAATCAATCTCGCTGAGAGTGGGGCGGAGGCCTGTGTTGTTGTGGGACAACCTCTTTGGTGATTGTGATTTTAGCATAAGATCGCAATGACAGCAATTTGGTTAAAATTTGAGGTTAAGAGCACGGTGACAGTCAATTAGGTCACTCCACTGCTTCATCAGAAGTGGACGTCCTGTTCCTGGGCTCTTATGAGCTGTGAGCTCATTTTTCTTGATTTACTGAGTTTCACGCAGACATTCAGCCACAGAGACCACATTCGCTGTACCCACCGCAGTAAACTCTGAGGGAGGCCTTCGGCTGCACAAGAGTGCTGTGTTGAATTATATCCACGTTTTTGGACTAGCCATTATAAACGACTCTCTCAGGCCAATGTTTGCACTCTCTGTCTCTCTTTCTTTCTGTCTCTCTCTCTCTCCATCTCACCCTCTCTATCTCTCTCTCCCTGTCTCTCTCATAAGTAATTTTTACAACACAAACAGAAGGTTTTCTGTGGCCCATTCTTCATCTAGAACCTACAATGTTGCAAGTTACATTTATTAATTGAGACTATTTTACCCACTGAGACCACACACTGGTGCTGGGGCCGCACTCACTCTTGGATTCAGTCAAACACACTTTGCTTGTTTAAGGGCAAATGCAATTCAGTCAGACGAATACAAACATTACTGGATTAATCCAGTGCCATACACATTTCGGTAAAGTCTGCTTTGATCACTATCGGTCAGGATGGCCCTGGAACTAAGAGGTTCCTGCCAATGAAAACAATGCATTTAATGTTTTTCTCCTCAATTTGGAATGCTCAATCACGCTCATGCTGCAATCGAAACAACTGTTGTTGATTTGGCAGAGCGTCTGCGCGCATGTGCTCTCCTCATGTCCTGCTTAGTTTGCTTTAATGGTGGGTAAAAAATGAGACAGGCAACCTGTATGCAATGAAAAATAAAGATTATGAAAGATTATTAATGCTCAGCAGGTGTCGAACGAACGATAGCAACAACAACGAGAAAAGCAACATGCACCAGTGCAGTAGACTTTGCAGCAATACGTTTCCAGGAAGCTGTAATACAATGTATGACATCTGCTAACATTTTGACCGCCTTAATCATCATTAAACATATTCAAGTACAATTTCAAATGAAATACCTCTCAATTCTCTGTAAAACCGTCCTAGTCATAATTTACTGGTGAATCCTACTCTTTGCAGCTGGAATAGCGATTACTCAAAAAAGTAAAATTTTGACTTGTGAAAGCATCTTTCCCTCCTGTTCAGTATTGCAAAAACATACAGTAACTTTCCATTTATCATATGCTCTGCATATGGTGAATGACTACATTATTATTTTTTTAAAGGGGTAAGGAAATGTAGAAGATTTTGGAAGGGGAACATTGCAGTTTGTATGGGGGAGATGCAGTATACTGTAGATTCATTTTGTAAGACTGTGTGAAATCATCCCAGAGACCCTTATCCTGCTGGACTGTCTAATGACAGAGACAGATGGAAATATCCTAAAGAAACTGGGAACTTTAAGAACTTAAAAAACAAACAACCAACCAAATATTGCTTGAATTGTGACTATGGAACATACAGAAATGAAAAGGAACCTGAAAAACTGGTTACAATTCCAAAGAGCAATTTCATAATTCCATAAACCTCCACAAATAACAGAATAAAAACCACACAGAAAAGCCTGTGTGTCTGACAGCACAGTTCTCCAAAAACATTTCAACTTATAAACCTCATAACATTTTAAAAACAGCTTGCAATAAGCTGTACATAATGTGGCCTTAGCAGCAAAATGGGGCAAGTTTGACCCCAATAACTGCTGGTGCAATAATTTTAAGAAGGTATTTTGTAGTATTATCAATAACCAAGTATGAAATCTTGATGAGCACTTGGGAAAATTTACTTTTTGACGACAGTCATCCCCTACACTCCCAAACCAGCAAAATATTCAAGCTAATAAAAAACGTATTTCCTTGAGTAAGGCATTTGCTGAAATTTGGCATGAAAGGTTGTTATTGGAACATATCCAAAGTGGTGTAGGGGGTGATATATAACATTATGAAACTTGTTTACAATGGAAAGAAATGTAGAGTAAATCTGCAACATAAGCAACATAAGAGTGTGTATGTGTGTGTGCGTGTGTGTGTGTATTCAGGATTTGGCAAAAACTGTCCATTAGCGTGGCTTCAGAATGTTGGTTACCAATTTTTTTATTTTGTTATATATTTATTTATTTCTGGGTGACCTCTGTGCTATCTGGTGACTTCCAAATACTGCAAATATCCCAAAATTCTCGCCCCCCTTTCTTTTGCTGAACCTCTCACTCTGCCTCCATTTGGTACTCTACTTTCTTTTGCTCACAAATAGAACCAATACCTCAGTCACTTCACTATCACTCCAAACAATCACAGTGGCAGATCTTGGATGGCAACAACAACAATCTACTGACATTTGCTGGGTGGTAAGAATAAGTGGTGATGTAGGTGTATATGTCTCCTCCTGAGACGGCGTGTAGAGGCACAGCACACTGTGGGGTGGAGTGCCAATGGACAAAGCTGGCTGAGAGAAGGGTGGGATGGGAGGCCTGGTGAAGATGCAAGAATGTACACACTGGCCTCTTCAAGTGGTGCCCAGATACAGAGGTGAAGGAGTCTTTAAAGGTCACTGGGTTCTTGACTCCCCCCATCCCAGAGCGCCACAATTCATCAGGATACAATTCATGCATCAAATCCGCTATTGTACTTTCTGAAAAGACCACTGCTCACACCTTTCAGGTCCCCAGCTTTAGATCCTTGAGCTTTTTCTACAGACTGAAAGAATATCTGGGTGTCTTTGCCTTTTATACTTTTTTTGTATTTCTAGGAGAGACATTAAAATGCAATCCCACTAGCTATCTACTGAAAATCTAAGTAGTTTACCAATGGGAGTATTTTATATGGTAAGTTCATTCACCTTGGGAAAATAATGAGAAACATGTGCCACTCTTAAGATTGTCCTTGCCAATGTTGTTTCCTGGATATCTGAAAAATCTATGAATCACATTACAAAATGTGGTCCGTGTTTGTTTGTCCTAGATTGTGTCTCTGTAAACATGGTTTTGCTTTTTTGCAGGTTCCAGTTTTGCGATACTTTCGATCCTTTGTCGCTTTGTCGCTTTGAAAGAGCACTTACGTATACTGTACCTGTTAAACTGATTGGCATATCCTGTAAGTAATCTCTCCAGTGCCTGCATGTCAGCCTGTTCTGTTGTGAAACACAAGAGCAGAAGTCACCAGCAGCTACATGTTAAAGCCTCATTTCTTTCAGACAGTTGATGGTTCGATTCTGCATGATTTGAAGGCCACCACTCAAATTGTAGGGCGTTGAATAGGGTCTCAGAACAGCATGAAAGCTGCTGTGCTCTGATGTGCGTGATCTTGAGCAGATTGCAAACTCTCCTCAACAAAAGGCCTAAGTCATCGCTTAAGTGGATGGAGGTTGTGCAAGAGGGGAACGAACTGGCCTTTGTGTGGTTCTCTTTTGAAAACCTTAGCAAAACGTTTTGAGGTGTTTGATGGGAATGCTTATATCAGCGCACATCAGCTGGAGATAAGCATCAGGCCTCTGTGTAGCTGCACTGTTCATGCAGGGCTGTGACACAAACAAACCTAATGGACACATTTATCTTTTTTTTTCCAGAAAGCTGAACACAATGTTTTAAAATGCAGGCGCGGGTATTTTGTCTGGTTCGTGTTGCAGTGGCGTGTTCGAGATGATCGAACACGATAGCCTGGGGAGTGAACAGAAAGGGACACGGCGGCTCTTTAATGACCAGCCTGTGATCTCCCTGCGATTGCAGAAGAAGGGGCCAGGGCTGGCGCTCTTTGTGAGTAGGAGGAGATAACTGTGTCAATATGTAAGAGCTGAGAGTGCGATTGGGGAAGGGCTTTCCCTGGCTACAGTATGGGGACGGGTTTAATAAGTGAGAGGGTAGATGCTGTGCCAGGAGGGAGGTGCCTCACGTTTCAGTGGGGAGGGGCTTTCTTTATCAGATGAGGCTGGTGTTTTTGTGCCAGTGGGGATGAGGGTGGGGATGTCTGTGAAAGTTGTATTTCTATGTGATTCCAGCTGTGTTTATTTCAATTGGATACAGCTGTATGAGGTTCCAGTGATTCTCCATGTTGCATGGCACATGCTGTAAGGAAACATATTTGATTGTAGCCTGAAGAAGTTAAATTCATATACATACAATTGAAAACATGAATATACAATTTGGTCTGCCAGTCCTTTTGGCTTTTTTTGCAATAACTGTAAAAGCATTTACTTCTGCAACTCTCACTCTCTCTATTGTTTTCTCATTATCCTTCCCTTCTCCCTTTCTTTCTCCAGCTCTCTCTCGACCCATCCCTCTCAATCTTCCTTCATCTGGCTCTATCCCTCACTCTCTCCCTTCCTGTCCTATCTCTCTTCTTTTTCCTCCATCTCTCCCCCTCTTTAGTCCGGATGGAGTTTACACTCGTGAGAGAGTCTCTGAGTTCAGGAGACGGGAGGCTCAGACGTGACAAAAGACGCCGACTGCAGCATAGACAGGGGCTCACAGAGTGGCGAGACAAAGGCCGCTGTCAAAGCCGCGGCCCCACAGACGCTTTTCATCCTCCTTTTCATGCGCTTTCAGCAGACAGATTGTCTGCGTCTTCATACAGACCTACTGTACGAGCTGTGCAAAGGCCATTTTGAGGCTCTTCTGTATATTGCCACCTGTTACTTTTCAGTATTATGTGAGACTTATTTGGTGGTCTTATGGTTGTCGTGCAGTGATTGGCAAAAAAGATATCTTGCATAGTTTTTTCATCATCCTCTGAATGTATATGCAATCTCAGCAGAAAATGCCTTACTTCCTGACAAACACTGAGGGCAAACATAGGAGGGAATGACCTATATGGAATTTCGGATTGTGTAGGAACATGGACGCCATTCATATTCAGCATTATCCATAGACGAGAATTGTCATTGACACCGCGGCACCATATATCTGTTTTAATGTCATTTTAATGAAGAATGTGGTGTGTAAGGTTTCGACAGTCGGATGCGTTCCCTGCTGGCCTTTTTGCGCATGTCTGACAATAAGGAGGCAATGGGGATCAGGCAGGAATGTGGCTCAGCCTTGCTGTTTAAATGTCAGAGAGCAGAGATTCAGGCTGCTTTGATTCACTGCCTGAATGCTTAGAGACACCTTTATCTCCCGGTGTGTATGCCTGCTCCTCTCCTCCCAGCGGCACTTTATGAAACCCAGGGAAACTAATGAAAGGGTGAAACAACTGGAGGAAACACAGTATGTAAGAAACGAGGAAAACCAGTCTTGATAGACATCATTTTGCCTGTGTTCATAGGACAATGTAAAGTTAAGTGCTGAAGGTCCTCCCCCACACCAACAGAACCTCCTGCAGGTTTAGATTGATGGATACGACGACATAAATTAACACCTTGTCAACCCCTCATTTGACCTCTTTTAGATGAATGATCCACTTCTATTGCCCCCTGGAGATTAATATGTTTGAGGATTTCTTTGAAGTGGTTGTTTAGCCAGTTGTTCATTCAGTGGGGTGAGGGTTTATGAATTTCATCTAGGCTCCTCTTTCATTCGTGGACCCTTCAATAAAACAAATCACTTTGTTTTTAAATTGTCCTTTGTAATGTCAATGATTCCCATAAGAACATGTGCTAGATATTATTCTTAAAGAAATGTAATAAAAGTATCTGAATGTGATTTCTTTTGAACAAGACAGGAAATGGCTTGTCCTCCCACCCAAGAAACACTTGGTAACACTGAAGTGGGAAAATGAGAGCTGAGTCATTGAAGACGAGTGTAGGGAGGAGTGCTGGGGAGAACCTCTGCTTTATGCATGTCCAGGGGTGGATAAGAGACACCTGCTGGGAAGGCCCAGCTGTGTCGCCGGCCTCGTATCTGCCGGAAATGCCACCGTTGACGTGACCGGCAGACCCACGCGTCTGTCTGCTGCTTTTTAAAAGGGTTTTGTTCCCTGGTTTCAGCCTTGCACCTGGGCTGTTGCCATGGGACCGTGTTTCCCAGGTACCCGTTTGGACACATGGTCAGACTCTCCCCCTGGTTCTCAGAGGGCTCTCGCTGGAAACTCTCACATTTGAAAAACCAGAAGAAAAGAACAAAAAATAATATTTAAAGTGAAGGCGTGTCTCCGTGCATAGCAGGCATGTTTTATCAGGAATTTTCTTTGAGATTGAGAAATAATTGTTACGAAATACAAATTCAGTTCTTTCATGCAATCTCGTTTTCACACCAATGCAGAAAAAAACAACTAGATTACTGTATGCTTGTGACAATGTGTGCATTGTCCCTCCCTGGCTGTTTCCTCTTCACAGATGCACGCGTAGTCATAATCTCTGAAAGCCTGTTGAAAGTGATTAAAGTGTATCTTCGCTTTCTTGTCAGCTTTGATATTCAAATGATGATAAAAACAGGACCCTGATGTTTGATGCTGGGCAATGAAGCACAATAATCTAATTTTGTCTAAAACAATTGTCTAATTTGGCGGTGTTGGGAAGTCGCAAGAATGCAGAAGGTCAGCACACTGCCCCCTGTGGACAAGATGTGCAAGTGGAGCGGAGATTCTGCAAATAATTCCATGCTTGAGTGCTTTGCATTATCAGCTTCCGTTGTATCAGCTCCCCTTGTGGTAGGGTTTAGATCCCTGTCAGTTTCACTGTGCCAGTACTTCCTCTGTTACTGCCCCTCGGGTCTGGTCCCTTCATTTCGTCATCTCGTCATTTGACTTTTCTCATCAATCCAACATTATCGGATCACGAGGGTGCAGGCTAACACGTGCATCCGCAGAAGCCCGTGCGGCCAACTATTGTCTACACTGCAGTCACCAGCTGCAGACATTGCATCAGACCTGCATAGTGTTTGTCTTTGTGTAGCCAGCAGGATCTGCATTGATTGGAGGAGCCGGTAGTATGTAATGGTGGGGGGTGTGGGGTTGGTGTCCAATGGAAACTCTCCTACCCTGTGCAACACTGTGGGTCCAGACCACAAAGCATGCCATCTATGTGACCAAACCAGAATGCCCACCCTTTCATTTTTTGTCATTTTCCACATTGAGAAATATGGCTTAACACAGTGCTAAATGGTTACATCTAAACTACTGACTCTGCTCTTGGGGAGCTGCAGGGTGGCAGGATTTAATTTTCACCTTAAGTTCAGCAAATTGAAAACAGGTCAGGTGAATTAGATGTATAAACCTAATAGAACTATGCAGGAGAGTAAATGCTCAGTTCTCACAATCAAACTGTCTTTTGTTCATATGTACATAGTACTTCCCACGGTGACAATAGAATGGTGTGGGTGGAGCTACCACGCTAGCAGGGACAAATTACCATTTGTCCCTGGAATGACGGTCACAAAAATGACGATAATGGGGTGAAATGCTTATCGAGACCAGACTGATTGGGTTCTGGAGAAGACTCTTCCTCCATTGTGTCATCTCCTAATGTATCCTGTTTGTTCAGAACTCACATGTGGAGAGATGTGGAGGGAAGAGTCACCTCTCAGCATCACAGAAATTCTACCTCACACTATTAAAGGTCTGCCTCACAGAACAATCTACGGACAGTATATACCCGAAGCATGTATAGACACACCTCAGCATACAGCAGACCTCACGCTATATAAGCTTTGCTTTGACTATATCAAGTATATTTCACAGTACAGCAGGCCAACTTCACATTATAGCATGTTGATCTAGCACTGCAGCAGGCATACCAAACACTAAGTAAATTTTTCTTATGCTACAGCAATTTTGCTCTTCTTTTTTACAGCCATTTTGAGTCATCCTCTTCTAGCAGACAGGAATTCAGATGCCAGTATATTCTCCTTATTAGGGGCTGCTGTCCTGGACTTCCCTAAACAAAGCTGTCACATCTTTTTAAAAACATGATTAACTAAAAAGGATGGGTTAGTGTTCCATCCATGACAAAGCTTTTTAAAAAAAACGAGCAGAAACGGTCGTGTCCGAATGCAAGACTCCACCGACCGGGTAAAAAAAAGGGTGGATGAGGGTGGGGGTTCCTTGTCAGCTCAAATCGAAGACGGAAGAAGACATGAATGATTACATTCATAGTATCCACAACAGCCATTTTTGGGCCTCTCTGCTGCTGTGACCGGAGGGAGCCTCGGGTTTGCCAGCGACGTGAATTTTCAGACACGTCGGGAAGCCGGCGAGGGTCTCCCCCCCCCCCCGGTCTGCCACCCCCACCCGTGAGCAGAGGCGGGTGGGCAGAGAGACCGGGGCGTACGTGCAGACCGGCAGCGCCTCCTCTCCCGCTCTCCTTGTGTGCCTGCCATCGGCCCACTTTGGAGGCGCTGAGCCTTTGTTTCCCTCACACACTGCACAGAGAAACAGGCCCTTCTCCCGGGCCCATTAATGGTAATCTCATGCAGCCCACGTCACTGGCTGCATAATCACAGCTTGGCCCCTGGGAGCTGCCATTCAAAATCTGTTTGACCACATCCCCTCTTTTCCCTCTTCTCCCACTTTTTACTGTTATTATTGTTATTGGCATGACTTTACCTACTGTAGTCACACATATACTATTTTGACCCTCGACTGGGCTCCATGGTATTCCTCCTTCACTCAGTTTTTCAACCGTTGTTGTTATTGTTATCGTTTTTTACCCATTCAAGCGCTTCAAATCCAACTTTGACTTCCGAGAGTGCCCGAAAGGTTTGGGTTGGTTTAGTTCTATGCATGTTGCTCTGTACAGACGAAAACCCCAAACTTTGATCTCGTTGATTCAATAAGAGCTTTGTTAAACCCTGCATTTCAGCTTGAAATTAAAGTGTGTGTGTGTTGTACTTCAAAGGCTGTTCCCATAATTGATGTGAAGTTCAGATGGTAAAATTATTCAGGGCAGTTATTAAAGTTCATCTAGGGCTGATTTCACATGTGTTAATCGCCTAACCCCGGAAATGAGGCCTGTCGTGTCTTTGATAAAAGTAACAAATGATTTAATTAAGTTGGAGAGCACTGCATATGACATCTGTGTTTTCATGCTGTGGGCTTGCCCCAGAACCTCACTGTCACCCAGCCAACATGCCATGTGACCATGGAATCAGTGCTGCTGATCAAACTATCAATGCTCTTTAACACAGCTGTGGATCACAAATAGAACTTTCCTCCACACAGAGGCACCACCAGGGTAATGGGCCCCAGAGAATCTTATTTCTATAATATTTTTTGAGGGCCACTGTCAGTTAGGGCCCTTGGAGTCATCCCAACATTCCCCCCATAGAGTGGCGCTGCCTCTCCAGCACAGTGGATCATAAAAATGTGATCCACTGTGCTGGACTCTCTTCTCTAGCACTGAATCACCTTCTCTCGTGGCACAGGATCACATGCAGATCTCTCATGTACAGTAGAAGATCACATATACAGTAGGTATATTCTCGACAGCTTTGAGGATCACACACACAGAGATCTCTTCTCCATGGCTATTGTTCACACGGCTCTATATAAATGTAATGAGTGTGCCACACCTGAATAAAACTAAAAGCTGTGTTTGTCGTCTACACAAACTACCCCTGAGGAAACCTCATTTGTTCATGAAGATTTAAGATTTTGGTGCGAATACAAATATGAACACAACCAGAACGAGGACCCCCAAAGGGACAGGTGAAGGCGAGACCTCAGTTTTACTGAGCTGCTTTGACTCAGTTACCCATTCCTGTTTACCTACCACTTACTTATATCACGTGTTTCATGAGTTATCCTTCGATCTCCTTTTCAATCAGATCAGATGGCAGTACACAGGAGCCAGTGCTATCTGTAATGTGGCCAGCAGGGGGCATTGCAGGCCCTTCCTGTCAGCTGATATCATACCCAGCTGGAAAGGGGCACCAGGCAAACACAAGGGCGAGAGAAAACAAAAGCACACATACAAACAGGGACATGGAAGAGCCTGTTCATATGTGTCTTGAGCAGAAATCATTTTGAGCTCCCTTCCAGACAGCAAAGTTCTAACATGCATGAAAACTGCGTAGTATACTGTGCTGGCACGAGCCATTGAGGTCAGAGGTAAAATATTAAACGCACACAGGTCTGCAATTTCTAGCTCTGGAATTAGAAGTCTGGCCTAACTCAACAAACCGTCACATGGGAGTCAGTGTGAAAAATAAAATACAGTAAATGTGTATGACAGAGATTAACATTTGTCCTTAACTTGGCCCTTTCCTAAATTGATTGTCCAGAAAGAGTGAGAGAGCGAGAGAGAGGAGAGAGGGGGGGAGGGGGTAGAGAGGGAGAGAGGAGAGAGGGATGGAAGAGGGGAGTATTCTCAGAATGAAGCACGCTCTAACCAGACCCCACACTCCAGAAGTCGTATTCATTCAATGTCCGTAGCTGTATTTTCCTATTTTCCTTATTCCATGAAGTGCTTCTGTGATTCTGTGAACAGAGGCCACTTCACAAATGATCTTTGTCCCTTTCGCTGTTCTTTTATCGGTGGAAGTTCGCTCTCAGGGCTCAGACGGGCTCACCTCTGTGTTCAGTGTACTTTGGAAGACCTCTGAAAACAGGCTGATAAGAGGCGCTTGGGCTGCGGGGAGGGAGGAGATGAGAGGAGCGCGGAGAAATGCCGTCGCTCCTGAGGCTCTCCAGCCTGACACGCTGGCCTAATTAGTGAGAACAAGAGACGGACAGGTTTTTCTGGAGAAACTTTTTTTAGGGGCAGGAGACCGGGGGAAGGGGGGGGGGGGGTTTAGTTCTTTGTACTTTCACACCATTCACACCACATCCCATCCGGGACATCCGCTTTTTAAACTCTATCCGCTTTGAGATCAGACGGGACGATAAAAAACCGTCTGCGTTTCTGCCGCGAGGAGAGAGAAAAAAAAGCAAGAAAACAGAAACCCAAATGAGTCGTATTGTGTTGATGGGGAAAAAGCAGAGAGTGGAAAACTTTGATTAGGGACGAGCTCAATGATATGGAAGTGTGCTGCAGTAGATTCTGGTCAATGTCTCTGCAGCTCAGGGCCATATTCTGTACTGTTCTATCAGAACGTGGCTGGGGTCAGTCATGGAAGATGCCAACAATCCCGCACCAGCATGGCAGAAATTGTGACCTGAGGATAGAATAACATATTGGATTATGAGTAGAACTGAGTTATGTTGCCACATAAAAAGTAATATATAAATCTGATAGTTAATACACAACGAGCCAGTTTCACAAACACATTAAGCCTAGTCCTAGTCTAAATTAAATTATTATCCATGAATAACTCAACTTAAAGATTAATACTGTATGTGTCTTTGAAACAGATGTGTTAATATGCACTGAGGATAAATGCTCTCTTCCCCCTCAAGTATCAGTTATCAAGGTTCCTCTTGTTTTACTATTGCTTAAAACTAAGCACAATGGTACATAGCTGAAATGATAGAAAATAAAGTCTCTGAACGGAAAAATAAATCTAAAAATAAAAGCAAGTGAGCTTGTTCCACCCCTTAATATATTTATACTCAGCCCACTAGAAGGACATTTAACCTGATAGCATGTACTGTCTGGTACCTTTGTGTTTGGTCTGTTGTCCAGATTGGTGAATGGTTGTACTTACAAGGAGTAATGCCTGTCTATTAATGGCACTGCTCAAAATCCTTGTCAGTGAGCACTTTATAAGGTAGGCCTGTATGCCAGCTTATTAATTCAAATATTTAATCAGTCAATCAGGCAGCAACTAAATGCATAAAAGCATGCAGATGTAGTTAAGAGGTTCAGCTGTTGTTCAGACCAAATGTCAGAATGGGGAAGAAATGTGATCTAAGTGACTTTGACCATGGAATGATTGTTGGTGCCAGACAAGGTGGTTTGAGTATCTCAGAATCTCCTGTGATTTTCAAACAATGCACAACAGTCTCTGGACTTTGTAGAGAATGGTACGAAAAACAAAAAACATTCTGTGCGCAGCAGTTCTGTGGGCAAAAATGCCTTGTGAATGAGAGACATCAGAGGAGAATGGCCAGAATGGTCGTATCTGACGAGGAAGGTAACAGTAACGTAACCACGCATTACAATATGATATGATATGCAGACGAGCATCTCTGAACACACAAGACTTCAAACCTCTCTAAGTGGATAGGCTACAGCAGCAGAAGACTTAATAAGTCTAAAAAATAAGTCTAATAAATACTGTACCTAATGAAGTTTTCACTGACTGTATAATTATGAACAATGAAAAACTGCTTGCATTTCTGTTAACACATATTTTTAATCATCAGAAGGATTTGGAGCTTAAACATATTTTGTAATGAGAAATTTACTAAACATAAAAGGTTTTTCCATGACACAGATGTTAAACCGTAATGGTACACAGTAGGCTAATGTCTCGCCTGGAGTTTGGTCCTCACAGCTTGTCTGCCTCTGTAATCAAAGACACAGTTCCCTACAGATGGCCACTTTTCCCACTGAACTCTGGGAAAATGTGCTCGAGTAGGGATCTGCCTTAATGGTGACCAGATGTTTCCGCTTGCTCTGATTGGCTGGGAAAGGGAGGTCAGCATGGATGGGTCCTGCTACAGGCGCTGGGTTGGCGAGGAGTCTGGGAGTTCTGCAGGTGTTTGGTGGAGGCTGATATACTGTGCTCTGGAGAGGTGCAGGAGAAATATGGCCACAGCTGTGCACAAGGATTCAGAGCAGCTGATCTTATCTCCTGTGCAGCAGCCATGTGCAGTAGCTCTGCTTAGTCACTGTATATTTATCCATGCATATCTCTCTCTCAGTATATATACATACGTATATACCATATATATTTCTTTTTCCCCAGAACTCTGCAGGCTCTTTTAGGTACTTATTAGCAAGCTGTAACCTGGCCATCCTGTTTTCGCAGCTTGATAATGCATCTTGCCGTGTAGCCACTGTAGTTCTGTGTTCTGCAGATGGTAGTCACGGACACATCCACACCTGACTGATGAAGAGTGCTTCCGATCTGATAGACAGGTGTTTGGGGTTTTTTCTTCGTTACGGTGAGAATTCTTCATTCATGAACTGTAGAGGTCTTCTTCGGCCTACCAAGCCATTTGCGATTAAGGCACTCGCCAATGCTCTGAATCATGTTCCAAACAGTTTATTTTGGTAAGTCTAAAGTCCGCAAATCCATTTGTACCAAACAATGGTCCCTTAAAATTGGTCTGACTACATATAAAAAGTTCTGTAATTTCAACATGGTGAGAAAATGTATGAAAACTTTAACCATGTGTGAATTGCTTGATTACCGTTTAATCTATCTAAAATTGCAGAGTACAAATCATGAAATCACGTAATGTCTTTTGTCCTAGACATTACAGCCACACAGACACACACACACACAGTCAAACGTGCGCACACACACGCACGCCCAGTTGGGCAGACATTTGAGAAATGAAATGACCCCAGATGTACCCATGACAGGAGACAGCTGCCGGCAGACACTTCAGAATCATGCAGCAGGGGTGGGAAGAAAGCCATAGGGAAGCTTTACAGCCCCTCTCTGAGACAGAGCCTGCCACATGTGCCTGCTGTGGTAAACCAGCATGCACAACATCAAAGGGCCCTGTCTGCACCTTTCTGCGAGATCACGGTTTTATGCCCGATGGTGTCGGTGAACTCACAGCGAGTGCATGTGTGTGTGCCTGTGTGTGTGTGCCTTCATGCATGCATGTGTGTGCGCCCGTGTGTCCGTGTGTGCATTCATGAATGTGTGTGTGCGTGCATGTGTGTGTATGTGTGTTTGTGTATGCGGAGGTGGTGTCTTGCAAAACAAACAGACATTCCACACGTGTGCCCAGCCATCTGCGGTTGCGTCATTTCAAATTACGGCATCAGACACCACTAATAAATACCAATAAGTTGATGTTTCTGGTGATCTTAAAAAAAATTGTTCTGAGTTCTGTTGTTTGCCTGCTCCTGATGCGAAGTGAAAATCAGACAAGAAATGTATCGCATTGACACAGGAAACATGGAGCAATAAGATGGGAGATGCACAGGGAACTGAGACAGGATACTGTGCGTATAGAACACTGAGACCATTGAACCACAAAGTCATATATTCATCCGATGGTCATCTCTGTATTCGTAATGTTAGAAGTTTCTGGCATAACTCAATCTCAAGGTTGCTCTCTACATGCTTGCTCATTTTGAGAATCATGAGTGAATGTCCTTCAAAACAAACATATATAGCTTGCACAGCAGCAGAGACTGCACAGTAAAATCCTGTTGCCCATCAGATCCCCCTACAGTAAGAAAGTAAGGAGGACCCCAGGACCATCTGGTTTGTGTATAGAACATCTGTGACGTGGAGCACTGAAACAGAAAACATGAAACACTGAGACTAATCTGTTCCCTGAGGGGGAAGGTCAGAGCCCGTTGCTGCTTTAACTGCTATCAGTTCTGTGGCCTCTTGAGAACTTAGTTCCCTCTGCAAATGTACAAATATTTAGTCTCAAAATATCAGTGCAGCAATGGGGTGACTTTTGTGAAATATTGCGCATTCTGCAATCCTGCTTAATTTTTGCACATTTAGCATCGCCAAATGTAAAAAAAAGAAAAAAGAAATCACTACAATTGTTAAAGGCATACTATTCAGGATAGATTTTTACCATGAAAATATCATAAAATAACTATGCTCAGTCATATCTATGATGCATTGGCAATCTCTGTGTTTGCACACATTTGCCAAATCTGTGCTCCTCTGGCTGCCATTTCTTCTACGTTTTGTTCTGCATGTTTCTTGGCGTGACACTCTTCTCTGTGTGGGGAGGGCTGGGCTTGGCTACTGTGAGGTGGGATCTGGTTTCAGTGGAGCATTTGTAGCTAGCTATCTATCTACTGCAATGGCGGAGGTAAAGAAGTACAGTGAAGCGAAACTACACGGCGATAGGTCTTGTTCAAAAGCCAGAGACAACCTTGGAATAGCTTTTCCTTAATAGTAACAGTTGAAGTTGGCCAAGGCGATGAAAAGCACAGCAGAATCGGTATGTTTTCTGTTGGACCTATAGGTAACATTACCTTTAGTGATCCATCTAGCTAGACTTGCTGGACTTGCTGGAGTGGGTGTAGCCACAGCATGGCTACAAATCCTGCATAGTTTACCTGTAAATGTAAATATATAGAAAATGTGGAAGTTCAGCCAATATCCAAGATATATGCATGGCTAAATGGAATGTTCGCACATCTTTTTGTAGGGTCGGGGACTGGCGGAGAGCCAAGAGCGACTAAGGGTAATCCCTTTAAAGCGAACGCGAACGTGTTCGCCACAAAACTCCAGAAGGTAAATGAAACAGAAAAGGTCTGGAGACAACTCCGACCAAAATAAAAGGAACAGCCCAAAAAAACCGGCTACCAGAAAATAAAGCAACCCTTGAAAACCAGGGCGAACAACCCAACGAAAAGGAGTGCTAAAACTGAGCACTGAGCACCCGGACCGGGGACAAAATAAAATAACAACCTAGTATAAAAGACTAGGCGAGAAAACAAAGAACCTTGTGTCGCAGCTCAGGAAAAACACAAACCAAAAATACAAATACCGGGGACAACGTCCCTCACCCGCAAGCTCACACGAGCTGTAAAAGAAAACAAAACAAAACCTTACAGAAGGCGTCAGCCGTGCACACAGCACCAGCTAGCTGAGCGTCCTCCTTACCCTATATATTTTCTTTCTTATTTCTTTTTTAAATCAGACAGCAAAACCAGAACTTGCACGATACCTGACTCATAAGAGTCTTACCGCGTGCATACCGGCTTGGTATCAGAGCGCACAGTGAATACCAAAGCGCCGACGGAATGCCAGCAAGCCCTTTAAATACCCACCGGAGGTAGGCTCCCCTGGCACTAATGAGGGCCAGGTGAAAATAATAATAAGCCCCTGGTGGCCACACCCGGTGATACCTCCCAACCCTGACACTTTTAATATTACTCTGCGTTTGTAGATCACCATTATCTACTTCGTAACCAAAATTAACGTAACTTAACGTTATCATGATCTTACCGCTAGTAGCCTACGAAACTAAAACAAAATTAGTGATTTTAAAGTGCCCCTGGGGAAGAGCGAAGAAGGAGACGACTGGCCGCACCTACCCTGGCCGAGATGCAAGGCACAGAAGCAGAGGAGGGATCCCGAGTGATGATGGTCATCACCGAGCTGGCACAGTCCCAGCCGGCCCTGCAGGAAGCAGTGGTCGAACTCGCCTATCCCCATGCGATGGATCGAGACGAACCCCCCGAGACGTCTTGACGAAGATGACGGGCTACGATGACGTTGAGGCGTACCTCCATGTGTTTGAGTGCGTGGCTCAACACAAGGAATGGCTGGGCGGCCATACTAGCCCCCTTCTTGATGGGGGAGGCCCAACAGGCCTACCGGGATATAGCCATGGCTGACACCACCGACTACCTCAAGTTGAAGAAAGCTATCCTGACCCGATATAGGTTCAGCTTACCCGCAAGAGCCCAGCGATGACCCAAATCGCCGGGGCAGATCCAACGCAGGGAGACCACAGCCTGAGTGGAGATGCTACAACTGCGGAGAGGAGGTGCATCTAGCCAGGAACTGCCCCGGGAAGGATGTGTCCATGCCCACTGCCAGTGGTTCCAGCAGCTCAGCGCACCCCTGCCTGTACCTGACCACCTGCTGAGCTCATCAAAGCAGAGTACGGAGGCCCCCAGATTCCCGGTACGAGTGGGGGGGCGGGACACTGAAGCAGTGCTCGACTCGGGCAGCGTCATCACCCTGTTGCGACCAGACTTTGCGGGAGAAAAGAGGGGTGAAGAGGTGGCGGTGGCGTGCATCCATGGGGACACCAGGAAATACCCCATGGTGTGGGTGGACCTAATCACCCCACGGGGAACACACTCGGTGAGAGCGGGGGTGGTACCAAATTTACCCATGGCAGTGTTAATGGGAAGAGACTGCCCGTTATTCCAGACCTATTGGGAGGAGGGGCCCCGGCCTCTGAAGGAGATGAGGCCACGACAGCCCTGACGGGCTGCCCGCCGTACCCCCCAACCAGTCTGGGCAGTGATGTCCGGGGACAGTGAAATAGAGGCCCCGCCACCAGAGAGGGAACGCCGACCAAGCACCCCGGCCACCAGTGGAACCGTCACCGCTTCTGAGAGAGAGCTCGGGGAGGCCCCACCCCCCGAGAGAGAAGTCCGCCTGGCCTTCTTGAATGGCCAAGAGACAGATCAGCGAGGAGGTCGAAGCACCCACTGGCTTTGGCATTGGCACTGCCCAACTAAATGAGCCAAAGTTTGCTCAAGCCTGGAGAGACGTCCGAGACATTAACGGGGTGCCACAAGGGGCAGTGAGTACACCACCTTATCCCTTCTTCAGAGTAAAGCATGACCTGCTTTATCGTGTCTGTAACCGACAGGGGGAGGAAGTCGAGCAGCTGCTTGTCCCACAACCGTTTGTGTCCCGAGTCCTCTACTTGGGGCATACTCACCTGCTGGGAGCACATTTAGGAGTGGAGAAGACCTACGAGAGGATCCTGGGGTGGTTCTATTGGCCGGGGATGAAAAAGTCTGTGGAGGACTACTGCTGACACTGCGCCATGTGCCAACTTCACAGCCCTAAGGTAACCCTCCAAAACCCACTAATCCCCCTGCCGGTCATCGATGTACCCTTCAGGAGAATGGCAATGGACATCCTGGGGCCCTTACCGAAGTCCAGCTGGGGACATCGGTATATCCTGGTGATACTGGACCATGCAACCCGCTACCCAGAAGCTGTCCCGCTCAGGACGGCGACAGGAAAGGTGCTCGCCAAGGAGTTGTTCCTGCTCTTTAGCCGGGTCGGGATACCGGAGGAACTACTGAAGGATCAAGGGATGTGCTTCATGTCAGAGGTCCTAAAGGAGATGTGCCGGCTGCTGCACGTGACCCAGCTGTGGACCTCCGTCTACCACCCCCAAACCGATGGGCTTGTGGAGAGATTCAACAAAACCCTCAAATCCATGCTGAGGAAGATGATCGATACCGACGGTAGGGACTGGGACCAGCTCCTCTTTTCGGTCAGAGAGGTACCCCAGAGCACGACTGGCTTTGCCCCTTTCAAACTATTATACGGCAGACGACCCCAGGGATTACTGGACCTGGCAAAGGAGGCCTGGGAGCAGCAACTGTCCCAAAACTGCAGCCTGATCGAGCACGTGGAGCAAATGGACCAGTGGATGGCCCAGATCTGGCCCAAGATGAGGGCCCAAATAAAACAGGCGCAACAAGAACAAGCCAGGTTGTATAACCATGGAGCACAGGTGAGAGAAATCGTCCTGATCCTAGTCCCCACCAGCGAGTGTAAATTTCTGGCCTGATGGCACGGGCCGTATGAGGTCGTGGAGCGCACGGGACTGGTGAACTACCGGGTGAGACAGCCGGGGCGACGACACAGCCTCCAGATATACCATGTTAACTTGATGAAGAGGTGGCACGAGCTGCCCCCAGCTCCGCCCCCAGCCCTCTCCGCCCAGTGTGTCCCACCACCGACCCCTGACGTGAGGATTGGAGAGCAGCTCACCTCCCGACAGAAGCAAGCGCTATGTGAGCTGGTGGACCGGAACCGGGACATCTTCTCGACTATGCCTGGCCGTACCCACCTGGCGGTTCTGTAACGACTTCCGCCGGCCAAACGATATATCCCTATGTGACACGTACCCAATGCTGAGAGTGGACAAACTCATTGAGCGGCTGGGACCCGCCCTATCATCTGCACCCTGGACCTGACGCAGGGATACTGGCAAGACCAGGTGTTGCGGCCCCACCAGATGTATGCGGCAGCCAACCTAGACGGCATCATCATCCACAGCACCGACTGGGACAGTCATGTCGGCAGAGTCAAAGCTATGCTGATGTCACTGAGGGAGGCCGGGCTGACGGCTAACCCTGCCAAGTGCCGGCTCGGATTGGAGGAAGCGGCCTATCTTGGCCACAATCGGGAGGGGATGGGTGAAGCCCCAGTCGAACAAGGCCTAGTCACCTGGCCCCAACCGGCCACAAAGAAGCAGGTGAGAATGTTTCGGTACTAATCACCCCCGATTTTCAGAAACCCTTTGTGCTGCAAACAGACGCATTGGAAGTGGGCCTTGGCACAGTACTGTCACAGATCCAGGACGGAGTGAAACATCCAGTGATGTACATCAGTCGGAATCTCCTCAGCCACAAAAAGGACTACCACACAGTCGAGAAGGAATGCCTTCCCATCAAATGGGCGGTATGTAAATTACAGTATTACCTGCTCGACCGTGAGTTCTTGTTGGTGACAGATCACGCCCCCCTAAAATGGATGTACCTTAACCGGGACAGAAATGCCCTAGTGACCCGCTGGTTTGTGGAGTTGCAACCCTACAGGTTCAAGGTGGAGCATCGCGCTAGGAAGCCCCACCAGAATGCCGATGCACTATCCAGGAGAGAGGATGACCAAGGGACTGACGCTCCCGCCCGAGGCTTGGAGCTGAGGGGGGCGATATGTGGCGCCCCTGCTCCTGCATGTTGCGCCACCTTGGTGGAGAACCCCGGAAGGACCCACACAACGCAGCCACGCAAGCGTTACGCATTGGGAGAGGTATGCGAAGGAGTATATTTTCCCAGGGAGGGGATGGGGAGATCAGCACCCTGGAGAGAGATCCCTCTACCTGCAGTCCAGGACCCCGGACAGCGCATGTGAGTGAACCCTGTGGATAAAAAAAAAAAATACGGACACAGCTGCAGCCCTTTTCCCTATCAAGCAGGGGAAGATATTTAAGGCGCGGTCAAGGCTACAAGCATCACTCGGCGCCTATCCCGAGAGAGTGAGGGGCAGAGGCAGAGAGAGGAGAGTCAGCCCTGCACCGAGTACACAACGGACCGTCTATGCCCTGCCATACAGACCCTAGGAACCGGCCCTGAAGGAGACCCCACCTTCCCAGACGGCAACCAAAAAACCCGGAACCTGATGCTGGACACGTGAGCTTGAACTTACCCTGTACCTCTGTGCTTTCCCCCGGCCCTGACGTGGCCCAAGAGGGAAGGAGGAAGGAGGCCCTGAAGCATACCCCGATGCTTGAAGAACTTTTGTTGATTTTGCCTGAATGGCAAAATCCCTTTTATTTCTCCCGTTTTACCCTATCCTTGCCCTGAGGAGGGGGGGGGGGGGGCGCTATCACCAATACCCTGTGAAAAAAAAGAAGGAAAGCACAGAAAAAAAAATGTTCTGATAATTTCTGACTCACATGTCTGGTTTTCAGCTGTGCCCGCCCACTGCACCTAAGGACCCACCACTAGGTGCCACACATTGCTTAGCTAATGTTAGTGCAGTGGGGATACATTATTGCAATATTTGGCAATGCCAAACATGCATTAATTGAACAGGATTATAGAACATACAACATTTTACAAATGGCACCCCACATGCAGTAGGCTGTATAAAACTGAGGCAGCCTATTGCATGAGACAGCTGAGGACAAGCACACCGTCCAAATGTAAACCACCACAAGACAAAGAGAAGATGCTTTACTGTCATCAAAATTAAAAGGCTTTCACCGGAGTCCATTGAAATATATGGGGCTGAGTAGCAGAGATATCCTGGAGATATTAGGCAGACGTTTTTCTCTCTCTCTTGCTCTTTTACGCTATGAGACTCACTCCACTACCCCAACATTCCATCACATACTCCAAATCGCACTCTGTCAAGTGCACACTCCAAATTGCACTTCACTAACTGCACACTCCAGTGACTCAACACTCCAAGCAGCATCTGGTGACCCTACTCTCGGCAGCCGTATTAGGGCATTTGTTGTACGGTAGGTATGTATCTCTGGAAGGCTCACAGTTTGGTATCAAATGCGATTTAGGGTGCTAACAGCTGGAGTGGGAGCAAGGGGACCCCTGTTCATGCTTTCAGTTGCAGCTGCACCTGATAGCCTGCCAACACAGCTGAGACTTACAAGGACCCTCCCCCAAAACCCCTCCGCCCAACATATCCGAGGAAAGTTGGTCAAAATCTGTAATCTTTATTTCTTGGCAAGAAATCCACACCTGGATCTGTTCCAGCAGGACTAACAGCTCAAAAGTTGGAGCTCAGTTGCAAATTCAGTCATGCTTTCTGGGAGAGCCCTGGCTGTTCCCGTGTTAAAATGGAAGAAAACGATTACTGTTACATGCAATAACAATAATCATTTTGAATTCGTTACAAGTCTGTCATTTCCGCACAGTGATTCTCTGTCTTTATTTTCAGTTCTGAAGACGCGTCCCTCTTCTGATGAAAGCCTCGTCTGACATAAAATTCTGGACCTGGGAAATGGATTTTATTATTTTATTCTGTAATGAATGAAGATTGTAGACAGGAAATAGAACTAGCTCTTTCTGTTTCTGAATTCTAATTTAGTCTTTGAGGAAGTATCAAACAGCAAAAAAAGAAAGTATGGGCACTTCTTACTCTTCCTCATTGTTTTGGTTGGGGTGCGGGGGTGGGGAGGATGGTGAGGTGGAGGAGGTAGGGGTTCAGTGCCAGCTGTGGGGCCCTCCAAACCACACGTAGCCACACAGCACATGAAAAGCCTAACCACAAAACTGCGTGTCCATTGTATCGGATGTTTGAAACTCTGTTCCCCAGGAGGAAGGAGGAAACTGTGGGTGCCTGTGTTTTCCTGACTCTGCGTGGCATCAGAGGAGGGACGGCCTTAAATCTTGTTTAGATTTGCATTAAACATAGCTTTTTCTCAGACAAACACTGTGCCTCCTCATGTCCTTTTAAAATGTTTTTTCAAGTGTAATGTTAACCTGGAGTTGGTTAGAGTGGGCTGCACTGTCATGCAGTGGTTAGGCAGAGGGCTGGTTCTATTACGTTCTTTTTTACTGAGTACTGTTGAACGATTGTTTCAGGGGGTATCCAGTTCAGGAAATGGACAATAAATAAAATAGTCTGCCAAGTATGTGAAAGGTATATTAATGCTGTGCACACACACATGAACACACACCACATGCACGCAGGCATGGACGCACACACACACACGTAAGCATGTACATGTGCAAATACATACAGATTGCTAATGCATCATAGTAATAATGGGGCATGGTTCTTTTATATTTCAAGTTGAAAATCCTGCATAGTATGTCTTTAAAAACTCCTCTCTCATCTCCCCTCCCCTCTCTCTTCCTCTGTACCTGTCTATAACAACATTATTCCTTCCATTGTTACTTTTCTCTTTTCATCTCTTCTCTCTCCCTTTAGATCACTCCATACCTTCTCTAGACCCTCAAATCTGGGAGCACTTAAAGAGCCACTCTCACTGACTCCATGCCTCCTGTTACTGTGGGGGGTGAAACTTCAGCCATAGACAATAGGCAGTCCTGTGTTTGTGATGCATCAGCAGAATGCTGTGGTGCAGTGATATTTACACATGTACAGAGAAGTGTACCATGCTTCAGGTTTAGTCGGCAGAAATGAAAAAGGTCAGACTTAGCGGATGATTGAGGTGCAGGATGTCCGAGGTTTACAGTAAACATTATTTAAGCAAGACCTGCATTTCCAGGCCTGGAGCAGGATGTAACACTTGGGCTGGGGCCGGAACCTGTGCTGCCGGGATGAGCCAGCTTATCTGTCCGTCATACAGCTGAGAGCTGTTGACATTTTCAACCTATCTTTGCGTAAACTGGCCTTGATTATGGTGGAGAGCCACCGTTTGCCACATTCAGGTGCAGGTGGGCCGTACTGTACCAGCTTGGTGTTCAGAATCAAGGTTTGTGAGGTTTTTGTGGAGTTTGTTGTTTGTCAATTTCTTTTGAACAACCACTAAAATTACTGCTTTAAAATGAGCACAGCACTGACAAACACACCCTCCTGTAGACTATGTGGTGCTAGCTGCTGCTTCTTTTCGCCTTGGAGTTCTCCAGGGTTGTGTAGTCAATGGGAAGTTCAACTAGCGGGCAGCTGGCTCAAGCGGACTCACCAGTTGACCAGAGGGGTCTTTCTTGTGAAATGAGATGAGGTCACACCTGCTGCCGGAGCCTTCCCTTACAGGGAAATGCTACGGCCGATTACATGCAACTCTGCAGGGCTGACAGTCCCTTTCAGCGCTGCCACTGTTAAAATTCGGCAACAGGCCACGAGTTGAATCCATACACTGGAATCCAGTGTTTTAAACGCATGAGCCACACAGCAATCCCGAGTCTGGTATTTCAAAAATTTCCCAGAATGATAGCTAACTAAACATAATGCACATGATACCTGACTGGATGCTTTCCAGCAGGGTTAGAGTTTCACAGAGCAAAATGAACATTTGCCAGATTCATGTCAGGTAAACAGCTCTGAAAAATAGTCTTTACTTTGGTCAGGGACATGGGTGTGGGGGTTTTGAAACAGACTGTGGAGAATGATGGAATTCAAAGTGAGGTGGCGTCTTCGTGCTCAGGTGGAACTGCTGTTGATTAAATACTGACAGAGGCATGTCCAAAGAGCAATATGTACATCTTCTGTCTGTGCAAACACTGCAAACCTGCTGTAACAGGATATTCCGTTCGACAGCACTGTCATGTCCATCAGTCAAAATGTGGGTTAAGAAAACAAATTGTGACTTGCATACTTGCCCTCCCTATAAACAAAAACAGTGCCTTTATGTCGCCAAATGTCTGTCAATTTTCCCTTGTGAAAATACATTTCCCTAGTGAAATATATTTTCTGTTCTATTCTCTTTCCAAATTGTCCTGGAATTAATAACAGATACACAATACTTTGTCACTGATTGTATATTCATACATTAATAACTGCACTGTGTGCCATTTCGTTATATATGTAATAGAGTGTGCTTCATTTGATAGTTGAGACGTATTTTTTTGAGGCAACTCGATTTTGTTTGGAGTTCATTTGCGGTACCATACCATGCCGGTTTAGCCAGGGAACATTCTGTATAAGTTCTGAATCCTGTGCATGAGTGTGCCCCATGATTTGATATCAAGCCCTGTGCCATGTGATAGAGAACACTGTGGAAATAACGCATGCTAAGAAATCGAACTGTAAATTCTAAACTGAAAGGGAAAATTAGAGTATGCAGATAATACATGACTATGTGAAACACACTCAGTGAGCACTTTATTAGGTATTTATTAGACTTATTTTTTAGAATTATTTGTCTTCTGCTGCTGAAGCCTATCCACTTAGTGGTTTGATGTGTTGTGTGTTCATTCAGAGATGCTCATCTGCATATCACTGTTGTAATGTTGTGTGGTTATTTGCGTTACTGTCACCTTCCTGTCAGCTTTGACCAGTCTGGCCATTCTCCAGGCTGTGTTTATTTGTAGGATAACCAGCGATCATCTCTCTGAGTTTGTGAAAGTAAGATAGGATTTTATGTAATCCATAGATAAATAGCTGTCTGAGCCCTCCAATCTTGCAATATCCAGTGCTTTTATTCGATTTAAATGAAACTTTTTTCATTAAAAGTTTCTGGATTATCTGTGGTAACCTTTGCATGCGTCATTAATGTTCTAAAGGCATATTTTGGTGCAATGGAAGGAGAAAGATTGGATGCCCCACAGTATGCTTTCTCCAAGACATTTGAGTGGATATATTTGTGCACCTACGCAAGTATTTGCTCTTTAAAGTGTGTGTTTGTGATTATGCTTATGAGGATTTGTGTCAGTGCGCCTATGGTGGTGTGTTTGTGACAGTGTGTATGTGTGTATTATTATATGGAATGTGCTTTCGTGTATCGGTGTGTGAGCGCAGGTGTGTATTTTCTGTTCACCCTTGTATGGAATTGTGTGGAGTTGCGCTTGTGTAACGGACATGGCATTGGGGATCTGTCCTGATCGGCTGGGACAGGGGGCGCTATTGTACTCCCAGCCATGATGAGAGGACTTGAATGGATGACAACTTAAAAGCCTGCAGCTGTGGTCCACTCAGCTGTTTCCCCTTCTACACAGCGAGATGCACGTACACACCCTTTTTCACATGGTGGCCACCTGCACATGTACACACCCACACACACACACACACACACTCACACACACACCACACACTCACACACACACACACACACACACACACTCACGCACGCACGCACGCAAGCACGCACACACTCACACACTCACACACAGAAACGGAGCCGTATTGGCATACCACTTAAGTCACACATAAGGAGAAAAGGTATACGCCGAAATAGTAAAATACATTATCACTTCAAAAATAAGTATGATTCTAAACCCATGTGAAACAAATGAAAGGAGCTAAGGTCTGTTAAATGGTCTTTATTCTGCTCTCTCTCTCTCTCTCTCTCTCTCTCTCTCTCTCTCTCTCACTTTTTCTGGGATTTAAGCATTTTAAGCCCTCCTCTTCATCTATCCTGGAGATCAAAGCTGCCTCTGTCTTGAGATCTGGCTACTCAATTATGGGGATTAGTATCAAATTGGGTTTTGATTTACTCCCCTCCCAGGGGGAACATGTGAGCAGCAGGGAGGGGTGGAGATGCAGAGTACGCCAGCCCCAGGAGCCTGTGACGGCAGGGGCCCCAAAGAGGACTTCTTCACAGACGTACGAGAGCATTACTCACACACACTGTAAAGATTCATTACTATGATTCATTAAGCCGCTGAAGTGCCTCATGACTTTCAGAGTTCACCTTATTCTATGTCATTCATACATGAGATTTCAACAAGATTTAATCTAGAATCAGTCGTAACTCTTTATCCTAATTATCCAAGGCTCCTGCCAAAATCCTATGGGAATATAATGCATACCTATCACCGAATTCTGAACAGTGATCTCCGGACTGGACTTGGACCAATGGGCTAACAGTCTCTGCCCAGATGTATTGTATGGAGTTCCCCTGACGTGCAGTCACCTCTTATCTATGGCTTTTCAGACAGAGATCCAGACACACAGGTCAAACTATTAGACAACAGTGAGCCACTGGTTTGGTAACTAGGGAGGGGAGGGGGGCGGGGGTGGGGGGTTTGTGTTGTGGGAATTTGGAATCAGACGTCACACCGAACTGGAAAAGGATCAGCGAGTTTATGTCTGAATGGGATCCTGCTGATTCAAACCAACGGTGACTTGTTCCCTATAGTGAAAGTATATTTCCATGAATCAAAGCCTCTAAAAAAAATACCTCCGACTTCATCGAGAGTGATTACACAGAGCAGAGAGAAAGAGAAAGGGAGGATGACTCAGCTAAAGCAGACAGACCGTCTCTTGAGTGCGTGCGCGAGTGCGTGTATGCCACTGTGAGTGTATGTGCAGTGCGTGCAGTGTTTATGCGGTCTATGGGGAGAATTACCTGTGAGTCATCATTGCTGCTCAAAAGATTAAACTCTTCCGATCTCTCATTAATCATCCAGACTCCAGAAGCCAGATGGCTGCATGCAGCACCTATGGAGGAATATTTAGATTCATTTCCAGACAGTTTTTAATCAGCATTGCAAAAGCACCTCTCCCTCTACCAGGCAGATGTAATTATAGACTCTTACCGGAGCAAATGAGTGTCTGGATATTTCAGGCATTAATGCTTGGTTTTACTTCTGGCCTTGGCATTGAACCCTTTACTTAAGATTTTAAACCTGAGCGAATATTACATAAAGTCTATATCCTGTTTTATAAGTGTGATGTACAAATCCTGATGTCACTTAATGTCAGGAAGGACCATATATTGTAACTTTGGAAAGTTTTCTGAAAGTTCTCAAATTTCACAACATCATGTGACTAAAGTCTTTTTGTTGTACCTTTTTCGTTGATGCAATGTTTTGACTGCCACTTACCTTATGTGGTGGTGCCTTCCTGAATATTCAACATTATCTGTTCTTTCACAACTGCACAGCGTGAGAATGCAGGTGAATATGATACTCCATAAGTGCTGTCTGTATATCATGCATAATATATTTTGTAGCGATACTTTTGTGTATGTATTTGTGGGTGTGTGTGTGCGTGTGTGTTTGCCTGTGTGTGTGTGTGTGTGTGCCTGAGCAGAGCTCTGTGCTATGCCTGTGCTGTGTAAATGGTCTGTGCTATGTGTGTGTATGTGTGTGTGTGCCTGCATGGTACCAAGCTCTGTACTATGGCTGTGCGTGTGTGTGTTTGTACATGTGCATGTGTATGCCTGTGCAGCACCGAGCTCTGTTCTACGGCTGTGTGAAAGGTCCGCACTATGTGTGTGTTTTTGTGTGTGCATGCGTGTGTATGTGTGTAGCGGTCTGCCACTCACTTATTACTGCATTGTTTGGCATCACAAAGTCTCTCCTAAAAGCATGAGGTCACCCCTTTCCTGTCGCGCCCAACAACCAGCCCAACAATTGCACCATTGTGTTCCAAAAAACCGTATCGCCATCAAAGGTGCATTAAATAACTCAACAGATAGAGGAGGGAGTCCTCAACACCCTTTGATGGCTGAACAGAAAGAATGGGACGGACACAAAAGGGCCAGACTCGGAGGCCCAGTGGAATGTAAATGTTTAGATTGAATAATGGGTGTGAGGCGGATGGCCGGTTACTGTTTATGGCCGAAAGAGCCACGGAGTAAATCAGTCATCGTGCCAGGCCGGTCAGAGCAGTGACAGTTGCTGATCCGTAACACTGGTCAGTGCCGAGACTGACACAGGCCACGCCTGTCACCTGACCTCTCCATTAGACCGAGAACTTAGGGGGGTCTGGTTTCAAGTTGGGAGGATAAGTTTGTGTGTGTGTGTGTGTGTGTGTGTGTGTAGTAGGCCTGTGTATCTTTTGAACAAGTGTGTGTATGTGCATTTGTATGTACGTCCATACAGTATGTGTGTACGTGTAATGTATGTCTGTGTGTGTGTGTGTGTGTGTGCATGTGAAGAACCCAAAAAAAAGGTGTAACAAACTGAAGTAAAAATGTTATGTTTATCCAATGAAACATTTTCGTCAGAGCTGCTGGAATGGGGTGTCGTGCTACAACTCACCACCCCGAGAGCGGAGTGTTCGGCCTCGCTGCCTCCACATGTAAATCACAAAAACACAATAAAACAAGGCAGATGTATTGTTTCTCATGTACAACACACACCCCTCTCATGACTGCCAACACCCCGATGTCAAAACATGCTGGCTCAAGTGTTTTATAACTCAAGAAAATGTACATAGTGTATCGCTGGCAAGAGATTTGGGTGTTCCGGGCATGTGTACAAATGTGTATGCACGTGTGTGTGCATGCAGGGGCGTTATTTCCGAATAAATTAAAATTATGTAATGTATTTACGCTAGGAGAAATGGGCGTATGGGCCTCATTTATCAATATATTTGTAAATCCGTGTGTAAATTTATGTGCAAACGGAAATGAACTAACCAATTCTGCTGGATATATAAAACGTGTATACACCCCTTTTTAAAACTTCTCTGACACAGAGATTGTAGTTCTGTTCGTGCAAGTACAATCCAAAAACATATTATTCCGTAGTGTAGGCAGTCGTTTTAAGAGATTTTGTTGTGCACAGCCAAGGTATTGAAAAACCCTGATTTACTTTTGATATATTTGCTATCTCCGATTAAAAATGATTAGCTTCATGCTTATAATAATGGAAAACCCCATAGACGGGCTATGCATACAAGAATGTCGCGAAATGGAATGTTTTACACTCAAATAAATGCATAATTTAAGACATTGGATCACAGTAGGCCCACTAAAATAGGCAGCCTGTAGCGTAGTGATTAAGGTACATGACTGGGATGTGCTCCAGGGGAGGACTGTCTCCTGCTCAGTCAACTGTGCTGTCTCAACTGTAAGTCTCTTTGGATAAGACCGTCTGCCAGTAATGTAATAATGTAATGTAAAATGATACCTCAGAGGCAGTGAAACTTGCAGTGAAATTAGTTTACAGCCCATTGATTACATAGTACATACTGGGTAAATACCAGGTACATATAAGGTAATTATTTAGATTTCAGAGGTATGTACTATGAAATTGGCTGTAACATGTACTTATATATGACTTACATATGGCACTTACTGACTTTGTTCCATAGAACTTAACACTGAAATCAAGTACTTACCTAATAGTTACACAAGTAACTGTGTACTTACCCAGTGTACTTAAAGTGTTACGCATTGTTTAAGACCTCCTTAATATTTCAAAACTCATTCTATGACATTGTGAAGGGCTGAGTAGGCTACAAGAAAATTGTAACTCTAAGCATGTTACTTGCTGAACATAGATTCATGATACTACATGTGGAATGGTGCATAGCCCACAACACCGTTAACCAGTAGACAATCACATGAAAAAGGGAAGTCGCTGGTTTAGTCACTTAAAATATGGTCAATCGTTTTGAAAAACTAGTTTTTGCTTTATCACATTTATGTTTACTACTGTTCAAGGACGTGAGCTTGCTTATAAATTTGACTATTAATTATTCTACCTCCAGCCCACAATCACAAAGCGCAACCAACTTTAAGTTTGAAGTGTTTTAATAAAAAAGAGCAGTTTCCTGTTGCTTTTGTTGTTTCATTTTTTTTGGATTAATTTCACTTTTTAGATTTTGTTGTTCTACTAAGTTCCACCTGGCACTTTTCTTGTGTTTTTTCCCCAATACACGCATTACTGATGTTGGTTGAGCTCGCTGCATGAAAAACAACCTCATTGTAGCCTACAGATCCATGTATGTTTTAATTGTCAAAGAACTGTACGGTTTGCAGATTTTAGATCAGCATTTAGAGATGTGTAGAAAATATGCGTAAAATAACTGAAGCTATAACTAGATCAATAAGTTGGGGGTGGCAATTGCCATTACCTGGAACCCCAAATGATGCCCTTGAGCGCATGCGTGTGTTTGTATGTATGAGTGTGTGTAGCTATGTGTGATATGTGTCTGTGTCTGAGTGCGTATTTCTGTGTATGTGTGTATGAGTGTGTATGTGTTTTTGTGTGTGTGCGCATGAGTGCATATATGTGAGAGTATGGGTGGTGTGTGTGTGTGTGAGTGCGTATGTGCATTTGTGTGTGTGTATGTGCGTTAGTGCGCGTGTGTCAATGTGCATGGGGGTAGAGTGTTCTTGTCACAGCAGGGAGGGGAAGCTCAGAGGTTCTCTGCCCTGTTCTGCTCCAGTGAACGCTAAATGGACATGTTGATCTGGATCCAGTTTCACAGAGGTGAGAAACTCCTGACCCCACGTTTAATGGCAGACCGTAGATTTTAATTTTACAGGATACTTCATTTGGATTGTTTGTTTTCCATTTCAATTTGCACAGCATATCCCAAAAACCCACGAGGAATGTTTTTGTTTAGTTTTTTTTAACTTTTTCTCAGTCTGCATGTGCAAGTTCAAACTGGCACAGTGTGGTGCTGGTGTCTGCCTCTATATCTAATGACACACAAACCCAGAAAGAGGGACAGCTGCTACCCGCTCAGCACAGATCCCAATTCTATTCTAAATATTCTCAGCTAGCCTTTCAAAGTTGCACAGTTTTATTTACATGAAATCATTCTTTTGCAATTTGTCCAAATTATATATATACTCACTGAGCAATTTATTAGGTATACCTGTACACTAGCTTGTTAATGCAAATGGTCAAGAGGTTCAGCTATTTTTCAGACCAAATGTCAGAATGGGGGAGAAATATGATTGATATGATGATAAAGTGACTTTGACCATGGAATGATTGTTGGTGCCAGACAGGGTGGTTGAATATCTCAGAAACAGCTGATCTCCTGGGATTTTCACACACAACAGTCTCTAGAGTTTGCAGAGAATGGTGCGAAAAACAAAAAACCATCCAGTGAGCAGCAGTTCTGTAGGCAAAAACACATTGTTAATGAGAGAGGTCAGTGGAGAAGGAGCAGACTGATCAAAGCTGACAGTAACGCAAATAACCACACATAACCACAACAGTAGTATGCAGAAGAACATCTCTGAACACACAACATGTCAAACCTCTTAAGTGGATAGGCAAGCTTGTTGATCTTCTACAACAGCAGAACAAGTGTGGGTATAATAAAGTCTAATAAATACCTAATAAAATGCTCGCTGAGTGTATAATTATATATGTATATTTTTTAAACCTTGCACAACAGATTCTGCATTGAAGTCAAGGAAACCACAAGTTGGTAAATTAAACCAAGCTGGCCCTGACAGAAAGGACTAATGTTTTCCTTTCCTCTATTGAAGTGATTCTGAAAACAACAAGAAAAACAATCTGCTGACCTATAATGTGACCAATTCTGGGGATGAAGGAATATAATATATTATATTCTGTGAAAAGAATGGGATTTGCTCAGTAAATGGAGGGAGGGGATCTATTCTAGGGATGATTGAATGTAATCTGTTCTGAGGGAGCAGGAAAGGAATCTGTTTGAGAGATAGAGGAATGCTTTAGACTGTGGATTTAGTGATAGGATCTGTTCAGGAGATAGAGGAATGCTTTAGACTGTGGATTTAGTGAAAGGATCTGTTCTGGGGAATGAAGGAGGGATAGGAACTTTTCTTGCCATAGGTGGATGGATCTGCTCTAGGGTGGATAGTAGACCTGGTTGAAATAAGTAAGAAATATGTTTTGGATCCAAATACTACTCTGAGCATGAATGATCTTGCCTGGTCTATTTGAACCAACTGGGAGGGCCAAAGGTTTGCACTTTTTGAAAGTACAGTATGTCATTGGTTTTGTCAATCCTAAACAATTACTTGTATTGTGGTGGATGGATGGGATCTGTCCTGGGGTGGAGGGTTGGGATCTGTTCTATGGATGTACCAAGGTGATCAATTATGTTGAAGGTGCAACAATGAGATAAATTACAGCAGATAGAAAGATAGTTAACAAATGAAATCTCATCTACAGGCCAAGCCTCACCACTCAACTTGTTGTAGGTCATGTCTTGTGTATTATTCCTTAAATAGTCATGAATAATACTTTCTGTTTGGGGAGGGGGTTACTGTCCTCCCAACCTCCTCTTTTGCCCCAGCAGGTCTGATCACTCAGAGCTGTGGACACATTTGAGACTTCCCTGTGAAACAGACAGGAAGTCACTGCTTATACACCCAGGGATGAATAACAGAACCACAAAGCAGGTGGTCTGAGGAGAGGTTCCACGCAGAGTGAAATATCACACTTTCACCACTAACGCCTGGTCTCAGCCTGCAGGGAGGGTGACTAACGGAAATGTAACCATTAATTTCACTTCAAACATGTCAACTTACGCTAACTTTCCATGGTAGGATTTCACTTCCTTGACGCATGAGATATCTGTGGCTTCAAATGTCACTTCCTTCTGGAAAAAGTTTGCATATCTTTCCTGTTACCTGAAATTTCATCCATCAACAGAGTCACTGAGGCATAATATACAATGAATAATGAATAATAACAATGACTCCATACTGCCCAATCACAGCAGGGGAAAGAGACACTGTCTCCAGAATGCCCATTCACAGCACAGCAAGGAGACACTGACTCCCTATTGCCCAATCAAAGCACAGGAAAGTGAGACAGGGAGTCTGCAGAGATCCATTCAACCACAGAAGGCTCCTTCACACCAAGGGGTGCAGGAAGTGACCTCACAGGTCCAAGGCAGGCCCAGTGCAGGCCCACTGGGGTCCACGGTGTTTCCCCGTACGCTCATACAGAAAGTGGAGCACTAAAACTTTACTACACAACCATTACTTTTTATTGCTTCTTTCTGTCTTTTCGCACCATGAGGGAAATTGCTGACTTGCTTTGTGGCTGTGTTAAATGTCTCAGCCCACAAAAAAGCCTTCGTTTCTCGTGCTTGAGCTTGGGTTATCCCTCCTCAGCTTGTAAGCCGATTCCAGAGCAGTTTTGTAATGGAGTGATTTGGTGTGGAAGTACACAAGTAATTCAGTTTCTGATCCATGCTCACAGAACCTTCTCTCTGATGATCTGGTGCATGGTGGGAGAGGCGGCAGTCCCTCCCAAAATGCAACATTCCTTCACATGAATCCTACAAGCAGTGAATGGTCTTCACATTGTTGTATAGAGTGTGGTCTTGGCTGTGCCCCTCTGTGTTTACAGTCTGGTTGGGTGCAGGGGATGACCTCTGACCCGTGATCTCCATGGGATATAAATTCAGGCTGGGGGGAAACCAGAACTTTAACATTCATCAGGCAGTGAGGCTCCCCTGCCCCCTATCCCATCTCCCATCCCCCACTTCTACGTGCCCCTACCCGGCACCCCTTGCTCCATCGTCTCATGGCTTGCCAATCCTTCTCACCCCTTGCTTGCCCCGGCTAACAGGAAAAGTAAGGGTCATAAATCCCCAAAATGGGTGAACCTATCACATGTTATCCATGGTTTGAACCATTGTGCTTTCCTGTGGAGAGAAAAGCGTTTGACCAGCTCAAGCGAAGACAGTGATTGACGGCGGGTTGGGGCTTCACCCCATACCAGGGTTCTTAAAACCTCCCATTCTGTTGCCGCCGTACCCCACTGCAGCACCATGCTGATCTGGCCCCCATCTGTGACTGGGGACCAGGGCCCCCATCTCTGACTGGGGACCAGGGCCATCTGTCCCAGAAGGGCTGGCGCAGCAGGAAGCAGCGCTGAGCTTGTGCTCTGGGGGGCGCTGTGGCATGTTTACACACCTGGAGTATTTATGGGCTCTGCTGAACGTTAAGCTGCAGGGATGGGACAGAAACGCAGGGCTTTACCATCCCCCCCCCCCCCCCCCCTCACTCCCCCCGGGTCTACCCCCCTACTCATAAGACCGCAGATCAGTGCTAACTTGGAGCCATTTCCCAAACACAAGCTGCGAACATACGGCTTGTAAGCTCACAGATGCTAACGTTTTTAGTTCAGAATCGGGAGCGGAAATCTTGCGTGTCAGAACGTTGCTTTCCGTGTAGAGCACTGTACTTGGTGGTTTCTGTGCTTGTTGAGCGTCCGCTCTTACTGTGGGAGGATTGAGCAGAGCAGGGCTCTGCATCTGCCAACCTTCCTGCTGGAAGGAGCGGAAGAGGATTATCAAACACATTCAGATTGCTTATTACTGACGAGACTCAGCAGGTTCTGCCCTGTACCATGGTACCACGGTCTGCAGTAAGAGGTCTAGCTGCCCCTTAAAATTGAAATACACTGCAAAACCAGAAAAGAAGTCAATCTTAATAAGTATTTCAGTCTTATATGTAGACTTGAAAACATATTTATGCTCTTTTGCTAGATAAGACAGAAAGAGGGATTCATTCATTTCAAGATTTGTAAATAGGAGTGGCAAAACTTAAAGTGAAATTAAAAATAATTGGTTCAAGCTTGCTTGCACAAGTTAGATGGCAATAACATTTTCTGACATTTACATAGAAAATGGTTATAGTCACATTTCAGTCTAATGTTACTGTGGGGATGTGAGCTGCCAGTGGTAATTTCTGATCCAGAAAACATGGTCAGTTATATTAGTTTCAACAATGGGGAAAAGTGGCAAAAGCCGCCAATAAAAAGAGAGACTGTGCTGCATACACATCAACTACGTAAAGAAACTTGTGTCCTCAGACGATACACTTTCCTTTGAGTTTCAGACAAGCATCTGTTGGCATGTGAGTGCTGCAATAGATCATGCATGAATTCTCAAGTGTAAGTCTCCAGAGTAATGACGTGAGCAGAAGACTGTCAGTTTGTGTAATCTGTATTACAGGGTGAAAAAAAACATGCTTAGGTCAGGCTGTGCCATATGCAAGCATTGGGACTGAAATGGAATAAAGCAAATATGTTTTTAAAATTGGAATTTTACCTCCAGGTCACACTCTGTACTAAAGCCATTTTAGGTATGAACTAAAGATGATGATAATTGAGATGATGTTGATGATGATGATGGCGGTGGTTGTGTGGGCGTTCATGATGTAGAGAATGTCTGCTGTGGGCAGAGGAATGACATTCCCTCACAGTTGCAACACCTCCTGATATGATCACTTACACTAGCGTACAAGCCCAATGTGGCATTTGAATGTGGCAAGTGACTCATTCCTGAGGGACTTATCCCCTGAATTGCGAGTGTAAGTGATGCAATAATGCATTAAGGAATTCCTTTGGAGAATTGTAATCCAGTCTAGCCACGGGGGCTATTGCATGAGTAAGCTCTGGTGAAAATGCATGATCACAGTGTGTCAGTGAATATGGATCAAGGGTGCCATCACAGTCAACACAACAGCATATCACATGCTCTGGGGGCAGGGAGCTGGTGGCCACTTAACATTATTCATTTATAATAATAATAATAATAATAATAAGTACTTGTATAAACTTTATTAGTGAAAGTGTCAGTCTACAAAAATATGTCATCCGCCATTGGTAAAGAGACCAATTAATTAAAGTCACTACGATGTTTAACCAGTTAGATACCCTTTAAAAAATAAATAAATAAAAACTGCTTTGTTTTGCGCAAAACGTCTTACCTTCACATTGTTTTAACAATAATATAGCTTAATTTCCCCAGTTGCCCGGCTAGCAAGCTAGGTTAGCTGGCACATCCCCTTCTGCATCAATAGGCCTTGGAAGTCTGAAACAACCCAGAGCAAAACCACTGCCCATATATGGATATTTTGCTTTCCAACCAAAATCATTATTTCTGCTCACACAAAGTTAACACTGGTGCCCAAGTTATATATGTCACTGGTATCCTTTCTGTGAGAAGGTTTCCCAGGCTCGTAAAAGCTACCATTAGCCAGCAAATAAATTTAAAGCAACCACTCAAATAACTTGAAAGTACTAATGAGAACAACAACAATAACCACAATAAAGATATTTGCAGCAATATATACAACTGTACAGATGAGAAAATGTTTAATTTATTACTAACAGGTAATAGCTATAAGCAACATACTTGAATGGTTACTGAAAATACAGCCAGATCCAGCCCTGTGTGTAATATTGTTGTTAACCATTTAGCTGTATCAATTTGCTTTTTCAATGTACACATAACTTTTTTCAACTATAAAATAAAATAAACCCCCATTTTTCATGTGGAAGTCTAGAAAATGCTAACAAACCACAGATCTTCCCCAAGGGAATGACGACACGACTGCTGCACTTACATCGTTCATAAGGTATTACCCTGCTTATACTATGGTTAACTTGCCAACGTAATGTAGCTAGCTATGGCGTATTTATGTTTGGTTTAGAAATCAATATTATTATGCGCAGCTTAAAATTGCCTGCTGCGACTAAAAGTTAACTGTATCATCGCCGAAGAAACTAGTTGACTATCGCCGAAAGGACATGATATAACGTCAGGCTATTAATGAATGTTAGCTCGAGCATTTCTAGAAATTTGATGCGGTATTCCAGACTTCAGTGGCATGCGACTGAATGGATTATGGCTGACCCTTCCCATTTGTAACTGAAGCATGGAAAGACCTCAGTATTTCATTGAGTTTTACAGCACTGTAGCTGTCAAAATCAGCCGGCATGTCTTGTTCTTGCAGCCAATGGCCCATGTAGTCTAGTTATTTTTCCATTTTCTATTTGGTCAACCTGTTCCTCGTCCAATTGTTCGTGTCTCTTTCCCCGTTGTTTTCTTTTTGATTTCGGACTCTTCTGCTGCAGCCCATGCATCACTGTTGCCTAAGTGAAAACACTAGGTTGCGTTATGTTTGAAACATCTCCCATGGTTATCTTTCCGACAAAGTGTAACTGTAATGCAAAGTGCGATGCAGCCTACAGTAACATTTTTGTCACCAGGTAAGCTATGATAACCGGACTACTTGGGTCAATTAGATGTGCATTGCATAGTAGTGTATGAGGCACGCATTGGTATTTGTTGGATATTTTAGCTTTGAAAGAATTCTACACACCTGGTCGATCTGTTCTCCTTAGCAAGATTATATGAAATTAATCACCACCCACGTGACACATCTCGGCCGATCAGAATGCCGCATTTGCCTTTAGTGGACTGTTTTTTTTTTACTGTGCCGTGGTATAATTGGTGTTAATTAGCAGGCTGATGGACACTTGGCCTACATGGACAGCAAAGACATGAAGACATAAGCAATGTTGCTAGGAGTTCCAATTTTATTTTAAAATGTATTTGTTTTCAGAACAGGCATCCTGCTGGTCATTCTAAGCAGGATATGCACATAGCCCCAGGGCTCTTTTGTAGTCCTTAAAACATCACTACATTTAGAGCAGCTGTCTGTGTCACAGAATAACCCCAGGGGTCATTTCCATCGATTGTTGTTTAAATAAATTAACACTCGTTCTCAGTACATTGATCAATGTGGCTGTGAATAATTAATGCTTTAAAATGTGCCTGTTCTACACAGAGCCTGGTGTGGGGAAAGTTATTGCTTTTGTCAATGAAACAAGACCATTAGCTATGTGCTCACGTCCGAAAATAACAGTTCTACTTAGATTTACTGCCACAGACTTACAGTTTTTTGGATTTCTCCAACTTTTTCAGATGCTTAGTGGTGCTGTGCACGCTACCCATTTCAATCGATGGGTAGAATTAGAGTTTAATGGGGCTTATTGCTGCAAGTTCAATTTCCATTTGCAAGCTTTAAGAGGGTGGAGGCAGGAGGCAGGCATAAAAATATACAGTAAATGACACGAATTTGCATTAACTAATAGTCTGACGCTACAGCTTTATGTATTTGTTCGTACATCATTAATTCATGTTAACAACTACATTAGTTAATGCCAATAACATGTACCTTATTACAAAGTGCGGCCATAATGTTTGATGGTGAAACCATGCAGCCCTTTTAGACAATTTGATCTGCTGTTTAGAGTATCACAAAGCTATCCATGTGAAAGACGTTCCTGTTATCAGTACAAAATTTACCTTTAGCTGATTTCTACCCACTCTCTGGCTTCTTCCTATACGGATAGAATTCAAAATACCATTGTTAATTCAGTTTATTTGCTGTTTTTAAATGCCAATCAATCAAATCCCTAAATGTGAGCATCTTGAGTCTTTCTTGCCAACTTTGAAATGTCATACCTGTAATCAATTTAGTTGTGTTTCTTTGCCATTAAAAAGTGTTTATTCATGTTTTTTAAACAAACTTTATAATAGCATGCATGAAGACAGTGATGCAAAGAGACCCAGTCTCTCTGTTTCTTTTCCTTTTTCATAGTTTCTCTTTCTTTGTCTCTCACACTGACTGGCTCTCTATCTTTTTCTTTCTCCTTCTTTCTTTGATCATGAGGGGATTAGGGTTGGGTGTCTTCATGCAGAATCTCTCATAGCCTCAATCTCAGGGTCTCAGACCAGAGGACAGAATCACCACTGATCCAAAACCAGGGAGGGAGGGGGCACTGACCCCCAGCAGCAGCCTACACCAACTGAAAACTCTTACAGCGTGTCACTGTGTGTGTGTGTGTGTGTGTGTCTGTATGTGTGTGTCTGTGTATCTGTGCGTGTGTGTGCATGTGTGCATCTAAATGTCTGTGTGTGTCTGTGTGTGTGACAGTGTGTGTGTGTTTCTGTGTGTATGTGTGTGTGCATGTGTGTGTATGTGTGTGTAAATGAATCTGCATATTAGAGAGCAGGTGACTAATAGCATGTTAAGAAGACTGAAACAAATTCTACCAAGCTGGTTGATGTCTCACCAGAATTAATGTGCTGTTATAGACAAAGTGTAAAAATACCAGTGTTCCAGTGTTTTTGCAGCGGGCAGAATGTGTGAGAAAGTGTGCATGTAAGGCCGGTGCAACAAGGATGAATTATTACGGATACTGCATTCTTTTCCCTGCCTTCAGGTCAATATTTACATTCTCCAAGGCAATAAACTATATGACCTCTATTTCACACATTTTACCAAAAAGAAACTTTGTTAACCTTGAACTTCAAAAGTAATTCATAACATGAAATTCTTTACCTCAGATTCAATTACCTGACAGGTTGAGGTAAATATAAAAATCACATGCTGATTACTAAGAAAACATTCAAGCGCACGCACAAAAACCTCAACATCAGGACTGGAGGCTGAATGGGTGGAATCAGTCTAGTGATGAATTTTAGTGAAGATCAGCTGACTAGTTATGGAAAAGCATGTTGATGCCTGAACCCTCACATGACCCCTGTCAGTAAACCAGTGTCACCTAGTTTTGCCATTGATTGTGCAGTGTAGCAAGATAACCTTCTTTTTGTGCCATTAAAATATGAACTTGCTTCTACTTCACATTTTGTTGTTGGATAAGAAAAAATAGTACCGCCAAAAACGCAGCTTGAAGAGTGAGAAACTTACGGGTAGCAGTGTTGTCAGAGCGGTCCAGATTATAATCATTGCATGCAGTTGTTTTTGTTACATGCTAACCGCAAGTGAAGCTCATGTGTGACCTGTACTCCGTGGTGGTATTGGATGTTCCTAAAGAGTTTGAGAGGAAAACAAGGCCTCTGGAATTCAGTGACAGAGTACAGCTCCCCCACAGAGTGCACCAGGCCTAATGATGAGAGTGATCCCTCTCCAAAATATGTGAACTGGGCTAGAATAAGTCAGAAAGAGAGCAGTGTGGGGACCTCCCTGTATCGCATAGTTATCAATAATACATATTTTTATTTTTTATTACTCACAAGAGATCAAAGCATGGGGCACCACAGTCTCCCGGACACATACACAAGAAAAATCTGAAAATCACTCTTGAGTCCACTCAAGCCCCCCCCCCCCCCAACATACACACAATCACTTTTAACAAATAAACAAACGCACACTCACATTCACATACACACACATGCATGCATTCATGCCCAAATACCCTACTCTCTTGCCAGTAGAACTCCCTCCTGCTATGAGGTTATCTGGGATGTGAAAAGACGGGATATATTTTATTTAATTAAAAAACATTTGAACCAATTTTGTTCCCATCACAGGGCACCATTAAGGTTTATTCATTGGGGACTGATATCTTTTGTGGTCACCTTTTGGCAAACCAAAAGAAATACAAGTGATTAATAAGGGTAGTACAGTAATCTACTTCAAAGATAGTTTGAAATGATTATTATCAATTGACCCACACCCACTATACAATTCCACTTTCTCTGTCATTGGTACACTAATCCAGTCAGTAGGGCAGCCAGCAGACAGCTGGGAGCCTGGCCCACTCCAGTCCTTCAGCCATTCTCCAGAATAAAGCCTGGAAGCACATGCACTTCCTGTTGGAAAATTCATGCCAGCAGAAACCACCAGGCAACTTAGTATTGTTCATTACAATAGTGGTCTTGAATCGAATAAAGCTGCTAAATCATTTCTTTAAGAATTAGAATGACTTTATGTTGAGAAATAGTATGATATGGTATGTAATTTGAGTGTTTTTTGAATATGGTCTGAATACCATCATATTGAAAGGTTGATTTACATCAAATCCTGTTCCACGTCATAATCTGATGACTGCATGTTTAGATTACCTACAAAAAAAGGTAATCAAGAATAATTTTCTAATTCATATGGAAATAGGAGATGATAGTGATCAACCAATCCAAGCCAGGCACAGTCCTAAAGATGCAAGAAGCTCTGTCTAACACTAGCTCATACGATTAAAAAATATATATTCATCAATATTCAAATGATTGATGCTTTAGACCTGACCTTTATCAGAATTCAGATTTATGATGAAGGCTATATACCAGCCAAAAGGTTAATGTTGCATATTGCTACATTTTGCCAGTACAGCAGTAAATCATTCACTGTAATATATGAATATGCTCTGAACACATTGAAAGGTACTTTTCCGCAATATTAATGACATATTAATATGCAATTATGTGTTTAAAAGAATGTACATCAACAATTACTATTTTTAAATTACTGTTATTCAAAGGATTATCATTCTTTAACCTCACATCGACCAAATAATATTTCAAATTATGTTTTATGTGTGTGCTATAAATGCAATTACTGTATATTGATAAATTGTATTAAAATTCTATTAAAACCCCAAGAGAGCAATATTGGGACAAAGCTTTAAATGGGAGAGTGAGCCAAAAGACTGTATTAAGTTTTACCTTGAGGAAAATGTGGAAATAGTTATATTCTGAAAATAAGCTAAGGCATTGCTTCTTATATGGCTATACTTATCATATTTCAGTATGAATAAACAGTACTGTTTGCTATTCTGCAGACACATACTTGCATCGGATACCTCACTGCCAACACTTAATTGTCACCAAAGAACGAGGCCTGGTTTCAATTAAACATGACTTGAAATATAAAGTTGAATTTGTTTCAGCAACTTTGGTATTTGATTTTTTGTATTCATTCAAGAAATTACTTTGCTTCAATCACCACTGAACAAATATGTTAGCCTACTTAAATATAGGTAGGGTTTGGTTTTGTGAAGATTTGTGAAGATGTGACACATTGGCAATTACAATTATGCTAATTAGTAAGTATTTTATTTCAATAGTTAAAAATGTAAAATAAAAATATATTTAATTACAGCAGTCGGTCAGAAATAACAACTGATGTATGCTAATGATATGCAAATCATTAAGCAAACATTTAATGTGAATGTTCCCAATGACGGTTAAACATTTTGGTTTTACTTGAAAACACATATACATTTGTATTCCTGACAAATGATTCTTCATCAAAGCTTGACTTTAGTTATGAGTTCAACAAGCTTTCAGCTCCGAGAGCAACTTTCCATTGGCAACAATGCAAAAGCAGCAGCCCGTATTTTAACATAGACAATAAAATTCTGCACAAAAAGTCATGTGACTTTCAGATATCACAGTCATATTACATTATTAACATTGTTTTCCAATTATGGCCAATGTCTGTTTCATCCTTCTCACATTCTGCATGAGAATTGCAGATATTTATTTATACTGAGCCAGTTTGATGCCTAGCTGTCTCCTGCTTAGTCTAATCAACTGTAAGTTGCTTTGGATAAAAGTGTCAGCCAAATGACATGTAATAATAATAATAGATTGATGCCATTCACTGAAGTTAATTGACTCTGTAAACATAGCTGAAGACACTCTAAAAGTGTCCCATACACTTGAAAAGGTACCACAGGCATATGTTCAGAATTGTATAAGGAATGCAAGTCAGACTAACTAAAATGCATTATTGTGATACCCAATCTCATAGATTGGTGGCGCTATAGTTAATTATTTCTGGCTTTACCCTCCAGTTCTAATGGACTGAGCAACGATACAGCATCTGTTAATGCTTTACAAATGTCCTCATGAAGTTCTTTAAGTTCTTTATTTAATTAGCTTAACCTGTATCACTTTGTCCCAGCACTTCAGTCTCCCTTGTTTCAATGTTCTCCAATAATTCCTCTGTGTTAGGCTTAATTGTTGGCATGTATGTAAACTTAAGTGATAAATTGCATTTTAAGATGCAATTACGCACATGGTGTTACTAGCCTTCCATATCCCTCACCTGATCATTCATTCTCGGTAACATCCATTCTAGGCAGAGAGTCAACTTTCTCTCCCTTGAGCATATGTGTTTGGGGTGGCCTAGGGCGCCCGCCATAGGGTGGGCCTTCCTTGCTGTGATTTGACACATGTTAAACAGCTGCTCTGGAAGGAGAAGTGGTAGGGAACGGTCTGAGGTCAGCCCAGCCATGCTGGAAGGGTGCCTCCAAGAAGGGTGTGACTGGCCTTCAGAGAACTTTCTGGTTGCGACACACAGTTACTAAGCCCAATATTTGAACTTTAATATTGAAAAGCATTTCAGCACAGCATGTTTGTACTGTATTAAGTTGTTGACAATTTGTTTTCCTGCTTTAAGTGTCCTGTGATTTCCAAAGAGAATAGGGCTAAAAGTTCAATTCTCGGCTGGAATGTGGATTTTGACAGAACTGGGTGAATAGGCAACATGTTTGTTGTGGGAATGCTTGGCACTCAGCGAATAAGTGAAATAAGGTTAATTGGTGAATATTTTCTGTGGGTATGGTAAGTACTGATGAATGGATGAGTGTTTATGGTGGGGTCGTAGAGTATTGGTGAATGGGGAATTGTTTTGTGACAGGAATGAATGGTACTGATAAATACAGTAGATCATCATTTTCTATGAGACTATTGAATACTGGGTGAATGGTGGAATATCAGGTTTTACAATAGTGAGCTTTGAAAGGACAATGTTCATTGATTTGTTTGAGCATGATTACAGCTGGATTACATGTGGAAGAAACAATTTAATTGATGTGCCTGATCATTAAGTAGCTCAGAAATGATCCACTGCATATGATGCAGATGATGATTTTTTTATGCTATTACAATTTTAAGTATTTGCAATCAATCTCACATCTGGATTCTCTGTACAAATACAGAATGTCTCTAAAAATTAAGATGAGAGATGAACTCAACCCCTTTTTTATTAATGGGGTGGAAATCAGTCCAGTATAGATGAGTCATGAATATTCCTGGAGATAATTGTAGACAGTAAGATGTATTGAAAGGAGAACTCTAGAAGCCTGTATGAACCCACAATCCAAACTACTGTGAAAAGTTGTAATCCTTTAATGTGCACAATTATTTACTGCGGTGCTGTTTATCATGTGTTGTTTTGACATTGTTATTAAAATAAAAAGATTCTTAATTCACCCTGGTCCCGGTTTTAAAGTCTAGGCAACCAGGACATTGGATGAACTGAAAAACGTACATATATCCGTCCACTCTCAACGAAAACTAACGTTAAACTTTACGCTTAAGAAAATGTTACTGTGCTATTGATATAGCAACTGTATTTGTTGCCAAAACAATTATATATGAAACATTGGATGATAATTGGTGGTGGGGGGTGTATCAGTATTTATTTCTTCCATCTGCAGTAAGGAACCTTAACAACAACAAAACACTACGCCATCTGTTACTAGTGACACATAATGGTTGTGTGCCTACAGTGACCACAGTATTTTGTTACATATCAAATACAGAATACAAGTTTATAAACATGTTGTGCAATGTCAAAATTGCATCCTGCAATGCTTGGTGTTAAGTCAATTTTTCTTTTTTTGGGATCAATAAACTAAGAATAAACAACTATCCTTAGACTGGCACCCAGACCAAGCCTGTCCCAATATATTTTCTTGTTAGTGAAAAAGCTCCTCCTCCTTTCCCAGAAAAATAACTCCTTAATCTCAGCAAGCCATTGAGCTCCACCTCTTTTATGGCAAATATTTCCTTTCAGAATGGATTTATGTCCAGAATTATAATAATCATCAGAATTTTGTCAACTATGCTAGCATAACATGGATCTGGCTCACAGGCAACCCTGTTTCCTGTAATAAAAATTAGAGAAGGCTTTTGATCGGCTGGACTGGGATACCTCTGGGTGGTTTTGGAACACATGCGTTTTGGAACTGTTTTCATTCATATGATCAAAGATTTGTATACCAAACCTTCTGCAATGGATCCTCCTAATAATTCGCTTTCCACAGCTCCCCGTTTCCAGAGGCACTCGTCAGGGCTGTCTGCTCTCACCTCTTCAGTTTGCTCTGTCCCTTGAGCCTCTAGCTCGCTTGGTCCGCCAGTCAATATCCATCAAACCGATAAGTGTTAACGCCCAACATAAAATATCCTTGTATGCTGATGAGGTCCAGTTTTGTTAATGATGTTACCATTTCACTACCACATGCTGTATTCTATCCACTTTTAATGAGTTTAGTGCTGTATCAGGATACAATATTAACTCGACAAAATGTGACCAGCTCCTTGATTCAGATACATGTTTCAAGATTGGACTTAAGTTCTACATTGCATGTTAAAGTGCAGATGTAAAGAGCAACAAAATGAGAGTGTGTTGTACGTGCAAGAGTGAGTGTAGAGATTGAGTAAATATTTCTGGATATATGATTGTTTTAATGTTGAATTTTTGTAGAGAGAGAGAGAGAGAGCATGTCTTTGTGCACTGTGTGTAGGTATACAATGCCCTCCATAATGTTTGGGAGAAAGACCCATTGTTTATTTATTTGCCTCTGTACTCCACAATTTTAGTTTTGTAATAAAAAAATTTTTTTGGGTAGTGCACATTGTCAGATTTTAATAAAGGGGATTTTACAAATCTGTTTTCAAAAAATTGTGGAGTACAGAGGCAAATAAATAAATGATGGGTCTTTGTCTCAAACATTATATAGGGCACTGTACGTGTGGAACGTGGGCTTAAGTGCATCAGCATGAATGTGTGGTATGTGTGAGTGTGCTGGTATGAGTGAATGTGCTGGTATGAGTGGGTGTGCCACTGTGAGTGTGTTGTACGTGCGAGAGTGAGTGTAGAGATTGAGTAAATATTTCTGGATATATGATTGTTTTAATGTAGAATTTTTGTAGAGAGAGAGATTGAGTAAATATTTCTGGATATATGATTTTAATGTTGAATTTTTGTAAAACACAGTTTTTTTAGAAAACTGCCTTTAAAGATTTTCCCATCAAACAAGAACCCACAAACCAGGAACTACTGTATGACATTGATTGTGTAGTCCCTAACCCAGTGCTTACTATGAATTTTATTTGGATGATAAGGATAAACCAATAGGAAAAATTATGAAAGAATGCATATCTGTGGTTGAACCTCTAATTTAGTTTTAAACTCTAAACCTTTTTCATTCTTCCACTTCCCTTATTCCTTATTATTTTGTCATGACTCCCCCATTATCATGTAACTTCAAAACACTGAAAAAAAACTGCTCTCCCTATTGAGATACTGTACAATATTTTTAATAATATTTCAAATAGTGCCCACGGATTTTGATATCCCCATGAACAGGTAATTGCTTCTTGCCAGGTAGCTATCCCACGAAAAGTGACTCTTTCGTTTTCTCCCAATTACCTTCCCTCTATCTATCATGGCTAATATAATGATTGAAGTTGATAAGCGAATGGGGCAAACTCTTGAATACTGAGTCTTAATATTAGTATCCCTAAGGCTGGGCATACACTGTGCAATTTTTTGCCACGATCCTGCAGTTGCAGACAAAATGTACAAATCGTAGAATACATTTTTGAGAAGAAAACAGCATTTTTGCTATTTGAGAAGCTGCCACTGATTATCGACACACTACCATTGGGGAATCTCCCTTCACTCTCTGTCCTTTATGGTCACTTCTCCCTGTCTTCTGCCCTTTTGTCAAAATCTATCCTGCAGCTTCATCAGGTGGAAATCCATGTGAAATCAGTGTTAACTCCCTGCTAATCTAATTTGTGTTTTTCATTATTTGTTTACTGTGTATAGCATCATATCATACTCATATCACATTCTGTATTGTATCATGGGTTGGCTGAGAAAGGCGAGAGAAAGGAATGAGACTGGGAGCAGGGTAAGGGTATCTTGTGGAAATTGATATCATCTGATCCAACCCCTCCTCCCCCAAGTGTTCCAGGTATTCAGGAATGAGTGAAGAAAGAACATACCTGTCTAACACTACAGCATAGAAACTCGACACCAAACATTCAGCATGCGTGAGATTGTATGTACCAGTTTATTAGGTTGACCTGTAGACCAGCTTGTTAATGCAAATATTTAATCAGTCAATCATGTAGCAACACTAAAATGCCTAAAAACATGCAGACGTGGTCAAGAGGTTCAGCTGTTTCTTTGACCAAAGGTCAGAATGGGAAAGAAATGTTATCTAACTGACTTTGACCGTGAAATGTTGGTTGGTGTCAGACAGGGTGGTTTAAAAATTTCAGAAACTGCTGATCTCCTGGGATTTTTATGCACAACAGTCTCTAGAGTTGGTGTGAAATCCAGTGAGCAGCAGTTCTGAGGGGAAAAACGTGTTGTTAATGAGAGAGGTCAGAGGAGAAGGGCCTGACTGGTTGAAGCTGACAGGAAGGTGACAGTAACGCAAATAAGTAACATTACAACAGTGGTATGCAGAAGAGCATCTCTGAACACACAACGCGTCAAACCTCTTAAGTGGATAGGCTACAGCCGCATAAGTCTAAAAAATAAGTAATAAATACCTAATAAAGTGCTCATTGAATGTATATATGTATGCCCTCGCTTGTGCAAGCATGTTTGAAGTTTACTGTACAGCATTTATGTCCTGGATCCTCTGGTGAGTTTCCATAGTGACAAAGCAGCTGCTGGATAACCAATGAGAATCCTCTTTTGTGTGTGTAAATGGCCCCAGCTAGGAACACGTTCCCCACAACAGCCTAATGCCATAGCTTACAGAACTTCCTGTTCTGTGCTGCTCTTCAGTGGCTCTCATCTTCTCTGTCACCATGACATAGAGGCCCCCACTCCTCCAGCTCTGACTCACAGTATTTCCTCCACTGCTCTGACGTCACAGGCTTTTAATCAAGACCTGCTGTGCTGGGTTCCAAGCACTGAGGGAGTTACACAACACTATGTTGCGTGATCACTGACAATCTTGGAGTGTGTTTATTATCTTTCACTGAACACCTGTCTGTCTCTCACCCTCCTTCATTCTCTTCTTCTTATCATCAGCCTACTCTTCGACTCGTTCTTCTTTCCTGCACACTTCTTTATCCTATCTCAACCCTTAATCTTCATCCTCATATCTGTCTGCTATTCATCCTCACCTTTCATGTTTCCTCTCTCCCGCCTATATGTGTATGAGTCTGTGCATGCATGAGAGTGTGTGTCAGAGTAGGCTATACACTAGTCAGTACACCAGTGGGTGGTAGCTTGTTGTCTTAGCTGACCTCTGACTTTGAATACATATTAACTTTGTGCTGTGGTGATGGACACTCAGGGATTCCATCGTGGGCATTGTGGCTGATGGTTTTACCAGACGCTCTTCCCAATTCCTCCTCAGTGGTAAAATCACATTGATTAATGACCTCAAGCAGAAAAAAGCACACATATCCACAATGTTGTGCAAGGATGATAGTTTATTATGGCCATTAGTTCTGATCATACACAAGCATAGCTTTAAAAAGCTTTGTACCATTTTGTTTGAATGAGAAATTGAATATTTACCATTTTATATATAGGAATTCTGACTTCTGAATTATATTTAGCTGCTTTCTTTTTCAGAATGGATACATATCCCCCTTGACAGTGGAGGCTGGTGGCCTTTTACCTGGGTGGTACGCCATACACACGCAGGCACACAGACACACCAGTATTCCCCTCCAACCTCTATAATTACAAAGGAAATACAAAGCAATGCCAATATTAAAATAATCGTTTTTGTATAGGGTTAACAATCAGGGGCACACAGTCAATTTCCCCCAATCTACGACACCAACATGATGAAAAATGTATAATCCCCAAGATAGTAGCTATAATGTGGGGATCATAAAATGTAACCTAATGGTAATATTACAACCCATTTCTTATCAGGCCTAAGCAATGTTCAAGATCAGAAAGTTTTACATTACTAAACACACCCTTACGCACCCTATTTATAGGCCAGTTTTGGAACTTCACTTTTAGAAACAGTGCATTTAGGATTAGGTTAGTTCCATTTCTTTATTAGCTTCTTTTTATGCTCTTATGGGAATCCGATTTTATGCAATTTTGAGACTGAAAAACAATCTAAGGAACGCCATCTTGATGGCCAATCAGGCCAACATGTGCTTTAGCGAGTGCCGATTTAAGCGACATCGCAGGCCATCAATCTTCGTTTTCAAATTTTCAGCAGAAGATTAGCAACCTAGCTGTAGACTGCCATTTCTAGCACACCAAAGTTCTTCGTCTGCAAGCAGAAATGCGCCGCTACAAGAAAGGAGCTTTTTTTCCTAGAAGACGACGCACTTGAACTTTTTCGCCGTGATGCAGTGCGAAGGGTGCAACACAGCCATGGAGGACACGGTTCCTCACACCAATTGTACCATGTGTCTCGGCGAGAGTCACGCTCTCGCAGCCAACTAAGGTGACCTGCACCACATGTACTGCTCTTGGGGTGCAGGAGTTACTGCGCCAGGCAGGCATACACCGCAAAAACGCCAGCTGACTTCGCCATGCATCCTCGGCAGAACAGACCGAACCCTCGTGGAGGCAGGGTTCTGACTGACAGGGCCCATCGGGAAGAGTCGCTCCTAACACTCGCTAATAGCTATGGGGACGAGGATGAGTACCCCCTGTTCCATTCTAGAGATTAGGATTCCTTCCAGAAGACAACTTGGAACCTTCCGGTTCTATTGCTACCCCAACAGCAGCAGGTGACTTAGAGCACTCCCTGTTGAAGGACTTTCAAGTCAGGCCCCCTCCTCCTGCAGCGCTTGTTAACCAACTGCCGACTCCAATCTACAGGCGTGACACATCAAAGCACGGTGTGCAACTGTCTCCTGTGTGCCGCTGTGCAGCACTACATATAGCCTTCCTGGGACAAGCAGACCTTCTCTACAAAAGCCCCGGGTAGTGTCGTCTTTCACGGTGGTGTCAGCTGAACCCGCAACTGGAGGACTCTTTGGCTGCTCATCTGCTCACCCCCACAGCAAGGTGGAGCACAAGAAAATCTTCCCACTTGGGTATCAGCAGATATCAGCTGCCTTGTCTGAATGTTCATTTATCTGTGGTTCCAAAGGCGCAGAGACAACGAACAACCTTGCTATTCTGGCGATAGCACAGACAAACGTGATCGAGTCCTTCAATTCCACCCTCACAGATTATGTTTCTGCAGAGCTGGGGAAGAACATGGGCACCATATTACACCTCACCCAGGTGTTGGCACATGATTTTGGACGGATTATGGCCATGGTAGCATCTCTCAGGCACTTATGGTTGAGCAACTCTGTGCTCCCTGAAGCGGACAAGGTCCCCCTCTTAGACACCCCAGTCTCTCTCAAAGGTCTCTTCAGTCCAGGGGTTTAAATGACTGGATGAGGAGAGACCAACTCTGTAAAAGCATCTGCCTATTGCATCGGAAACAGGACACCAGGATCAGCGTTCATGGGCTAAAACCCGCTGCTCATCTGAAGAGCAGCCCAGTGGTCGCAGAGACACTACCACTATTGCCTGCGGCAATGCTTGGACTAAGCCCTGCTGCACCCAGGGCCCATCCTCCTCAATGGAAAGCCCAGAAGCATTCCTGATTTTTTAGCGGGAGAGTGTCATCGACGTGACACGGCTGGGTGGACCGGACCCCTCTTGTATTACAGACTTTGCTAGTGCCTACTCGAGAGCAAGTTTGGCCCACAAAACACACTCCCTGCACTGTTGCAATGATAGCTGACCACCTCGTCATGGATTATCCCTTACCTAATACAGTATGTTAATGTACACTGACCCCAGAGGAGCACAGCGGAAACCACAGCTCTCTCTCCTTCCACTTTGGAAAGGTGTTAAAGGTCACACGCATGTGGTCATCCCAGCCCGCTGACCCCTAAACCACAGAACGAGGAGTCAGGGCCAGACCACATATTGCACATATGTTTTACTTATCAGTGCTAGAGATGTATCATGAGATCTCCAAATCGACCATCAGTCCAACTTAATATTACCATGTGACCAACCACAAGTCTCAATTTCAATGAACCAAACACTACTTTTATATTGTATCAAATTTCCTTACCACAGAAAATTCCAGATCACTGCTGGCACCCTCAAAATGTCTAGGAGACTCAAACAACTCAAATATCTAGAACTTTCTTTGTGTGCCTCTCCCATGTATAGCAATCTATTACATGAATCAGCCTGTTCTAAAGCTAAAGCTGGGTGTCAATTACAATGCAGTATTTATGCAGTCACAATTAATGAATGAACATGGTGAAGTTGAAGAATTAGGATGAATTGGGCATGACGCTAGGCATAGGAGTAATCAAGGAATCTTACATTGATGATTGTATAGCCCCATCGTGCTTGTTAATAAGTAAGTTGGGTCTCTTCCTTTCTGCGTTTACTACTGAAAGGTAAATGCAGTTTTGAAATGTGATGCCTATCCTATGCCTCAGGTGTACGTGCTGCTGGATTGGTCGGACACTGCTCGTTGTTTTGCGCTGGTTTTAGCCAAGGGATACTGGATTTTGCTAACACCAGTTTTACACTCTCCCGTTCGGTTTACATCCAGGTACATTCCAGCATCTGAAGGGCAGGCTGTAATGTCATCCAGATAGGCAGTGGCATATGCAGAATGTGGTCTTAAAGTATCACAGCGCTTCACTTAAAGTATTCACAGCGCTTCACTTTTTCCACATTTTGTTATGTTACAGCCTTATTCCAAAATTGATTAAATTAATTTGTTTCCTCCAAATTCTACATACATAATGACAACGTGAAAAACATTTTTTTTTTTTTGTGCAAATTTATTACAAATAAAAAACTAAGAAATCACATGTACATAAGTATTCACAGCCTTTGCCATGAAGCTCAAAATTGAGCTCAGGTGCATCCTGTTTCCACTGATCAACCTTGAGATGTTTCTACAGCTTAATTGGAGTCCACCTGTGGTAAATTCAGTTGATTGGACATGATTTGGAAAGGCACACACCTGTCTATATAAGGTCCCACAGTTGACTTTGCATGTCGGAGCACAAACCAAGCATGAAGTCAAAGGAATTGTCTGTTGACCGCCGAGACAGGATTGTCTCGAGGCACAAATCTGGGGAAGGGTACAGATTAATTTCTGCTGCTTTGAAGGTCCCAATGAGCACAGTGGCCTCCATCATCCGTAAATGGAAGAAGTTTGGAACCACCAAGACTCTTCCTAGAGCTGGCCGCCCATCTAAACTGAGCAATCGGGGGAGAAGGGCCTTAGTCAGGGAGGTGACCAAGAACCCGATGGTCACTCTGTCAGAGCTCCAGCGTTCCTCTGTGGAGAGAGGAGAACCTTCCAGAAGGACAACCATCTCTGCAGCAATCTACCAATCAGGCCTGTATGGTAGAGTGGCCAGACAGAAGCCACTCCTTAGTAAAAGCCACATGGCAGCCCGCCTGGAGTTTGCCAAAAGGCACCTAAAAGACTCTCAGACCATGAGAAACAAAATTCTCTTGTCTGATGAGACAAAGATTGAACTCTTTGGCATGAATGCCAGGCGTCATGCTGTGGGGATGTTTTTCAGTGGCAGGAACTGGGAGACTAGTCAGGATTGAGAGAAAGATGAATGCAGCAATGTACAGAGACATCCTGGATGAAAACCTGCTCCAGAGCGCTCTTGACCTCACACTGGGGCTACGGTTCATCTTTCAGCAGGTCAACGACCCTAAGCACACAGCTAAGATATCAAAGGAGTGGCTTCAGGACAACTCTGTAAATGTCCTTGAGTGGCCCAGCCAGGGCCCAGCCAGAGCCCAGACTTGAATCCGATTGAACATCTCTGGAGAGATCTGAAAATGGCTGTGCACCGACGCTCCCCATCAAACCTGATGGAGCTTGAGAGGTGCTCCAAAGAGGAATGGGCGAAACTGCCCAAAGATAGCTGTGCCAAGCTTGTGGCATCATATTCAAAAATACTTGAGGCTGTAATTGCTGCCAAAGGTGCGTCAACAAAGTATTGAGCAAAGGCTGTGAATACTTATGTACATGTGATTTCTTAGTTTTTTATTTTTAATACATTTGCAAAAATTTCATGTTGTCATTATGGGGTGTTGTGTGTAGAATTTTGAGTTTATTCCATTTTGGAATAAGGCTGTAACATAACAAAATGTGGGAAAAGTGAAGCAGACACTGTGAATACTTCCCGGATGCACGGTATGCAACATTTACGAGCCATCCTGAAGATGCTGCAAAGAGTGGGACTCATTGCAAACCAACCGACTGTTCCTCTACATCAGCCGCTAGCTGAGCCCCATGAAGAGTCGGTACAGTACTTTAGAGGAAGAGTGTCTTTCCATAAAATGGGCTGTACTGACTCTCCAGTACTGCCTCCCTGGAAAACAGAACAGTGTTGGTTGTCAAAACATTACCCAGCGATCATTGTGAATCATGCATTATGAAGCAGTGAGGCAGCGTATATTGTAGCAAGCTTACGGTGCATGTATCATGAGCTTTTTGTTAAACAGAGCATTAGACTTGCATATGGAGGCAAGGATAGGATCTCCATCGGCCAAACTCCAGGAATGATTACATTAAAAAATACCCCCAAATTGGCCAATGATGTTTAATAGGGAAGATAAATGCTGGTCCACACGTTTCAAATAACTGTATGCTCAGCTACTTAAACATAACTCTGGCAGACCATAAAGGTCTGTCCTAGTTGTGCAGACATTTTAAAGTTCCAGCATTGAAGCGGGTTGACATGGAGCATGAATGTCTGTGCGGATTATGCATGGCACTTTCGTGAGCTAGAAATTAAAGCTTGCTCTTCAGAGGGGAACTTTATGCGGAAGACATCCATAGTTGCTTTGTATGATGTCATGTTCCCATACTTTCTTCCAGGATGTAAATCAGATGAGCAGACTACCTGGTTGCATCCGATGTGCAATTTAGTCTGTAAGCTAGCCACTAGAGCATGTCGTTTTCGGTTCCTCGAAGCGTTCAACATGGGGGAACATCGGGACGACTTTAACAATGTCCCTGTTAACATCTTCGAAACCGAGATTCCCATAATTTGATGCACTGTCTAGGAAAACTGTTGTACCATGCAACATATTGCCTAATGTGAATCTAAAAGACAATTATTATTGTTATTCTGCTGCCCAAGTTGGAGACTTATAACTTTTGGTGCAAAATTGGAATGTTAGAATGCTGAACTAGATCCAAGAGGGAAACATCTCATTCGCCATCTACCACAGCAATAGCCGAAACACAGGAGTTAGCTTTACTTAGCTTTACATGGCATTTGCAGTGTTCTACTTCTGCTAAACTCAAAGGACTTTAGACTTAACTTTAAAAAAACATGCCTAACAGGTAGGCCTACACCCACATGACCTCAAGCAATTCTTAAGCGAAGGCAATTGTTTGAGCAGTGTTTGTTTGAACAGCTGGGAGACACAGCCGGAGACATTGAGGGATGTGAGGAGAACTAAACAAATGCAATACATTCTGAAAGGCATGATTTGCGAGTTAGCAGGACAATTCCAGCAAGGGCAGCAGCACAGCTAACAGATCATCAACAACATGCAAAATGGCAGCATTGCAGCAACAGTATGCAGAATGAGCAATGGCAACAGTGCAGCAGCAGCATGCAGAATGAGCAATGGTATGAACAGGTAAGCTTGGTGGTTAAATAGCTACTCCTATTGAGATGTAAGCATCATGTGAGCGGCTCCACAGGCTTTGCATCATTATGTCTGGGATCATTGGGCCTCATGCAAGAACCACTCATACAAATAGATTTATTTTGATTCTTTTCTTAGGTAGGGACAATATTTATTAGTCTTGTCATGTAAACAAACACCTTGCAGTTCATGTCAAACTAGATCAATTAGACTTTCAAACTAGATCAATATGAATCAACATTCAGCAACAGCATTACTTATTTCTCACCTCTCACCTTTATCAATGGTCCGCCATATTATTATGTTTTACCAAAAACGAATTAACCGCAGTCTATACAATCAGGTATCTGTGGTCATCCCTTGTTGTTGTTAATCCCGATGGCCATCTGTCCGATGGAACCTACCTACAGTACAGTATACTGTGCGGTATATTATAATGGACATCTTTATTTAGGACAGTTGTCTGAAGTTGTGTTTTTTTAATCCAACCTGGAACTTTTATGAGCCCTTTGTGTGAAAAAAGTAAGAGAAATGTATGATAAGAATATAAAAATGTTCTTGCATGCGGCCCATTGTCTTGCTGTAAGATGAAGCACACTCCAATGAGTTTGGAGGCATTTGCTTGGGTACTTCTCAGCTAGCTGTAACCTGGCCATGTTGCAGTGAAGGCTCTGTCATTCTGTTCATTAAGTTTTTTGTAGACAGTAGTCACTGTCACACCTGGCTCCTGAAGAGCGTTATCTTTATAATGATGAGGATTCTTCAGTCATCCACTGTAGAGGCCTGTGTCATTAGAATCCATCCATCCATCCATTATCTTAACCCGCTTATCCTGAACAGGGTCGCAGGGGGGCTGGAGCCTATCCCAGCATACATTGGGTGAAAGGCAGGAATACACCCTGGACAGGTCGCCAGTCCATCGCAGGGCACACACACCATTCACTCACAGACTCATACCTATGGGCAATTTAGACTCTCCAATCAGCCTAACCTGCATGTCTTTTGGACTGTGGGAGGAAACTGGAGTACCCGGAGGAAACCCACGCAGACACGGGGAGAACATGCAAACTCCGCACAGAGAGGCCCCGGCCGATGGGGATTCGAACCCAGGACCTCCTTGCTGTGAGGCGGCAGTGCTACCCACTGAACCATCCGTGCCACCTTGTCATTAAAATAATATGTATTTTTCCCAGGACATATGGAACTCCCTGTACCTTTAAATGTATAACAACTTGCTTTGGCCATAGTTGCTTTTGTTGCAGGTAGTTATTTCCTGCTAAAAGCCATCTTGAATTTGAATGGGGGGGACACTGGCATTTATAATGAGACAAAAAGAAAAGAGTGACACTATGAAGCTAGGGAAGCAAGGATTGAGTCCATGAACTCAAAGTGAAAAAAATCCAATAAATCCATTAAAACAGATCACACTCTTTCAGAACACCTCATACCAGTCTACCTTTAGTGAGAATGATTTCAATAGAAGAAAAAGAATTGGAGAATGTACAATAATTTCTCATAGGAATGAGATTCAGATTTTCGTTGTGCTATCTATAAAGTGCTATAACCATCTTTGCATAACTTTTCTTCAGTGTTTATTCTTTTGAATCAAAGGTTTGAGTGTCCAATCAGGCCAATGTGGGCACAGGTTTTTCTTTTAGCCTAGCACTAGGAAACTTGATTCTACTTCTGACCAAGTGAGCAGAAGTAGGAGTCTAGATGTCTTGAGGGGTGGAAACCTAGGTTGAGAGACGTTTTGACATTTAAAAAAAACTAGTTTAACCTCAATATAGCTCAAATTGTACCATGATGGCTGGCTACTTCGTAATCAGCTAGAAGACTTTCACCTCCAAAATATTCATAGTCATCATTGAATGCCATGATTAGTTGTAATAACTGAATCAGATGTTATTGTGCTGGCCTAAAACAAAAATCTGCATCCACAAAATCCCTTTTGGTATAAGCCTGGACACCTCTGGTTTTGAACCTTCATTTGTACAAATGGCAAGCCAGGCGTTAATATATTACATTTACTAGCTATATGTAATTTATACAATTTAAGAATAGTTTTAGGACAACAGATTAATCAAAACATTATAAATGAGTTCTGACCTCGGTTTATTGGAATTTATGTGTAAAAATACATTTAAGTTTTCAAATGATAGGCCTAGTAATTTTAAGTCTATTATATTTTTAATGAAACATATGAAGAGTATCAGACAGCACTCAGGCTAGAGAAGTATCTCATTATTTAGAAATCCTTTACTCGAAACTGTTTCGGATATGATGCCGATTAAGGGGATTTCAAATAGTAACTGCTCTCGGTTTTACTTTTAAACTTCTTGTGAATTATGTCCCCACTTCAAAGGTGCTTTTCTAGAACTCCCGATAACTCCGCCCAGTGCGGCTACATTGTAAAGAACTGTGCCGTTTCTTTAGTATTCGTGCGGGGGATTTTTCTTTGTTTCAGTTATTAAGAAACGAAATTATAGAAACAGATCTCAAGTCAGTGGTCTCATACACTACAATTACAAGGCATTTCCGCGATTTTTTACGTGACTTCCTGACAAAAAACCACCTACGGAGAAGTGTCACCCCATAAAATCCCTGTCATTACGGGCCTGAGTGATCCGGCGAGGAGTATCCCCTTTCACTCCAATCTGCGGCGCATAATTTCCCCCTGAGAAGCAGCGCAGCCTGCACGCAGACCCACTCGCTCAGACCTGTCCTTACACGATCTAGTTAATCGGAAATCAGACTCTAACGTCTTAAGGGCTGTAGATACACAGGCAGATAAGCTCTTGGTGAAACCGAAAGTGGGAGATGGCACATTATTAAGAGAGATTCCTGAACCCACGTAACAGCAGTGTGGCTGTTAACGTAAGCGCTCATTCGCACGTCAAAACACTGGGACTGAGCCACAGCGCTATTTTTATGTTCATGTTGAACACATGTATAATGTGATGTGAAGTGTGTGATGAAAACATCTTAATACAGGGTCTATACCCTGGCCCAATGACACAAAAGTCTCATGCCACCTATTATAAATGTGATATGCCTTCATAAAAGCATGTAATTAAAAACTAAAATATGAAATTGAAAATGAATTTCCTATTTTGAATCTCAAATCCTGGAGATCCACAGTATCAGGAGATTTCTGCAGCTTCTTTCAACCAGTAGCCAATGTCCTGGAAACAAGCTGTCTGGACTCTCCAGCATTGTAGTCTCACATTTTTACATTTAAAATACAGTACACTGTACACTGAAATAACAGTCTTCATTGGTGGAATGCTGATTTGCTATACAAATCATCTTGGAGAAAATAAGTAACTATGTGACTTCAATGGAGGGGAGGCATAAACTGCAGGAGAGCGAGGACAGGAGCGCACGGCTGTTTGAGCGCTCTAATTCACATTCTGCTGTATTTGAACAGGAAAACAGAAAGGGTAAAATAGTCTCCCCAGGGAAGGAAGTGTGCAGGCCCATTAAAGATGTTCCAGAAGGTTTGCTTTGCTATGCTCCATGGAGGACTCCATCTGCCATCCATCCCAGTCATGTTCTGTTCAGTATCTAAAGCCACCAGTTATTAGCTTCACCAACATCAACAGCCATTTCGTGAATAGCTATATAGCTAAATACAAAATAGCTGGTTCATGAATATACATAAAGTGTGATATTGGAAAACAAAGTAAGGAATTAAAATGGAAGGAAGGAACACTGCAACAGTTAGAACCCATCGTTACAGACGGAAATATGTTCAGGACAGGGTCCAACAGAACAGTATCAGATTAGAACAGAACCATTTGCTGACAAAGTTCAGTGTGAACTAGCACTCAGACATGGGAAATCACAGGTCAGAGAGGACAAATACTGTACCCACTGAAGCACATGACTCACAGAAGATGAAATGGATGCTGTTAGGTATACCTTACTAAAGTTCTTTACTTCTCTAGCCGTGTTTCCCAAACTATGCCTAAGGAGGTTGCTTAAAGGAAAGCTTCTACATGCAACATTACTAAGCCCATCAATGGCTCCAGGATCGATTATTCACACCATGCAGTTACTGCTTGAATGTATTACAAGAAAAAGTGATGTTCTTTATGAATAAAACACTGCAGGAATACTTAGAAATATTACATTTATCACCACTGGTGGGAACTTAAAATTCAAACAGAATTCTTAATAGAATTCAAAACATACAAACTGAATTATCCTACTGTATATATCATTTTTGCCAAATGGGTGCAAGAACCTCAGATTGCGGTATCACACCTCATCCCGCAACCCCACCTGGCAATATGCCTTCTTTGGCATGTTATGTTCTATTTATATTATTTTAATATCATTGTCATTGTGCTTTCAATGGCTTTTCAATCAGGGTTGATTTGCCAGAAGCCCCATCACATTACTGGTGTAATTCACTATTTTCTCTGATTGGCTGTTGTTTTCAATAAAACGGACCAATATGAAAAACAACATAATCTATGGCGGAAAAAACAACAAAAGAAACGCTCCCCTAGCTTCAGAGCAACAAAATGGAAATATTGTTACAGGAGGTGCCGCTGAATAAAGAAACATTATTTGCCTGCTTTCGGAGTACAGTATCCAACAAAATATAATTGAAAAGGCAATTAGGCTACATGTTCAATAAAATGGCACTTGTATCCATTGTAATGTACAATTTTATTCTTTGCATGAAAGCACTCCCATTAATGTGGTATTTTAGTAACATTATTAGCCAACTTCAACTGTAGAATTATTAGTGTAAGGTTGTTATGGCAAGGTGGGCGGGTAGAAAGCAGGGCAATCCGAGGGCACGTCTACTGTTTGGGGACTGAAGCAGAACATTAGTTGAAACTAAGAACTAGGAACTTGGACAAAGTATTTTCTGTGGAGATAGCATACATTTTCACAATAGCATACTTTCATTTGAAACATTAATATGACTGTAGCTGGGATATGCGAGGACCATACCTACTGGTTAAGTAGGCACGCACCTACACTACGTTGTGAATCAGTCCAGGCTTTTAAAATGTGTGCTTCTTCCCTCAGTAGACTGAGACTGAGACTGAGGAACTGACACTGTATGAGAGAGAGCTGTGTGTGTGGAGCCAGGGAAAGAAGGCAAGCTGAAAGCTGAAGCTGAAAAGCTGCCGTTTGGGTTTTTGTTTATTTTGCCTTTCTTATTTTAGTTTATTATTTTTGCCCAGAACCTGTGAGGGGGATGGGTGAAGACTTTTAGTTTTTTTCACTCTCACTCCTCCCCTCTTCACCACAAATAAAACGCTGGTGGAATCCAGAATTTCCGTATCTCCTCGTTACCTGCTCTTATGTCCTCTCTGGGGTGTGTCATGTTGTGTGATATTTTGGTGCCAAAACCCAGGACAGAAGAGTTCTCAGAAGATGGAAACATTTCCACTGCTGCAGAAGGTGAAGCAACTGCAACTGCAGGAGACACAGCATCAAGCTCTCCACAGCCTGGCCCCACCTTTAATTCCCCGCCAGTTCCCTGGCTCAGGTCAGGAGAGTGTGCCAGAGACATTGGGGTAGGTTTCTTCCCTGCTCGTATCTAATACTGGTAATTTTAGTCATGGTTTGGCTTGAAACCAGATAAAACAGAGACACTTTGTTTATGTCACGGACACTGAATGAGCTATTCAAATTGTTGGATGTCAGTTCTTTTCGAACCAGTGTCTACTATCCTCAAACCGACGGACTGGTGGTGTGGTTCAATAAGACGCTGAAGACGATGATTTGTAAATCATTACCAATATCTGAAATTGGGATAAACAAATTGACCTAAGAGAGGTTCCCCAAGCCTCCAAGGGGTTATCCCCCTTTAAGTATTGTATGGGCGAAGACCCCTTGAAACCTGGGAGTATAGGGGATGTAGACTTTGAGGTTATTGGTTCCAATAGGGGAGGGACGAGTCAGATCTACCATCTCAATTTATTGAAATTGTGGAGAGAGGTAGACCCTGCCTTGCTAGCCACACCAGATGTAATGTCAGATGAGCTGGGACTGAAAATTCCCATTCTGAACAAAACTCATCCGGTCTCACTTGACAGCCATCTGATTGTGGGAGCAGTGGGAAGAGGACGTATTCTCACCCCAACCAGGAAGACAAACCTTATAGAACACCACATGCTTACCCTCCAGGCACTATTGTTAGAAGTCGCTTAGAAGTCGCCTGTATCGATTATCTGAACACAAGAAAATAGTGCTACAGGAAGAATTTGGCAAGTTGCCAGACATAGGAGTAATAAAGGAATTGCACAGTGATTGATGTAGTCCCAGTGCCAGGTGGTGTTTGTATGGCGGTCCTCTCTTGATTAGCCTTGGGCAGCCTGTAGCGTAGTGGTTAAGGTACATGACTGGGACTCGCAAGGTCGGTTGTTCGATCCCCGGTGTAGCCACAATAAGATCCACACAGCCGTTGGGCCCTTGAGCAAGGCCCTTAACCCTACACTGTTCCAGGGGAGGATTGTCTCCTGCTTAGTCTAATCAACTGTACCTCGCTCTGGATAAGAGTGTCTGCCAAATGCCATTAATGTAATGTAATGTAATGATTAGCCCTGTCTTCTCTATACCTTTTCTCCCACAGACCGTTGCAGGACTTGGCGGTGGTGTTGTCCCAGGAGGTGGAGGGGGAGGAATGGCCGGTCCTCTACATCAGCCGCAAGCTCAGCCCCAGGGACTGTCGGTACAGTATCATCGAGATGAAATGTCACCACAAAATGGATGGTACTGACTCTCTGGTACTACCTCCTGGGAAAACACTTTGTCCTATATTTGGATCATGCCCCGCTCCAGTGGCTCCACTGGATGAAGGACACCAACGCACGGATTACCCAGTGGTATCTGGCCCTCCAGCCATTCCGCTTCCGGGTAATCCATCAGCTGACGTCTGCAAACTCTGGGAAGGGAAGAAATGCCTACTGGTTAATTAGGCACACACCTGGACTGATTTGCAATGTAGTCCAGGTGCGTGCCGTCTCAACCAGTAGGCGTGGTCCTTGGATAGCCCTGCTTCCTTTCCGCAAACTGAGCCACCTTACCACAGTCGTATTAATGTTTCAAATGAAGGCATGCTATTGTGAAAAAAATGTATGCTATCTTGACAGAAAATACTTTCTCCAAGTTCCTAGTTCTTAGTTTCAGGTATATGTTCTGCTTATGTCCCCAAACAAATGATTCACAGTAGACTTGTGAGGCTTGAAATGTCACATTTATTTATTTTTATATTTATATTTAAGGCACTTGGAAAGTTATTAATTTCCATTAATTTCCATAATTTACAATATATAAGTATCTGCACTGATATATGGCTTAATATCAATTAATGTATGAGTAAGGTACCACCATTATCACTGAACAAAGGTATATTGGAAATAATTTCCAGCTGATTCAAGAACCTTGGCATGTCTTGACTGAGGAAGAAGATGACATCTCAGTCATTCTAATCTACCAGTCTATCACTCCTCTTGGTCAAATTCCCCCTTCTGCCTTCCCCTCCCTGTGCTCTTGGCCTCTGACCCCTAGCCCCCTCCCCAACTGTCCAAGCTGAGGTTTCCTGTTTATTCTGGTGAATAGGGACACTGAACAAACACTTAGACTTGGATCTTCAAAAAACAAGTCAAACAAGTCTTCCCTACTTCCTGGCTCCCTCTTCTTCTTTAGTGTTCTGCATCACTGCTGCCCAATGCACCTCCCAACACTACTAAGACACCAGCCAAACCCTCTCCATGCCAGATTTAAGAAGCCAGCACTTCAAAAGCTCTGCACTTTGAGCCGAGCCATATTCAGAGTAGACCCAAGTGGGTGGCTATGGCTCAAACAGTTTTCGCATTATACTCTGTTAGCCCAGGGGCAACCAATATCATTATCAGCATTGAAATGCAGTGTGGCCAGCACAGGCATTTTAAATCGACTGAAATATGACACGCTATGAGGAGACACTGGTGTTGTTTATTTCTTCAAAGAAGCAGGCGTATATTTGGTGCCAAAGACATGCAGTGTTGATGGACATAGGGTACTATGCAGGTGCTGAATGATCACAACACAACAGAAATCATGGATTTTGCTGCTATAAAAGAATGCCTTGCCTACTTTATATATCAGTTTTTGCAATGTGTATTTTACAGTATGTAAACATAGCCTTATCTCAGAAAAGTAGTATTGGAAAACAATATTAGCTGAGCTCTGTAATCGAGGATAAATATTGCCATGGCTTAAAAAAAACATTTTTTTAATGCTTCAGTGGGGGGTCTATTCTTCCATGTGTTCTATTTGTCATTGTACTATTAGCTAAACAGTTTTGTTTTATATGTTTATTTGTTGACTGGGATGCCTGCATTTTTCTGTCCCATGGTTTACTGGCGTCCTTGAGGCCATTTTGAAGTTATTGTTGTTGATGTAACTGATAGCTCTCAGCTTGATTACCAGAAATTATAACGGGCTGCTTTGGGACCAGGTCACATTTAAACCAAAGCTTGGCTTGAATGTGCCAGTGCAAAAGAGGTATCAGAGAGAGGACCTGTTCTTTTTTCACCCTGAGAAAACAATTTCAGACTTTATTTCTTCAAATGTCTCACAGTTTCACATATTCATCAGAAATATTTGTCAATCACCTTGGATTCATGAAATGTTTCCATCTGTCTGTATATTTGATTATGTGTTAATAAATCCTACTTGATTGATAAATGCATTGCTATACTTTGAAGTTAATATAAAAATCCCCCCTCATTTTTTCCCAAAATCTGCACCTGCATCTCAGGTGGGGGAAAAAAATAGGGATTTCTCAGATTGGCTAGAAATGACATTAAAGGATTTTACTTTTCCTTGAACCCATTTTTCTAAACTAATTCCTCCATGCTGATGATGATAATTTTCTTTGTTTCACATCTTTGTTTGTGGAGCTTTGGTCACCTGGAGAACTGCTCCGCTCTGCTTTACAATGCAGTGTAACAGGGCCACACAAACAAGCCTTAGAATGCCTTCTAAGTGTGGTTTTCCACAACATAAAAGCTTGATTAGCATATATAAATGTATTTTAGAGATAACTGTGAGTTATTGCTCCAAACATCAATAATAATGTTAATTTTCGAAACTCTTTGCACTGTAGAAACACTTCCTTACTTGCACCGTGGCTGGCTATATCCAGGTACGTGGAGGTATTGGTAGAGTTGCTCGCTACAGAAACCTCCTTGGCAGTGTGTTGTGCGCTTCACTGCTTGCTGTAGTTCTCACTGAAAACAATGTATGCTTCAACTAAAAAAGTAATCTGTCAACTGGAACACCAAATGCCTGGTAATGGACTGATGGAAAATTACGTAAATGTCCCCTTCAGGCTGTTCAGTTACTATTTTGAGGGAGGTTATTTTATAGGGATCTCACGGCTTGTTTACATGGCCTCATTAGACTGCATTGCAAAGCAGAGTGGACCAGTATTTGGGGTGACTAACGCACCACAAACTGGAACAAAATGTTATTACTTCCAAGTTATCCTTTCACTAAGGTAGGACATATATTAATGATGGAAATGTTTTACATTAATGTACTTTCAAAATATATGTTACTTTTTACGAACAGAACACAATTCGTAGTGTGAGCTAATGTTAGCTAGCTGGTTAGTCTAGGGAGCGTTGCATCAGGCAAGCTAGTTTTTCCCTAACTTGTTCATTGCTGTCTTGTGTTGTAGATATAATGTTGCATGATATAATGTAGATGAAACAATTACACGTACTGTAATGTTGTGTAACACTACTTCATACATTTCCTTAGAAATTACTTAAATGTATTGCTTAAATGTTTCTATTTGACATTTTATTAGTTATTCTATTAGTTGCTATAAATAAACAAAATAAAATGTAATGTTGTTAATATAAACAGACTCTCATGTCTTACAGACTCTTCATATTACCAATGATGGAGCATTACAGAGAAAAACATTTAACAAATTTTTTTCAGACATTTTCTGCTGTACTGTGTTGTGTCCTGCAATAATGGTTTTCTACTACAATGAAACCATAGCAGAAGACACGTCCACTCAAAATGTGGGCGTGCAGAGACTGTAATCCAATAAAAATGCTGCATCTTTTCTTCAACAGCACTTTGTAAACAATCCAATTATGTTACCTAAACCCTGCAACAATGCCGTGGTTACCCTTTCACAACATACAACAAACAGCACAGACAAGCAACACCTCTGACAGCTTCTCCTTCATGGCTGCACTTTATTCCATGTGGGAGCCTCATTATGAGCCCCTACAGATAAGAAGGAAACTGGGGACCCCATTTAGGGAAAGGCCTAAGATATTCTCCAGGGTAAAACTGCGCTGCAGTACGAAGCATGATAATCTATGACTAGAAACTAGGGCAGAGTGGATTGTGGGTCCAAAGAAAGTTCCAGAATAATGGTGTCTGAGGAGGGGTGCTCAAAAAAAGAGGCCCAGAGAGATGTGATCATCTAGCGGGCTGGGGGAAGCATCATGTGATCCGGACAGCCTAATTGTTTCAAGAGCAGCCATGATCCGGGGGGACCGCTTATGTAAGGCACACTGTGAACGGGGTGATGTTACGCAACACACTTCCTGCCTGTGTAAACATGTTCCCAGCTTGTATTCTGACATTTATTACTTTATCACTCAACAAATAGATGGTTTACACCAAAACAACATCTCCTCTGCAAAATGCTTCCTGTTGTACCATGACATATGTGCATGACTGATGGTGACAAAAACATGTGAACTTGCCTGAACCCTGGGTGTCTTGTCTATTGGTCAGTACCACAGAACCTCTCTCTCTCTCCTTTTAATAAAAAACAGGTAATAAAATAGGCACTTCAAAGTGCCACTATCCATATCCCTTTTGGGAAAATAGAGGTGCTGTGCACGCAAAATGTCACGTCATCCTGCCTGCACACATGTCACATATATTGGTTTTTCTTTTTGTTAATGTCTTGTTTTGCCACTAACTGATACCAAGGTGTGAATATAGAATAAATGTATAATAAATGATTCAGCAGCATATCTTAATGCAGCTTTAGCTTCCACACAAGGCTGTGGCCAATGTGTTGATGATTCTGAAAAGGTTTGACAGATATATTTATGCTTCTCTTTGTGGGACAGGGCATGCCTTTTCATTTTCTGGATAATGATTTTGCTAGAATGCCATTTGTACCACAGAAACTGGGCTGGCTTATTTCTTGACAGAGCATATGTCATGTCCATACAAGAGAATCAGCACCAGACATTAACTATCAACATAAATCACAATGCTACTCATAAATGTCATGTACAATATAATAATTTGTGATTCATTCTCATGTGCATCTATTCTGTGTACATAGTCATGCTCTGCTGTCTGGGTGAGACTCAGAGGGAGATGTACAGGTGATACACCTGATAAAATGTGAGTCTTTAAGACTCTTTTCTCTTGAGCCAAAACATTTAATTATACATACAATATGATTTCATTTCAGAGCATTGAATGATTCCTGCTGATGTCCTATTGAGAAAGATAAAGTGAAAGATGCTTCAGGGCATGGAAGCTTGGAATTTTGTTGGTCCAGTGGATTTGAATCTGTCATAATGTTACATTACATTACATTAATGGCATTTGGCAGACGCTCTTATCCAGAGCGACTTACAACAAAGTGCAAAGTGCATACCCATAACCAGGGATAAGTGCGCTGAAAGACCCTAGAGGGAAGAACAATTTCAACTGCTACCTTTACAACAAAGATAAGGACTAGGGCCTATTTGGTCATCAGAATTTTTTAAATATATGAATAAACCGCTTACCTACCCAAACAAAACTAGCAAAGGTATCATCCTAATAACAAAAGAAAATGACACAAGTAATGACAACTGGGAGGGGGGGGGGGGGGGGGGTCTATGTGTACAAAGGGATGTGATTCATCCATTTTCATTCCCACACACATCAACAGATATGGATGTAAATACCCACGGGAGGCAGTCTGCATTTCAACCTCATATTTATTTACCCACATTGGATATTTATTTCATTTCATATCCAATGTGGACTGCAGAGCACAAATGACAATAAGATGGCAATGAGACAAGAATACACACAATCAGCTTTTATTTTGTATTCAAATACGTATATCTTTTACATATACCGGAGATGTTTTTATTTTTTGCCTTAAATCCAACATCTGCAGTCTATGTCTGACATCACTTAAATATTTGGTACAGTATCTACTTTGGAAATGCCTTTCCAGGCTGGTGTACCACGCAGCAAGATTACGGGGTTAGCCAGCTAACCTAAGCGACATTCCCTTGCCTGGCTTTCCCCATGGTTACACAATTCGATTGCGAAAAAGGCTATATTCTCAATGGAGAAAATACAGCAGTCGACATAATGCAAGCTTCTTGAACCCTGTGCTTGAATATCTACATTTAATTAAGAGAAACAGTCATTGAGCTTAAGAATAAACTTTGGTGTGAGTTTAATAATACACTTTTTGGCTTCAGGCATAGTTTAAATAGCCTGTTTTGTATTAAGTTTAAGTTTTAGGGGCTTGTCCCTGGCTTTGTTGGCAGAATCAGGGCTCCTTTTTGCAATTCACCAAGTCCTTAAATCCGTCCTTTATATTTGTTTATATCAGTTTTTTGCTCAGGTGAGAAATATGGCACTCAAGTAGCCTACAGCCAAAGCTGCACTGATATAGGCTCATGCCATGCCATACACCGCCACTTTTCCGGGAAGGCACGCAGCTCTTGGTTAACAAAGGCCATCTTCACATAACAAGTTGGTAACCACCTTCGTAGTACCGGTTAAGCCCGATTGCGGTTGTTTGGTTTTGTGATGCCTGGTTACGCAAAGAAACCCAATGTACAGCATGTTAAGCTCCCTTCGTAGTACACCCCACAGGCCTTCACCGCAACTGCTTTCGGTTCATCTTTTTTTGGGGGGGGTTTCTGTATTCAGGCTTCAGAAAGTGTAACGCATGTTCGATAGGATTTTAATCAGGTGAGTGTCTTCGCCAATACACCTCCAAATTCATCATACTGCAGCCCTCATCCAATACATAATTAATAAAGACAAATTAGACCTTTCCAGACATGCTCAAGCCTTGACACTACATCCATATAGATGACAGGGGTGGGGGGTTCTTTGGAAAAAGTGTAGTTTGGTCTGATCTGTACATTAAACTTCTTCACTGTGATTTATGTATTTTTAATTGTGAATTATAATCTGGCCTTTTAATTCTTGCTGCTGATGAGTGATACCAACATCAGTTCTTTAGCCAAGAGATTTTTTTTAGATCTTCCACACTTCTGCACTTGGTATACCCAGTCTCTGTGCAATCCTTCGTAATGAATTCTTCTGTTGTCTCAGCTTCCAGATTAGTTGTTTTTAAACTGGAGTTGTTATCTGGACATGATGGTGTATGTCTCTAATTCCAAATGCAATTCCCACAGTTAAAACCAAGACTAGATACTCAATACTATTGTATATGTGAAAAATCCATGGAAAATGAAGCACCTGAGGAACAGTTAACACCTGTCAGTCATCTGCTAATTTACTTTTGCACAGCTGAAAATGGAGGGGCTCAACACAAAAACACATGTTCCTTAATGATTAAACATACAGTATATGCTTGTAAATACCATAAAATAAATCTCAAATCCAAATGCCTTAAGTATATATGTAGCAAAAATAACACAATCCACTCTACAGTTCCCATAATCTTGTAGGACACTGTAATAAGTAACCCTCAGTCTCACTATAGTACAGTAGATCAGTGGCTCTTACAGTATATTCACAATATTGACTCTTAGTAGATCAGTGACTCTTATTCACTCTGGTGGATATACAGATCACTGAGTCAGACACAGGTTTGTCAAATCATGCAATCAACATACTATACTGTCAATAACATAGTATACTGTCAACGTTCTGTTAAACGTTTTGCACTGTCAATACATGATGTTTAATCCCTGACTATTGTGTTTTAATGTTGTCACGTGTCATTCTTGCAGTAAAAGCTGTAATTATACTACACAGAATGGTGGCACATGCTGAAGACCCACCTCTTCACCTTGATTTCTTTGCTCAAGTTATGTCTAGTACTGACCTAGTGAGCATCTGATACGATGTAGCTTCAGCCTGTGGGTCATTGTGGTTGTTCTTTTAATATAGATTTATGCTCAAAAGGACTGGTTTGTTCCTTAATTTAATGGTAAATAGGATGGTTGGCAAGTTGACAATGTAGTCGGCACTCCTTGCACTTGTTGTCTCTCTTGGTACTATACTCCTCCCCTCTTGGAAATTTCTGCACTTTGATCTTGTGATTTTTGCATTTGTGTTTGCATTGCAAGTTCCTCAGAATAAGTCGATATCTAAATGCCCGAAAAGTGAAGTGAAATCATTGGCAACCTGCAGGACTTGTTTGTGGTTGCTTGTTCCTGAAACCACTCAGGAAGAAGCAGAGCAGTTCCTTTGAATTAAAGTGCTTTGTGGTGAATCAGTGGGCGTGGGAAAGCTCATTGAGGAAAAAAGGTGTGTGCATGTGCTTTTGTGTGTATGCGTGTGTATGTGTAATGCGCCAGGAATGGTATACTATTTGCTTTGAAATAAAGCATCAATCGCACCTGTAACTTTCCATGCTGTACATAAAAACTGGAAACCCCACCCACCTTTTCACAAATAATTTTAATTGAGAGGATTGCAAAGCACAATACACGCACACAGGCACACACACATGACCTCACACACATACTCAAACACACGTAAATACTCTTACACCCACATTTTATACACAAACATTCATTCAACACAGACACATGCTCAAGCACACATATACACACACACACACACACACACACACACACATACACACACACACATACACACACACACACACACACACATACACACACACACACACACACACACACACACATACACACACACACACACTGACTCAATCATTTGCCTGGGGCACTGAAATATTTCCACTGGAAGGTGGGACTTTCCATGGGCTCGAAAGTGGAACCACTCCATGTCTCTTCAACATCCTTTCCTCATCCTCTCTTGCACCCCTGTCAGTCATTCCTTCGTCTGCCACTCAAGAAGTGACCTGTTCTTCATTCCAAAGGCTCCTCATAGACTGTCCAAAATTCTGATTCTTTTCATCATGGTGCTACTTTGGTCAGCAGTTCCAAAACACAGATTTTGTTATAGCCATTTTAGCATTAATTTCCCCTGAATAGACACACAGACACATTCACCTTCATAGTATTAAGAATGGCCAGCACAGCCTGTAAAATCCTGGCGCAGACTATCCAGCACCTGGATTTCAGCAGTAGGAATGTACCCTCTTCCACCAGAAAATCAATTATTCACACTTGGCTGGGTTCATATCTGGTTACTAATAAGGACATTACACATAGAGAACGTCAGTGTGATTTGACATGATAGGATGATCGCTCAGTAACATCATTGACAAGAACCTTGTAAGTGCATCCATCCCTTCAGTAAATTACACCATTACGTAAGCACAAGACCCCTTCTATGTTGGAACACTGTCATGTTTCCAGTTTTTGCTCACTGGCTCAGCTTCCATGTTCTAAGGAGTTACAACAGAATGGCAACAAAAGGCCTTGGGGAGAGAATTGGAGTCTTCGAGGGGAGAGTTGCAGGGCTGCAAGGCAGACAGAGTTTTATTTTTATTTATACACAGATTTATTTATTGAAGCTATTTGTTATCTGTTCTTACAAATTCTCTTGAGAAAGTGGGACCAAACCAACAAATATAGCATACAGTGGGAAGTTTATACCAGAGTTTTGTTCCTACGCAAAAGAAAATACTGCAAGTATATTTAATCTAGCCTCTGTAATGACCTGCTTGTTTGTCTTGTGTTTTTGTTGTGTAAAAGAGCATTTGGGAAGAATGTTGTAGGAAGAATATCCACAATATCTCTATTTCTCCATCATCACCCCCTCCCTCTCTCTCTCTCTCGCTCTCTCTCACACACACACACACACACACACACACACACGCCAGAAAGCAAGGGATGAGTTATGGGTGAACCTTTGGGAAAATTGTAAAAAAGACTCCATAGTTCACACCCTGCTCCTTCAGCATGTTAAGGAGACAAGGGTATCAAGTAAACTCACTCAACTGGAATCACTCATGCCAACACAGCTCCAATCAGATTGAAAAATTGAAAAGTATCTCAGATAACTTTATAGGTTTTAAGAAGCTGTTGGAAATTTTGAAGAGTGCTCTTTTCTCAGTTTGGGAGGCCACACTCCAGGGATGAATGAGGGAATGGGTGGTCATGCGGACCTTTTCAGGGGTCACAGGTCATGCAAAAGTGTGCAGCTTCCCGATTGCACATCTCCACAGCTGTTGAAGGCCAGGGGTCATTCACAAGATGGAAAAAATTGCCATGATTCATATTGTCATAATCTTCAAAGCTTGGAAAGACCTCCAAGAACTGATTGTAGTCTTTGGAATATACAGAAATTAAACTATCTAGCTGTTCTAAACAGCTGTGATCTTTCAGATTATCCAGTGTAAAAACACACACACACACACACACACACACACACACACACATACACACACACACACACACAGTATAAACGGTAACAATTAAAAGCCTGACCTAATATTCACTAAGTCATGCCCATTGAAAAATCCAGTTGAGCTTCTATTTTCACAGTAGACTCTCCCACATGAGCCAGTCACACAGAGCTCTACTCCTCAAATAGTAGAGAATAACAGAAATACCAGGCATTAGTCTAGAATACCTACCACAGATATATACTACATGACTGCATGCATTTACATCAAAACTGTCTTAATAATCCCCCCTCATCTCAACTGATGTGTGGTGAGCATTCAGTTGCCCCATAGCAGCTGTGTGCTGTTTGAGCTGTGCTTCCTGCTGTAGAATTATGACAGATGTAATTTATGCAAATCATTGTTATTTCCATAGAAAAAATGTTCTGCAGGATACAGACAACTGCTGCTGTGTGGTGCCTGTACAGACTAGGGCTAAGAAATAAAAAAACTATGTGCTCAAAACTGTTCCAGCAAGCAGTTCTGGATAAATTCCTAAATTATCTAAATGTTCTGGATAAATTCATGAGAGGTTATCATAGGAATGGAAAACATCGAGCCAATTCATCATTTTATGGATTAAACTCTCAGACTTTCCAAAGACCTGATGAGACGATTTCTTGTGAAAGTTACACAGAAATCTCTATATACTTGGGCAGGTATACAAATATTCCTGCTCTTACTCTGGTAAGGCTATTTTAATTATTTGGACACAATGAAAAAAAAACTATTATTTCTAGATAAGCTGAAACAAGAGTAGCACTAGCTTCTGTGATATGACGTACAGTTGTGGTAAAAAGTTTACATACACTTGTAAAGAACATGTATGTCATGGCAGTCTTGCATTTCCAATTATTTCTGCCACTAATATTTTTCTGTGATGGAATGATTGGAACACATACGTCTTTGTCATAAAAAAACACATTAATGCATTTTGCTTCTTTTATACATTTATTATGCAGGTCTGCTAGGTCAAAAATATACATACAGCAACTTGAATGATCCATTTTGATGATGTATGTGTCAATCAAATTTGCTTCAACCAAGAACCACCAAAAAGCAGATCTGCGATGAATTAGAAGCTGATGGAACGCAGGGGTTAGTGTCCATAGTCAAGCGGATTTTACATCACCATGGGCTGAGTGGCTGCCGTGCAAGAGGAAGCCCTTGCATCAGAAGTGACACCTTAAAGCTTGACTGAAGGTTGCTGCTGATCACATGGACAAAGAAAAGGCCTTCTAGAGGAAAGGCCTTCTAGAGTGCCAGAAAACATCTTGATGATCCCCAAGACTTTTGGGAAAATACTCTGTGGTCTGATGAGACAAAAGTTGAACTTTTTGGAAGGTGTGTGTCCCATTACATCTGGCGTAAAAGTAACACCGCATTTCAGCAAAAGAACACCATACCAGCAGTAAAATATGGTGGTGGTAGTGTGACGGTCTGGGGCTGTTTTGCTGCTTCAGGACCTGGACGACTTGCTGTGATAAATGGAACCATGAATTCTGCTGTCTACCAAAAAATCCTGAAGGAGAATGTCCGGCCATCTGTTCGTGACCTCAAGCTGAAACGAACTTGGGTTCTGCAGCAGGACAATGATCCAAAACACACCAGCAAGTCCACCTCTGAATGGCTGAAGAAAAACAAAATGAGGACTTTGGAGTGGCCTAGTCAAAGTCCTGACCTGAATCCTATTGAGATGCTGTGGCATGACCATAAAAAGGCGGTTCATGCTCGAAAACTCTCTAATGTGGCTGAATTACAACAATTCTGCAAAGATGAGTGGGCCAAAATTCCTCCACAGTGCTGTAAGAGACTCATTGCAAGTTATCGCAAACGCTTGATTGCAGTTGTTGCTGCTAAGGGTGGCCCAACCAGTTATTAGGTTTAGGGGGCAATCACTTTTTCACACAGGGCCATGTAGGTTTGGATTTTTTTTCTCCCTTAATAATAAAAACCTTCATTTAAAAACTGCATTTTGTGTTTACTTGTGTTGTCTTTGACTAATATTAAAATTTGTTTGATCTGAAACATTTAAGTGTGACAAACCTGCAAAAAAATAAGAAATCAGGAAGGGGGCAAACACTTTTTCACACCACTGTACCTATCATCAAGCATGGTGGTGGTAGTATTATGCTGTGGGCCTGTTTTGCTGCCAGTGGAACTGATGCCTTGCAGAAAGTAAATGGAAAATGAAGGAGGATTACCTGCAAATTCTTCAGGAAAACCTAAAATAATTGGCTCGTGGACGCAGTTGGGTGTTCAAACAGGACAGTGACCCCAAGCACACATCAAAAGTGGTAAAAAAAAAAGGTTAACTTAAGGCTAGAACTAAGGTTTTAGAATGACCTTCCCAAAGTCCTGACTTAAACCCCATCGAGAACATGTGGACTGTGCTGAAGAAACAAGTGAGTGTCAGAAAGCCAACAAATTCAGTTGAGTTTTGTAAGTGTTGATGTTTTACCACAAAACATTTATTTTGCAATGCCTTCGTCTAAATAGAGGACTTCCTTTGGAGAACTTCAAAGGAATATCTTGACTCACTTGCCTCTCAAGTATTCTCAAGTTAATATTTCCGAGGAAGACCGTGAAAACACCTTTGACTCCCATTTACATTGATTTTATATCAGTGAGCATCTAAATATATTCTCAAAATATGTTATTATTATTCAGTATGCTTATAAATAAAGAACAAGCCTGCTTTTGAATAATAACTAGCATGTGAAATTGTGGTATGTGTTTGACTTGTTGATGGAGGTTGCATATTTTACAAAAACTTTGTCAAATACGCAATCAATGGATTTTAATGTGTTTCTTGTACTTTTTTTTTTCACAATCTTCTCAACCTGTTGCTGTCTGAGGAAAGCACAAGAAGCGGGAGGGTGACAGGTGGAGTGAAGTACAAACCCTTTTTTTCAGGATAAAAGTGTTGTATAGCCTACTTTAGGAAGCAAAATACAGTATTGTACATGTCATGACACTCAAAATATCATTTGGTTTCCATGTGTTCGTTAGGAGTCTCTAAATGTCATTTTGGAAAGCTGCCTAGACATAGCTTATAAACAATGCAGAATGCTATTTTTTTTGTTGCTATTGTCAGCAAATTTGAAAGAGGATTTGTCCAGTGTTTTGGCTGTGGCTCGATTGTATTTCTAAGAATTCCAGGCACCGCCACAATAATTTGTATCCACTCAAAAACAAAATATTTTCAGTGACAAAAAATGGTGCTTCTGTTACTTTGTTTTAGTAATACTTACAGTAATTCAGACTCTTGGCAAACAAACCCTAATGGGTTACCTTTCAGAAGACAGGGTTATACCTATGGTCAAAATGGTTCAAGAATAGTAACCATTTACTATTTTGGGTATGACATTGTTAATCTTGTGTCAAGAAACGGGGTGATACTTGAGGGGTTAAGAGGTGTTTGTATGGTTATTAAGGAAAAAAATTGAGGAAAAAGTGCATTTTGAATTCATTTATTAATATTTATTAGACCTATTTTTATTTTATTTTATTAAATCTTCTGCTGCTGTAGCCTAGCCACTTCAGAGGTTTGATGAATTGTGTGATCACAAATGCTCTTCTGCATACCACCGTTGTAATGTGTGGATATTTGTGTTACTGGCACCTTCCTGTCAGCTTTGACCAGTCTGGCCATTCTCCTCGGACCTCCCTCAATAACATTTCTGCCCTCAGAACTGCTGCTCACTGCATGTTTTTATTTTTGTTTTTCACATTTCTAGAGACTGTTGTGTGTGGAAATCCCAGGAGATCAGCAGTTTCTGAGATACTCAATCCGCCCTGTCTGGCACCAACAACCATTCCACGGTCAAAGTCATTTAGGCCAAGTTTTTTCCCCATCCTGATGGTTGATGTGAACATTAATTGGAGCTCCTGACCCGTATCTGTATTATTTTAAGCATTGCACTGCTGCCACACGAATGGCTGATTAGATAATTGCATGAATAAGTAGGTATACAAGTATTCCTAATAAAGTATACTTCATAATATTGAGCAACCACTGTCCACAGTCTTTTAAGCAAATCCATAGATATACTTTTTTGTGTAGTTTTGTGTTTCCGGCATACAAAAGTATATTAACCAGGAACAGGAAATCTCTTATAAGAGTAGGCTACTTAAAAATCATTAAAAAGAAAGAATGGCTGTAAAGTCCTGTAGAAGAAAGACATACACTGGAGAGTAGCCAAATGATAGAGGTGGAGAAACAGAAATGCTAAATAGAAAAACAAAGTATTAACCAAGTTTATCCTGCCTATTGTATTTATATTTTTGTTGTACTTACCATAAAGTACATGGCTAGTTGTATTTACTCTGGGAATAAACATAAGCATAGTTGTTAATTAAGTTAAATCAATTAATTAAAATGCTAATTAATCATTTAAGTGAGAAGCATGTAGAGTGAGCAGCAGGGTGTACTACAGTCTAAGCTGTTTGCAGAACAGTAGGTAGGGTAAGCAATAGTGTGAACTGCAGAATATGCAGATAGGTGAAAAGTAGGCAAACTGGGTTGTGGAATAAGTAGTCTGGTGAACAGCAGGTAGGGCAAGCTGTAGAATAAGCATTTAAGTGAATCGTGAGTTAGGTGAGCTGTAGAATAAGCAGTTTGTTGAACTGTAGGTAAGGTAAGCAGCAGGGTCAGCTACAGCCTAAGCTGTAACAATTAAATAGTGCACAGGGCAAGTGAAATCCTCTTGAGATTTGATGGCAGCAGTCATAGCTCACAGTTAGCCATTGAGACCAGCTCCTGTGTTACACAACATTAAGATGTATGGAGTATTGTGTAAGTGCTGCAATCTGCACTTGTGTTTATTGTTTTTGTGGACTGCATGGGAGCCCAGCAGGTGTGCCACACTGCTGTCAGCAGAAAGGTTGTGCTGATTTGTTTGGGGGGGGTGAGGAATAGCTACAACCCTTAAGTGCTGAAAGGCAAACTATCAAAGTCACTCCAGCTTTCCCTTGTCCCTGTCCCTCTCTTAAGCCCAGTTTGCTGGACTCATATGTACTCTGTAAGAGAACTTTACAAACGTGTAAATGTACAACCTTTACATTTGTTTACAAACTTTGCAGTTGTCTGTCTGAACTAGCTCCACAGGCTTTGCATCATTCCGGCTCAACCACCAAACAAACTGTACATTTCTACAGCCCAATTTGCAAATGTTTACTCACACTATTTCAAAACTGATACCCTCTAGTTCAAAACCTAATGTATAGTGCTGAGTAAAGTTCGCAGACATGCTTCTGATCGGGAATTAGTTACTGAATCACACCTGATTCAGTTGGAGACCAGCCCAAGCGTTGAGGGAATTTCAATGTAATCTTTGGAAAGATTTTGTTCAAGATGGACCCAGGAAGAAATGTAAAAGTAGGTGAAAGAGGAAGACAAATGGGTAGATTGAGGGGGAGAGGGTGAGGGAGAGGAGTACAAATTTGTGGTGCCATTAAACATAAAGGATGGATGCCTGATGCCTGGATATATCTGCTGATGATTGCCAGGGATGGATCAGGCATGCACTGAGGTTCTTCCCCCAGTGTATAGCAAGAGAAGACATATGAGGGGATGTCGACGAGAACATTTTCTATTTTCTTTTCAGGTTTTTGCCGTTTCTTTTCACTGTAAACTACATCAATCTTACTGTATCCATCATCAAGCCATTTGTCTTCCTATTTGGCCCACCTGTTTATTTCTTTCTGGATCCATCTTGAACCAAATCATGCCAGAAATTTCCCATTTTTTTGTAGACAAAATTAAAATTCCCTCAATCAATACTTCATTTCTACAACTATTCTGAAAACATTTATGCATTTAAAGCATTTAAATCATATCTGTGGCTTAGCAAATTTCCATCCACTTGATAGATTTTTAACTTGAGTGTGTGAGTTTTGAAATAGAGTTTGACAGCATTTGCAACTTGAACTGTAGAAATCAGGGTTTCTCCTTTACCGGCTCCACAATCTACCTTTTAAATTTGAATCAGGTTCAGACATCCTGATTGGTCTCTCATGTGTATCTCATAAGATAAGCTACCAAGGAACCCAAATTGATAATATATCACTACATACAGCCCTACAGAGCAAGAGAAAAAAGCTTTAAAAAAAAAAAAAAAAAAAAAAAAAAAGCTGGAGAAGCTTTAAGAGGCAGATAGAAATAAAGGAGGAAAGGAGGAGCGAGAGGTTGTGTGCAGTGGCAGGTTCTGCAGTGACTGTGGAATTTCCTGGGAGCACTGGCCTGGAGCCTGTGGTCAGACCGGGAACGTCAGTGTTTGGCCTGCACTGGTGGAAGACTAGACCACCCAGTGAGTCTCTCCTCTTGGTGATCTAGAAAGACAAATTGGACATGGAAAACACATTAGATCGGTTTGAACATGCAAAGGCAATGCAAAACGATCGGTTAGAACATGGAAAATACATAGTTATTTAGACTTGGAATGTTTTGACAGGACATTGACTTTCAAAAACCTGCTCCATGCTACCTGATGTGGAGAGCAGAATGGGTGTCTTAAGGGAGGGACTGCAGAAGTGTGTGAGACGTGGAGAGGCACCAGGGAATATGGCTGTGTGTGTGTTTGTGCGCAAATGCGTGTGTGTAAGGGTGTGTGTGTGTGTGTGCATGTGTGTGTTTGTGCGTGCTTGTGTGCGGGAGCATGCGTGTGTGTGAGTGTGTGTATGTGTGTGCATGTGCATGTGTGTGTGTGCGCATGTGTGGATGTGCAGGCATGTGTGTGTGTTTGTGTGTGTGCAAGTGCATGTGTTGTGTGTGTGTGGATGTGTGTACATGTCTGTGTGTGCGAGTGTGTGTGTTTGTGTGTGCATGTATGTGTGTGTGAGTAGGAGAAGGGGTAATGATTTGTTTGTTTGTTTGTCCTGGGCTCTTGTCTGGGAATTGCTCTGCTATGTTCTCTGACACAAGAAAGAAAACAAATGGCCAGCAGTTATTATTACTGGAAACCTGTATCTGTGTGGCCGTTATGGGACTTTTTAAAATAACTTAATTGCGGCACAAAAACTTTCTGAATCAAACTGCATTTCCCCCTCTTGTGATGGCATGTCTGACTTCACCTGCCCCACAGGCTCCCAACAACAGCTGTAATGAGATCAGAGGAGCGGTGGAAACTGACAACAGTCCCGTCTGTCACACAAACACACACACACACACACACAGTTGTATGGCCCACTGGTTTCACAAATCCTGTTACAAGCAAGAAAACTAGCTAAATCCCAGATTAACACAAATCAGCAGTATAATATCTCCTATGTGGTCAAAGTTGAAATATGATCCTTGACAAAGCTATGATTACCGGTTCTTTATTATACAAACATACAGTACATGAAATATGGTAAGTAGAGTGCACAGTCTGTAGCTAAGCAGATTTATGGAACCTTACCTTGACAGGAAAAAACATTTTAAACTAAATTAACTAAACTCAATTATATACGTAAACGAAAAACAGGCACTTGGCCTAAATGCGTTATACTATAATAATATTATACAACTGTCACCGGGGGCTCCAGCTTAAAGCTGTGTGCCTTAATTGATGTTTGAATTTCCTTAATTTAGTCGCGTGTGAGCGTTAATTTGCTGTGGAGATTTCGGGGAGGATGAATGGGCACAGAGATGATGGGGGGCCTGTCGGTTGTGGAGCTGAGAATGACCTCGCGTTACGGCAGCTCGTGTCTCCTCAGCCGAGGACGCTGTGAAATGCGGTGCTCCGGCCAGTCTCCCTCCCTGGGGTCTAATTACATTGTCAACAGTTAAATCGTCGGAGACATACAGTAGCATCTGCTCTTTAAAGACAATTCACCCATTGAACCTAAAGTTACTGCATGGCTTCTCATGTAACTCTCCTGCTGCGATGATAGCATAAAGCAGGGGTTTTCAACCTTTTCAACCAGCCTTCTGAGGACCCCAAACCGGGTAAAGACATCTGGGGCCCCTGTCAAAAGTTAAAACGAGTTTATTTAAAATACTGTTTCATAATTTAAAATATTTTCCATAATCTATATAAATATTCATTGCATTTCAAATCTGGCCAAGGACGCCCTATAGTACCTTGAAGGACCCGCAGGGGTTTGTGGGCCACCTGTTGAATACCCAGGGTGTAAAGTGTAAAGAGATTTACACGCTGTACAACAGATACACATCAATGATCCCCCCACTGATTTAGTTTTCTCTTTTTCTACTAGAATACCAGGTTTGTGTGTGCGTGTGCCTGTGTGTGTTTCTGTGTGCATGTCTGAGTCTCTGCATGATTAGATCTCTGTGCAGCTGACTTAGGGAGGTTGCACGATATGTATTTGAGAAGATGTTGTTGACTGTCTGAGATTATTGTTCTGGTATTAGATTTTGTGAGGTCATTAGACATGAATGGGGTGATATGTTGTTTGATCTGAGTGAGATGTTCATAAGTCTCTTTGGCCTATGTGACATAGAATTGAATCTCTGTGAGATAGTTTGTTTGGGTATTGGGTCTGATGTGTGTTCAAGATGGCAAACGTTAGCTAACAGTTTGAAAAGGTAGTGCAAGGCCAACAAAAATAGCTGCTGATTGGGAAAGCGCAGAGAGACCAAACGTTGACAATTATTTGGCTGTTACAATACACTTTAATCAATGTAATATTTGTTCTTACCTTGAGAAATAAATTTCGGGTAAGCAACGATTCAGCTTTCTGGCACTGATCTAAATGGAATGTTCATTTAAAATCGTTCAGCAGTAACTGTTTGCTGCAAACATAGTTTGCTGTGAAAGTTTGCGTTCTTGAAGGCACGTCTGAATGAGGTGGTCATCAGTGTTGAACGAGAGGTTGGACCTTTACTGTACTTGTTTGTGAGGGAGGGATGTCTGTCATCTGTGCGCAGGCAGGTGCGGGGGTTTATGTTTTCTGTGATAGGGGGTTCCTTTCTGCCAGCATGTCTGTGTGTTTTGTGTGGGCATTAATGCTGACAGTACATGACACCTCATTAAGTTCGACTGTCCCGTCTTATAGATTTTCCTGTCTCAGCGAAAACAAGGGGAGTTACCCAGCTGACAGGCCTGCTTTTGTTGTTTTTTAATTAAGTGGGCAGACAAAGGAGTGTCTTCCTCCAGAGCCAAGGGCCTGTCTTTGGCCTGCGGATCCCATTAAATCTGTTCGGGACTGACCGCACAGGCCAGAGAGTGACGTTACTGCCACGGTCACAAACGCCCAAGCCTGTGACGGCTCCCAGGAGATACTACAGTCTCTGCACAGCCTATCAGCCCTTTGCTCTCCAACGCCCGCTCTCCCTCTGTTACATTGCAGGTATTTAGCTGATACTTTTATCCAAAGCAACTTACAGTTGATTAGACGAAGCAGAGGACAATTCCCCCTGGAGCAATGAGTGGTTAAGGGCCTTGCTCAAGTGTTGTGCAGATCTTATTGTGTCTACACCAGGGCTTGAACCACCAACCTTCTGGGTCCCAGAATGTATCTTTGCCATCTTCCCTTATTATGGTCTCTGCTCTCACTATCCTCTCCTCTCCTCTTTATTCCATCGCTAAACTCTCTCTCTCTCTCTCTCTCTCTCTCTCTCTCTCTGTCTCTCTCTCTCTCTCTCTCTCTCTCTCTCTCTCTCTCTCCCTGTTCTGCTGGTGCATATGTTATCGCTCTGACTCCCAGCACTTGGGGCCCAGACAAAATATTTTTGCAGAAAGCATGTGAGAGTTCTTAGGGGGGTAGGGGGTAGGGGTGGGTGGAGCCACTTTTAACAACACAATTGGGTTAGTCCCCAAAGATTAGATCCATATTTTTTCGTGGGAAATAAAAGTGTGCTGTGGTGATAATGTTTTCAGTAGGTTTTCCATGAGTGTCCACACAAAGCAAAAAGAAGCAACCACAATTTAAATGAGAAATGTTTTAAAAAATCATGTTGTGTGGAGACAGCATTTCTGAGGTGTGAGCCCTGCATTGACTTGAATCAGTTCGTCTCTTGAATCAGTTCGTCTTGTGAATCAGTTCGTCTGGTGAATCAATTTGTCTCTTACAGTACATGACTGGAATTTCATCAGACACTTTCACAGGGTGAATGACTCACGATCAGGAATACGGTTACTATTCAGTCATGTCAAGGGCATCACGAGGGATTGAAAATGACACAATACAAACACTGTTGCATCACCTCACAGGACATGCAAAGGTGTGCGCATGCGCACAAATCACACTGCTGTGCTATCAGGTCACAACAAGACACAACATTGTGAACAGCAGACTACCTGACCATGGTGACTGATAAAAAAAACCCCAGAGAGACCTTGGAGAAGGACAGGAAAAAAAAGAGGTAATGAGATCTGCTTGGCCAGTGAGACTGAGACAAATCCTGTCACGTAGAGAGGGATGGTGGGGAACCTGCAATGCAAAGATGGTTGGCTGCTTTCAAAGTTTCCGTGTTTCTTTACCTTTATTTCCTGGATTCCTGCCAAACACCTCTCAAGAACATGGAAGGGAACGAGGAGAAGAGATGAGGTCTGAGGAAAGAATTTGTTCAAAAGTATTTGGACATCCACATTCACTCCAGTGTATGTCTTTTTAAGTGACATTGAAACCCCCTCTAATTATATTATAGAATTCTATAATTCTAATTCTCTAACCTTAAATCATACTGTTTTGTTAATTGTTAATTGTGTTATGTGTAAAAGTGATTACATAATACTGTTTGTTTGATGATTGATTCAATATGTTTAGCCTTCATTTGTAATTTGCTATAATCTTTATGTCACATAGTTATTTGTTAATGCCATCAAACATTTCTGTAGCCCTCTAGGGTCATTGTTATTTTTGTGCATTTATAAAGGGTGTTCTTCCTTCATTGCTTCCCTCCATAGCCTTTCTCATGAATAAGCTTTTCAGCCCTCCAATTACTTCTACGATGTAAAGACCTCAGGGACTTGCATCTTGGATAGCCCAAATCGCTGTATCCTTCACGAAGTAAGAAAATGAGGACGGATCTCGTTTCCTTCCTTTGTTCATTAAACAATTAGAATTTTCCCTGCCATGACACCCAGTTAGTTCCTGCAGACCACAAGGAAACAAGGGGAGAAGGCAGGAAGGAAGGATGCACTTTTTACAGCTCTTCTCTGCACTGTCAGAACTATCTTCCTGGCGGAAAGTAGCGTGTCATATGATTGATGGGGGCATTGACCAATGTACCCCAGGCCTTTGGTTGAAAAAATCCTACCGTTTAATTCCAGACTATAGCAAGCACATGTTTGCACAGTGCCCTCTAAGGTTCAAAACAGGAATTGTAAGGGAATCACCACTGACCCTATTCTTATACTTTCTGCTTGGCCATTTTCACCAACTGCAGTAGAAAACTGTTTATCGAACTTTACGATAAAGCTGACAATGATGAACAGACAATATAGAAAATCAATCCATGTTTCAGCACGTTAACAGTGTTACTGTCAGATGAGAGAAAGAGTAAATGGATAAAGCTCTAATTTAAATGCTCTAACAGTTGTTGAAGTATATTTGGCTGACCTGGTTGGAAAATACTGAAACATCTGGGCAAATTATGCAGATTTTCTAAAAGCTATAAACAGTTTTACATATTGTCCATTTCTACAGCTGTATTTTTTCTTCACTGCTCCACGTTTATGGTAGACGGTAAGATTCATGTGTGTGTACATGTGTGTGAGAGAATTTGAACTAATTAGAACTTTGAAGCTGAGTGCGTATAGGTGTTTGTATCCAAGTGTGTGTGTCTGCATGAGCATGTATTAGTGTGCTTGTGTGTGCATGTGTGTGTGTGTGTGTGTGGTGATACTGAACTCTCGGGGATGAGGGTAATCTGCACAGTTAGACAAAGTTAGCAGAACAGGAAAAAAAAGACGGGAAGCTGGAGAGGCCTGAAACCATGGAAACGGGGAAGAAGTGGCCCCGGATTTGTATGTGAGAGAATACATTGACCCATCGGACTGTGGGATGAATACCAGGCCCATGTCAGAGTGAATAGGGAACAAGCCAGCTTCCACAAGGGTATAATGAAGGGGGGGTACGTTCTCCAGCCCTCTCACACAGTATCTTCGACAGACATTCTTAGGAGTATGCCATCACCTTGCTGGTTGGGGCCAAATATGTACCATAACAAACCTTTCACCAGTAACAGTTTCAAAACATTGTAAAATAAGTTTTAAAATGTATATTTCAGAATACTGGTGGTGTGTCTATCCTGACTAGCATACTGGCACAGTGAGAGCCCGGTGCTGGTGCTTGAGACAGTGGACATGGAACATTAGCTGGTTTTCTTTTTTTAATCTCACATTTTTGGTGAATTTGTTACTAAAGGCATTTCTACTCCATCTGGCCTGAAACAACTTGGATAATGCTTCTGCTGTTAATAAAACATTAAGAGTCTTTACAGCCTCAAACGTAAAAAAATAATAATACAAGAAATATATATTGTGTACAGTGCCGTGAAAACGGATTTGCATATTTGTCTCACTGAATGGTTTCAAATTTTAGACAAAATGTACACAAGACAAACGGATAAACACATTTCTTTATAATCATTTCATTTATTGGATAAAAAAAAGTTATCAAGCACCCATCTCACCCTGTGAAAAAGCCCCCTTAAATGTAAAAAATGGTTGCACCAGCTTTAACATTAATAATTATAACCACACTTCCAAAAATTCTCTTTTACATCACTGTGGAGGAATTTCAGCCCAAGCTTGGCAGAAATGTTAGTTCAGACAAAATGGCCGTTTTTTTTGTATAAACTGCTCATTTCAGGTTGTGCCACAGTATCTCAATTGGGTTCACTTTAATTTTGTTTCTTTTCAGCAAGTCACATGTGGACTTGCTTTTGCATTTAGATCATTGTCTTGTCGCACCATCATTTTCGATCATTGTCTAGCTGCATAACCCAATTAAGCTTCAGTGTCAGATGATAGACAGATGACCCAACATTCTCCTGAGGAATTTTCTGGTTCCTTTAATAATGGTAAGTCGTCCAGGTCTCTTGGCAGCAAAGCAGCCCCACACCATCAATATTCAATATTCCCCATGTCGAGATAATGGCTCTCAGTGTAGTTCAGTGGAATCACAAATCCACTAGTCAAAGTTCTGACTTGAGCCCAATGGAGATTCTGTGGTAGGACCTGGAATTTGCAGTCTATGTTGGGAACCCTACCAATTTGTCTGAATTAAAGCAGTTCTGCAAAGTTTGGGCTAAAATTCCTTCACAGCGATGTGAAAAACATCAAATTATAGGAACGGTTTGGTTGTAATTACTGCTGCTAAAGATGGTGCAACCAGTTAAATTTAAGGGGGCAATTACTTTTTTCACATTGGTGATAAGTTTTTGATAAAAAGTTATCAAAAACTTATCACCAATGTGAAAAAAGTAATTGCCCCCTTAAATTTAAATTTAAATTTAAAAAGTAATCATTCAAGAAATAAAATAATAAACTGCTTATATGTGATTCAGATCCTAGAGAAGTTCCGTTATAAAATACCACAGAATACTACAGACTATCTTTGTTTAAATTGCGAAATTCTTGTTTTACCAGTTTTCCAGTGCAACACAAAACACCAGAAAGCAAACTCATAGCCCATAAGTACTATGAAAATCTTAAAAGCTAAATTAAAATAACTTCGTTATTTATGCCTAGAGTGTAATAAGTAGAGTAATGGCCTATTATTGTATGTGTATTTATGCCTTGGGTTGTATGTGAAGATAAGCAAGAATGGCGAGAACTAATAAAGAATAATGCATGGTCCGATGGCCATACAAATGGAAGTATATACTGAGTACTATGTATTTCTACCAGACATTTAAATAGGCGCTGATAGCCGTACAGCAGCCTATACCATCGGAAAGTGCCAAAAAGCTAAGAAAACAGCAGGACGGAAACACACGTTTTCCAACCATCATAAGTAATTGTCATAAAATAATCTTCATCGATTATATTATTATTACTATTATTATATCATAATTATATTCACGGTAGCAACAGTGAATTATTTAGTTAGGGCACTACAAATGGATACAGAACCAACTATTTCCATGACATTAACACGGATCAGCTGTCCGGAGAAAACCTCTCTCACATGGTCAGCACGCGCTGTTTCCCTCTCTGACGTTCGAACGTGGCAAAGACATTGCAAGCTCATTTATTTTTTGGCACGCCATGACTACAGTCTACATTACGAGCAAGATACCTCGTAGCTAGACAGAAACAGCGGAAAAGCCTCCTGCACTTGTCAAATTTCAACTACTTGCAACTTGTTTCATTCATTCACTCATAGCCTACCACCCGTGCGCGGGTCTGTAATGTGTCATCGTTGGTAATTAGCTTATCTACATCAAAACACACTATTAGAACCTCAAATAAGATATCACAATGGATACAACAAATTCAGTCCTATTTATCAAGTCTAGTTAAATTATCCTGAAGTGCCGATTTCAATGCGTCATTATAAATGAATCTACTGCCAAACCGTCTCCGGGTGGTCCACCCACCCGGAGACGAGGAACCAATCGTTGTTAAGCTCGGTAGTTGCACTCGCCGGCTCACTCTCTTTTCTCTTCAGTAGCGGTTCAGAGCACAAGCGGGGTACGCGTACCGAGCTGAGAAAGAGACACCGGGAAAAAACTGCATATCTCGGATCTGGATGCAATAACCATTCACAAAAGAAAATCGAAATTATTAAGGAAGGAAGCCACGAAAACGAGATAACATTCAGCGCATTCGGGCAAGGAGTTTTGATTGCTCACATTGCACAGGCATACCCTTCAGTAGGCTACGGTTTTCATTTTTGTGATCATACGTAGATCCTTGTCTTCTGCACTGGCTTAACATAACGAGCGCAATAGTTGTATTTGGAAGTCTTTTAAGTGTTGGTGCTTTCCCATGACGAGCACCCTCTTGGAGAGGGTTGATCTATTGAATATGTGACATCTGCTGTGCTTTGGATTGTAATATCCCTTGAAGATCTTTTTTCAAATTAAGGAGACGTGAAGCGCATACCGGAATTCTGTCGTTTCTGGATGAATTGAGAGTCAGTGGCAACATTCACAAGTTATTCTAAAAGGTTTTTTTTCCCAGGTCCTCTTAGGACTGGAATGGAATCCATCATTCTATAGCCCTCTTGAAGAAATAATTCATATTTTTGCGTTTAATTCCTGCAAATGTGTTTGAAGCTTCTTGTCAGCTGAAATTTTGAAACAACGACATTCACCTTTGGAATTACAACCATGAACTTTGTTGCCAGCTTGTTTAAATTATTTTTCGCTGCGCTTCTTCATTTATCTGCTGTAAAGGTAAGATCGGCATGCGTTTTTATGATAGCGGGTGTCTAAAATCAGACCAATCAGATAGGGTCAGGGTTTCATTAATAAGTGTGCTGCATCGTCCTTGTCGGTCCACTATAGGTCATAGCTCGTGTTCAAACAGATTGTTCTGTCCTGAGAGTATTTTTGTATTTTTAAAATAATGCGATCATAGCCCGCAACAGCTTGTTCGTGTGACTTTGGATTGTTAGCTGCGTGTCCTATGGGCCATTTGTATTGGTTGGCTATTGTTGGGAACTTTTCCATCACTAATTATGAAGGTCTGCTCAGTCACATTGTCGTTGTTATTGTGCGTTAAAGACATAGTGGCGTTTTGATGTGGTCTAGCAGGATTCGAATCCGAGTTGTATTGCGTTAAGTCATAGCGTTCCTTGAGCTGACAGGAGGCTGTAGCCACATCCCCTCCTTGTTTCTCGTCAATTTCGCTATTTGCTCAATGCCGTATTGTTGTCATTATTATTATTATTATTATTATTATTATTATTATTATTATTATTATTATTATTACTACTACTACTCGCTATTTTTCGGCCATTTCGATATTTAAACAATTATAGCCTATGTCAGTAGGCGATGTTGCAGTTATTATAAAGTTTTTTGGGATTGTCGTAACATATTTTAGAGGTCTAATAAATCTTGAACCATGAATATGGCATTATAAAAAAAGGCAAAAGTTGAAGCTAAAGTTATTTTTTTCTTGCAAGGAAGGTCGATTTCCTTTCATGAATAACACGCCGTTAACCCATGTAGCCTAATAAATATGGGGAGACGCGGTATCATCAACATCCTGCCGGCCTTCAACTCACGAACTCCCTCTGTTCCCGGCCAAAATCCGATTTGACTGTTGACCATAATCTTGTGTGCTGCGCCACAACTGGAACGTCTCCGTTGTTTTCACAACGATCAATTTAATTAGTAACCCTCCACCAAGACGTGAGAATAAAGATTCACAGGTCCTCCCCCCTATTTGCAAATCAAATACAGTTGAAGTTTTACTCAGTTACTTGCGGTTTACTTTCTACTTTCACTCCTCAACAGGGGGGTCGGGGGTTGGGTTTAAGGGTGGGGGTGGCTTACATTCTACCCAACTTTATTGTTTGTACCCTACAAATGCACAATGTATTCATCTTGTGTGACTAAAAAGGCGCTGAATTAAGTCTGAAACAAAAATGACTCCAGCCTCACCCAACTATTGCTCAGGTGAAATTGACGGGTTTCTCACGCAATGTTTGAAAGCTCTTGCGCGATCGTCACTCCAGTAGTAGGTTAAGCGGTGCAACTGTGCCAAACCAGACACATTCAGCGATACGGATACGTTGTGAGATGAATATATGACATGGTACGTAGGACTAAACGGTGCCAAGATTTGCACTCAGGTGATCATTCAACCCATATTCCAATTTTAGTTTTTGGAAACGACTTTACTTTTCTGCGTGTGTGCACAGTAAAATATGATCCAGTGTTAATTTAACTCCTACACAGTACACGTGTCCAAAAGGAACCATAGGCTACTGTAAGAGTTGATTTAACACGGAATAATTTACAGTATAGGAACAATGTTCCATGTTTCTTGTACTAAGAGCTTGTGGCACATTATCTTTCTATAACTATTAATGACGCTGAAAACTGCGGTTTAAAATAAACATACAGTGTGTTCTTCATAAAAGATAACACTAAAGGCTATTAGTCTTTAAAGATATCTGTAAACAAGCCGATGAAATATAATCCTGGACGATTGACGTGTGAATGTCGGCTAATATTCATACGTTTAAATGTGTACGCGTGTGTAAATTAATATGAATTGGTAAATATGTCCCCTTTCTCTGTTTTTAGACTGCCCACATACCCAAAGAGGTGGAAAACAGTAAAAATGACGGTAGGTATCCTACGCAGTGTGATACTGTGAGTTCGAACCGCTTTTTTTCGTTTTGTTACAGGCGCCCCCCAGCGGAGACATTTTTACGACGTAGGTCTGCATATGTTCAGACTTTAATAGGCCCTGCTAATATATTCTATATATACTGCATGTGTTGATTCTGTCTAGATGTCCAAGAATGTTATTAAATGTCAGCGAGAAGCAGCAAACATGTGGCTCTGCCCAGTGTCTCAGAATCAGACAAACTTACTCCCTAAGAGACCAGATTATTAGTCATATTAAGATGTGGAACCAACAGTGTTAGTCCACGGCTGTTGTCAACAGAAGGGGCTGCAGGTCTGCACAGATCTGGTCCTATTCTCAAGGACCTCACAAGTTGGGACACATAAATCAGATGTCCTACCTCATTTATATGCAGTTACTGCACTGCAGGTTTTCCAGGTGGTGTGAGACAGTGGTCATAAGTCTTTAGGCAGCCTGAGACCACCAGCGTCTGTGGCGTCTCAAAGGTTAGAGGGTAGCCGGGGTCACAGGGAGGGGCCGGGGTTGCCCTGGTAGTGCTTATTCTGGGCTGGATGAGGGCTCTGGCGTCAATAGGGATTAAGGGGGTGTGTAGACTCAGTGGGTAGCAAGTAGGATGGGCACGTTTGCTACCAACAGTTGTGAGAGAGGGAAGGGGTAGAGAAGATGTTTCTCCCTGATTCATTAGAGGCGTCCCAGACATTGGGAAACGTCAGGTTGAGCATAGGGAAAACAAGTTGTTGTCAAGTGTCCCCCAGAGGGTCAATTACCTGTACCTTGGCCTGTGCTGGCTTTCTAAGAGTCGAGACAATGAGGATGATGATGATATTGAGCATAATGGTGCTGACGATGTCAACGGTGATGATAATGATGATGATAATAGAGATGATGTTGAGAATGATCATGATGATGATGAAGATGAGGATGGTCATTCTCCCATCCTTCCTCTCTGTAGTCGTTCTCTTCATGGAAGTGTACACTAAGAGCAGCTGCCAGACAAGGGAGGTCCTTGTGGACATCTACCAGGAGTACCCGGAAGAGATCGAGCACATATACATCCCTTCCTGTGTCGTCCTCACACGCTGTGGAGGGTGCTGCAACGACGAAACGCTCGAGTGTGTTCCCGAAGCGACGCGCAACGTCACCCTGGAGGTGAGCGCCCTCTGCCTTTCCTTCCCTCTCCCTCCTTCCACCCTCCCCCAGTCTGTCGTTGTTTCTCCCTACCTTTGGTTCCATTTCCATTGGTCTCAAACCCTTCTCAATCCTCCCTACTTTCTGCCTCCCTCTCTCCCTTCTTCATTTTTCTAGTTCTTTCTCTGTTCTTTATTCCTTCCTCTCTTCCTGTCTCTTAGTCTAGTCTTAGCTCCCCCCACCTCTCGCACTCTGTCTCTCCTTTCTCTTCAGGGGAAAGCCACCATGACTTTGCCCTGGCATGTCAGTTATTTTGTTTACCCCACATACACTCTTTAAACGCTTGTTGATGTGGTGGCCTTGATTGGCTTTGGTCAGGCTAGCCGCTGGCAGGAGGAGTGTGATACAGGGATGGGATATAGTGTTTGCGGTTCTCCAGTGTCAGTCTGTGGTCAGGGAGAATGTACGAGGAGTCAGGCTTCCCGCGCCTTGTTTTCTCATGACTAGTTCTTAGGCCCGTCTTTGCTTTTGTCTCTCCGCAGGTCAAACGAGACAAACCGCTTCATTTGAAACACAATTTCCTGCTGAGTTTTACGGAACACACAAGTTGTATATGCAGGTAAGAATCGCTACACACGTTGTAGTCACGCATGCATCCACGAGACAAACACACGTACACATGCAAAATGCCCCCGTGTGCAGTTTCAGTGTAAAATCTCCTTTATCTTTATCTTTGCAGACCAAAGAAAGAAGTTCAGAAAGAGAAGAAAGCAAAGTAAGTTCCTGTTTTTTTTTTTTTTTTTTGGCTTTTTAAAATGAAAACAAACTTGTGCTGTAATAGAGCATTAAGGTCTCAGAATCAATCAAATTTAGTGCTGTAATAAAGTTGTAATAATGCTGTAATAGCTGGAGTAGTGCTGTAATATGTGTTGTAATCAGTGCTACTGTATTAATACTGTTTTAATATGTGGCATCCTGTTGCACCTGAGGTTTAATAGTACTGTAATATCAGGAAATTAGATTCAATGAAGTTCTATAGCTGTATTGTTGATAATTGTGTAAATTAATAGTGCTACTGTTGAACTGATATAGAGGGAAATGGTTGCAGTGTTATGAAATAGGTGTAATTATAATGTAATTGAGGTATAATGGAGATATGATGGCTTTATAGCTTTAAATGATGCCTAATGGAAGCATGGAGATGGTATATGGGTTAAAATGGTGTTCATTTGGTAATGGTGGCGCATTCAAAGATTTGTAGAGGGACTGGCTCGATACTAGAGATGTAACAGATGATGGTGACATGCACTGCATTGGCACAATAGCGGAGAAAAAGGAGTTTCAGACGTTATATGCATGTTTGGAGGAGATGCTTTGATCTTCTCTCCAGTTCGACCTTGTCTGACCCAGTAGCGTCTTTATTGAAGACCTTACATACTCATGTAAGCCCCTGGAGGTGGCATGGTACAGAACTCATTCACACTGGCCCCTGGTTGTTACTTATATCTGTCTCATTGCATTGCAGAGTCCTTCCTTGTTTGCCTATCAGCAGTCTGTGCCTATGTTTGTATTTTACCTGCCATTGACCTCAGATCAGAAACCTCTTTCATGTCCTGTTTGCCTGTTCAAACAAAGCAATGCTCTGTACAGGCCAAAGAGGCCCTGTACTGGGATCAGTATAAGAAACAGAGGGTTCTGTTCTGAGAGCTTTATGAAGATGAGAGGGCACTGTACTGGGATCAGTATAAAAAGAGAGGGTCATGCTCTGAGAGCTTTATGAAGATGAGAGGGCACTGTACTGGGATCAGTATAAACAGAGAGGGTCTTGTTCTGAGGTCATTATGATGTAGAGATGACACTTTTCTGGGGTCAGTGTCAGGGAGGGAGCCCTTTACAACTTGCCTCTCAGTTTTCATTTGGAAGGTTTATTTTTTATTGCTCAGTTAGCCGCTTTACGGCATATAGCGCTCGCTCACCCGCAGCTTCACACCACCCTTGTCTTCCCTGACAGCCTACAGTTGCTCAAGACTGACCTTTGACCTTTGGTACTTCCAGATTCTAATCATAGCAACAGGTGTTATGTAGTTAACCTATTTTTACTTTTGAAGTTGTAAATTGCGGTGGAACTCAGGCATGTCGACACTGATTACACAGAGTGTGGAAACTGACTGACAGAGTACAGGGCTTTTTTGTCAGGTTGGAGAGAAAAGCTTGCATGTGACCTGTATAACAGGAAGGGAGTTTCTACAGTTTTGGTGAACACTTTAAGGGTCTCACAGACTGATACAGAATCAAAACAAACAGTGCGTCACACCGTCTGCATGCCCATTCGTTGTTCCCCTTTGAGGGCTGCCTTTGTTGCTGCGTTCCCCTTGGCTGTTTCCCGTTTATTGGCTGGCTGGAGTGGAGCACTCTGCTTTCCACCGTTGTCCGTACAGTCAACCTTCAAAAGAGGGACTCCTTTTAGCAGATTAGCTTTTGACCAGAGCCTTTTTTTATCTAGCCGATTACCCTCCATTTAGATGCACCTGCACTTGTTTTTCTTTATTTTCCAGAAAACGTGGGAGGGGCGAAGGACAAAAGAGAAAGAGAAGGAAGGAGAGGGGGAAAAAGCGACACTTGTATGTCAGCTGCACGTGTCCCATGTTCCCCCTCACCTGAGCGTGTCTCTCTTGGTTGTTAATTTAATCGGGGAGGTTAATTAAAATCACCGTTCCGTTGGCATGATGCTATCTCTCATGGTTTTAATCCACCAGAGAGATGAGGGCTATGGAGGTGAGGTGGTTCTGATGGTAACCCTTGCATGGCTGCCCGATGGCACTAATCCTGTCCATTGGCATTCTGCATCATGCGCTGTTGGGTCACTGCGTCGGTGTGTGCTACTCGCTCCGTCTGTGCTGCTCATTCTGGTTCTTATGGTGTTTGTCCTTTTCTTGTCCAGTTTTTTGGTTAACTTTTCAATTTTTCAGGACTGTAAGAATATTACCTGGCTGGCAATTTATATCGTTATAATTGTGTTGCTGATAATAAGAGTGGAGTGGCTTGAATCTTTGGTCTGGAACAGTTTCAGAAATGTCTTGAACAGTCCTGAAAGACCTAGCTTTCGTGATAACCTGTCGTGTGGTGCTGTAATACCGAGGGGAATGGTGAATAGACAAGCTGAGACATCATGTGCGGAACTTCTCCAGTGTTTTTGCGCCTGTTTAATTGGTCAGCGCTGTCTCTGTTCTTTAAATGCAATATGTGTGTCTATGTGTGTGTGTCGGTGTGTCTATGTGTGTGTGTCGGTGTGTAAATGTACATAAACTGTCTGTATGTCCATATGTGAGTTTTTGTGGATGTGTGTGTACATATGCACAAGTTGTCCCAGTCTGCAACTGTTCAAGCTTCTACCCACTCTTCCCTCTCTGTCTGGGATAAGCAGAAAAAAAAGCATTATGAGGGGTGTGGTTATGGTGTATTATCCAATGCCTTTCGCTTGTCGGGGGTGGGGGTGGTTCAAGGGGTGGTGCATGTCCATCTGTCTGTCTGTCTGTCTGTCTGTCTCCCCCTCTCTGCTGGAACGCTGTAGCTTAGACTCTTTCTCTCTCTCCCTTTTGCCTTTTTGCAGCCACTGTGAGCCTTGTTCAGAGAGGAGAAGGCGCTTGTATGTGCAGGACCCCTTCACCTGTAAATGCTCCTGCAAATACTCACAGTTATACTGCAAGTCCAGACAGCTTGAGTTAAACCAAAGAACTTGCAGGTTTGTTTTTGTGACAACGCAATAAACAAAAAAGAACATCTCTGTTTCTCAATGCAGATGTCTGTGGAGGGTAAAGCATGCTTCTCGCTGGCCTGGAAAGCTCTGCGTGTGGCTGTGTGCGTGCGTGCGCGTGTGTGTATGTGTGTGTGTCCTTGCCCTTGCTTTGGACTGCTGTTTGTGCCCTGGCTCTCTGTGGCTGCTTGATGTCAGAACCCGCCATTTTGGATCTATGGGATTCAGAACCCACCATTTTGGAACTATGGGATTCAGAACCCACCATTTTGGATCTATGGGATTCAGAACCCACCATTTTGGATCTATGGGATTCAGAACTCGTCTGTCCTCCCTTCATCCCCGTAGGGCGTAGGGTGCACCTGCTGTAGATTACTGTCTACATACATGTTTGATAGTTCATTATTCCATTACAGACATTACAGCTTTTCTCCTTCAGAATAAAGTATACCAGCAGGAGACTACTGCTACATCATGTTTGAGATTCCTGTCTACCTGCTTTGGATTAGAGTATACCTGTTGAAGGTGAAAGCATGACATAGAGGTTACAGGACAGATGCTGAAATATACAATATACCTACAGGTGCACACATATTTTCACCACATTTATAAGGTGTCTTGTAGAGATTACTGGATAAAAAGATTTAAGCATGCTGAATATATATTTTTTGGGTATACATTTTCAAGGTTATGTATACCTTTTAAAGATTACAGTAGACCTACAAGAAAGCAAATGTGCAGTCAAGTTATTTTCACTGTACATAATGATATGTTTGGTAGATTAAAGAATTGGCATCAAGCAGAGACATTGTGCTAATTAGAGTCATTTTGACCTTCTCTAACACTCTTCCCATAATCCATTTCAGCTTGTAATCACACTGCAAGACTCAGGCTGTTAATGTTGTTTCCCTATGGCCTTATTACAGAGAATGAGAGTGCTTATGACAGACATGTGCATTATCTGTCAAATGGCAATTAATCACTGCTGACTAATAGTAGAAATCCCGGGAGTTCACACTGCACACTCACACCCACGCATGCATGTTACAGTAATTTAGATCGCAGCAGAAATTTGGGTGCCGGTGTTTTTTGTGATTCTTAATTTTGGGATGTAGCCTAATTGCTGTGGTGGCCGGTTTGATGACAGGGTGGATGCAAAGAGTCTCCACGCTGTTTGCTTCTTGTGGTTGGGGGTAAGCTCATTAGCATGGGGCTGCTGCAAATTAAATCCTGACTCCTCTATGCCGATTGATGATGGTACCAGGGGTCACTGAATCATGGGACTGTTTAACTACTTCTGGAAGAACTCGTTATCCACCCCTGCCATCAACCCTTGACCCTTGGGAATGGCACACTTAAGGTGGTCAAAGGGTGTGGGGAGGCGGAGCTTGATTAAACACATACAAAGCAAGGGATTGTTCTCCAGAAGTGGGGGGACATCATGTGACCCTGGCCACACAGGCCGTCTAGTGGTTGTAGTAAAAGGTGGGTCACTCTAATCTCTACTTTGTTTTTGTTGTCGCAGATGTGACAAGCCAAGGAGATGAGAAGCGGGGACAGGAGCTCGGACATGAAGGAGGATTCTTTGCACGGCACTTTGAACTCAGACCTTTGAACTCTGAACCTTTTTCTCAGAGGATGCATTCCCTGGACTGACTGAGAAAAGAGAGAGACAGGAATAACCCTGTCCTATATTCTTTAAATATTAATATATATTTAAAGATGGACAATGATTAATATGTACTGCTGCTATCAAGAAAAAACTATTTAAAAAGAACTATCTAAAGCAAACGAGTGCACCAGCATATGCTGCTGGTGCGTGAACAGGACTGTGTTTTTTTGTTTTTTGTTTTTTGTAGTAATTTGATGTGAAAGTTCACTGGATATAATATCTGCTGTGGACAACGACCACGAAAACAGAAAGTCAAGTGCTGTTCTTTGTCAAAAGGCACAGAGGAGACTTCGCCATTCGTCTGCCAGAGAAATGCCGAGTGCATTTATGCAAGAAGAGATGGAAGGAACACCTATCTGCATTAGTGATGTCACTTCCTGCTAGCTGTGGAATTATTGTATCCAGGGCGACTAAAACCCAGTTGGACTGGGAGCTCAGAAACTTGTAAAGGGATATTAACTGTAGGTATATATAGAAGCTCCTGAAATGAACTGACTTGATAAAATTAAGTTTCAAGGAGAATTGGCATTCATTGACACTGTAGAAATGGATTACACCCATCCATTTGCTTGTGAGATTTATTTCCCAAAGATAACATTGCACACACTAGTAAGAATAATAAAGATATGGCAAGATAACTGTCTTTATATACATACATACGTAATATCCCTTTTTGTAGTTTTTTGCATTTAATTTATGATGTTAGAACATTTTCATTATTCTGTGTATTTAAGTGATCTATTTATATGCAGTGTTATATGAATAATATTTTGCATTTTTTGTTGCCTGACCCTAGAAAATATGATAACTGTTGACACCTTTTGTTTCTTTAAAGAAAAGGAGAAAACAAACAACAGAAAACCACTTTGACATTCCTGAAGGAGCAATTTTGATTTAAGCGTGAGACCGGGTTCAGTAGCGAGCCTTAGCCTACCACTCCGCTGTATACTATCGCGGAGCACGTAGGCGCTCACAGTTGGATTCACATTGGGTTCAAATTTGATTGTTTGTGTGTTCCTGTTGTGTTCGTGTCGTGTTTGTGTTGACAGCGTGCGTTCGCGGTTGGTCTGACGGCCTGCTGTGTCCTGCCTCCCTGCGCTCTGACCATGTTCCTCTGACCCAGTGGGCTGAGCTGACCACTGGGTCTCACAGTAAAATATCACATTCTGTTTTTGTGTTAATGTGACAGATATGTGTCATCCTTTTGTTTTTGTTTTTGTTTTTTTTGTTATCATGCGCAGCCACATTTTTAGTGTATTTTCACATTAATATATTTATTGGTGCTGTAAATTGATAAGTTTAAATAACATCCATTCTGTTTTTAGGTTAACTAGTATACATATTTATTTTAAAATTATATTGTTTTTTATTAAAGTAAAAATGAAATTTACTTTGTCTTATATGTGTGAATATTCCTGATGGAGTCATAGCAGACCCTTCTTGTGAATGCTATCAGCCCAATTATTTCCTGCACCATACTCACAAATCCTCTTCTACACTTGTGTGAGTCCTGGACCACAGATAAATACAGTAAAGTGTATGTCATCCTTTTGTCAACATGCTATGGTATTGTTATTGTTTTTTTATCAGACAGGCAATTCTATATCAGACAGGCAATTCCTTAAGCACACAGTCAACCAATATGATATGTAAATCCTGCCTTGTTTAATGCATGAGATAAGTCTTCTGCCAGATGTCCTGCATACACAGTATATGAATCCTGCACCATATACACACTCACTAGTTCTGTGCTACACACACACACACACACACACACACACTGGTCCTGGCCAAAGCCCTACCCCGAGAGCAGATACAGTACTGGAATCAACTAGACCCAGAGCTCTGTGGCACAGTCTGGGTCACTCTGATCTTTCACTATGGTTACATAGCCAGCACAATGAACAGATGCCAACTCCAACAATCAACAATGCATGATTCCATAGTAATAAAAACGTACTGCTTACAGCAATAGGGCTCTGTTCCTTGAGTGCTTAGAGAAATCGGATGATTTCCGTGTGGTACCTCAAAGAGTTAATGGACAATGTTATTATTATTTAATATTCATTTAATATATTAGATAATCAGTAATGAAGATTGTCTTACATATCCAGATGGTCATCTTCTGTGTTTCTTTCCAGCCTTGGTACCCCCTTGCTCTATAAGGTATTGTTCTTAGCAGGAATTTCCAGGGCTATATTAGAGTTTATGAATATTAACGGAGTAACGTGGTGGTTGGTCACACTTTCTAGATTTTTATATGCAATTTGCACAAGAGGGGATTAAATAAACATGTTGAAAGTATTAAATACATCCGTTCTTTAGTTTTGGATAAGTAAGAATTTTAAATTTATCGTCCTATTTTCAACCAGTTAAGAATGTTCTCTTCATGTGCGTCACACAAGGACACTCCCATTATCCCTCCCCTATAACTCGTGACCCACAGTTTGCGTCGCTGGCCTACCGGAAAGTGAAGGCATGCCATAGCCAATTGACAGTTCTCATTACAACGCCCATACAGTTTGGTTGAACTTTTATAGTGGGAAATTTAGGCTTAGAAAAATAAGTTTTCAAATACATTTAAATGACAGAATAATAACAAGACTATGCAAAGGTGTGTTATTGTTGCCTGAAGACAACTGGCAAATGTCACATTCAACCACCATGTTACTCCTTTAATGAATACGACGCATCGATTTGGAGCACTTCAGCGTCTATGGTTTGAATTTGTCTATGAATTTTCAGAGTCAAGAATATGGAAAGTATTTGAAATAGGGTGACAGACTTAATTAGAACATCTGAGCAAGAACATGAGCCACCAGGCCAAGCAAAAACATGTTTTCAGTTTAGAAAAACATTGTCTACATAAAACCCACATTGTTGGCCCACATTGTTTTTATGGGATCCTTGGTTAATTCCCACATGTCTCTTGGGAGAATATGCCTGGTCCCCCAGGCAGAGTTACATATGGCCAACCGTCCAATTAGCTATCGGAGAAACGAGCTCAGGAGGCGGGTTATTTACCAGGCAAGATCTTGGCAGGGACAGTCTTTACTGATGTTTTCCTTGCTCACTGTTTATGTGGGCATATTATTGCTTGTGGGTGAACTCTAGCACAAATAAATAAGCACCACAATCCCAGCATCAAAAGTAAACGAGAGTTTCTCTCACAGATCATTGCACAGGCATGACTTTACTGAACGGGTTAGTGAGTTTAAACGAGAAATACTTTTTTTATACAATGGGGACCAAAGGTCTTAGCTGTAGTCTTGGTTGTTTTCAGTATTCTTCAAGGAGTATTGCAATTATGATACACCAATTACATTTCTTATTCAAGAATACATTATTGAGGTCAAAGGGGGCTTATTATGATGACTGTATGTTTAGAACAGCATTCCATGTGTATTTTCCTAGTTCTGGATGTGATGCTTTAACTTGCGGTAGAACCTATGCACTTGTAAGTCGCTTTGGATTAAAAGCGTCTGCCAAATGACAAAAAGGTAAAAAAATGTAATGTTATTAGGATAGCATTCACAGTGGAAGATGAAGTCTTGCATAAGCTGGTGGGAACAATTAATATGCATACATTTGCTCTTACTTTCAGATGAGCTTCCAGGATAAAAAGCTTGCAGTTATGCATGTGGGCTTTTACTATTGGGTTGACATGTCTTTTTGAATAACTTTCTGCAGAACCAATCAGTTCTAAATGAGGATGCGAGAGATGTGATCTGTGATTAAAACGGGCTTTGAGCGGGCAGGCATGCTCTGCCCCTGTGTAAACTAACAGAGCGGCGTGTGCTGGACTTTAAACTGTTAGTTTAGCGGCAGCAGACTGCCTCAGCGTTCTGTAGTTTGCTCTTTACCGACTCGTTTCATTTGCTCATTAACCCTGCTTGTGCTGACTCTCTATACCTACCACAGTCCTGCCCAACGGTTTGTCGAAATTCAGCACACTTACCTATTAGATGCAAATGTCTGGGAACATGTCCAAAAGACATCGGAGCAATAGGGTGGATCCCCATTAAATTCCATGGGCCAAAAGTGATATATGTAATATTATACCATTGCTCTGGCTTACATTAACACTTGTGACAGGTGTTGAATTCCATAACTGAGATTCTCAGCTTTTAGACACGTTATTCCGCGTATTACAGGCTGAAATTCAACAAAAGTGGAAAACTTATGAAAACTACTCAGTATATCTCACAGAATATTTCCCAATACACTGTAATGTCTATGACCTGAAATTACCTTTTACATCACTCTGCATCTCACACTAACCGCAACTGGAAGTGTGAGAAATTCCAGAATTCATATCTCAGTCTCATGACTCCCTCTCTGGCATACAATACAATAAGTACAGATACAGATACTGCCACTTTTCCATCTTATACTACATTGTGCCGCTTTTTGCATTATGTTTCGATACTCAGTAAATATATATTGTGTTACCAACAAAGATATACCAAACTTGATTTACTGGTTCATCATTCATAATGCTATTGTGGGGGGAGATTTTCCACCTCTGGAAATCAATAATGCAATACATATTATACATGTTGTGCGTGAAAATCCCAGGAGATCAGCAGTTACAGAAATACTCAAACAGCCCGTCGGGCACCAACAATCATTTTTACCCATTCTGATTAACTGAAGCTCCTGACCCATATCTGCATGATTGTAAGCATTGCACTGCTGCCACACAATTGGCTGATTAGATAACCACATGAATAAGTAAGTGCTCAATGAATGTATATTGTGTGATATTGTATTTCACTCTAATGCCACTTGTCCCGTGGTATCAAAAATGTATTGGTAAGAATATTTGTCATGGAATAAGAGGCTTATTGACAAACAAAAAAGGAAGAAGAGATGGTGAGAGAGTGAGAAGAAAAAGAAGAAGATAAGCCTGGCTGGCAGTGTCTTGAGAATTCGACACTGTGTGGCCATTGACCTCTGATCAGGCAGTGGAAACTGCCATCCATGATGTCAGCTTCTCACCTGACCGTCTTATCACATCCAATCTCAGGTGTCAGATGGACACATCCTCACGTAACTTCTGAGATTGTGTGAGAATGTGCGCTGGAGAGAATCACCATGCGGGTGTGTTTGTGAATGTGTGTTCAGTATGTTGGGCATGCATGCGTGTGGGTGCGTGTGCATTGTTTGGGTGCATGTGTGCATATGCTTGTGTCTGTGAATGGGTGTTTATATTTGTCTGCAGTTGTAAATTCCTCAGGTGGAAGCAAGTCTGGACTTGTGGTAGGTACACATTCCGCGTGTCAGGAATCAGGAAACAAACCTTTGGGAATTTCCACACACCAGGACAGGAATCTGGTGGGACAAGAGTGACTGATGTAAAGAAATACTTAATGATGATGATGATAATGAATTGCGGCATTATGGCTAAATTAGCTCCAGAGATTAATTTGGTCCCCAGTGGTTCTGTTCTAGCTGGGGCCACCTTCGGGGACAGAGTCTGGCCTTTGCTCTAGCCTGGATCCAGTTCCTGTTTTATAATGTGGGCTGGACTTTGTGCCATCAGGGTTTCGAGTTAATTCTCAATCGAACACTTTCAAAATCCCCGCTGACCTCTCTCTCCGTGCAGAGAATTCTCATTACCCACACGCTCTCTGCTTTATTTACCCAGCAGGCCTTATCCAGAACGGACCCACAAGGCAAGCAAAACCCACATTTCGCAGATTGTGTAACCTGTTCACGCACAGGCTAACAGGAGTATCTACTCAGCACAAAGGCAGACCGTTTTCCTCACTCACCTGCTATAGCTTCACTTCATCCAGTGTTCTCATTGGATTTCTACACCATCATTGACCACCACTGTGTACACTTGGACATCTCAGAGTATTTCCTCTAAGAACGTGTTGCAATTTGACCGCATTCCTCATATCCCCACTCTGTGATTGAAACTCATGATCCGGCCCTTCATTTTGAGATGAAATACATTTGTCTGAAGATGGCAAAAAAAAGTTTTTCTCTTTTTATTGCGTATCACGATGACAGATATGTCTATTACTGAGCAAGGAATCCCATGTGACATATACATAAAAATACATGTTTGTCTGCATAAACCGCATGTGACAAATAGTTCTTATCTTCATTGGTTGACTGCTTCCTTTGAAGATAATCCCATAATGGTTAGGAGACATCTTTTGTAAACATCTGAAAGAAAAGCAGGGTTTCCGACAGAAGCAGCTTATGAGGGGGAAGGTTAGGACAATTCCCAGAGCCCTGACGGACAGGGGCCCTTAAAAATCAGAGAATTTCTGGAGTGGTGGGACCCAATGTGAGATCGTTTCACTGGGCACAATATACCTTGTGACACCCTTGCACTCTGGCTACATTAATGATAATATAAACATATTTACTTAGAAGTAATTATATTTTAGAATCGTTCAAGATGTTTGTCAAAAACCTGTCTCTTAATCTATTGTAAGTGTTCACTGTATCAAAACCACTATTGTGCATTGTTCTGGTATTACTATAATGCTATTTTACAATTTGTATTTCCTATTTATTACTTTTATTGAGTTTTTCATTTGTTTATACATTTTTTATATCCAATTTGGGCTGCAAAGCTGCATGCTGTTGCATAAATAAGGTTATTATTGTCACTGTTATTGCTATTGATATTGTTATTATATAACAAACATCAACAACTATCTGTGAGAAGCAGGGTTACGGTGAAGGGCTTCATCATTCCTGGTCTCCGGTGTTAAGCAGCTGGAATTGTCGAGAGAACTGCTAGTCATAAGCCCTCAGGGATCAGCAGGTGGCTTTTTTCCCATGCTGGAAGCCCCACCCTTTTGCCACCTTTCCGTGAAAGGATGTGTTGGAATTTGACTTCCTGCTGAGCAAGTAGGCCATTTTTTGGCATCTTATCAAGTTCCGTTCTGAAACTCTCTGTTTGTAAGGTGAGTTTATGGCATTCATTACTATGCCTTTTCCACAGACCCCAACCCCTGCCTGTCCACCCAAATGCCCACCATAGACAGAGGAATGAGAGCCAGCTGTCGCCACACCTCTCCGTTGGGAGACATTAAGATGGTTTTAGTGCAGCAAACGGTTCAGCCCTATAGTAATTAGCCATTGGTAATTGCTGATGATGAGATGAAATAAGGCTTCCTAAGGCATTTATTTGGGAGATTAGAGTCAAGGTCAAAGTGGGCTCGGATTAAAACATTCCAAACGTGTTTTGTTAAAATGACTATTTGTGGCTGTTTAAATCGTTTACATGTGATTACCTCTGCTTCACCAAGCATGACAAATCATGACGCTGAGCTCTGCAGACATTGCTACCTGTGGAAGAGAATTAATGTGTGTGAGTGTGTCTGTGTGTGTGTGGATTGGTATGTGTGTGCAAGTGTGTATGCCATCTGTATGATGATGATGTATGTGTATGGGCAGAAATAAATAGATAAGGAAACATATTATAAACAAACTAAGGCAGGAATATCTTTGTTATGGCAACACAATACAACAAATAGCTTCACCATTGCATTCAATATCAATCTTACCATATCAGCAACAAAAACTAAATTACACTCATAGTGATGCAATCAAACTGTAAATGTTGCATGTTTTAGAAATTACCACAATATCACAAAGATCTATCACCACCCGTCAGATTGAAACTCATTCCAGGAAATATTTAACAGGCACCCCTTCCTGGATTTGTTGCTTCTCTACCTATAAATCACTGATATCTGTCACACGTAGGGGGTATTTCCTATCATCTACTACTCTCTGCTACCTTCTTACAGTCCGGGAATGAACAAGGCTTACATTGCTCTCAGGCTATTTTTCAGAGGGGTTAAAGTAAAAACAGAACCGACAAGTATTTTTCCTTTTAATATCTTAGGTATAAAGAGTGCATACTGGTATCATATTGTAGTGTTTGGGTGCTCTGTTGGCTGGAGAAGTATCATTCTTTCCGATCTTCATCATTCTACATCAGATTTTTGGGAATTCCCTAGATTTGCTTAAAATTGCCAGATTTTAAGCAAGGCTTCCTTTGTAAAACTTTGGAAATGATTCACCATAAATAAATATTTGACTTTAAATTCAAAGTTACCCTATTCATTCCCCTTTAATTCGGCACCTTGATGAAATTAATAGTTTAAAAGCACAAACTATATATGGTGGATAATAGATTGATAAGATTGAGTACTAACGTCAAACAGTCTGTTTTCTTTGATTTTTCATGTTTAGGTTAGCTATAGAGGGACTATTGCCATTGGCTACTGTACTGTACAGCAAGCCTTAGTTTGAACATTTTAGAGGCCTACTCACTCATTTTGGTTACTAATTGACAAAAATGATGTGGATGTCAACTTGGTCCTTGGTGGATCATGGTACTTTGTAGTTTTCTATGTCTTCTACAGGGTTTTGATAACCTGGGCAACAACTTTGCTTAGTTTTTTTTCTTTTGAGTTTGCATAAGGCTACTGTGGCAATGTCAAGTACATCTAGTTACTATAGGCATGGTTTATTTAGCAAAACTTTAGCTAACCATTCCTTTCAACATCTTATCCAACGAGTGAGTGATGACTTCATTTCTATGGTGATGAGCTGCTTGAGGACTCCAAAAATGCTCAGTTATCAAAAACAAAGAAGACAAATTAAATATCTCAGTTATCAAAAACAAAGAAGACGAATGAAATATGGATGACAGTTATTGTGTGCATGGGTACATCGCTTAGTTAAAATAGCATGTCTGTAGCTGGATCTTCTTTTTCTAAGGCAAAAAATTTGGAAATACATCAGATATTTAAAAGTCAGAAACCATTTGATATTAAAACTCTCTTTTATCAATTTATTATTCTCCATAGTGTGCTCCTGAATTATTGGCACCCCTCACTGGCAAAGCACAAAAAATAAAACAGCATGGACATCTGGAATTAAAACAGCCCCAAAACATCACTGACCCAACGTAAGATTTCACCATGTGTATGACGCGTGTCTCTTTTTATGCATCTCTGTTTAATGCCAAATATACCAATACTGTGTCTGACCTAAATGTTCAATTTGGTCTCCTTTGTTCAATCATACTTTAAATGACCAAGTGAGACCAAGTGAGACCAAAATGTAGTAAATGCAATGTAATATAATGTAGTGTAATGACTTGATTTCAGTCTTTTTGTATATGAGTTCTCGTATGAGTAGGATATTTAGAGATTAAAACTGAATAAAGGTTTCTATTGCAAAACCAGAATTAATATTTTGTATGTATGTAGTTTTGCAACATAGCCAAGGTCTTTTTCAATGACATATTTACAGAGCTTAGTTGAGATTGTTTGGTTTTTGAGCATGACATAACAATGGTAAATAATGACTGATAAACACATACAACTGATAACGGAAATTCACATTCCTGGGATTAGCAGACTGCTATTTTCATCGGAAAAATGAATGAAAATGGTTTTCTTTCTGTTCATTTATCAAACTGGTTAGCTCATCACAGCCAGAGATGACCTGCATCTGTTTTACATATCGTTGGTCTCTCCTCTTGTAGATCCCCTAAATGGAAATTATAATCAGTATTCAGACATCAGGAAATGTTTGAAAATGGGCAGACTAAACTGATTCTCCATTTCTCAAATGCACTCAGTCTCGGTCTACCATCCATTCAGTCCTCTCTGAATCTCCACAGCCATGGTCATTGGGCAGAGCCAGGGCCCACATGACCTGGTCAAAGCCAAGGTGACACTCCAAGCACCGGCAGGTGTGCTGTCTGAGTGGTTAGAGACTGGTCAAGGGTAACAACTGACGCAAATTTGCATTCCAGTGTCATTTTACAGCCATTCACTTGGCGAGGAGAGCTAGTTTGTTTATTGGCTCATATCCCTGATCTAGAGTAAACTTTCCTCTTCTCCTCTCATAGTTTATCTGTTGGCTTGGTCTTCACAGAATTAATGGATTTGCCCGGGAGCCTCAGTCACAGAATGGCAGTAACACTGAGTAGCTTGTTACTGAATAACTTGTAGAAGCCTGTTCTGATTTCTCTCATTTCGCTTAATTCCCACACTTACTCACTGAACCGGTAACACACACAATCCTGTACAGGGCTGATTATTTAACTGCCTGTTTAAAAATCCCTTGCTGCGATGTGTGTTCGTACTGTATAAACGGAAATGTTTTTCTTACTGCCTCTGTCGCCAAGGTCATCCAGATAACACAAATGAGATCTGGCCCCCACGGAGAGAGTGGTTTTGTGGTCCTCGAGAAAGCCACAATTTACTGTGGTTTTGTTATCACTGTTGCAATTTGTTGCTCTGTTTTCATCTTTTTTTAAATTCCAACATCTGGGCTCCTTCAATGCTAAAACCAGTCATGACATGATGGACATGAATTTCACCTTTTTGCCTGTTGGCTCACTGCGGTTTTTTCAAGTCGTTATATTGGGATGGTGTTTTGTGATATTGCGATTATAGGTTTCTTTTCATAAGGTCAGGTTGTAACAGTGTGGTTTGAAGTATTCTGGGTATGTTTTGTGTTGGCAGAGGGTGGAGTGGAGAAGGTGCAATTTTGACTGGAGTGGAGTACAGTGTGTTTAGTTCTGGGGGAGGCGGGTGGAGGGGGGGAGGTGTAGATGTTAGTTAGTGGGGTTTAGTCTGATTAGGCTTGGAGGATGGTGGAACAGTGTAATTTAAGACAAAAAGCCAGCTGCTGCCGATCTTCTTAGTGCATTATGCTTTTTGTCCCATGAAACAAATATTTACAACTCCATTTCCTCTCTAAGAAATCTGTAGGATTTAGAACCAATCCAGAAGATGTCTGTGGTGTACCAGATCCCACTGCATGTGGAAATACCTAGTGTTGTGCACTGTGAATACTACTGCGTTGTAAAAAATCACCGCGTTCAAAGAAGCCCTGCACTGTGAGAAGCAATGCACTCTAAAAATCACAAGCCTTCTTCACCAATTAATTCAGGAGGATCCCTTCACTTCAGACAAAACATTTTGAGATTCTAAGCCCAATATACACCTCCCGCGTGGAGAGTACTCCTGCCGCTGCACGTTTGATGGGGTTCGGTTGGAATTTTACAGTCAAACCCATATTTACAGCAGTTGAGCTTTTAAAAGTGAATTGTTTGAGGACAGAATGCAATATACACATAGATTACACAGCTGCAAAATGAGCAGTGATTCAGCACTGCCTGTGCAGCTGCCGGTATTCAGTAAAATGTTGGTGCAGCTACAGAGATTCAAGACAATATTGGTGCAGCTGCAGAAGACCACGATAAGCATAAGAGTCTTCCCTGGCCCTCTTGTACTGAACTGTTAGGGTGTGACTCCACTTATCCTTTCTTTCTGTCCGTTTTTCTCTCGCCAATTTGGTAACTCATTTCAAATTCAAATAGGTTTTTATTTGACCAGTAACCGGTAAGACCATAGATTGTGACATAAAAACCACAGACAGCTTGACAATGGGAACATGCAACCCAAGCAACTGGGCAACAAAAGCTGCGAGAGAAATATTGCCCGTGGGTTATCTTTTTGAGGAAGCCATTGTGAGGCTGAATGATAAGAAAGGAAAACTCAGAGACACAGGTCAAACAATGGGCTTATCAAAACATCATTAATAAGAAAGCTGGTGTATGTTTGGGATCATTGCCTTGCTGTGGAATAAAGCTTCATCCAATGGGTTTGGAGGCATTTGACTGAACTTGAGCAGATAAGCTGCTTCTGTACACTTTGGAATTCATTCTGCTGCTGCTATCAGCAGTTACATTATCACTAAAAGTAAGTGAGCCAGAACCTGTGGCAGCCATACATGCTCAAACTGTAACACCCCCACCACCATGTTTCATAGATGGAGGTGGGTGCTCTGGTTCTTGGGCAGTTCCTTTTAGCCTCCACACATTGTTCTTGGCACCACTCTGATACAAGTTTATCTTGATCTCATCTGTCCACATGACCTTTTTCCAAATCTCTGCGGGCACTTTTAAGTACTACTTAGCAAACTGTAACCTGGCCATCCTAGCGGTTTGAATCTTGCAGTATACCCTCTGTAAATATGTAAATATATGAAGTCTTCTGTGGAGAGGTGTCACTGACGTATCCATGCCTGCCTCCTGAAGAGTGTTTCTGATCTATCAGACAGGTGTTTTGGGGTTTTTATACATTATGGCGAGATTTCTTCAGTCATCAACATTAGAGGTCTTCCTTGGCCTACCAGCCCCTTTGCAATTACTGGGCTCACCAGTGTTCATTTTTTATTTCAAATACAATATGCTGTTGTACAGAGCCAAGAGAACAAAAAAACACCCCTCTGCCAAGGTTCTTTCTCACTCTCACTAATTCCATTCTCTCTCTCTGTGTAATGAGAGATAGGGTCCTGCACTCCTTGACACTGTCACTCAGCTCTCCTGCCTAGCTAAATTTAGACTAGTCGTGCTGCAGACAGCCTTATTATAGACGCATGTGCCTCCTCACCTGGTGGAGGGAAAGAGCAATGCTCAAAGGACACTTCCTATGTGCGTGTGTGTGTGTGTCTGTGTGTGTGTTTGTGTTTTTATGTCTATCTGTATGTGTATCTGTCTTCGGTGGGGGTTGGGCTAAGGGGACATGATAGCCTAATTTATTTTTGGATCATCAACGGTCAGGGGCTGATTTGTTCTATGCACTAGGTCAGAGGTTTGGGGGGGTGTGTTAATGGTAAACCCGCCCTGCCCTCCCCCCGATTCTACCTCAGCTGTTTAGGTAACAGATACCGCCACACACTGAGACCTAGAGGGGGGTCACTCCAACCCTGATGTCACTTCGCCCCCCCCCCCTCAGCTAAATCCTCCTGACTCAACACAGAGCCAACATCTAAAAACTGACACATTGAGACAGACTTTAAAACACAGCCACACCAGGACACACTGAATACGCTGAATGCATTGAGCCCCCCCCCCCAAGACAAACTACGATGCATGGAGAGCCAGTGAAACAGTGTCACGGTTTTTAAAGAGCCTAATAAGTCAGAATAAAGACTACGCTGTCACAAATACTCACCGGCCATGAAGTGTACTAAAGGCTCACACACACACACACACAAACACACACACAAACACACACGCACACGCACACGCACACGCACATGCACATGCACAAACACACACACACACATACACATACACACACACACGCGCACACACGCACGCGCGCAAGCACACCACTATACACACACACACATACACACACACACACGTACACACACACACACACACACACACACATACACAAACACACACGCACACACACACACACACATACACAAACACACACGCACACATGCACGCACGCACGCACACCACCATACACACACACACATACACAAACACACACGTAATTACTACCCCTTTCACCCGAATCCTCCGAAGATTTGGCAATTCATTTTTGGCCACTGTAGGAGACATAAATCTCTGTTCTTAATTTCAAAACCATATATTCTACTATGCTGAAATAACACTCCCCTATTCAATAAAAATAAAGTCATATTCTTCAATATATTTCCAATGCAACAGGCTTTGCCATGCTTGCATTTTATCCAAAGATTGAAATACTTAAACATTTTTCTGTCAGGCCTCAGTAGGATATACAGGGTTGTTAGACAGCAGGGCTCTTTTGGGGAAAGAGAGCAGGCAGGAATCTGTGTGCCTGCTGGAAGGGTTGAAACTGAGAGGTTGTAATCTAATGAGCCCTAATAACATACTAATCATCAATTCTTACCATGATGCAGTCGCTAGAGTGGACTAAGTTAGGATTCATTTTCTGATGCACTTCCAAGCCTGGCTGACCTTGTAGGATAAGGATTCATGTGTTTCGTGTCGGAAAAAGAAACCTGCTGAGTGCTGCTCTGTCATTGGCTGGAAGACTGCTGATGATGTAATTATTATTTGAACAGGGCAGTGGTAGGACAGGAACTTTTCTCCTGACATCCAGCCTCTACAGCATGTGGCCTTAAACCATGATGCTTTGTGGAGTTGACGTGATTATTAAGCTTGACTTTTTCTGACAGTATTTGAGAACATAAAGTATTTCATGGTGAGCTGTGCATGTGTTTCTATCATGTCCTAAAATGGGTTGTGAATGAATGTGTTATAGTGTGAAGTGTGTTAATGTTTATTACAATTTCCATTAGTGTGTATCTGCATAATTAATGTGAGCACGTGAGCACTGCTTGCATGTGTGCATGAGTGTGTTTGTGTGTTGTAATTTGTGTACTTTTTGTGTACGTGTGCGTTTGGATGTGTGTCTATGCAGGGTGCTCCTCTGGGAATAAGCAGTTTAGGCCCACTCAGGAGGCCAGCGTTGGTGTGGGCCAACCCCTGGATGACCTCCAGGACATGTTTATGAAGTGTGAGGTCACCTTCTACGCACGGCGTTGGACTCGCACGCCCCGCGAGGTCTCTGGTCAGCTGACTAACAGAGTCTCTGACGTCCATTAAATAAGCAGGGCGTGCTACTCTCAGCCTGTCACAGGCCGGCCAGGGGAAGGTTGCTCATATATCACAGAGCCAAAATGAGACCTTTTCCCAAAAAGACATGGAGTGACACGCAATGAGCACGCAGCAAAGAGCCTTGTGCCATGTGAAGGCTGAGCAATGAAGCAAAACAGGAAAAAGGAGGGAGAAGAAAGTTTTGTTCATTGGGGCAGCTGGATCAGGTGCTTTGACCTCTGTGATTTGGAGGTGGTTGACGTGTTTGCCCGAGACTTGACCACGATGGGGTTCCATTTATAGCAAGTGCATGCCGGTGACTAGGGGGATCCATGTGGTGGGGAATTTAATATGGAAGTGATATTTTTCACTTGGCACAGAGAGGGAGATAGGAGTTAGTAGCAGAGCCAGGAAACCCCATCCCACCTCACTCTCCCTCCTTTCTTTGTGTGAGGATAATTCTCTCCTGCCCTCTCTCTCACTCTCTCTCTCTGTCTCTAAATCTCTCACAAACTCATGCTCTGTATGTCTCAACAATTCTTACATTTTATAGTTAGTATATTTAGAATAGACTCACTCACTCACAAGAAAATAAATGATCTCCCTTTTAAAGAACACCCCCATGCCTAGGTTTGGTCTTTCACTAATTACATTACAGACTCAATTAGATTTATTGCCACGACAACATTTGCTTTGCTAAAGCATGCACTCATCAAACAAAAGGAGAAATAACAGTAACCCCCTCCCCCTCTCTCCTCCACCCTCAGTACTTTCCTGTGCTTTTGACACTGTTTTCAGCAATGCTGATGTACACTCACTGAATACTTTACTAGGAACACCTGTACACCTACTTATTCATGCCATTATCTAATCAGCCAATTGTGTGGCAGCAGTGCAATGCATAAGATCATGCAGATCATGCACCATCAGAATGGGGGAAAATGTGATCTCATGGTTGTTGGTACCATATGTGCTGGTTTGAGTATTTCTGTGACTGATGATCTCCTGGGATTTTCAAGCACAAAAGTTTAGTCATGGTGTGAAAAAAACCAAAAACACCCAGTGAGTGGCAGTTCAGCAGACATAAATGCCTTGTTGATCAAAGAGGTCAATGGAGAATGGCCAGACAGGTTCAAGCTGGCAGAAAGGCTACGGTAACTCAAATAACCACCCTGTATAATTGTGGTGAGCAGAAAAGCATCTCAGACTGTATAACACATTGAACATTTAGGCGGATGGGCTACAACAGCAGAAGACCACATCGGTTCCCACTTCTGCCAGCCAAGGACAGAAAGCTGATGCTCACTAAAACTGTTGAAGACTGGAAAAACATAGCTTGGTCTGATGAATCTCTGCTGAGGCATGCAGATGGTATGGTCAGAATTTGGCCTTAGAAACAGCATGAATCCACGGACCCAACTTGCCTTGTGTCAACAGTCCAGGCTCTTGGCAGTGGTGTAATGGTGTGGGGAATGTTTTCTTGGCACACTTTGGACCCATTAATACCAATCAATCTTCCCTTGAATGCCACAGCCTATTTGAGTATTGTTGCTGACCGTGTGCATCCCTTCATGGCCACAATCTTCTCATGGCTACCTCCAGCATGACAATGCACCATGTTACAAAATAAAAGTAATCTCAAATTGGTTTCATGAACATTGCAAAGAGTTCAATGTCCTTCAGTGACCTTCCCAGTCATCTGAATCCAATAGAACACATTTGGGATGTGGTAGATTCACAGCATGAATGTGCAACTGACAAATCTGCAGAAATTGTGTGAAGCAATCATGTCAACATGGAACAGAATCTCAAAGGAATGTTTTCAACATCTTGTGGAATAAAGGCACAAAGAACTGAGGCTGTTTTGAGAGCAAAGGGAGGCCCTACCCAGTATTATTAAGGGGCCTCCCTTTCCTAATAAAGTGCTCAGTGAGTGTAGTTTTGAATACGCTTTACTACTAGCACACACAGTAGGAAACAGAAACCACACCATCACCAGTGAATCTCCAATCAGCACTGAGGTGTGGATGGAGTCACTATGGAGATATGAGGCCACACCCCCAGTATTGTGCTCCAAGATGATTTTTGTCTCAACAAGGAACATCTTTGACAAAATGACCACTATTAAGTGTGATATAGGATAAGAGGATCATATGAATCGTATGTAAATTAGAAATTGTACAGTGTAGTAAAAACTTTGTTCAACCTTGTCGTGTGTGTGTGTGTGTGAGAGAGAGAGGGTGCTTTCCAGTGCATTCTGTGATACCAAATGTGCAGGGGGTGAAACTGATACCATATCTCAGGGGTGGGGGTGGAAATTTCACCTCTTGCCAAGTTGCAGTAGTTTTCCAGTCCTAGGTACTGCCAAAATTAGTGTAATTTATCCACCCCTCCCTCAGTCTCTCTTCCACGAGATGTCCCTGGTCATTGCTGCCATTCCTGGTCAGAAGCCTCACCCACATTCTGGAGCAGACGGGAGCTGGTTGCACCTTGTTGGGTGAACACCTGGATGATATAGCTTTTGGGGTTAACTATAACAATATCTAGAGCCAGTTTCACAGACACAGATTAAGCCTAGTTTGTTTAAGTACAATGAACAAATGCCACTTCACTAATAATGAACAAAATGCCACTTCACTAATAATTAACAAATGCTGCGTCACAATTCATGAACAAATTCCTCTTCACTCATAATGAACAAATGCTGCTTCACTACTAATGAACAAATTCCTCTTCACTAATAATCATGAAGAAATGCTGCTTCATTAATAATAATAAGCAAATGACTGTTTACTAATAATGAACACATACCTCTTCAATTACAAGAGAAACTGAAATATTTCTCCTTTCTCCCTTTTGATTCCAAAAAGATAAGTAAACAGATAAGAATATGGGGTTCTGGTACATAAATAAAGTGAATGAACTAAAACAAACCTGCAGGGCAAGGCCATCATTAGGGCTAGTCAATAGGCTTTGCAATGACAAGCCCAAAAGCCCTGACACAGACCAAACAGTGATGGCTCTAGAGCATCAGAATTTCTAACTATAATGATTTTTCTGCCATGAGGTCTCTGCGAAATGGTAGGATCAGAAAATCAACCGGGAGTGCAGGTTACCGCACAAAAGAAACGCCGCCGTCACACCCTGATTGGCCAAGAGGGGAACGCACCAGACTGCTCTCAGTTATGAAGTAAGAGCCAATACTCACACCCTGAGCTGCAGGTGACTCAAATCACCCTCCCTATCAACCCAGTGGAAGTTTGCTTTGCTGCAAACTGAAATCAAAATTGAGGACAAAAATCCTGAAGTAAGAGAAAAAACTAAAATGACTTCCTAAAGGAACTACTACTCATACCAGAAAATGGGTGTCTGCTACAAATTTAATGCATCTGGTATAATACAATTATGAACATCAGTAGTCTCTAGGAAGGTCCATACAAGGAATACGACAGTAATGCATCTGTTAACATGATCCTATTCACTAGCAAGTGACAGAGAGAGTTTATAGGAGCAGGCACTGGCCGCAAAGTTGACAATATTTTCTCTTCACATGCTACTTAGTGAACTCGTCAAATTCTGTTCAACATCTTCTCCAAAAGGGAGGCGAGTCGCCTCACGCCAGACAACGAAACAAAAAACAGCCAAATAAATCTTTACCACTGTTGTGGTGAAACAATGTAAACATGTTTCACCACAAAAAGGTTATGGAGAGTAATTACAGCCGCCGGCCCTGGGAGGCAAAGCAGAACATGGAGCACTGCTGCTCTGGAGACTAAAATATAGCTCACAGCTGGAACAGTTATATATGGATACCTTAAAGAGACCAGAAATAAGACAAACTTCCATTACATGCGAGGCCTGTGTCCAGCTGGAGGGGAAATCAGCCACGCCTCATTTCTCCCACCGGTTACAGCACTTTGCTTTCCATCGCGTGGGCAGAGGGGCGCGTTGCTGGGGACTACCTGAGGGAGATGACCGGTCTGCTGCTATCAGGATGATAAATTCTGTCCATTATGGGTGGTGTGCTTATTTCTTGAGTCAACATTGCTGACTAAGAGCGTAAGATGTAGCAACCGTTACCGGGGGGTGTATGGTGTTCAAAACAGGTACAGCATACTGAATTAGTGCTATAGAGGTAAAGTCAAAGGACAGAGAAAACAAAATGGATGCATTTAGGCGTTCAAGAAAGATGATTTACTGTACATGCAAATATTCCCCAGTAATGTCATTTCGATATAATAGATATTTCCACCAACAGCAAGAAAAGAATAACTCATGGCAAAGATTTCAGAAACTTAGTTGGCCTAGAATGCCCTCTGTCTCACACTAGAGCAATCCTATACCTGCACACCAGCATACGGCAATTCTATACTTTTGCACCACCAGAGAGCAACTCCATACTACTACAGGAAACATCATTCAGCCATTAGTACATTGCATTTAAAAGTAAAATGAAGGAGATATGTTTTGTAAATCAGCATATAAATCATTTATGTGGTGCATCGAACAATATACTAACATGATAATTCACAGCTGTTGCTATGGAGATTTGTAGCTAATGCAGAACTGCTTTCCATTTTCCCAGTTTTTGCCCTCAGAATGAGCCCGGTGGCGCTGGTACATTTCGTGTCATTTCAGCCCATCAGGGTTGGAAATAAAATACTTGCTAAATATACAGACGTGTAATTAAATCTATATTTGAGAATGTCTATTTGTGTGGGCGTATCATTATAGAAGACACAAAGTTGAGTCAGCTCAACGTTTTAAAACAGGACATAATGACTGGGTGATTGTGAAGGCGCAAGGAGCTCCTGTCTCTTGTCCACTCTGCTGTGGCTGAATATTCTCAGTTACTTCTGGGAACATTTAAATTCTTTCTTAAATGGTTCTTTTTTTAAATAGACTGTTATCTGATAAGGGACATGGCTCTTCATCTGCCCATGTAACCCACTTACATTTTGTTATCAGACACCTAACTCTGTGACACAGGTGAAGGAAAGTTTATTTCTCATATTAAAGTACCATGGCATTCTTAAATAAAACACCATCAGCGATGCAGATAAATATATTAGCTCATACAGATATGTAAATAAAGATTAAAAATGATATGACTAAACTATTGACACATGACATACATTATTACATTGCATAATACGACATTACATTATGTGTCATTATATTAATATTCAGAGAATCTTATCCAGAATGACTAAGCAGATCATATCCAGAATAGCAGGTTCTTCCAACTTATTTATATAAGCAATAGTAGCAGGCCTGTATCACACACGCACATATGCATGCACGCGTGCACACACACACACACACACACACACACACACACACACGCACACACACACGATACAAATGCTTATCAGTGTATTGGTATGAAGGTATACGTTTCCCTATGTTGGTGGAGAGACATAGAGCTGCCCTTTGTTAAGTTGGTTCTTCAGAGCTATAGAGTTGTCCCATGCTAGTGAATAGAATAGTGCTCCAATGTTGGTCAGGAAATATAGTTGCCCTAAACTGCCCTAAACAAGGGGAGATATTAAGTCACAATGATTTAGATCTAAGACGTAGAGTTCCTCGATGATGGCGCAGAAGAGCAAAGTTGCTTCGTTCGAGGTTGGGGTGTACAGTTACCCTGTGCTAGTATAAACGTGTAGAGTTTCCTGCATGGGCTAGTTACCCGGTACTGGTGGAGCTTGTACAGGGTGTAATTATCCTGCCTGCAGACAGAAGCTGAACTCGGCCACTGTTTGGACTGTCCAGGCGCCCTTAGGGTCAAACTCAGCATTCTCCTCAGGAACCTGAGGTGAGATGTCACTGATGCCCCATCTTTTGTTGAAGCCACAGTGACCCCTGGTGGATAGGTGTCTTAAAGTTCAGTGCTTTAACCCCCTCCTCCATTTATCATGTGCATAAATGTATAAATACAAATTTTGTACTGATGGAAAATTAATGAATTCCTACTTATGTATTAGGCGCTCTACGGATTCTATTACTGACTCCATTCTTCAAACTGCTCCAATATGTCAAATCAGCAAATAGCAGTCAGACAAACAAAGTGTTCCTTGCAAACATACTAATGACATCGTAAAAGAAGCCAGTAATCAGGGTCAGGGTTTCAAGCTACATATGGGTCCAGTGCGAAAACAAAAACATGTATTCGACATAGCATCGACATGAAGAAACATCAGAAGCACTGTTTTAAGAAGGATTGTGAGAATGTTCCAGAGAAATCATCCTGGAAAAATAAATCTTTAAAAAATGATTATTGTGTGACCTGCTGTGTAATTATCGCTGAGATTAAAGGTTTGTCCCCACAGGATGTCTAGAGTGGTTGATAATGGTAGAGCAATGTCTTGAGGTGTGATTATTCTGCAGGAGTTCTAGCCAGCAGTTTTAGTGATGAACAACAGTGTCATTAATGAAGAACAGATTCAGACATTCCACAATGAACTGCAGATTCATAGGGAAACATCAGATTCAGCAAAAAAGAAGTAGGAAGTAGATATTGCCATCATTCATAAATAACCCACTGAAAGAGCGGCACACAAACTTGACTCAGATTATCTGCGTAAAATAATAATGAACTAAAACATGGAAAAAGTTAGCAAACAGATCAGCAGGTAGGCAGACCACCCAATCAGATCATTCACTTTAAATGGCAGAACACAAGCACCAAATATAAGCAGTGGAATGGCTCAGTGACATTATACACACAGGTTCTTCCGCATAAACCTCCACAATTAGAACAGAAGGTCAGCATTGGTTATCTGACATATGCCTGGATGAGCGGAAATCATGAGTGAAAAATGAGTAGAATAGGAAACTTAAACAAACTTTTTCCAACTATTAATTTACGCCTGGCTGCCAACCATCATCATGGGGAGGTGTGATGCCTGGAGCTCATCCAGGGGTATTCTGACTGCGACTCATTCCTGTGGAAGGAGACCAGATGACAAAACAGAACGTTCCAGCTCTGGCAGGGCTCGCTCACAGTCCTGAAGGTCAGCTGACTCTCAATGAGGTTATTTTTAATGGTGTTTATCAAGGCCGTCTATTCCTGATTCCGTTTTGGAAAAGCTTCTTTGTATTTGTCCATATGTACACGTAGGCCAGGGTGTCTGAAGGGCAGGCGTGACAACCAGTTGGGTCATGGGGCTAACTTGGCCACCATGTTCCTTTCAATGTCCCCTCTCGGCATTTGTTTTGTTTTAATTAACAGCTTGTTAAAGGCTACCAGGCCACCAGTCAAGGTCCTCTCCTCTCCATGAGCACTGGATGTAAACCAATAGTTCCCAACCCTGTTTCTGGAGATATACCTGTAGGTCAACCATAATTTGGTGCAACTACAGCATCTACTAATTAGCAGCACAATAAGATCTCTTGATGTTGAATAAGACATACTTTGTTAGGGTTGGAGTGAAAACCTACAGGAAGGTAGATCTCAAGAAACAGGGTTGGGAATGACGGATGTACTGTTCAGGTCTCACATGCCACTACTAGCCACTGGAGGGAAGAATGAAGATTAAAGGGTTGCTGGCACTGGAGGTCCAAGGTCACCATGGTCACCATAATTTTGGATGCTTTTTTTGTTGTTGAATATTATAGCCTTTTGGCAAAATGCACATCGATTTTCTGGCTTTGGTGCTCGGTGACACCGGACATTAGTTACAGAAATGACTCTGGAGAACTGGAGTCTTAGGTGATGCATGCCAGATGGAGAGAGAGAATACTGAGCCTATAAACAGAGGAGGAAACCTGGTCTGAAAAAAAAGTGTTCCTTTGAAATCTGAATCAAGCCACACCATCGCACAAGCTGTCTTACAAGCCTGAGAGTTTGACAGACGAAACAAAGCAGGCAGGGGGCTTACACAAGAGTGGTTTCATGCATTTCTGAGAGTCTGAGAAATCATTTATTTGTTGCGATCTAACTGAGCCAGCCACCAGTGGTTAATGTTTAGACACATAAAATGTGAAGTGTTACTGCTATGACCGAATGGCACCGAGTGTGACTGTTTGATTTTTCCTGCAAACACAGCGAGGGGCTTAACCAGATGCACTCTACCTTCACACAGAGTCAATGGGCTTATATAATGAAAAGCTGACGCATTTACTTTGTCTTAAAGAGGCCATTCGGAGATGACTCACTTTGTGGGACACACGGGATGAAGAATAACAGACCTTTAAGAAGGAGCACACTGATCAGACGGGGGGGGGGGGGTGTAGTGTCATGGTTGTGCGCCCAAGGTCGTTCTGAACTGGTACATGTATTCAGAACAACCAATAGGGGGCACAGTCCCAGAGAATGGACCCAGAGAGGCCTGAGTATAAGACATCTCTAAACTGCAGTGAATAAAATTGAAGGGCGACTGAATGCCGAGAACTTTCCACACCATAATTGGCCATAATACAAACAGTGTTGGTGTCAGCACTGCAATAACTGTTATCTCTGCTGGGGCAGTGACATTTCATAATTAGTGCTATAATGCAATAAAATGTACAGGACAATAAATACTCTACCCAAAAAAACAAACATAAGCACTTTAAAGCAGGACTCATGCATGCTGGCAGAAGCAGACAGCACACACACATGCTGGCACACACACCACACAAACACACACACACACACACACACACACACGCACACACACACACACCACACAAACACACACAAAATATTTTTGCCTTTTCTTAGTTAGGCAGGTCATAGGCAGGTCCTGTTTAGTTCTCATTCTTGGTCAATAACCACACAAATACAGTACGTGCACTCTGTTTGTGCTAATGTACGTATGCATTATTAAATGTATCCATTAAAATGAGGGCTTCTTCTAGGCATTTTCTAGACAGTTTGCGTGATGTGGAGTACCTTACTCTGCTCGGATTCTTCTCTACAGGCGATCAATACCTTCACCCTGCAATAATGTTGCACAGATGCCAGGTGGCCTTATTTCTGGACTGTTCATCACACTGAAAGGTCCTTCCTCCAATAAGCAGGGGTGATGGGCAAGTGTTGATGTGATGTTAGCCCAGCATGGCCACAATGTCTGGTCTCTGACTCCTACGCTATTCAGCACTGGAGGGCCTCCAGTGCGCGGGCTGCACCATGCCTGGTCTACAGTTACAGCCACAGCATTCTCTGTGGGTCACCTCTCCGCCAATCTTGGAGGTCCCCCTTTGTCCACTAGGGCCAGCGACCAATCAGAGGTAAGTATTTAATAAACCAATAACCTTTTGGTGCCCGGGCTGGAATCTACTGTTAGCCAGCTGATCTTTCCAAATAAAATGTTTAATCAGGGCAACAGAAGAGCGTAGATGCTGATGCTTTGGTATGTCCACCTTTTGCTTTAATGGTAATGTGCACTCAAGCTGGCATGTACTCCACAAATTTGGGCAAAACCTGATGATTCATGTTATCCCAGCATTATTTGACAATGTTCCAAAGAGCATCTTGTGATGTTAGTGAATTCTTGGCTTTTATCAGTCTTCAAGTGCCCCATAAATGTTGAAAGAATGTTCAAATAATTGCTATCCTCATCTTCTGGATGGTATTGTGTTCGGTATAGCTCTGTACAGATATAATTATCTGTGTAATTATTTTCTATTTATAATATGTATTCTTGGTTCATCTGACTTTACAACTTTTGATTATAAATGAGCCATCTGGGCCTTTTGTCGACATTGCACTTTTGTAATCCTGAGACTAACACTCCTGAGAGTTGCGTTCTATTTTAAGTTGCTCTGGGAAAGGGCATCTGTATATGTAATATAATTATTGATATAAGGACATGTTGTTCATTTCCACCTATGCTCCCTTGTCCTCCTGACAAAACTTAACCTGAAAAATCTATTCCCCCATTTTTTATCTGCAGATATAACATAAGCAACATTGCTGCTGATGTAGATGCAGGTGACTCAACAGCATCATAAACGCATATTCTATTTTTGGCGATACACCTGGGGCCGGTTTCACCAGCTGAACAAATGCCTGGTCTTAATGTTAGGTCCGACGTAGTCTGTGCAAAAAAAATACACCTGTTGCACCAACTGGACATAGCGCTACTGTACGCCAGGGTGTAAATTTTACGCCGACTACGGGGTAGGCCTAAGTGAAGACTATTCTCCTCGGTAACACTCTTTGCTAAATTTTAAGCAAAAGCAACAATCTCTGAATATGCTGCGTCTCCTTTATAGATTTCTCAATCAGCGTCCTTTCAGACATGAGAGAATGTTAAGAGACCCAACAAATCCTCTCCGCATGTATGGAGATAGTGAGCTCATTGAACACTTTCGTTTCCGCTGGGCTGAGCTATTTCAATTAATCAACAGTTCTCGACCGGGGACTGTATCACAAAGCAGCAAAACTGAGTCAGCCATAGAAGTTCACTGAGTAAAATCTGAAACAGTTTCAGTTCATCTTGGTTATGGGTTTTTACTTAGTGAACTTATCCAGCAAACTCAGTTAGTAGTTGGATAGTTGGATTTTGAATGATTGGATGATTCTGTCTGGACAGTGATCTGAGCAGCAGATTTATGATTGGATGACTCTGTCTGGACAGTGATCTGTGTAGCACGTTTGTGATTGGATGGCTCTGAGTGAAGTCATCTGAGCAGCAGGTTTGTGATTGGATGGCTCTGAGTGAACAGTGATCTGAGCAGCAGGTTTGTGATTGGATGGCTCTGTGTGGACAGTGATCTGAGCAGGTTTGTGATTGGATGGCTCTGTGTGGACAGTGATCTGAACAGGTTTGTGATTGGATGGCTCTGTGTGGACAGTGATCTGACCAGGTTTGTGATTGGATGGCTCTGTGTGGACAGTGATCTGAGCCATCCCGTTGGGCGGCTTCTAACAGGCGCCTCATGTTTGTGGGCCCGGGCCAAACATCAAAGCGGCGCCACAGGATGTGTGTATACTGGAATACTCTATGCTCTGCAGGAAATGTAAAATAGCAGGGTTTAAAAAAAAAAATAACAGTGCTTAACCACAGACGACCTCAGATAGCACAGTCTTGTAGGATTGGTATCATTTTACACAATGTATTATAGTCACCAGAATTCAGATGGACCAGCCGCAACATTCAATTGTATAATCCACACACAAACACACTTATAGGTTGACAGGCAGGTACATTCATTTCAGTGGTTTGAATGCTTATGGTGCTTAAGGTACTCAGAACAGCCCATTTTCTACTTTCTCCCAGTTGAGCAACATTAGCATTCACTAATGAGATGCAAGTACACTTGATGTGATAATCACTCATGTGATCATCTAATCAGCCAATTGCGTAGCAGCAGTGCAATGCATAAAATCATCCAGATACGGGTCAGGAGCTTCAGTTAATGTTCACATGAGCTGTCAGAATGGGAAAAACATGTGATCTAAGTGACTTTTAGCGTGGAATTATTGTTGGTGCCAGACAGGGTGGTTTGAGTATCTCAGAAACTGCTAATCTCCTGGGATTTTCACGCACAACAAGTTGAATAAATACCTAATAAAGTGCTTACTGAGTGCATGTTGTCCTGGGATTTGCATCATATTTCTGGTTACAAAACCATTAGAAAGATTTCATCCTGAAATATTTGGCACATTTTAATCAAAAAGTGTGTCTGTGAAGCCGAATCTGAATCTGGGGTATATTTTGTGGTTATCCTTCAATCATGTAAGTTAGGAGGGAGCGTTCAACCATGGATTTCCAAGAAATGAGAGCCGCTATGTAGCTATTTCTCGAATGGCTCAGTGTACTTATATACTTTACAGTACAGTACTGAATGGGAAGCTTTTAATCTTATCGGCTAGCGAGGTGAAGAAAGGGCGTTAAGTGCTGCTGAGTCAGGCAGGCCTGTAAGAGAGGACTGGGCTGTTTGGCCAGGTTTCTGTGCCTGGCTATGAGCTACCCGGCGGCTGTAAGCTTGCAGAACAACAGCAGTACTGATTCCCTTTTCATTTTGGCCCCTTATTCTCTCCAGTGAGTGATGGATAGCTGTGAAAGTCACCATGTCATTATACGATCATGGGAACTTTTAAGGTGACAAGAAGCAGGCCATTCAGCAGAGCCCTGGCAGTTATTTTGCACCATATATAACAATATTGTTGAACTCTACTTTACATGGCGCAACTCATATGTTAAAAATATGAAAACGTGACATTTCTCACATTTTCCACATTCTACTTCTGAAAGTCACTGTACAATAAGCCATTTATAGAAAAGAGGAAGATCTCAGTCTGGAGGGACTCAGCTACTCAGCACTTTAAATCTATGTCAAAAGTTTTGTACACAGAAGAGCTTTTTGTTCCATTGGCAATGGCTTTCTTGCCAAATATATAATTTCCTATGTCTGAAATGAGTCAAAACATCAATAATAATCTGAAAATGTATTAAGCATGATGCATTTTCCTCCTGTGGAAAACAATATGGATTTCTCACTATGGTTCACTTTTTATTCATAAATAACTAATTCAGTAGTCTTGATGACTGAGTTTTATCAATGTAGTACACATTATTTTACTGGTCTGTAATTTCATGGATTAGTACATTATGTTGTAATTAGAACCAATTTTCAACCAATGAGCTTGAATTATTGCACAGCTGTACAATTCTTTGGTATGAGTGACCGTCAACTGTATATTTTGAAACACATATTTTGTCATTTGTGAGGATATATGCACACTGGATTGAATCAATTGGACTGAATAGAACTGAAAGAAATATTTTTTCAAAAGTGTTTAATGGTGAACAATGTTTCAACCTGTGAATGCCCTTGTAGCTGTCGATCAAATCTTTTCACATATTTCAATGCGAGGTCATTGTTTAACAATACACAAAGAGCACTAACTTCTTCAGAGTTAAAGAAAAGCCATTTGCTCCTCATAAAAATCACAAATTCCCCTCACGTAACCATCTTGAAACTATCATGTTTCAAAGAATAAGATCTGTAAAACTGTCCTGCATAAATTGCAAAACGGTTTAAATAGGTATGATCTTCTACGCAAGACTGCAGAGCTTCTTAAGAAATTATGATCAAACAGTCGTGGCTAAATTATGATCAATGGCCATACGCCAAACTATGATACATGGTTTCATATCTGCAGCACTGAATTACCAACAGACTTGCACAGTCTATAAAGGAGTGGTCTCACCCTGGCTGACTTAAACTGTCACAAAGATGATTTGCGGAAAAAAACAGGCAATAGGAAAAACTGCATCCGGCTGCCCCAGACTCGCAGTCACGGTTGGCTCATGATGTTGTCAAAGCTAGATCTGGCGACTATAGGGCTCCAACTGTGCTCATGGTGAGTATCTTTACAGATTGAGAAACTCAGAACAACAGCAAGAGGGTAATTGTTTTGTACCACACTCGTTCCTAGTCTTCTTCTGAAAGAAAGAGAAGATTACAAATGGGTCTATAATTCTCTGAGTCATTTGGAGCTAGCTTGGCCTTTTTGAACAAGTGTATTATTACAGCAATTTGAAGGAGTCGTGAGAAAGAGAGACATTGCAATATTCTAAATGTTTTGGCAGTGAGCAGGTAGTAGTTTTTTTTACAAGCTTCGTGGGAATAGGAGTCAACAAACATAAAAAGGATTTAGAAGTCATAATTATTTTGGTTAGTTCAGACTTGTCCTTTACAAAGAAAAAATCTGAAAGATTTTCTGACCAGGTCTGAGCCAGTATCATTTTTGTTTGGTATATACAGTATGTTTTGCTTTCATTTTTTTTCTAATAACATATATTTTATTAGGCCACCTTCATGATTTTTTAAGTGCATTCATAAAATGCCTCAATTAACTTTGTCCTTCATCTAGTAAAGTTGCAATTTCCTTTTAGAATGTTATCATATTATTTACCTCATAATTGTCATAATTCTCATTTTAAAAACATATTTTTGGAAAAACCAAATTAACAGACATTAATCTCGTTAGGTGAAAAGTAGCCTTCATCTAAAAACTCCCTGAATTCTTTTTCTTTCTTTTTCTAACATTCAGACAAAAGCAATTTGTGCAATCTGTACTGTAATTTAATAGAATAGGTTTAACCGGAAAAAATGACTGGCTGTAATGTTGTGACTTGATAGATTATAGACTAAATATGCTTTATCTTGGAATGATATGCAAGCTTTTAGTCAGAAGAGCAGAGGCCTGAATTAAAATATTATGATGTACTGTGCGTCAATATTGAATAAAGTTTAACTTAGTCTGTTTTCATATCATATTTCACCAGCCAGGCAGTTACACCCATATGGCAGAGCACTGCGCAGTCAAATCTATTGAAGGGGTTGAAAAGAAAAAGCTATTTCTCCCGGCCTTTTTGCAGAGATATTGAAAACACTTCAATTTAGTCACATTTGACTAGTTTGGATCACCCCATGTGAAGCCCTGAAGCAAAGAAACTATTATTTTTAGAGGGGACATTCTGTAACTGGAGCCGTATGTCCAGAATACTGGTACCAGAGAAACAATGGAACTTCCACCAATTTCAGAACATGCAGGAGTCAATCTCAGGTTCAGATTACTGCTCACTGGCAAAGCCCTGGGTGTGACAGTAATACAGATAGTGCCACAATGGAGAGAATTGCATTTGTCACGTTGTGTTGTTCCATATGAATACACCTCCTTGCACTCTCTGATTGAACAACTGGGGTTTCTCCAACATCCTCCAACTTTGCAGTCCTTGTGCGATGTGTGTGTGTGTGTGTGTGTGTGTGTGTGTGTGTATGTGTGTGTGTGCCAAATGGCCCTGGGGCATGTTTTGCTGCAGTTTCGCATGTATTGCCGGTCTCCTCTGGACCCAGTCCAGACCCACCATCAGACCAGAGGGGGCATCCATAACCTTGCACCCTCACTGCCCCTTTCCCATGGCTCCCATCCCCCTACGCCCCTCTGCCCCATCCCTCTATTTCTCACTGCCCCTTTCCCATACTCCCATCCCCCTCTTCATTACATTATATTAATTCACATGACATTTATTTGGCAGACACTTTTATCCAAAGCGGCGTACAATAAGTGCATGCTGAAGGTCAACTACAGAACACAGGTCAGATAAGGTACAGTACAATTCACATAAAGCATCAGCTATCCATAGCCATTAACTTCTAGTCTAGTTCACTTGGTAAATATAGGCTAAGTCAATAAAGTTGTCGAGTTAATTTCCGAAATATTGGCTAAGTTAGTAAAGTTATGGCATGTCATGAACTCTAAGCAAGGCATGATTACAAGAGACTTGGTAAGGAACTACAAAATCAAGATGGAGGAACTAGGGCAAAATGAAAGTGCAGAAGTGATGAGGGAGGAGTATGAGAGATTATGGAGATTTATCCTGAAAGTTACAGTGGATGACTTGTTGGAGGAGGTATGAGAGAGTGGGAAGAAGAGATAAAAGGAAACAAAGAAGTGATCTGATACATGGAGTCATGTAACAGTTGTGTCAGTTGGGCAATGGAGCAGCTCCTGGTGAATACAAGGTCTAGTAGGTTACCAGCCCTGTGGGTGGCAGGAGATGAGGCCTGGATGAGGGCAGAGGACTAGAGCATTGAGCTGACACTAGATCACTGAGAGGTTTGTTGTGGGAGGTTGAAGTCACCCAGTAGAATCACAGGGGTGCCGTCCGCAGGGAGGGAACTTAGGAGAGTGTCTTGTTCGTCCAGGAAACAGCCGGAGGACAGTAGAGAACAACAATATGGACTTTAGAAGCTTATTTGTACAGTTATGTATAGTAGAGAATTTCCAGGATAGAGAAATAAGCACACCAGTGCCCCCACCTTGGCCAGAGGCGCTGGGGTTGAGAAGGAGTAGCCCACAGACAGTGCAGCAAGAGTGCTGTTATGTGGAGTGATCCACGTCTCTGTGAAAGCCAGGGAATGAAGAGACTTAATCTTGTTGCAGGCAGGGAAGTCGGCGTTCTGGACAGCTGCCTGGCAGTTCCATAGTCCTCTCGCCACTTCCCGATCCCACAACCTCTCACTGCGCCTTCCTATAGCTCCCATCCGCCTACACCCGTCTTCTCAATAGGCCGGAAGGTTGGCGGTTTGATCCCCCACCCTGGGTGTGTTAAAGTGTCGTTAAGCAAGGCACCCCAATAGCTCCCAACGAGCTAGTCAGTGCCTTGCTTGGCAGCCAATCGCCATTGATGTGTGAGTGAATGTGTGAATGAGATGCATTCATTATAAAGCACCCATCCCTTTGCTCCCTTACTGTTCTGACTTCCACGTCCTTCTGTGCCCCCCATCTCTGAACCTGTCCTTTTTTGACCCACATTCCTTCATCCACACTTTACTGCCCATACCCTTTTATGTCTCATCACCCATCCCACCATCTCCTTTCCTCTGCCATCCCTCTGCTCCTGAGACTTTAGCAAAAATGAAGCTTTGTGTGACTTTAGCAAAAATGAAGAACTAATCTGATAGATGTGATACAATGCTGACCTTACAATTCTCCAACAACATTCACTTTACGAACACCATACAGTGCACACCTTACAATCCTAAAGGAGCGCTAACTTTACAAACAGATTCTTTATTCACCCTTGTTATAATGCTGCCTTTCCTTAAAACGTTGTTATTAAAATGCAGTTCCAGGTACAACAGGTGTACATCCTGTACTGTAGACCTCACAGTTGACCACTCCCTTCACACCCTTTCCTGTACAAGGTTTACCAAGCAGGTATACTTTCACCTGCCATCACCTCATTGAACTGTGAACACTGAGTGAATGTGTGTGTGTGTGTGTGTGTGTGTGTGTGTGTGTGTGTGTGTGTGCGAGAGAGAGAGAGAGAGAGAGAGAGAGAGAGAGAGAGAGAGAGAGAGAGCAAGGGGGTGGTGGGCACTGTGTATCTGTGTAAGACTACATAGTCTCTGTGTAACCGTATAATTGTGACAGGGTCTGTGTAATCTATTTGTATCACTGTAAATTTGACAGGGGCTGCATAGTCTTTGTGTAACACTATATATAACGAGCACTGTGTAGTCTTTGTTTAATTACACAGGGTCTGTGTAATCTCTTTGTATTACTGTAAATATAACAGGGACTGCATAGTCTCTGTAGCACTGTACATTTGACAGGGACTATAATATCTGTGTGACACTGTAAATTTGACAGGGACTATAATCTCTATGTGACACTGTAAATTTGGCAGGGACTATAATCTCTGTGTAACACTGTAAATTTGACAGGGACTGCGTAGCCTCTTCGTAACGGTGTAAATATGAGAGGGGCAGATAGTCTACGCAGTAACTATATACCTTTGGGGTGGTGCAGGAACTCTGTGGAGGGTGGTTGTGGCAAGCAGCTCTGCCTGTGACCTGCTCCCTCGTGGCTTCAGGCAGCTGACGCCTTGGATGCCAGCCATGTAGGGACTTAATCCATTGCAAACGTGCGGCTCGTCATGTAGGCAGCTCCCACAGAGCCAAGATACGCAGTGTGGCAGCACGAGCCAATAGCAGCCACTGCTGGACAACCAGGAAACTCATTCATAAAAAGGAGTGCTTGTCTGACTGTGTACGTGTTTCCACACGTGTTTCTGTGTATGTGTGTGTGTACATGTGAGCATGCATGCGTTTGTGTACATGTACACTCACTGAGTGCTTTATTAGGAACACCTACTTATTCATGAAATTATCTAATTAGCTAATCATGTGGCAGCAGTGCAATGCATAACATTTTGCTAATATGGGTCAGGAGCTTTAGTTAATGTTCACTAACCATCAACCATCAGAATGGTGGAAAAAGTGATCTTGGTGATTTAGACCGTGGCATGATTGTTGGTGGCAGACAGGCTGTTTTGAGTATTTCTTTAATAGGTGATCTCCTGGGATGTTCACGCACATCAGTCTCTAGAGTTTACTCAGAATGGTGCAAAAAAATCCAGTGAGCAGCAGTTCTGTGGGCAAAAATGCCTTGTTAATGAGAGAGGTCAGAGGAGAAGGGCCAGACTGCTCAAAGCTGACAGGAATATGACAGTAACGGAAATAACCATTACAAGAGTGGTATGCAGAAGTGCATCTCTGAACACGCAACGCGTCAAACCTATCAGTGGATAGGCTACAGGAGCAGATGATTTAAAGGAGTAACATGGTGGTTGAATGTGACACTTTCCAGTTGTCTTTAGGCAACAACAAAACAAATGTGCATCCTTTTTTTTATTACTCAGTCATTTAAATGTATCTTTAAATGTAACATATTTTTCTAAGCCTATATTTCTCAGTATAGAACTTCACCCAAACTGTCTGGGTGCGGTCAATTAGCTATGATTGACAGACCATGCTCCAACTTTCCACACATTGTTGTTTGTTACCATAGCTACCTCCATGATATGTGCTCATCTTGGGAGACTGAATTTTCACAAGCTAGCTAACTTAGTATATCAACTATCAATAGCTAAGGTAAGGACGCTGACTTATCCAAATGATAATTCTTGCTAGCTAGCTAGCCAAGTTAAGATAAAAGCACAACTATAATGTCCTTATGAAAGCAAACTAGCTAGCTAATGTTATTGATATTGTCGCCTTATGAAAGCAAACTAGCTAGCTAGCTGAATGAATATAGCCAGAAATAGTCTAATAGTCCTTAAAAGGCACTCTCATTTAAGGGAACCTAAAGTTAGTCAAATATTTTCATTGTCTTGCCTGGAGGCCAGCGGCACAAACTATGAGTCACAAGTTATAGGGGAGGGATAAGGTTAGTGGTCAACCTTGTGTGACACATATGAGGAGAACATTCTCAGCCGATTGAAAATAGGACGATACATTTAAAAGGCTTACTTCTCCAAAACTAAAGAACAATGTTTCTTCAATGCCAGTGTATATTTGTATATGTGTATGTGTTGATCATGATTTATGTTTTAAGGCAATCATAATTACCAAATGTATTTATTATAAGCAACAAACTTTGTGGGTAGTTATAGATATTTAATAGATCACCGCGAGTAAAAAGAACCACAAGCATTTAGTGATGAAATAGGTTTGGATGTGTCCAATGACATTGATCATGCATTCTGCGGCCTTCAGCTTGGTCACATACATTAGAGGAGCTGGTGTGAACAATGTGTGATCCTTTAGGGTTTACTGTTCACTGTAGCTCAGTTTTGTTGTAACTCAATGTGTGTCCCCAATGTGAGGTCTCCCCTTGTCTTTCAAAGCCAGCTTGAAACCATTGTATCGCATAATGAATTATATAAGACTGCGTTTTACCAGGATAATTTGTCCTGCTGTACATCATATTAGTCCACTCCAGAGTTTAGATTTATATCAGCGTTACTGTCAGAGGGACTCAAGTGCCAAAATGGGAACCCTCAGGCCTCCAGGGACAGGAGCCTACAACAGCCTAGCACCCAGTTTCTGCTCATGTCCATTGACCTACAGCATAATGTATGTCCTCTACTCTCTACTCTATTGACTTGCCCCTTCCCTTTTCAGCAGGATGTGTCATACACACTTTAGTGTGATGCCCCCTTTCCTCTTCAGTGAGATGTCTCCCACACACTTCAGGATCATGATGCCCCCTACACACTTTATCAATATGTCCCCAGCACACTGACGTAACATCCCTGCTGTAAAATCATGCTTGACCAGCTCAGTTGTCAAGATGGTCTAGCTGGGTATGAGCTGCTCAACCAGCTACCAGCTGTTTCAAAATTTAGCTTGAGCTGGTCAGACCATGTCAAGCTGGGAGCTGGTCTGAATGGTCAAAAAGCTACCAGTTGTTTCTAGCGACCTAGTTTGAGCTGTTTTTTTCAGCAGAGATGTGGGGCACATACCCACAAATTAAAGCTGAAAGTCTGCAGTTAAAGCATATCTTGTTTGTTTCATTTCAAATCCATTGTGGTGGTGTATAGAGCCAAAAAGATGAGAATTGTGTCAATGTCCTAATATTTATGGCCCTGACTGTAACTACATTCCATGGATGTGTGATGGTGACAGAGTCTGCTGTGTAGCTAGTTTGCTAGTAACATATTATTTTTTTGGTGTAGCCTGTGTACCCCACTTGCTTTCTTATTTAAGTAGTAAGAATGAAGCTGGACAGATGTCTGAGTGTAACGAGCTGAAATGTGTATGCTTGATTTGTTCATGCTATGGTTTTGTTATCAGTAACAATTTCCAGTAATGTTACTAGGTCTTGATGTGGGAAATAGCGAGAGCACCTTTTCCAGTATACCAACTCATTCACACATGACCCCTGAAGAGGATATGGTTCCATAACATTTGGGGATATGGTTACATGTGTGTGAAAAGGTTCATGTCAAGTTCACTAATGATCTTAGTCCTGAGGTACTCTACTTCCCCCAGTGGTGAATCCAGAGAAATCAACCAACCCTAAGGAGTCACGCACGCAAAATAACCTGCAGTTCAGAGAGCGTTTAGGGTCAGGGTTTAGGGTCACCATCACTGGCTGCTGCTGATGTTGATGCCAGTTCATGTGGCTCTGAAGGCCAATCCTCCACACACACACACACACACACACATTCCCTCACACACACAAACAAACATTCATGCAGTTTATTTCAAAGGATGACTTCACTCTCAAAATGTGCTCACTTTATTCCTGTACGTGCAGTCGTGCAGACTGGCCAAAGGAGCAGTCGTTCCAGGAATTGAGTATGAATGCACCTTTACTGTTTAAACAAGGTGACCTGCTTTCCACCTGCTTCTCACCGGAGTAAAACAAATGAGCGAATGAGAGCACAGAAAATGAAACATTTCTCTCCTGAGTCAGTTAGAGGAGGGGACAGAGGGATGGAAAAAGAGGAAGGGAGGGGGGAGGGCTACGTGAGGACAGTCAGGGACACGGCTCGACACTAGCCTGTTTTTGCTACGTCACTTCTCTCTCCTGTTCCCAAAGCAGCCTTTGACAGTCAGAGAGGTGCAGAATACCTGACGCAGGATCAAAGTCTGCTTTGCTGCAGCCTTGCAGTAAGGCCTTGCACACCACCCAAACGGTTCAAACTATTGAGTCTGCTCCTTATTGGGTTTACTAAATATTCCACACAAACACAAAATCTAAATTCATTTAATAGCATTGTCTGGCTTTTATCATTGTGTTCCGATTTTGTGTCCTGTCTTTTTTTTATTCTTTGTTAAAATCCTTCTATTTGTACAAAAGCTCTGTTTAGATGATATGCTTTGACACTGAATCTCAACTAAACAAAAAGCACATTATACTCATGAATCATGCTCAAAATGCCCTAGATGTGATTATCTTACATTCTCGGTAGTCCTTTCAAATGGTGAGGCTTTCATATTCTGTCATCAAGACTAAAATGCAGGCAGGCCCAACCCTTTACAGTAATAGACTGTAGTGCAATCTTCTTCCTGTAGATTACTCAGAGTGATAATGACTGCAATAATCCAATAATATTCAGTAACATAATTATGATTGTGGCTTCAAATTTGTCTCTATCACACGACCTGCAAGGATTTGAACTTTCTTTTGAACTGTTATCCTCCAGGGGTACCTGTAGGCACTCGAATGGTACAGTCATGTGAATAATAAATGAGTGTTGAACTGTAATAAGTTGGCTTAATAAGGAAATACTGAAAGGAAAGAAGTTGAGCATGGATGGAACATCAAATACACACATTAGGAAAAGCATTATGAATGCACGAGTGCAACAGTATACGTGATAAACTTTTGGATGGATTTTATTTACGATGCACATCCAGCAGTTTAACAATAAATCCCCACAAAGAACATAACAATAGATCAACATCTAAAAAAAGATAAACATCAATTAAGCCCGAGATCAACACTGTGGGTGTAATCGTCTGTCGGCAAGGGAACAGCGAGTCTTGAGCAACAGCTGTGTGTCATTCAGGATTCAACAGATGTGTTCTTATTTCGTAAAAAATAACCAATTTAAACAAGCTTGTGTTAAACACTGGGACAGTTCCATCTGTTCGACAGCCTCAACAGACGCCACAGATCATTGCTTTGCATAAGATCAAAAAGACAACAACAGCATAGCTGTGATTCCAGAGAATTACGTTTAGCATGTTATGTGTTACAATCCAGGACATGTGAACTTGAGAGATAAGAGGCTTCTGTACTTTAGAATGAATTCTGCTGCTGCTATCAGCAATTACATCATCAGTGAGGAGCCAGTAGCTGCGGCAGCCATACATGCCCAAACCATAACACCCCGACCACCATGTTTCAGAGATGGGGGGTGGGAGGTATTTGGTTCTTGGCCAATTCCTTTCTTTTTAGCCTCCACACTTGCCATCACTCTGATACAAGTCAATCATGGTCTCCTCTGTACACAATACCTTTTTCGTATTGTTAAACTGCAGGCTCATTTAAGTACTAAAAAACTGGCATCCTGTTTTTGCAGATAACTAGTGGTTTGCATCTTGCAGTATAGCCTCAGTAAATATGTTTATGATGTTTTCTATGGAGAGTTGTCACTGACATATCCATGCCTGTCTCCTGAAAAGTGTTTCAGATCTATCAGACAGGTGTCCATCCATCCATCCATCCATCCATTATCTTAACCCGCTTATCCTGAACAGGGTCGCAGGGGGGCTGGAGCCTATCCCAGCATACATTGGGCGAAAGGCAGAAATACACCCTGGACAGGTTGCCAGTCCATCGCAGGGCACACACACCATTCACTCACACACTCATACCTATGGGCAATTTAGACTCTCCAATCAGCCTATCCTGCATGTCTTTGGACTGTGGGAGGAAACCGGAGTACCCAGAGGAAACCCACGCAGACACAGGGAGAACATGCAAACTCCACACAGAGAGGCCCCGGCCGACGGGGATTCGAACCCAGGACCTCCTTGCTGTGAGTCGGCAGTGCTACCCACTGCACCATCCGTGCTGCCTCAGACAGGTGTATTGGGTTTAATTATAGCAAAAGATTTGTGGCTAACTCTGGTCCTCATATTGACAAATGGGAATAACAAACTACAACGGCAACCAAAAAGCAGAATCAAGAATCAAGATCTGAGATTGTGCAGCACAGAGCCAAATCATGAATCAATATGTCTTTGTCCCCAAAATAATGGAGCCCACTGTTACCGCTGTCATTCTTAATAATGAGAACAGCTACACTGCTTTAAAAACATCCCTGCACAACAAAATACTGCTGCTATATGTCTACAGGCCTAAAAAAAATGGGCTGAATTTAACGTGTTGATGGTAACTATTGTTGTGGAACATCATGCTAATTATGTTATCAAGGTAGATATTAGGTGTGGTGCAAACAGGATAATTGTTTGACGCAAGGCTTGAAAAAAAGGCCATCAACCTCTTGTTGGTAGAGGACTGAAGTACATGAGAGAAAACAAGCAGAGACTGTTGGCCCTAATTATGACATATGTAGCATGATATTAAATCTGACCTCTAGGGAAAGCAATTCATTTCAGGTGGTAATTTTCTACTTCAGTAAACCCTGTAACCCATTAGTGTGACATTACCTTTGGCGGTGGGTCAACTGTTTAATTGGTTTCTCATTTTATTGTGCCATCTATTTGCCATTATACTTAATAATAATAAACCTCTTACTCTCTTAGATATTCCATGGTGCTTTCATAGCATTTTATTAATAAAATAGTTGCATAACTCCTTTATTAATTGACTTTAGACTCTTTAGAGTATTACTCAAATTAAACAGTCACATGGTAATTGGTTACACATATACATAGACAGAAACAGGACTATTGTTTAGAGACTACCTTAGAGCATGTGATGATAAAAAATCTAATATCTTGCACACTCCTTCCCATTAAAATAAGAAGGCAAATATTTTGGCAAACCCTAAAATCCTATTTGTAAGATACTTAAAAAGGGAACCCAGAAATATGTTTCCAAGCTGCGGATTAATTTCAGAATGCTTTTTTCAATACCATTGTAACAAATTTGCTTGACATTTGGACTGCAGGAATTTGGTCAGATTATAATTATTTGGCATTGCTTGGAAAATTTTTGGACCATCATTTTTCTTTTTCATCCAAATTAGGATTTGTTGTAGCCTCATCAGATTCACTCTCCTACAAGTCAGTGGCTATTTTGCAACATATAGCTATCACCTATTTGAATAGAGGTGTAGGCCTCAATGACGTCAACTGACAACACATGAGTGTTTGCTCAAAAAATAATATATAATATAGCAGGCAGCAAAGAATCCTGGTCAACTTAAACCTAGCCTACCCCTGGTGTGCCCCACCACTGTTGACCAAAAACATTGCCATGGCTGTGGCCCAAACCTGCCACTAGAGGGACCCTTTCTGGGTTCTAAGACTAATCTCTTTGGAGCTCAAAGAATGATTTACTGATTTAATTTTGATTGCTGCAACACTAGGTGGCATGGATGGTGCAGTGGGTAGCACTGCCGCCTCACAACAAGGAGGGCCTCTCTGTATGGAGTTTGCATGTTCTCCCCCGTGTTTGCGTGGGTTTTCTCCGGGTACTCCGGTTTCCTCCCACAGTCCAAAGACATGCAGGTTAGGCTGATTGGAGAGTCTAAATTGCCCATAGGTATGAGTGTGTGAGCGAATGGTGTGTGTGCCCTGCGATGGACTGCTGACCTGTCCAGGGTGTATTCCTGCCCAATGTATGCAGGCCCCCTGCGATCCTGTTCAGGATAAGCGGGTTCAGATAATGGATGGATGGATGGATGGATGCTGCAACACTACTGGCCAGTCTGCTACAGCATATTTTGAGACATTTTGATCTGATGAAGAATTGTTTCTTCTCAAGCAGACAGTCAACAATGATGACGATGATGATGACAACAATGTTCAGAACGTGTTCAGATCATTTTTCTCCACCACTAATTTGCTCCCTATTAGCTGAAGCTGTCTCTGGATCATTACAGAGATTTGCATTGCATTCCCTGCAATAACGATACAGTATGATATGATACGCAATAAAAGCATTTTGGTGTGCAATGCATATTTCATGTGATATATCATATATTTATTATATTAATGCACAATTAAACATAGATAAAGAAGGGTTAATTTAATGCAATGGATGAAAAGCTGCTGTTGTAGGTAGAACAGGCTCATTAAAATGCTTTGTGGTGCCAGACTGGGGCAGAATATTCTAGAAATCTAGCCAACAGAAAAAGGGTGGCTGAGTTTTCCCGAGCAGTTGCTATGTTCCATCAGTATTGCGGCTTTAAGGAATGGCATCTGCTGCCTCTAAGTCTGAAATAAAACACAGACAGTCGGAGGAGGAAATCTAGTCATCATATGCCGTCTTCCGCACACTTAAGCCTCTCACGAAAACGCAGACACACACGTGCACACGCATGCATACACACGCTGCAGAGGATGTCGAGAATGCTTGGAATGGAATCAGTGGGTTCCTCCGCTCCCACTTCCCACGTACACAGAGAGGGCGTGTAGAGCTGCAGGCTGCCTCCCTGTGTCTGTCTGCACTTTTTCCCTTTTTAATTTAACCTTTATTTATACAAGGCAGGTTGACTGAGCACACATGTTCATGTACAGCAACGCCCTGTTAATTACCCCACCCAGTAGCCTAACCTGCATGTCTTTGGGTTGTGGGCGGAAACCGGAGCACCCGTAGGAAACCCACACAGGCACGGGGAGAACATGACAAAGTGCACACAGAAGAGCAAACAGAGAGGCCCCAGTCCGGATTCTAACCGGGATTCTTGCTATGATGCAATAGTGCTATCCACTGCATCAGACTGCCACGCCACTTATGACGTGTCCGTTCCCAGCTCACACACACACACACACACACACACACACACACACACACACCTGTGAACTTGTGTGCACACACACACACGTGTGAACTTGTGTACACACACACACACACACACACACACTTGTGACAGAGGAGTGGTTCTGTGCGCTGACCACCATAGCTATGAAAGCTCTGCTGTGTCTCTCACTGAAATCTGCTACACTTTCCCAAATTAAATCTCCTTTCTGAAATTAGCTGCTTTGTCCCATTGAAAAAAAGAATGAAGATACCCTAGGCGTGGGTGTATATTAATTCTACCGCTTGGCATTAGCAGTTGGAACAGTACACTACATGCTGAGCCTTCTGCTCATTTGCATTTTCAGTTGCCTCTGATTTTACATTTCAGACTTAAAGCTGCTTTAAAATATCATCCTTTTGACTGGAAATTGACTATGTCTGTTGTTTCATCCTGTTGCAGATATCAATTTTGAAAATGAAGCTGTTGCAGCTGATGATTTGTAACTATACACATATACTGTACTGTATATAGATATATATAAAAAAGAAAAAATACCCAGTCATTGGGAGATCAGGTCCAATGAAATGACTGCCAATGAAATGACAGTGACTTTGGTCTGTCCTGCCATCTGGTGGCAAAAGGAGGTAACGCACACTTCTTTTTATAGCATGCGTCTGCTGCCTCAGAGTATGAGGACAAACAGTGAGAAACGATAACGACGTGAAAGCGAATGCCATCTGCACTGCCAGACATCTGCTAGATGGATCACATGACATCTGAGTATTTCAGGAAATAACCTTTTTTTTCCAAGTGCATAAATTGTAAATGTACGTTTATAAAATACAAAGTCTTGCTTGTAGATCATCATATTATATCATGCTGTTATAATCCATACCCACCTAATAGGTTAGATGATTATACGATCAGCAGTATGAACTCACTCACCTATTGAGACTGTACCTTTGTTACCATCTGTTTAGATTGTAGCTGGGTTACCCTTTCTGACCGATACAGACTGTATCTGTGTCCTCTCACCTAGTTAAATCGGCCTTCCCTCTTCCAGTGGTCATGACGTAAGGTTAGGATGAGCCACGTTGGAGCACGCGGAATGTAATAACAGCAGTAAAAGACTCTCCTTGTTCATAAAAACACACTAAAGGCACTGATCTCTGGGCGGTAAAGTTTCACACATTTATTTACAATGTGCACTAAAAATAACCTCCTGGGACCTAGCTGAAAAGTATTTATACATTTGTGACATAAAGTTTCTTGGATGACAAGAACCTGTTGCATGCTGAAAATATTTGTAAAAAATATTCTTTTATTTTCATTGACTGGCCGTAGTGCAGGTTTCAGCACAGTAAAAACACAGTAAAATATATGGTTCTTGAGATTAAAACTAGAGACTCGCTGTACATGTCCCCGAGGGCAGAAGGGGGCAAAGATTGGTCTTTGCCCTGAAATACTGATCGGAACAGGGCTGGCACTCTACTCAATGTGGTTGTCCAACCAACTCAGATTCTCACTTTCCTGTGCCTGGCCCCGGTGCCTTATGGGAGACAGCAACCACATGACCACACCGGAAGGGTTGATGGAGACTGTGAAATATGTGTCATGGGTCAGTGCAGGCATAGTCTTCCCACTGAACACGTCATACACCTGGGAGAGATAGAGAGAGATAAAGAGAGAGAGGGAGAGGGAGAGGGAGAGAGAGAAAGAGGGGGAGAGAGAGATCAAATTTGAGAAAGAATGGTATCCAATTTTTCCAGAGAATATAAAAACAGTTCTCAAAATGCATCATGAAAATAAACTGGAAGAAAAGCACTAAGATCAAATGATAAAGGACTTATGGCTTTAAAATCAGACATCTGGAATAAAGTTATATCCAGTGCCTAACTCAGCAGTGAAAATGTTAAATCCATGTGCTGTAATTAAAACTTTCTACTCATGCCCCCATCTCTCAGCATCCTCCATATATCTCAATGTACTGCACTGCTATATCCAGGCTCCCATTATACCCTTGTTAGGTCACTCACCACAAGAGAAGCTCAGCTCAAGAGCAAACAGACAGACTATGAGTTATACAGCAGGTCAATTTCAGTTTCACCGAGACTATCCACCTGCTCTGCTCCCACCAATATATCACCCTGTAATTCTCCTCTGTGCGGGCCTTTGGTTACTCCTACAGTCTGAGCGAATGCTCTGCCAAAGTATGCATTTTAGGTACACAAAATGGCCGACAGTGTGATTAACACAGCAGCATAACCCGGTTTTAAAGCCGTCATGATAACTATGGACAAAAATAGCCTGTTACTGCCTACACACCTGTCTGAACCTCCATCTCATTCTCCACCAGAATCTCTGCTTCCACACATTCTGTCAAATACAGCTCCAAACATACATTTCAGCTTGACAGCAGAGGAACCCATCTCTCTATTTACCTCCTTCTTTTCACATTCTCTTTTTCATTCACCGCTGTTTCTCACATGCCTTTTTACAGGTCAAAATGTTTTCAACAAGAATATTTCATGAATAAAATGAATAATTGAATATTATAAAGCACATGGGAACAGGGCTTGTAACTCAAAAGGTTGCAAATTGATATCTGAAGTGGGGCTAATGACATCATACCCTTGAGCAAGGTAATTGACCTGAATTGCTCCAGTAACTAAAAATTGACATTGTGTAAGTTGCACTGGATACGGAGCATCTGTAAGCAGGTAAATAATAGAAAAATACTAATAGAAAGAAAGAGAAATGAGTGCGTTTGGGGAAACCTTATAGTTGCCGTCTTCATATCCCAGCTTGCTGAGAACATTCTGGTAGGGATAGGGCATGTCAGTTCGACGGCTGAAGAACACCAGCGCACTGGCTGAGTCAGAGAGAGGCCTCCAGAACACCTCAATGCCAGTTTTCTCCTGAGAGACGGGGAAGGGGGGGGAAGAGAGATTTGCTAAGTATTTCAAGTATGTCTTCGTCATTGGATGTCGATTATATTTTATCAAGCACGTATGATCATTCTTATGGTTACATTTACTGGCAGTTTTTCAAATATTACATAATTTGGCCCAGTTACACAGTTTTTTTTTTCTTATCGTATAAGAATATAAAACTGCTTGGGGCAATAGTCTGCCAATTTATCTATTCCCGTATGTATCCAGATGATGTAGTCAGGGCTTAAATAACTGATTAGATAACTGCCTTTTGATTTATCTCCCAGTGCAGTATACAGTTTGATAAATGGAAAGTACCTTCAGCAGGCATTTCCCTTGGATACCCAAGGGGTCTTGGTTGATGTCAATGAGGACTTCGTTCTGTAGAATGGCCCGGGCGTCATTTTTCAGGGTTCGAAGATCATTTGACATGAAAAGAGGTGCTGCCATGATTGCCCAGAGAGCCATCTGAGAACGTGACTGGTCCAGACTGAGACCAAAGTTTCCAATAATCAACTACGGAGGAAAAAAAAACAACCTACTCACATACTAACACACTAACAGCACACATGCACAAACCACAGGATGCACAGAAAAGCCAGACACTCACACACGTGCAGTACACTCGCAAATACACATAGCTGCTGTACACAACTCACACACATAGACACACATGACAGCCTGACACACAGGCACACACACTCACACGTATACGTATACACACATTGACTCAGAGTGTTAGACAATAAAATTAACAGGAGTCATGGGGAGCACAGACAAATGAATAGAAAAAATATGGAAAGGACAGGAGGGCTACCCTGCTGAAAAAAACAGCTTAAGCTAGGTTTTGAAACAGCTGGTAGCTGGTTGACCAGTTCAGACCAGCCCCCAGTTTGAAATGGTTTAGCTGGATGACCAGTTCAGACCAACTCCCTACTCAATATGGTTTGACCTGCCCAAGCTTTGTTTTGAAACAGCTGGTAGTTTCAAGATGGTCATTGCTGGATTTTACACCAGGGCAGGCATAAAGACAGAATGTAGACAGAGTGTATGACAGAAAGGGCGGCCTGTAGTGTAGTGGTTAAGGTAAATGACTGGGACACGCAAGGTCGGTGGTTCTAATCCCAGTGTAGCCACAATAAGATCCGCACAGCCGTTGGGCCCTTGAGCAAGGCCCTTAACCCTGCATTGCTCCAGGGGAGGATTGTCTCCTGCTTAGTCTAGTCAACTGTACGTCGCTCTGGATAAGAGCGTCTGCTAAATGCCAGTAATGTAATGTAATGTAACGTAGACAGAGTGTATGACAGAATGTAGACAGAATTTATGACAATGTAGACGGAAATGCATGACAGAATGTAGACAGAAACATGACAGAATGTAGACAGAATTTATGACAGAATTTATGACAGAATGTAGACAGAATGTAGACAGAATGTAGACAGAATTTATGACAGAATGTAGACAGAATGTATGACAGAATGTAGACGGAATGTAAACAGAAACATATGACAGAATGTAGACAGAATGGCATACCATGTCCGGGTCATTCCATTGCCCAGGGCCAGCAGCAGGCTGCAGCACATCCTGATTGGTTGAGAACCAGTCCACAATACCGAGCAGACTATCCCATGAATCTTGAATATCGTCATAGTTACGCCACAAGTTACAGATCTCTCCCAACTGTTTGTAGTTCACCTGGAATATACATGACAGACATGCAGAGAAATAGAGTCAGCCTGCGAACACATTTCATGATCACAATTATTTTATTTTATTGAATGGTTTATTCAATTCAAAGGTCAATGAGCATTAATAAAATAGGGAGGCAAAATTATTTATATAATTATTTATTGTAGACCTTGAACTATATGTTTTGAACCAATCACATCCCAATGCATGACAGCAAACCAGCCAAATCCCGCCTTAATAACTTCACATATCTCCGTGCAGAGCTGCCAATCACACACAGGGCTATGATACAGGGGCGGGAATGGAGAGGATGGCTGTTTTCAGATCAGTGTGACTTACTTTGGGAGGGAGTCCACCCTCGTAAGCTGGCCAACTGCAGGAGTAGGCAATGGGACGTCCAGTGGCATTCAGAGCCTTCCACATCAGAGGATACCCTATGAGGCACACACACACAAACACACACACACACTCACACACACACACAAAAACATGCACACACACACACACACACAAACATGCACACGCACACACACGGGCCCATGTGCGCGCGCACACACACACACACACATCTCTACTTTAATTGATGCCACAGGTTCAGTTTCCCTAATGACCCCATTTCACACCTAGTCTCTCTCTCTTTGTTTTGTCCTTAATCCCAGCTCCCTCACCATCCTCCTCCTTATCCTTCTATCCCCTATGCGCTCTCTTCCCCTCTGCTTCCTCACTCTTCTTCTCTGCCTCTGCACTCACTCTCCCTCTTCGCCCCCTGTCCTCTGCTCCTCACCCTCTTCCTGCACCGTGGCGTTGGAGTAACAGCCGTCCAGCTTCAGCATGTCAACGCCCCAGTCAGCGAAGGTCTGAGCGTCTATGGTGACTTTGTCCAGCGTGGTCCCTGGGTAGCCACCGCAGGTGTACGTGCCCAGATCACCATAGATACCCAGCTTTAGACCACGGTCATGAACGTAACGTGCCAGACTGGGGATTCCACTAGGAAACCTGGGAAACAGGAGGAGGGAACACACACCATTAACAAAGAGGCACAAATAATCAGCATAAAAACAGAGCAAGACTGTGGAGAGACTGACACAGTGATTCCTAAATAATTTTGTATTTTTTTGGCCTGGATAGCTGTGTGGTGTTTTTAAGACTATTAATTAACAGGCTATTCATTAGTGATTAATTAGTTGTTACTTATATTAATTAGTTAACTACAGTACTGTAAAGAGTTTAGCACCTTGAGATTTGAATTTAAATGAAAGCCGCATAATACACTCTATGTATTATTGTTATTATTATTATTATTAAGAAGATAATTTTTCCAACAATTTTATTTGCATTTATCAAGCTAAACAATGCAGCAGTATCTTGGGCCAATGAATGTGGTCTGTGTTAGATCTGCAATTTGGCAACGTTCTAGAAAATTAAAGATATTTGACAAAAAGTCTAGATCAGCTATATTAAAGTCACTGGCCTTCATTTACTGACAGATTCTTTTTAATGAAAAGAAAATATCCAAACCAGTATGTAACATTCCTTCACATTTTGGTGCCTGACATGTTTGAACAATGTATGGAATCTTGGGCGTACAATTTGCTGAGCATCCTGGAGGATGTCATAAATGCTGAATAGATTTGAAGAGAATGGAGCCTAATGTCTGGGCAAATCACACCTCAGCAGGATATCCCTGCATGTTTGCAGAAAGCTCTTAACCATTAGCATACCAGCGACAACTGATTCAATAACAGAAGAGTGACAACTGCAGATCAATCTGTCAGTATGTTTCTAAGCTGTCTGTTCTTCATTGATGGTGCAGTAAACTATTGTATTTGTTCCTAACTGGTTGTTCCTCATTGATGCTGCTGTAAAGTATTGACGTGACCACCATTTGCTGTATTTTAAAAACCACCCTTGATTGGAAGAAACTGAATTAAAAGAATATGAGTTTTCAATAATACTACTGCTGCTGCTGCTACCACTACTACTACTCCAACTACCTTACTATGAGAAAAACAACAATAGCAACAACAAAATATACTACTACTACTACCTCTACTACTACTACTACTACTACTACTACTACTACTAATAATAATAATAATAATAATAATAATAATAATAACAGACTGAACAGACCTGTCTGGGTCAGGCTGTAGCCGTCCATCTTTGTCACGTTGCTTGGAGGACCAGCAGTCATCAATGTTTATGTAGACATATCCCAGCTCCCTCCACCCATCCTCCGCCAGTCTGTCTGCCATGTCTCTGAACAGCCATTCACTGTAGGGGGTTAAAGGTGACACAGAGCTGTTAACACTCCATTCCGTCTCTCAGACCCCCAGGAGAGCACCGGTCTTTCACCACCCCCTCTGTCCCCACACCTGATACAGTTAGTGGGGTCATGCTTGCAGTCGATGTCACAGCGAAAGCGCTCCCAAGCCAACCAGCCCATAGGAGGAGTCCTCATCAAACCATTGTCCAAAGCGAGGGTGGCCGAGGACAGTGCCAGTGCAAAAATGGCCAGTGATGGGTCCATTTCTGGAGGAGAACATTAAGGCATTATTTATTTATTTTATATATTAGCCTTTATTTATACAGGGTAAGTTCACTGAACACACATGCTGCTTTGCACCACCACCCTGTTCAGGCCCCCCAAAGTAGCCTAACCTGCATGTCTTTGTATTAGATGGCACACTAAAGATGTCAACCGAAAACCTGCTGAGTGACTAAATGAAAATATTACGCAACAATTCCTGAACAACAGAACAAAGTCTTGTCACATGCTGTTTTCAAGAAGGTTGTAAACTGTACTTCACAAAAGAAATAAATATCAGACAACAGCCTTCTACTCAAGTCCACTGCAACACCATATACATTACTGTGCAAAAGTCAGGCACATGTAAAAATAATGACAGGAAAGGTTTCTAAATATTAAAAAATACTATTAAGAGAGCAGTAAATAAATAACAAAAAATCTATATCTGTTGTGACCTTTGCCTTTAAAACTGCACCAATTCACTTAGGTAAACTGTCCGGTAAGAAAATCAGCTGGTAGATTGTTTCATATGTTATTTTATTAAATTAATTATTTTTACTTTTTTATTTTTAAAAATGTAGGGTTCCTAAAATTTTTGCACAGTACTGCAGTTTTAAAATATAAACTCAGTTTTGAAAAGGCTGTCTGGTGACATACTCTCCCATATTTACACACTTTTCAAATTACATTAAAGACAAGAAGATAATAAAAAAGAGACTACCTCTGTCTATCAATATGAATCCTTATGCCTTTTCTTGTTTTAGCGTCTTTTGTTTAGACACAGACCCAACGGCAACACAGTACAGAGCCTGCGCTAAACACTTCCTTGTGGTTCTCTCGGTCACGTGACACAGATAGTGAAGACATGCCGAGTCAGCTGACTGTGAAGGGGGAAGGGCAGAATTCACACACTCATTCGGGGCTTTCCGACGTCATTTTACAGCCTTTTATTTGTCCTTTCTCAATACAGACCTGAGGTGGTGTGATGCAGCGTATCATTCCCTCTGTGCACTATTAGGGTCTGAAATAGGTATTGTTTAAGACATTGGGTCAATTGCAGTGTACTTAGCTGGAATCTTGACCTCAGGTTTAAACACATAGACCACATAACTGCATTCCAACTAGAATACTAAATACTTCTCAGATTTGGATAGCTGTTTCAATTGTAATAAAGTGTTGGGGTCTAGAGGTTTAAACATGAGATTTAATCTCCAGGGGGATATCACAAAACAGAGTTAGCAAGATAAGTTCACAGAGTAAAACAAGGAACCCTTCCAAAACTGGAATATAGACTAAATTTTAGTCACTAAAATAAAAACAGCTGTGCTGGGTTTTACTTACTGAACTTATCCAGCTAACTCAGTAACCCTGCTTCGTGATATACCCCCCAGCTAAGCAAGCTAGAATTGAACCATGTTGTTTTTGTTGTTAAGTACTTCTTTAGCAATCACAAACCTTACCACCAGGTGGGGCATATCCACCACACAAGGCTTTTTCTCATGTCGCTGTCAAACATGCTATACCAAATTATTACAATAGTTACCAAGACACATTTTTATTGCAAGATAACAATAACAGCTGACAACGTTTGTCATACAATTAATATAACACTGAAAACTACAGACTGCAGAGGCATAAATCAAGAACTACAGTCTATCAATCTCTTAATAGATGACTGACAGAGCCGACAATCCACCAAAAGATGACTGATGACTGACTGATACAGCCCACAATCCACAAAAATGGTCTTAACCTGGTGTGTGACAGAGTAAAATATCATGTGATGATATCTTTTGTCAGCTATAATCACTATATTTTGCTCCACAAGCTGTTGTTGAGTGACTCACCAAAAGCAACTCGTAGACAGCTGGAACATCTTGGAAATTAGCCTGGCACATAAAGAGCATGGATTCTATCCTGTAGAGTAGTGGTTAAGATACATGACTGGGACCTGGGACCTGCAAGGTTGGTGGTTGAGCCCCAGTGTAGCCACAATCCGCACAGCCGTTGGACCCTTAACCCTGCATTGCTTCAGGGGAGGATTGTCTCATGCTTAGTCTAATCAACTGTATGTCGCTTTGGATAAGAGTATCTGCCATATGCCAGTAATATAATTAATGTAATACTACAGGTTAGCTGTTGCATGTTGTGCTCAGTGCACCCCCTGATCTTGTACTGATGCATTGCCCTTTCAGTTAAACCCTAAACTAGAAAATGGTAGTGTCAAAATGGCAACTAAACTATTGGGTATTAACATACATGCTACCCAGCCTCATGGCAAATACGTACCTCTGAGCACTTTTTTGCAGAACATAGATTACGTTCTCACGTTGCTGCAGTTATGAAATCAAGTGGACTGCAGACAGACTATTGCAGATAGGTACGTTAGCTCTAACCAATACTTCTTTTGTTTAAGGTAGAGGTCAAGGTTTAACAGTTGGTCGTAGAAATAGTCTGTCTGTGTGGAGAAAGAATGTTTTTTTTTGTCTTACAAATGTTGCAGAGCTAAGTTGTATGCCGGGACCATGCACAGAGATTGCAGAAGTGCTGGTGTCCTTGTCTCTCACCCCCTGGGGAATGAACAGAAACACCTCTTCCCCCCTCTCAAACTCCCAAGGCGAACTCTCTGGGATTTGTATATTAGCTCAGCAGCTGTGAAGTGCTAAAACAGAATCACAATGAAACTGGTTCACAAAGCCAGTCAGAAAGTGATACTGCAGACTGTGAAATATCCATTTCAAGTGAACATTTTTTCAAGCCAAGCTGGCAGGCAAAACTATGAACCCTTCCTTTTTCAGTCAAATGTACTGTATTTTTCCACAAATTATTTAAGCTCTACTAGCATCTACACACAAAAAAACTGTGTAAAGAAACAGAATGGGTGACAGCAGGCCTGAGTCTTTTGAAAAGGAATGTGCTTAAAGGAATGAAAATGGATATAAACATGATTTGCTTTACCTGAGCTGTGGTCACTGTAATAGAAATCTGACAAAACCACGTATACCATACCATATCATGTAAATAAAATTGTGTCTATCATATACCCAAGTGTATGCAGGGTGAGTTTGAAAATGAATGGATGATCTCATGTCTTCTGATCATATGAAAGGTTGGTCATAGCCTAATAACTGCAAACAATCTCACATGAGAAGAATTGATTCCAAATATATTTTAGAATAACTGGTACAGTAGTATGCAAAAGTTTGGGCACCCCTGGTCAGCCTGTAGTGTAGTAGGTAAATGACTGCGACATGCAAGGTCGGTGGTTCTAATCCCGGTGTAGCCACAATAAGATCCGCACAGCCGTTGGGCCCTTGAGCAAGGCCCTTAACCCTGATTGTCTCCTGCTTAACTGTACATCTGCCAAATGCCAAAAATGTAATGTAATAATGTCAAACAGGCTTTTAAATGGTATGTCAACATGACATAATACTTCAAACTTTAAAGCAAGCTTAGTTCTTAAATAATCAAAAAAAAATAAAAAATAAAAGGAAAAAGGCCCTGTGCAAATGTTTGAGAACCCTGTCAGTTAGTACTTTGTAACTCCTCCTTGGGCAATTATAACAGCTTATAAATGCTTCCTGTAGACAGCTAAGAGTCTTTCAATTCTCACTTTTTGAATTCTTGCCCATTCTTCCTGGCAGAACATCTCCAGGTCAGAAATATTATTTGGCCTCCTTGCATTTATGGCATGTTTAAGATCTCTCCACAGATTTTCAATAATATTCAAGTCTGGGAACTGTGGTGCTCATTCCAAAACCTTCATCCGTCTTTCCTGGAGGTACTTCATGGTTGATTTAGAGGTATGCTTTGGATTATTGTCTTCCTGGAATGCCCAACCTCTCTTCAACTTCAATGTCTGGACTGCCCTTTGAACATTAGCCTCTAGAATTTCTTGATATTTAGTGGAATTCTTCCTTCCACTCGCACAATATTTCCTGTGCCCCCAGCTATAACACAACCCCAAAACATAATGGATACACCTTCATGCTTCACAGTTGGCAAGGTGTTCTTCTCTACAAAGGCTTCATCCTTTTTTTTCCCCAAACATACCTTTGTTGGTAGTGGCCAAAAAGTGAAATTTTGGTTTTATCAGTCCAAAGCACATTATTCCAAAATGCTTCAGGCTTCTCAATATTTTCGTTTGCATACTTCAGATACTTAATTTTGTTGAGGTCGTTCTTTCTGGTAACTGCCACAGGTCTTTATTGTTTAAAGTATGTTGTATTGTTGGCCTGTGAACAGATAGACCTGTGTCTGATACTCTTTTTTGCAGCTCTTTTGCAGTGATGCCGTTCTTCTGAGCATTTCTCACTAGGTCTCAGGCTATTCTATCTGAAATGTTTCTTGATCTGTTACATTTATCTTCCAATTTCTAATAATGTTTCTGACAGTGGAAATAGGAATAGTTTGAAACACTGAGAGAGTTTTTGTAGCCATCTCCTTCTTGATGGAAATAAAACATCTTAATTCTGAAATCATTGGACTGCCACTGCAGTTGGATACCTTAGAAGGCATGGTGTTACTTCAGAATAAAAGGTTCAGCCCTGGAATTATACTCACATGACTCATTGAAGCCCTAACAAGTAAATATGGGCCTTAGTAATCATCTTTCTAAAAAGTAACAAAGAATAATCCACAATAATCACAAACTTTTGCAAAGGGCAATCATGCTTTAGAATTTTCAGACAGGTCTCGTATTTTACTCTGTACCATCTACAGTTCAGGTTTGCTTTCAAACCCATCCAGATTCATTGTAACAGACATTTAAACCAGGGGTGCCCAAAGTTTTGCACCTTACTGTATATACCTTGGTTTAGTTACAATCTATGGAAGTGATACCAGCCAAGTTATTTAAATTTGAGCAAAATCATTCATTTCTTAAGAGGCTCAATAACCAAAAATGCCATTTCATTTTGACACATTGTTAATTAACAAATAAAAAGACATCTTAATGATGTTACAAACAGTTTATTTTGAGAAGGCAATTGTTTGGCATGACTGGCTCAGCTCTATTATACGTGCAAGGGAGGGGGTGACATCCCTTATTTCCTGAATTCACACTATAAAAATAGCTAATATAAAAATAGCTCATATAAAAAAAGATCACATCTGCTATTCAACCACATGTGTCCTTCCTTCACACTGCAGTTGTGTAGCTAGTCAGCATTCTCTATTAAGGGCACTAATCAATGGTACACTTCTAACTAATATTAACAGTTCTTAAAAAAAATGTTTTAAAGCATGCAATCACTGTTTTGTCTTCATACTGTCTTTGAAAACTGACTTCATGGCAAGATGGCAAAATAACAATACTGCAATGCAAAAAATAGCAATACAAATAATGTAACAACAAAATATAAGTGAAATCAAATGGAAGTGTAACTCATCACAGTAAAAGCAATCAAGACTTATTTTACATTACATTTTGTGTCATTCCAAAGTTACATTCATGCAAGTCTTCCTTTCAGAAACACTGAGTTTTTGTTCTGTTGGTCAGACCTGCCACCATGTTTTCATAAAGGGAACTTCCTGCTGTGAGTGTTTAAAAACCCCTTGACACTGAAGTCACTCTTATTTCGTCTTCGCCTGAATCGCCAAAGTCTTCCATTCTCAACATGAGGACACTGCTGTTACTTCCCAGTCTCCTGATCCTGATTCACTGTTAGTTGTATAATTATCTCATGTAATATATGACTGTATTTCTATTTCCAAATGGTAGTTCCAGAATTGTGTTTGTTTAACAGTGAAAAAGTGATACTCGCAAAAAACTGACAGATCAGCATCTCACAGTCTCCTGCCAAGTTCCCTCTGATGGCGAATGAGAGTGTGACCATCTCTGGTTGATTTAGTGCTGATGTAGTGCATCAGAGAACATCAATGATAACATGGGCCTGTATCTGATCCAGCCTGGGGTTGCCCCCAGACTCCTGATGCACAAGTTGCACGCTAAGAAGTTCCCTGGGACTCGTTACAGTGGCTCCTGGCAGCAAGGCTCCAAAGATTTAACATTCAGCATAAGTAACATTCAATTTGAAGATAAAGGGATGTGCTTCTGTGGACAGTACAGTAAGATGCCGTCACAGTGATAGAGTATCATACAAAAACCTACTCCCTGGCCTGCATCTCAGAACAGAAACTGCAGGTTCTCTTCAGTGAGCAGGTAAGAAACAGTTTTTACACTACGATTTTAGGAGAACATCATCTGCTCCCATTTTACAAAACAATCTTGTTTGACATCTTTAAGTGACAGCACATAAGAATGGAGCTGAACTCAAAAAAGCATACTATAAGGCAGGCCTCAATGTGCTTCAACAACTCAATCTCTTGTTGCTGGATGGTGTCCAAGTTCTTATCTTTTTAAAGCAGGAGTCGGACCCTGTCTTATGAATTAGATTGCGAGAGTGAATTGCTCGGGTCTATGTGAATGCAGAAGAGGTTTTTGTACAGCATATCCCTCTGTATAGAGCACTGTGGTACACTTTAGCAGCAGGAACCAAGTTAACAATCAGAGGCAATCAGATCTTTTAAAATATTAACAATATGAGTTCATTGTAAAACAAGTTATTCCTAGCTTTGCAAGGGCATTATTTTCAGGTTTTATGGTTTGTTGGTAATTATTTTCCAGACATCAACATTTCAGCATAGGTTGCAGGTTGCAGTCCTGTTTAGTCCATCTGAGGCATCAATTTTAATTTGGGTTGGGCTGCAATTTCATTTTTATGAAAATATGTTGTTCTCATTTCTTGAGTAAATAATGTTCAGTCAAGCTAGATTTATCAGTGAAACAGACTATTGTGCTATAAATTCTTTTTTAAAACGTAATAGGTAAATCGTATTTTGGAATAGGACTGGATTGCACTGTACCATTTTTTATATAGCTAAATGTAAAGTGATGAAGGAAAGATGTACTAGGTTGTTTGGCATAGTTTATGGAATCATTTGTCATGTACATTTATCCTGAGCTTTGCAAAGCAATGAATCCATGTCGATGGAAAACTATTGAAAATGTAAAAATATGCAGTAATTTTGTGAAGTTGATGTGACATTGCCATGGTGTTGTAAGGTGACTAACCAGTTCTTATCATGTTGACTCCTTCCATAGTTCATGCCATGTCTTCTCCTGTGGTGCCACCATCCCGTGAGGAGATATCTATCACCAACAAATCCACGGTGGTCTGTATGGTGAACCAATTCTATCCAGATACTGTGCGTGTGAGTTGGACCGTGGGCATGCAGCCACCTGGGAGAAGCTGGACAGCCAATCAGTGTGCAGCCCTGATGGGACCTATTACATGACCAGCACCCTTCTCATGTCCCGTTCAGTTCAGAGTCTGCAGAGGTCTTTGCCTGTATGGTCAAGCATGAGTAATTCAGAATTACAGCCACTCACACTATCCGCAGGGCCAGTGTACGTCTGAGTAACTCAGGATTACAGCCACACAGCACCCTCTAGTGCTGGCTCTGCTTTTAGAAAGCTTACTTGCATAATCTATCTCGATTGCACTTTCACTTTCTTTTAAAAATATCTCCCTTCCTGCTCTTTTTTTGCTTTGTCACTCATGACTTTAATGTTACTTCTGTGTGTCAGCATGAAAGGAGCCAGAGATGATACGAAAACATAAACTGCCCTGCATTATGAACCTTCAAGTTCTGGATTAGTCTAAAGGTAATGCCATATAACTAATGAGGTTAGCAGAACTTGATGTAAACTGAAATCTTTGATATCTATCACATTTGTTCATTTGCTTTGTGTCATAACTGTGCTTTAGATTGTAAAATGTAATTAAAAAACACTGGAGTGTTGTTTAAGTGAATAAGTATCTTTAAATAAATTCTGACCACATTCATACAACACTCTTGGACTAGCAAAATTATTGTAATGATTTTTCATCATTTGTAAAACATAAACAACCAAATATTGAGTTGCTGATAGGCAATAGTTAGGCAACAGGTTGTATTGTTATGTTGAGCAATGAGTGACGTCAGGGAATACTGACCTTTGATGATAATGAGAGAAACTATCCTCCACACACTGCTGATAATTATCACATAATAATTTCTCCACATAGGTGAACATTTGTACATAGTCTCTGCTAAACACTGGTAAACAATAGGATGGAATCTCTTCTACACACTGCTGATTATTACTGTATAAGAAGCTACTGTATATTGTCTGGATGAACCAAACTGACACACATCGCCTTCTGTTGACAGTCCTGCAGTGTCGCAACTGCTTCTCATAGCTGTAGCTCTAGCAGACAGGAAGTCCCATGTATATATTTATGGGAAACTCCAGCCTCGTTCATTCCATTGTACCAGAACCACAAGAAAAGAGAGGGTATTGTGACAAGTACCGATGTGCCTTTTTACCAGCTAGAGATTGCTATGGCACCACCGCAGCTTGGTAAGTAACTCCTGGATCATTTTCATAGAACAAGGCTTAGTTGTGGAGCGGTAGCCTGTTAGACAAAAGTCCTCTTTAATAAAGAACAGTGATGTTGCAGACTTACTGTAACAGGTGCATATCTATTCGTACATTAACTCCCAATCCAGGTCAATGTCTACAGAAAGTTTTACAAGATTTATTTGTATTAACAGAGGCACGTGCCTCTGTCAAATAATATCCAAACCACATTTGCATGCAAATAGATAAGAGTATCTGTCCATTGACTTGATGCAGGATAGAAATAAATTGTATGTAAGTAAGGTTTTGCTCACCCAGTGATCTGTTTTGTGCTGAAAAGTTGAAAACCTGAAAACATTTGGCAGAAAAGTAAAGATTTTCTTGGTAAAACAGGTAAAACCTGTGGCATATTGTGGTTGACCTAGGTCGTTTATGTCAAAACGTCTCTCAACAAAGATTTACAGTCCTTTAGACGTCGAGATACCGGCTTTGCTCATTTAGCAGTAAGTTCTATTCCCATAACCATTCACTTCTGAGATACGTCTGAATGGCAGACAAATCAGGCGACTTCTGGAAAGCTAACAACGTGAGTTCAAGAATAGGGCGTGGTAGCCAAACTAGTTCTGCCAGATATTTTTTGCTCTTGTAAAGATACTATTTGTAAACAAACATGATTTCCTCAACTGATCACAAGTTCATTTGAATGAGAGGGAGAGAGAGAGACAGAGAGAGAGAGAGAGAGAGCGAGAGAGAGAGAGGGAGAGACCTGCAGGTGTGTGCATGCTTCAGTGTATCTATTCTGACTCTCCCCCCCTCTCTTTCTCTCTCACTCTCTCAGAACTCGGAACAGCAGTGGGTGTGGTTCTGAGGGCAGTTGTTGGTGGGTATGCACTAGGCCTTGCAACAGAGACAGCCACAGAAGTGGAGAAGATTGCACTGACAACAGAGGGCCCCCTGGTGGTCACGGCAGTGAGAGTAGCAGGAGTGGTGGGGCCATACGGTGCGGGGGCAATGCTGTGTTGCACAGGGCTGGCACTGGTCTTCCTCTCTGCTGCCACTGGACTAGCACTGGGCGCTAGAGTCACAGTGTTGACGGCCAAGGCTGGATGGAACCCTCACGTCGCGCTGGTCTTGGTCGGGGTGGTGACAGCTCTGGGGGCCGTAGCTGGAGGGGCAGGCCTTGGAGCAGCAGTGGGAGTAGTCACAGGGGAGGTGCTCAGCAAAATTCTGTGCCTGGTGCTCTTTGCCACTGAAATAGCCATCCTCATTGCACTGACAGTGAAGTGGGAGGCAAAGAATAGGCTGAAACAAATGAAGATGTTTCTGGCAAAAGTCTTCATCACCATGTTTATGGGAGTGGTACTGGGACTCGTGTCAGCGGATCTGTTAACAGAAGAGCGAGGAGACGTTCTGGCACCAGTCCTGGGGTTGGTTGTAGTCGGAGTGATCCTAGTCCCGGTCGCAATTCGACTGGGAACTGTCACTGAGCGGGCTTTGGGGGAAATCCCAGGTCACAGGCAACATGCTGGCACATTTCTAGGCAGGCTGTTTGGCAAAATTGTGGCCCTCTCCGGATACCTGCTCGGGGCAGGAGCAGGCAAGGGCTGGCAAACAGCAGGAGTGCAGCCCCTCATGGTGACCCTCCTGCATTCCCTGGCGCCAGTCGCACTGCATTTGGCGGGAGTTGTGGGAGCCGCTCTGGGAACGGTGACGTTGGGGCTGGCAGAGGGAGCCAAGGCCGAGGGCGTGTCGGTTTGGGTGTGCTCAGCCGTGTGGGTGCTGCTGAAGGCCCTACAGGCAGTAGCAGGTCAGTGGTCCACAGGCATCATGGCTGGTGCCTTGCTGGGAGCCTCCGGAGCGGCAGGACTGTCCCTTGGTGCAGTGGGTGTCGCAACGGGAGCGCAGTTCGGATCCAAAGGCATGGCGCTGGCAGTACTGGGGGCAGCAGGTGGCGCTGTGCTAGGGTCACCACATAAAACAATGAGGACAGTGGGAGTGACAGTGGCGGCAGCATCCGCACCTCGACTCGCAGGAACAAAGGAAGTGGTCATGATCTACTGTGAAGCAGCGGGCAAGGCGAGGTCCGTTGTGGGGACACAAGATGGTGCCGTCATCGGGTCGGTGGCACTGGGGTCTGCCGCACTGGGGTCAGCCATTCTGGGAGGTATCGGGCTCTGGACAACTACGTTCGGGACAGCAGAGCAATTCACAGTTCTGGTGGTTTCCGGAGTCATTCTCATAATGGACCTCTGAGGACCTCCTCTTTGATCTTATGTTCTCCTTTGTCCAGACTTTTCAGCGCACCTGAAGTTTCTCCTCCTGATTTACACCTCATTTTATTTTACAGGACTGTTTTACTCTGAACTGCTGTTCAGTGTACAGTACCATAGATCTATGAAGTAGAACACAGACCTTTGATTACAGTTTGGTTGTAATTACTGCTAATTTATTTACTTATTAATTTTATGATCTTTCTTCATTTGTGTGGTTTGTCTGAGGCACAATTAATTTTTTTCTTGTTTGCTTCTCTTTCTGAGATGGGGGTGGCTGGTACAAAATAAAAAAAATAAAAAATAAATAAATAAAAATAAATAAATAAATAAAATAATAAAATAATAAAATAAATATATATATATATATATATATATATATATATATATATATATATATATATATATATATTATTTATTGACGTGTGTACTAGACTTCATGGCTGTACAACTGATTCTATGTGAATTGTACCTCATCCAACCTGTTCTGTAGTCTGTTCTAATGACCATGATATGCACTTTTGCATGTCGCTTTGGATAAAAGTGTCTGCTGAATAAATGTAATGTAATGTAATCTGAATCATATTATTGATTCTACTGACTTCAACTGATTACCATTCTGTCATTTGTTTATGCTATTTACAGCAGATGTTTAATGGTTTACACAGTTAATCCTACTGCTGTGCTGCTTCGCTCTTTCACTGTCTCTGTATGCTGTGACAAACCTGATATTATAACTGTGTGCAACTGAATGAAATATCATATCCTTGAAATGCACTTTATAATCCCTCCATTAAATTCCATTGTGAGGGGCCCTGAAACAAAATAAATCTGGTGCAGTACATTTTGTAACCTGGTGACTTTGACTTGGTCACCAATGTCCTCTGCAAAAGGGGGGAATTTAGAATTTTATCTGAAAAGAGATTTGTATTCTTCAATGCTACACTCAAACTGACCTCGACAACAAGAACAGTCAGGGTTGTATGCACTTCTTATAATTCCCCATGTAGGCCAACATTGATAGATATATAACTGCCAATATTTTAGCGTGTTCACTGCTGTTAAACTGGAAACTCATTGTTTCATGGCACTGAAGTCTGGAAATACTACAATGCATTCCAGACTTAAGTGCCATGGAACTGAATGGAGCCCTTCACATTTTTAACTGAAGCATAGAAAGACCTCAATATTTGGTTGGGTTGTACAGTACATCTGTCAAAATCAGCCACTGGAGCCCTACCTCAAGTTCAGCACGCGGCATGGCACGGCGGATGGGGTGCTGAGGAGAGCTGTCTGCCAGGCACTGTGAGCCGAGGCCTTCCCAAAGTGAATGAGGAATACGCTGGCCACTCAGAGGCAGAGAGAGAGAGAAAGCAAGGCCCAGAAAGCAAGGCCTTTCTCAAGGCTGTAAAAAGCCGGGCCACATAGCATAGGCACCCCCGCAACCGCTATTGACAAGACCTGCAGCTAAGGCCGAGCCCTCGGCCGAGACTGGGCAAAAGGTCCGGCACCTGTGGCAGCGCATCCGCCTTCATCCAAAGCGCTGTATAATTGATGCTTCTCATTCACCCATTCATACACACACTCACACACCAATGGCGATTGGCTGCCATGCAAGGTATCAACCAGCTCGTCAGGAGCAGTTAGGGGTTAGGAACACTTCGCCACACCCACACTTCGACACACCCAGGGTGGGATCGACTACACCAGGCTACGCCTGAGCCCTAAAAAGTGCAATCTGCTGAGGCAAGACTTTCCTGGGGCATGTGGTGAGTGCTGAGGGAGTGGCCACAGATCTGGCCAAAGTGGCTACAGTAAAGGACTGGCCTGGTCCCACGTAACATAACGGAGCTACAGAGATTCCTGGACCTGGCGTCCTACTACCGGCGGTTTGTAAGAGATTTTTCCACCATTGCAAACCTGCTGCCCCACCTCACAGACAACTGATCACGCCTCCCTCACCTGGCTCCTCCATTTCAAGAAGGAGAAGGTTAGGTGGCCAGTGGAACAAAGTGCTACAAGGCTACAACTTTGAAATCCAGCATCAAGCAGGCCGATGCAGACATCCTCTCCCTGTGCCCTTGCAAGGCCCTAGAAGAGCGCAGCCAGGTGCTCCCAGGGTGGCAACTCTCTTGATCCTGAGCTGAACCTGGGCCTTGACAGAACGCAGCTGCAAGAGGCGATCTGGCACAGTTCCAAGTCCAACCGTGGCTGGAGTCGGGTAAGTGGCCAGAGCGAGGTGCAAGTGACTACTGCGATGCCTGTACTGCCCAGAAAGGCCCAACACAACACTGGCAAGCCCCCCTGCAACAGTACCTGGTGGGGTGGGTGTTGATGTGTTGGGCCCCTTCCGCACCACTGACTCGGGGAACTAGTATGTCCTCGTGGCTATGGACTACTTCACCAAGTGGCCAGAGGCATACGCGACCCCCAACGAAAGTGCAGTAACCATGGTTAACACACTAGTGGAGGAGATGTTCTGCTGCTTCGGGGCGCTATAGGCGCTCCACAGTGACCAAGGGCAGAACTTCCAGGTCCAGGTGTTCCAGGAGGTCTGCAATCACTTGGGCTTCAAGAAAACCCAAACTACCCCCCTCCATCCTCAAAGTGAAAAGCTGGTGGAACGGCTTAACCGTACCTTGGCCACCCACCTGGCTATCCTCACTAGCCATCACCAAAGCGACTGGAACCGGCATCTTCCCCTGGTGTTGTGGGCTTACAGAACAGCAGAAAGTCCACTTGGTGCCCTCCTGCAGTTCAGCTGGGAGCTTCAGTATTTGCGCTGCCACCTGGGTCCGAGGAGCAAGGACAGCGGAAGAGTGAGTATGCCCAGTAGTTGCAGGAGTGCCTCCGCGTCGCCCACGACTTTGCCCATCACGCCCAGGCCAATTCAGGAATACGCCAGAAGAGGGCGTATGACACCCGTTGCGGGGGGCGAGACTTTGCCTGTTGCAGGTGCGCAGAAAATGAACGGAGACGCTGTGGGCCTGAGTTGTAGTTCGTCCTCCGACTCAGTAGGCAGCAGCAATATGCCATTTAGTGGTTATATCGGCGAATTACATGAATAAGAAGGATTTCCGGCCAGATGGCGGCGTCTGTGGAAGGATCACATGTGAGCTTAGAAGAACCCGTTGGTAATTTTTCGTGTAACTTAATGTTTCATCATTCAGCTACGATTATTTGTTTGATTCACTTGAATTTGCAGTTTATATACCGAGCCATTGTTAGTTTTCGGTCATCGTCATTACGCCACAATTTGGCATAACTAACTAGTCCACTGACTATCATAATGGTCTTACAGTCGGATGGTTTGATCATGCTCGTTTGTGAGATCTTTACTGAGCTAGCTAATGATACTTAACCTCGTTAAAGTGGCATGTCTTCTGACATATTTGCTCTTGTTGCATGCCTGATGTTAGTTTTAAAACGCTGAGATCTCGGTGTTTGTTTTTCCTCACCATCTGTAGTATAACGACCGATTTGCTACATAAAAAATAGCGTGAAAAGTACGAACTAGGTTTTGTTTGTATCATGTTCATCAATACGAACCAGTCCTGGCAAAATCCCTTGGGTTGTATTGCATGTTGTCATGTAGGAAATTGTTTAACATCTTAAGCTGGCTATACACTGAGATTTTTGCCAGGAGTTTGCCCTCGCAGTCAACATGTGCAAATCGTAGAAGTATTTCACAGATTGCTGATTTGGTGAATGTTGGCCTTTATGGAGGCCACATTTGATAGTGTGTGAACATGACCTGGTCACTGCTATCAGTTTGATCAAGACCTGAGCAGTGTGGGGAGCCTGAATGAGACCTGAGCACACCAGTGTAATGCAACCAACTGTGAGCTGACCAGCAGTAAAACTGACTGTGACCTGAGCAGTGTTATCAAACAAGTTTTTGAAATTAAAAGTAAAATGTACTGGTCTGGAGTGCGTTTGGTGCCTATTTCTGTAACCTTTGTTAGTTGGTTTAATACTGCGATGAGTTATACTTTGATTAGATCAATCACAGCCTGATTGGTGTGGGGAGCCATTAGGAAGTATTCTTTCACACAAAGTGTTCACTGTGTGGAATAGTTTGCCAGGACATGTAGTGGAGGCAGAACACTGGGTGTTTTCAAGACCAGGCTTGTTGACTTGCAATAGGTACCCTTTAGTGGTAGGAAAAGGTGAGCATTGCTGGGCTGAATGGCCTGTACTCGTTATGCTGGGTTGGATAAGTTTATACGTGTATGCGGTTATCTTCTATAATCTGGGCAACCAAAGGATGCATCAGGACAACCAGATTTAGGAGGTTGGTTGCCCAGATTTGTAATGGTACAAATAGAAAATTATTTGCGTGGGTTAATCTCTGCTTTTAAGTGCTCTTGCAAAGAGATTGTTAGGCAAAACAGCAGGATATGTTTGTGAGCCAATGAGGCAATTTAAGTTATTACAGTATTTGGTCAAATTAATGAAGCTTCACATCTCACTCATTACATGTAGGCATGGGCTGGTATGAGATTTTGAAGGTATGATAACCTTAGGAAAATAATAATGAATAATTTGGCACTCAAGTTTGTCACTGAATGTTACACCCTTGTCCTGTCTGGAGAGACTGTTAGCTAGCTAACGTCAGCGTTAACCAATTTAGCTAAAGTTATCAAACTTAATCGCGTTATAGGCTATGCAGCAATATTGAATAATCTTGATTTCCGGCTTCATTGATGGTGTGTGAAATTATTCACAGCTCCCACATACTGAACAAGAGAGCCAATGAAAATCCACCAAACAAATAGTAGGCTACATCATATCTTGTCCTTTTGACCAATGTTATTAATTTCCAATCAATTAGCTGCAGTTTAGGGGAAAACAAGAAAAGGCAAAATTATGTTGTTTTACGCTGCTGAGGTTTGATCGCCCAGGACTAACATCTGGTTGTCCCTGTTGCCCAGACAACCAATTTATCCACCCCTGTTGTGTTACATTATGACCGATTGTGGTCGGTGCAAACCGGTGACACAGGCAACCAATTGGAACTCCATGTTTGTGTTTCAGGTTCAGCAGAGGAGGATGCATCCGCTGGTGACAGCAGTGCGGATGGAGAAAGTGATGATGGAGGTTCTGAAGGAGAACGGGAGGAGGAGGGTGATGGAGAGAGTGAGGGAGAAGAAAAGGAAGAAGGTGACGGAGCGATGGAAGGAGAACAGGCGGAAGGGGACGGGGACAACCCCAATGCAGGATGGGCAGAAGCCATGGCTAAAATCCTGCAGAAGAAAACTCCTGAGAACAAGGCTGGCATCCTAATAAAGAATAAGGCACTGGAGAAAGAGAAGGAGAAAATAAAGAAGGAACAGCTGGAGAAGAAGAAACAGGTACTGAGAGTTTTTTGTGAGGAGCAAATTGCTTTTTGGTGGCCAACCAGCTAATTTCAAGGACTGCTTGCAAGACTGAGAGGAAAATGGCAGTGTTGCATATTGGTGGAGCTAAAATGACATCTGTGTCTGCCGTTGTGTTTAAAGTGAGCGGGCCATTGAGAATGAAGTCTGATGGATCTGCTCTCTGTGTCTATAATTGACAGGTGGATAAGAAGCGGGCGTGGGAGATGATGTGTCGGGAGAAGCCGGATGTGGTAAAAGACCGAGAGACTGAGAGAAACCTGCAAAGGATTGCCACCAGGTACAGCACAATTGTGCACAATACTGTCACCTCCATAATTACTGCCACCCTTGATAAAGATGAGTGACATTCAGTCGGTTGTATGGAGTAACACAGGCAATAAGCTGTATTTTATGCCCAGGAATATAGTAAAATTATATTATTTAATTAAAATACGTATATTTTTTGGAGAAGACAATTTTATTTAGCAAAAATATATGTGGGCATGTATCACACAAACGGCAACAAACAACTGTAGGTGATGCTGTGCTGCCATGTTGAGTGTTTTCACGAAAATGTGAGTTACTTGCTACTTCTATAATGCAACTTTTGCTCTCCCCCTGTCTACCTGCTGTATTCCTCTCTTCTCCCCTCTCCCAGGGGCATGGTGCAGCTCTTCAATGCCGTGCGGAAACACCAGAAGAACATGGAGGAGAAGGTGAAGGAGGTGGGGGGGTCGGAGAGGAAACGGGCCAAGCTTCTGTCCTCCGTGTCCAAGAAGGACTTCATCGACGTGCTGCGGGGAACCGAGTCCACTGGGGAACAAGGCTCCAGAAGCAACAAAAAAGTGGTGTGTGCAGTGTGATAAAATGAAACCAACATTACTGGAGAGACACAGGTGTTATACACTATCATGGACTGATAGGGGTCTTCTACACCCACATGGAGAGACAGGGGTGTTCTACACATACTTGGAGAGAGAGGGGTGTTCTACCTCGATATAGAGAGTCAGGGGTGTTCTGTATATACATGGAGAGACAAGGGTGTTCTACCCCGATACGGAGAGAGGGGTGTTCTACCCTGATATGGAGAGACAGGGGTCTTATAGATTGTTACAGGGAGAGGCGGGGATGTTTTAGAATACCCAGATGAGTGGTGTTTTCCACTTTAACAAGGAGAGTTCTGTTCGTGGGGACAAAGATGGGGAAGATTTGGGAGAGTTGTGAAATTTGCAAAGGACGTAGTACATGTCTATGTCCAGTAGGTGGGGCTGCTGTATTGGAGAAGTACAGGGAGAGTGGCTGTGCGTGCTTATCTGACTACAGCTGTATTATGAATTATGTGTTAAGACTGATGTCATAAACCTTGTCATTAACCCTTATTGTTATTTTACCATCCTTTTAAAAGCGTTGGTGGTGTTGGGTGCCTTTGTAGCAAAAGCTAAAATATAGCCTATCTGCAACTTGGTGCACCTTGCTGGGGGGGAAAGGCTACTGGCTGTTATAAGCAGAAATGAAGCATTGCTAATAACCGGTTTACTATCTATGCTTCTGCTACTGTAAGAAGAACTGGAAGAACATAATTCATAATACATTTTATTATGATCGCTCTGTATAGGAGCGTCTGCCAAATGGCATTAATGTAATGTAATGGTGCCCATGCTCAGAAAAAGTACTATCCTACTATCAAGATAAAACAAAGCACCAGGCATTGTACATTGCGCTTGGTCCTATACCCATGAGTTAACAGATTTTTCTTGGTCACTGTGTACGTACTAACGCGGCCCTGTGTGTGCAGGTCGGCCAGCCTGCAGAAGAGACGCCAGCGTGGAGTGTTCTGAAGGACGACTTCATGATGGGCGCCTCCATGAAAGACTGGGACAAAGAGAGCGAGGAGGAGGCGCAGGAGGGTCCAGGGGACTACAGCAGCGATTCGGACTGAAGAGGCATGCGTGTTAGTGCACGCCTGTGTCAGCGCGCGTGTTCCTTTGTGTGCGCGTGTCTAAGAGACAAAGGATGGGACCCATTTGCTCTTGGTTCTGGTCTGTCTCTTCTTTATGAGGGAGAACCTGATGGGATTGAGACTTGTCTTTCTTCTTTGCATCAAGATATCCCCTACCAAACCCAACACTGATATTTGAGTATTGTATGTTTTTTTTTTTTGGGGGGGGGGGGTTTCCATCTTTCATTTTGTTTTTATGTGGAAAATATTTTTTTCTTGAGTGCTATGAAGTAAGTTATATGGCCTAATCCTAGTCAGTCAAAATTCCCAGTGAGGTCCTTACATGCACTCTGTTTAATATCCTTAGTGCACAGGTGTTCCATATAGAGTAATGTTTTACTTTAATATCTGTTCCTGGTAGGGGGCAGAGCTACAGGGAGATGTACTGTATGCTTAGTCTGTATGGTATTCCCAGTACCATTAATGAGTGTTCTGATTTGTTTATGAGCGATTTCACCATTTGTCACATTGGACAGGCAGAGCACTGTCCGCAGCAAGGATTTTGTAGTGCCTCATTTTTAATAATGAAATTCTGTAAACTTGTATGGAGAACTTATCCATGAAAGATGCCAACTTGGTATTATTTTGTATAAATGTTTCCAAGTGGAAAATGTTCTGAATTGAGGGGTAAATAAAATTACCTTTGTTTACCTGCAGATGTTTTTTGTTGGTGAGGTGTTGCTTTTATCTGGTTTGTAGACATTAGGTATAACACTGTACCGTAGTCCTGAAATAGGGACACGGTAACAATCCAAGGTTAAAGTCCACAGCCACTTAGGGAAAGGTCATCCTGACTACAGCTATGCAGTGCGTTCTCTCAAACATCTGTTAGTGTGGGAATTGATTTAGTGACAACATCTGTGCTTCAGCAGAAAGGGAGCGCCGACTGTTTCTGAGGGCTCCTCACAGCTGAGAGAGTTGGGGGGGGGGGGGGGCCGGCCGGCGGGCGGATTGGCAGTGGATGAAAAATTTTGGGATTTTCTCGGGAGCAAAATGCGTAAATCAACCTGCCGCATGGGGTGTTTGGACTCTGAGAAAAGTGGGACCACATGGCTAAAACATGCCATCGCGTCCAAGAAGCGCAGAAGTTTAACCGGAGACTCGTGTACTCTCACGTCTTCAGGTTGTGTTTAGTGCTGCTCGCGCATCCTTAGCATGTGTTCGCTGCTGTCCTCGCATCTTCGATACGCAGGGAGTGTTCTTGCATCCAGGCGTGTGTTCAGCGGACCTGTGACCATTGTTAATACAAGTTCACTTTTATACTCGGATCTTTAGCATACATGGTGCATATGGTCAGTGTTCTCGGGTCCTCCACATGACATCTTTGTTACAGAACATAACTAACACTAAATCGGTTATATTAGTAGTTACATTCGGTTGTATAAGTAGGCTATATTTTTAAGTACTGTGATGTGTGAACCGTAATTAGATTTTTTTTTTTTTAAACCAGAAACGCAATTCATGAATTTACACATTATGCGAGTCAATATATTGGTTAGGAGTTAGTGGCATTTGAGATTTACTATTAACAATGTCCTGTAATGTCTCAATTGTATGTTACTGTCATTTGACTAAGCCCTAGCTGAACAGTGTGACTAACAAAAATAAGTCTAGTGTGAAACGTCATCGAATATGATTATTTATGCCAATGGAGGACAATTACCCCTTTAAATCCCCTTTTTATCCCTTTCGTTGAAAATATGGAAATGAAATGTCTTTTAAATGACCTTGTACAAATTGTATATTTTACATGGCAAACTTCCATTATGATGAGAACTATAAACAAACGTTCAACAAAGCAGTGTTGTGATTTCACAGAATTTAACTGTACCACGAACTGAAATGACCCGGCCAGCACTAGGACCCCGGTGCTCTGCTTCTGGGTTGTTACTCGCGGCATTGTGCTGGCTGGCACGCCAAGCGGTTATATTCATAATAAATTGCCCGTTGACCCAACTTGAAGGACTCTCGGCCACAGACCTATGACCACAACGTCCCTTTGTAGGGGGCAAAGCACGTGGTGAAGAAGTCCTTTATAAACCTCTTCTCTTTGGTGATGCTATCTCCTGGCCAGCGCTTGCTTAGAGGGACAGAAGATCAGATATTTGTTTTCATCGGAAGGGGATGGAGAAACGCTTAAATAGTCTGATCGAGTAGGCTACGAAGAGAGACGAAAAATTCTCATGTGTTCCGGTATATTATTTCTTTAGGATACGACTAGGCATTGCCTCCTGTGCTATAGTCGATGAACTTTGAATTTTTCATTTTCAACACGTTAGTGTCCGGCGTTAGTTTGACAGGCAGAGTGGTGTTGGGATAGGGTTGGTGCGATCAGAGTAGCTATGCAAGTCTTAACTGCAGAGCGCAACAGGCAGACTCGCCGAAGTTAGAAAAACCTTTCAGTTCGCTGATGTGGTGAAGGTGAGCGCGAACCCTCAGGCAACGATTCAGAGCTATTAAACTGCGGATTGCCGAACAGCTCGCATTTGTGTGGCTTTCAGGCTTTACAGAGTTTTGTTGGAATTCAGAGCCAGTATTTCGAGATTCTGCGTTTGCTACTTTTTACCTTGAATTTTGTATGCCTTTGACTATTAATGTGAAGCGTGCTTATTAGACTAGCTATAAACGCAGTGGGTGTCTGGAATGTAGATCAAATCTGGTCTGTCTGTTCTGCTTGGATAACGGATTTTGCAGCTCGCGTTAATTTATTTCAGGTTGGCTATGTGAACGTATTTTCAAGTATTGCCTAACTCAAAATTGACGTTGTAAAACTGAACGGGCAAGTAGCTACTAGACTCGAATAGACTAGCATTGAAAAATAATTACTTAGCCTTTCCAAATATAAATAGGTCTATATTCAATCTACAGTTATAGCCAAATTATCGAAAATAACATTTGTTGTACAACACTGATTTGCAGAAATGCATGTGTTAATATTATTTAACTAGCATATCCTACGCCATATGTTCAAACTATTAACTGCTTCTGCCGAGTAGTAATTCAAATCCCATAGTTTCGGAATTTATTTTAAAGATGAATTTATACTTTTTGAGCCTCTTCCTGACCTTGGACTTGGCGACAGTGGCTTCGGGTCTGTCTACATGCAGCACATTAAACATGGACCAGTTTATGAAGAAGCGCATCGAAGCTATCCGTGGGCAGATCCTGAGCAAACTTAAGCTTACCAACCCCCCGGAACACTTTACCGAGCGTGAGGACGTGTCGCGGGAGATCATCGCGATCTACAACAGCACGCGCGACCTGCTGCAAGAGAAAGCAAACGAACGAGCGGCGACATGTGAGCGACAGCAGAGCGAAGAGGAGTACTATGCCAAGGAGGTGCACCGAATCGACATGCAGCCATTTCACCCCTCCGAAAGTAAGCCATATGTGTACCTGCAAAATCACATTTTGTATGTTGATTAATTTATTCTTTTATTTATTTTTTGGTTGGTTGGTTAATTTTTGCATTCATTATTTGTTCTGAATTATTATATGAGGTCTGTGTTTTAAGATGAAGGGTTTGAGGTTTTTTGCATTACTGAAATAATTCCAATATCTCAGGAATTCTAGTCTAGGTTAATATAAAACATCGGTGGACATCCACAAGCAGATGTACAGGTGAACTTCTTGGTGTCAGGTGTAAAGTGAAATATGTCTATTTCTTCTCAGCTCTGAATGTAACAAAGCAAAACTTATGATGATGGCACAATCTTATTTTGCTTATAAAATATATCCTCTCAGTAGGCTACTTTATTATTTGCGAGTAGAAACCAGACTTCCAAAAAGTAAAGAAGCATATCTAGTGAAGCTCTGTGTTAATGGAATGTAAGCTGTGTGCTTTCTGTCAGATCTGGTTCTGGTCAAATCTACTCTTGGCATAATTGCTAGTGCTGGATGTTGTATATCAGACAAATTGTACATTTACACTCAAGTTTCTTGTTGTGTATTTCTTCTTCAGGGCAAGCAAACACTTGCGTGTTCATGCATGTGTGTTATTGCTTGAGCTGCGAAGGTGCTGTTTACCTCTGATGGTCTGTCATGAATAGGGGATTCAGAGAATGAGGGGGCAGGTACGAATTTCTGCACTAGGTTGGCACGAGACACTGGTCTACTTTCACAGCTGTAAACAGAAAAGGGCGCGTGAAGGAATAACAAGGCAAGAAACATCACATTATGTTTACACGTTACACGAGTCACTAGGATAATGCGAGAATTAACAAAGGATTCCTAAGACAGGTGGAAACAAGGTTTGCTGCGGTTTCCCAGGCTGTCTGAAATCCAAGAACTCAAAGAATGTTAACTGAGCTGAATCACACCTCGATTCCTTAGTCAAATCTAATAAACAGCAAGTAAGGGGTTTTGTGTACATGCACTTATTCTGTTAAACTGAAGCATCATTAGTGTTGAGTTTGTCATTATTTTTTAGTTATTTAAGTTATAGTTGGAAATGCTGGTAAAAAGGTTGATACTGATGAGGATCAGGCCAAAGGAAATGGGAGCGAAGATTCATAGCTCTTTTCTCCAGGTCTTTCAGGACGCGGTGACATAACAGAGGTTACCTGAGATTTGTGTTCAGCTCGTTGTGTCCTCAGCCTTTTCAGCACAGAACAGTAACAAATCAAAGGTCTTAAAAACAATTCAATGTAGTCCTTTTCCAAATAAACACAACATGTTGTTCCTTATAATATCTGTATGCACTTTACATTTTGCAGTCCTAACTATGTAAGCACAGTAGCAATATGTGTAGGGATTTCGCTTTTTTTATTTTTATTTTTTTTCCTGTAGACAAACTGCGTATACAGGATGTAGAAAATATAAATTAGGAGATATATTATCCTCCCCAAGGTATATTTTGCACTAAATATTATTCTTGGCCCTACAAGCTTGTAAAAATACCCTAAATATGAATCAAGCTGGTACTTTGCCAGTTACAGACAGGAAGGAATTTACAGTATGTGGTATAAATAATAATGAGTCAACATGTGGAGAGAAAGGGGTGGGGTTACGTTTTTGAACATCTTTCCATACTCCTTAATATTCTCTCCTGTTTCTCTGTTTGTGTCAGAACCTGAGAAGGAGGGAGGGTTGGAAAAAGTAAGAAAAGGAAATGGATGTCACTGGTCAGCAGCCATGACAGAAAGCGGGTGGGGTTGGGGGGGGGGGGGGGGTACCTGCACTCAATCTGCTTTCAAACTCAGCCAAAATTTAGCTTAGGCTAATTGTGCACACGTGATGTCAGCTGTGTTTGGGTGTGCGGCAGGAAGTTCCCATGGACTGTACCCTGGGGCATGAGAGTGCTGGAACTCGCACAAAAGAGGGGGTTGGGGTTAGGGGTTGGAAGGTGGGTGGGTTGATCTGCAAGGGTTGAGGTCTGCCAAGGCCCACAGAATACAAGCAGTTTGGAAACTAGCAAGCAGCACATCGTCATGCCTACTGTACGGTACCTTATTCTCTATGGAAAATTCCGTTAGTAGAAATACGAGTGCCAGGCTGTAGTGCATTCTGTGCCCCCCCATTCTCCATTGCCTTCCAGCACTTTCCTCCACACACTCCAGACACTTTCTGTCTGTTTGAAGTGTCCATTTTCATCCCTTCATCCAGACTGGCTTACTGGGAGGAGAGGATGCAGAGGACGCACCACATTGTTACCTGTGTCTCGATCTTTATTTGAAAGAAGCTTTCAAAAAAAAAAAGAAGATAACCAGGATTCCTCCACACCTACACCTCAAAAACAGATTCCCCTGTACTGGCAGTCAGAAGTCAGCCTGGCCCATGTATCTAAGAGTGGGAGTATTTAATATTTCATTAATAATTATTGAGGATACTGCAGAATATGCAGGTCCATATATCTTGTTGCTGTAAGAATCAGTCACACCTGAGTCTTTATAAGCCTGAACTTTGACTGAAGTCTATGTGTGTATGTGTCTGTATAGCCCCCGCAGTGGCTTCAGCAATGGTCTCTTTTCATAGGGGAACCCCTGTGCATGGGAGAGGGAGGGACTCTGTATGAAAGGTAGAAACAATAAGCTCCCTGTGCAGTGGGGAAAACGAACACATGCACACAAACAGACATTCACCGCCGGCACACCTATACCCTGCACACACATGTGAATACAGTCTCCCTCTCTTCCCCCCACTGGTCTCTCACACGCACATTGGTCTGGTAGCAGTAGGTGTAGTCAACCCCACCTCAGCACACATGACAGGCTGGCTGGAATCGCATGTAGAATCAGTGCTACTGGAATAGGTCAGTTTCACTGTTTGCCAGTAGATAGCTGGGAGATTGATTCCACTTTCTCTCTTTTTTTAGGCAGGCTATGCCTTCTTGTGAGTTATTTGTGGGCTGTTTTTATAAACAATAATATTAAAGTGTCAAGGAAAATAAAACTACTTCTGACCATTAGTAGATGCAGCATTTTATATTTTTTATTGCGATGAATTGGCAGAATAAACAAAGAAAACCGATTGTCAGGGCAGCCCCGTGGAAAAATAAACTCCAAATCTTTCAGATGTGGACTGAGCGATACTCCTCTGAACCTAGTAGTGTCAGTCAGCTCTGATATAGAAATTACTCATTCATGCTGTTTGATCTATGAACAAAAATTATCAAGGCACTTGATAATGCCGACTAATCTACAAAGCAAAATAAAATAAAATACAATGATTTCCAGGATGCAGCCTTGAAGTTGATTACAAACATTTGTGCCTGTTACGTCAGCCAATAAAGTGCCATTTTAAAATTGCAGTGTTTACACCATGTGACAACTTATGAGGCCTCTAAATGGGGAATGGATTCTCTCGTGTTTATATTTATATGCTGCAGCAGTTGTTGATATGCATGTGTTGCCATGGTTGTACTAATGTTTACATGTTGCTAACTGTGTTGTATTACATAGTTAGCCATATCTGATTTGATATAGTATGGTTCTGTTGCTTTGTTGATATACATATACTGCCACAGTAAGGTGTTAATATGCTATCATAGTTGTGCTGGTTTAAACTCTGTATGGAAAGTAGGGTAGGAGAGTCCAAAGAAGGATTTTTTAATGGGGGGGGCTGTGTGTGTAGTGTGTGCCTGCTCTTTAGCTGTCTTCTTTCACCCTCTCCCCTCTTCCCTCTCCCCTCTCTCCCTCTCCCTCCCTGCTTTGAAGTGGGCCGAGAGAGAGAGAGGTTGGATTGAGAGCTCAGTCGGAGGGGAAAGTGCCGTTAATGTTGAATCACTCACTGTAATCATGCCAGAACAGACTCCTGCCATTTCTGCTCGGGAGCAGAGCGTCCAAACGGTGTGTTTTTGTAACAGGAGGAGAGCGAGGGCGAGAGAGTGACTAACACTGCAGCACTGTGAACTGGGCTACACAGCAGTCATTCTGATCACATATTATATAATGCAATGTTCTCCGACCAGAGGAGGGTAATGTGAAAGTAATATCGACGATAGTTCTTTGTAAAAATTTGTTTAGATGAACGTGCCCTCCTTCTTTGTTCTGTGGTCCTCCCTCCTCATCTGTGTTTGTGTGTGCGTGCGTGTGGTTGTGTGTTTGTGTGTGTGGGTGTGCACGCATGTGTGCAATCGTGTGTGTGTGTGCATGTGTACATGCGTGTGTGTGTATGTGTTTGTACGCATAGGTGTGCGTGTGTGTTCGTGTATGTGTGGGTTCATGTGTGCCTGCGTGTGAGTGTGTGTGAGTGCATGTATTTTTGGGGCCTTGCCACACAGCAGTAGCTGAGAGCAGAGGCCATACCTGTCCTGATTGATACCAGACGCAAAGCCCCTCCCCACTGTATTACAGTGCCTGCAATGGGAGGAGGCAGACAGCCCTGTGGTGGGAGGAGTCTAGGTGATGGACATGGGGGAGACATATTGTGGAGGACAGGCTTTACCAGAGGAGAATTATTGTGGAGAAGGACAGGCTTCACCTGGACAGAATTATTATGGAGGACGACAGGCTTTACCAGTACAGAATTATTGGGGAGGAGGACCTGCTTCACCAGGGAAGAATTATTGTGGAGAAGGACAGGCTTCACCAGGGGATAAATATTATTGAGGAGGACAGGCTTCACCAGGGGATAAATATTGTGGAGAAGGACAGACTTCACCAGGGGATAAATATTGTGGAGAAGGATGGGTGTCTTTGAGGAAGGAGCCTTATAGAGACCTGCAGCCCCGTGGCAGAGATGCTTCAAAGCAGGAGTATTTTTAGTTTGCAGGGATTATGCGCAGAGTTGTTTTCAATTTGCTGTTGGCAGGTGAGTGGCTCGGGCGGGGGCGTCTGCAGGGACCAAGACAGGCCGAATTCTCCGTTTCACATTTCCTCTCTCCCCTTTCTTCCTCCTCTCTCATTCCTCCTCTCTGTCTCCTCCCTCTGTCCCTCTGAACTTCTCGTCTCTCTTTCTCCCTCTCATTCCCACACGCACTCTGCAGCGGAATCGGCATCAACAGAAGCTGGAGAGGAAATTGATCTGTCCCTCAGCACTGCATTTCCTCCCCCTTCTGAATCAATTCAAATTCAGTTTCCTGTGCTGGCCTGAGAAGCACACACTGTGTTTGTGAATATATACAGAGCCGCTGATAACAGTGTAGAAATAACAGCAATAGAAGTGAGTTGAATCAACAAAAATATTTTTTTCATCATAAAAAAGTCACAAATATTTACCCATTTTCAGAACTTTGTGCAACATTTCTTTTTCATTTCTTTTACCTTTCCTCAATACAGAATCAAGCTGCCCTCTTCATGTCGAACTCCAAACTTGCCATTTCCCATTGCAGAAGAATAATTTTTCTCTCTCCACCCTTTCTCCCCTCTTTTGATCCCCTCTGTCTTTACTCCTTCCTTCTCACCCCTTCCCCCATTCCTCTTTTCCAAAAATTTACTTCCCCCCCTCTCTCGTCTCCTCTCCTGTGTGTTTGTGGAGGTTGTCCTGGTTTAACATTGGAACTCTCCCTGCATTAGCGTGTGAAAGGGAGGGCCTAGGGAATTGTGAGTAGGTCTTTCTGAAGTGAGAAATGCACAGAAGTTGGCCAAACAGTTTTAGTTCCCAACTCTTTTAGTGTTATAACTGTGTATGACATCTATTTTAAGGCTATATCTTGCCTTTCCATAATGGAAGAAATTCTGTGTTTCTACAGTCTGAAATGTTCTCAGTTATAAAAAGTATTTGTGCGTTTTTGTACAATAGCAAAGCTGTCTTTTAAATATAGTCACATGGGCTCTTCCAGACCTCGATGTATCATACTTTGATGTAAATTCAACTCTTAATGTCACAAGCAAACCTGTATATTGTCACATTTTAGTCCACATATTAAAGAGGTTTTAGCTATTTAATTAAAGTTTACTATTTAATTATTTAATAACCAGTAAAAATGTCCTTGCATCTGTCTGTGACCAATATGGCTACCAAGTGTTCTCGCTCAATAGGGGGCAGAAATGTGCTTTGTGCTTTGTTTGAAGAATGCCCATTTTAGTCAGTGATTTCACCCTGCGTTCATAATTACTTGATTAGCAGGAAATTACTTGCTTTTTTATTCATGCAAAGAACAGCATGGGCTAGAAGAAGGTGTTCCGCGCCATAATATATAATTTGGCTGCTTTTGCATGAATGGACTTCACTGATGCACTCTCAGAAATAATGTGACAGTGGAGGTACATTTTTGTTTTTCAAGGATCTAATTACCCAAATGTTCCCTGAAAGTACAGTCATGTTCTCTTTGGGTACAAATTAGCCAAAAATGTCCAAATTAGTTATATATTGCTGGCTAGGGGTACAATTGTATGTACCTGAAGGGTACTGCCCCAGCAACAAGCATTTGTACCTTTTTAGGCTCTTTTTGTACCTTTATTTCTGAGTGTGTCGTGTATGTAATTTAGAAAGGTATTCACACCCCTAATTTAGAAAGGTATTCACACACGGAAGGACCATGAGGCAGGGATGAGGGAGCAAATTACATGGTTTCAATAAGAGGTGTGTGGATGGTACAACATACCTGCGGTGCATCAGAGCATGATGCTAATTCATAGCTAAACAAAGACTTCGGATACAGCCCTTATGACCTTTTCCAGGTAACAGCCAATTTCATGCTGTAAATCAGTAAAAATATGACAAAACGTGTTTCTTTGGAGCAATAATTTCAATAATTAAATGCATTAATCTTTTCTATTCAATTGCTTTTAAAATGAACGCTATAGACAGTAATGAGTGTTGAGGTCAGCAGCTTTCCTTTGTGGATACAGTACATTGGAAACGCTTCCCCCCTGCTGACTGTAACCGTGTTTTAAACATCAGGTTCATTTAGGTTAATGGTTTCTGAGACTTCATTTTCCAAGAGTGTTTTAGCACCTTTCAGGCTGAACAAAGAGGATGGGTGCGTTTTCCTGCAATTGCCAGGGCAATCTCTCATTTAACCTGCTCTCGGTACTGGATTAATATCTCATATGTGTCCATGGCATGGCTATTCAGGCCTGCAGCTCTTACAGTGTATATGCTGATGACCAAATGACCTTCCATGGATCTAACAGTCAAGGTGTTGTAGGTTTGCATGTTCCTGTGCTTTAAAGCATCGCGTGTACATCTGAAATGTGAGACCTGTGGGAATGCTGTCAATTAATTATTTTATTGTAGGCACACCTGATAGTTATTTTTGCTTGTGATGTTTTTAGTAGCCTACTACAACTGCAGCTGATGAGACCTGCTCCAATCATCTTTAGTTAAAGGTACAATAGGTAATTTTGGACTTCTAATAGTCAAGAGAGGAGTTGCAGCAACAAACACCTTCAAACCACAACACTGTTTATCCCTCCCCCTTCTCTCTAAATGCACCAACATTGAAACGCCATTGGCTGTGGCAATTGAAACCAATTTTCAACCAATGAGCTTGAATTATTGTACAGTTATACAATGTTTTGGTACAGAGTGTGTGGCCGTTAACTGTATATTTTGAAACCTGAATTTAAGGACTATACACACAAGCAGAGGGTGAGTCAACATGTCTGTGAGCCTTTTTCAATGGTCTTGTAACAATGTTTTAGCACAAAACTCGTACCTATTGTACTTTTAAGCATATTATAACTTGGTCAGCCTGGGTAGACCAACACTCTTTATACAGTTATACTGTATACTGAGTGTCCCTGTATACCAAGGTAAAGTCATACTACATGTTAACAGGTTACAATCAAAGAAGGTAAATAAAGCACTTTTAATGTCTTCAGTATACAAGGGCAGATGTGATCTCAGAGCTCCCGTTGAATTCCTATGAACAATTCTGATTAAGTCAGGAAGGTTTCACCATACTACAGGTAAGTAAGACAAAGCGATGACACCAGTTCAGTAGTTTTGAGATACAGATTTCATTAAGATGAAAGTTAATGAATGACAGAGCCATCCCTTTAAATCTGAATGACTCAGTTTTGCCGTTAAGGAAACAGCTGGTCAAAAATAGCATGGCATTATTGTGCTCACACACTCACCTCAGGACACCCCTCCCCCACTAGGATTCTGGATGCCATTCGCTCTCACTGCTGCCACTCACAGTCTGTAGCCACAGTTCATGTATGCTTAATCATTCTTAAATTAGTAATCTTATTGCTTCATACTATTTACCTATTGAAGTTCTATGTAAGTGTCCTTCATCCAATAAGGGTACAGACCATGCCGTCAGAGGAATCTTATCATAGTCAATTTGGCTAGTACATTAAGCTAGTACAGCCACAGGTGCCAGAAGAGCTGCAGTGTCTGTGGGTTTTTGATGTGTTTCAACACCAGTGATAATTAATAATTGCTTGGCTAAATAATAACAAAGGAAGGCCTTATTGGGTGGCTAATTGAAAGGAAAAACATGCAGACACTGCAGCCCTCTGGGACTTGAGTCTGGCATCCTTTGTTTACATGTGACAGTCATTGATTGCAACTACAATTGTTACTGTTGTTACTAAAATAAAAAATATATATTGTGCTAGATTTTCAGAAAGAATTATGAAATGTAAAATGGAACATTCTTAAATCAGACATTCAGCAATTTAAACAGTATTGAGATTGAATGCCCCCCTTGCCTATAGGAATGACAAAGCAGGTCCTCTTTGAAACAGGCCTGCCTGTCAGTTCATGCCATGTTCATCTGATCCGTAAACAAAACTGGATACGTTTGGGAACAGATAACACTTATTTTACCAGGACCTGAAGGTTTTTGTTACCAGAAAATGCACATGAAGACATATGTTCTCAGAAAAACCTAGCTTGAACAGTTTTTTTCAGCTAAACAGCAACTTAAAACAAGCTAATATTTTGTACTTGTTAGGAAAAAATAAGACTTTAAGTCTCGATGCAAGACTATAACACTTGTTAAGACATGCTTTTTGCACTGAGAATGTTAATCTGGCAGGATATAAAGACCAATGGGTGTAAATTTAGACACATTTTGGGTGAGTGTAAAATTTGCATCAAGTAGCGGGCGTGTAGAGAATGGTAGGATGCAGAGGTGAGTATAATTTGTTGGGAAGTGGAGCGGGGACGTGTGGGGACATGAAGCACCGCCGTGTGGAGGGCAGGAACGTTCACACTCGCACATCCCAGCGGACCCTCAAACGGCCTCTGCATTCTTAAAGGCGTTTCCTGTTGTGCTGCAGATGTAATCTCCCCGACGCACTACAACCCCTACTTCAGACGGCTCACCTTCGACGTGTCACCCATGGAGAAGAACGCTTCCAACCTGGTGAAGGCGGAGCTGCGCGTCTTCCGCCTGCAGAACTCTGAAGCCCGCGTCTCTGAACAGCGCATCGAGCTCTACCAGGTACCTCCCCAAGCACACCGGCTGTTCCCTGCACTCTCTGAAATAAAGACACAAAAGGTGCCTAGAAAGGTACAAATATTGGTCGTTGGGGCAGTATCCTATGGGTACATAAAATTGTACCTAGGCCTAACCAGTAATATATAATAAATTTGTAACTGTTTTGCTTGGAAAACACTCATTTGTGCCCAAAGACAACATTACTGTGCTTTCAGGGCACATGGGAAATGTGTCACTTTATTTACTGAGAGTTTGTCATCTACAGTGCCCTCCAAAGGTATGTGAATGTTAGAGTGAAATGTGTTCTTTTTGCTAGTTAAATTTGATTTTGAGAGCATATGATGAAACATGGATATGAGACAAAAATACAGAAAATAAGCTTAGTTCATGCTATTTACGTGAGTCTCCTCTTCAGCAAGTGAGACACATGCTCAATAAGATTTACTTGATGTGTAAGATGACTTGGCCAGTCAAATCTTTCCGCTTTTTCCCATTGCTGAATGCTTTGGTGGCATAGGACAGATGAACCAAGCGCAACCAGGAAGTTTGGAGAATAGATGTTTTTATTCAGCACAGGGCAGGTCAAACAGCCAGGGGTCAATTGCCGATAGACAAAAACAACAGGGATAATCAGAAGCGTAGTCGATGTCACAAGCGAGAGTCCAAACATAGAAAGGAAGTCCGGTAAGGCAAAGGTACTGAGGGTAATCCCAAAATCAAAAACCAAATGTCCAATCAGAGTTTGGCAACGACAGATCAAAACCGAGACAGAAGGATAATCCAAAATCCGAAGGTAGGAGTACACAAAACAGGATGAAGCACGAATCAGTCAGGAAAACGCTGGAAAGAATGAGACACATTACAAACATTACAATCTGGCAAAGAGTAGACGAAGACTTACGAAGACTTACACAGGTAAACAAGCTGAAATTAGAATAGTGTGGAGAATAGGTAACGAGACACAGGTGAAGCAAATTAATAGATGAAAGGACGACGGAAACAGAGCGGACAAAAAACACAAACATCGGGCAAGAAACAGAAAACGCCAAAACAGAATGGACACCTGTTATGACGAGTCAGTCATTGTCTTGCTGCAGGATGAAGCACCAGCCAATGAGTTTGGATAAATTTGTCACATCCCACTGCTGCCATCCTCCTTCACGTCGTCAAGAGAGAAGTGTGCCTGTTCCGGAAACAGCCATACATGCCCAAGCAATGGCCCTACCTCCTCCATATTTAACAGACGAGGGGGGGAGGGGTTCTTTGGATCATGGGCTGCTCCTTCCTTTCTCCACATTTTCAGCTTTCCATCAGTTTGGAAAAGGTTTATTTTGGTCTCATCTGTCCATAAAACTTTGTTCCAGAGCTCTTCTGGCTCGTCTGTGTATTTTTTGGCGAATTCTAATCTGGCCTTTCGATTCTTGCTGCTGATGAGAGATTTGCATCTTGCAGTGCAGCCTCTATAATTCTGCTCTCAAAGTCTACTGCGTACTACGGCTTGTCATATTTTCACCCCTGCCCTGTGGAGACTGTTGGTAATGTCACATTGACCATTGTTTTAGGGTTTGTCTTCACAGCTCTTAGGATTCATCTGTCATCAGCTGCAGTTGTCTTCCTTGGCTGACCTGTACAGTGTTTATTTCTGAGTTCACCAGTGGTTTCTTTCTTTTTCAAGACTTTCCAAACTGCTGTACTTGATATACTGTACCCAGTTTCTGGCTTTCCTTCCTCATGCATTCTTCCTTTCTCTCGGCTCACAGATTTGTTGTTTTTCCAGCCATAGTTGGTTCTCTGGTCTTGATGATAGTGTTTGACTCCAAATGCAATCACCACACATGAAGATGAAGGCTAAAACCAAGACTAGACACTCACTGCTCTTTTATGTGTGAACAATGCGCGCAAAAGGACACACCTGAGCAACAGTTAACACCTGTCAGTCTTCCGTGACCTTAATATTGCACATAAGAAAAGGGGGATTCAGCACAAACACAGCTGTTTCTGGAAAGCGATAATATACACATGTACTGTAAATATCATTAAATAAAAGCTGACTGTCTGTACTTTCACTTCATATTCACATTTTTATCTCAAATCAAAATGCTTCTAGGATAGAGAAGAAAAAAAAATCACTTCACTGTTTCCATACTTTTGGAGGGAACTGTATTTTGATAGAGATAGCGATTGTGCCCTTCTTTTGTCCATGACCTAACTGTTGTAGGTATCTCTACCTACATGGCAGGTACCTGAATATACATGCCTTCTGTAGTTATCTACCTACATGCTCGCAATGGACATGATCGAAAGATAGACCCACTGCACCCTAACCCTTGATCTTAATCTTGCTGAATATAGCTAGTGATGAACCGCACATAGGGCACTGTCTATATCACTGCTTGTGTTGTCTCACTGCCTGTGTTATCACATCCTGTGCTATTTCATTGACTGTCTTGTCACTTCCTGGACTCACTGCCTATTCTCTCTCACTGCCTCTGCTTTGTGCACAGCTAAACAGCAGTGATTTACCACTCTGTGTGTCTGGGTCCGTGTCAAACTACACTCCTGTATTGCTTGTTCCAGTGCTAACAAGTACCAGGAGGAAATGTTAATGCTGAGTTTGTAAGTTATTTCATGGGTGACATGTTTGGTAATTAAATTGATTGAGTATTTTCTCATATTACCCCTGAGAAACCCTTAGAGTGAGAGAGGGAAAGGTCATTTGGAAAACTGCATGTTCAGTTCACATGTATATGTGAACATATGTGAGTTCACATATCACAGACAGTCAGTGATTTCATGTGTCTTATACAGTCTGTAAGCTCATGTATTGGTCACTCTGTGAGTTCGCAATGCATACTTGAATTCAAGCAAAACAGACTTGTCACATTATTCATTCATTACAGTCGCTATAAGTTTATTACAATCTAGGTTTTGTGTCACAGACAAACAACTGTGAGCTCAAACACATTGTGAATTAATGTATCATCAATTCAGCAGTGTAGGGGGCTTAGCTTTGTAATAAGTTATTTTTGTCAGTGTGAGAAGCTCTTCTCTAGGTCTTGCTGCAGACCTCAGCTCATGCTGTACTCATTAAGGAGGTACCAGCCAATACAAACACATCTATGAGGAAAGTGCAATAACAGCACTGCTTCAGACATCTGCATTCTCAATATTTGCCTCGCACAGAGGGGCTGCTGGGAAGAGTGTGGTAAACCTGTTGCTCAGAAACAGTCTGCACGGAGGGGTGGGGTTTCTCCTAGATCTATCACTCAGAAGAGGGGCCCCTAGGAAAGGGGAGATTTCCCCCATACAGTCATATTTAATCCATAGCAAGACAAATGCTGTTGAGCGAGGTGAGAAGAAGGGCATTTATTGGTGGAATAAATGGTTTTCTGAGTTATCTCTGTACTTTTGCTCCGGACTGTCACAGTTGTTATGCTCTCTAAGTGTTTCCAAATGGAATGCCTTTAACGCCGCAAAGCCTAGATCCTGAGGAAATGAGTTCAGCTGGTGAAGCGCAATTCCTGGGAAGCCTGTTCCTCCAAAGAGTCTGTCATTGTCAGTGGACTCATTCAGCTTTTTCAGGTTGATCAGACTGACGTGTGCAGGTTTGACTTCTGCTGCCAGCTGCTGCTTCTTTAAAGGTCCCATATTGTGGAAAATGACATTTCCCATAGCATTATTGCTATGTGGATTATAAAGGAGTTGAAGGTGCTATAAAAATTCTGCGATCAAAGCACACAGTCCCCAAATAAACAACCTTGTAGTGAAAGGGTTGACTATGTGAATATGTTATGTAAAAAGGGTTGGTGTAATAAGCTAAAGCTTCAGCCTATACCTTTCGGTCAATATTGTCATTGATTATTTCTATGTGCATTCATTCTGTAAAAATAGTTAATAAGGACCAAAATAAATTACTACTACTACTAACTACTACTACTAAATCCACACAATCCATATATCAGATAGATATCAATGAGCCTTAAAGACACAGTCACTAAAACATATTGTTCTTGTTAATGCTCATGAGAGGTGCTGATGAATGGACATGTAGAAGTGGATAGAGATGTTTTTTGGTACTTAATACCACACGAACACCTTCTTATGGATATCGGGTCCTAAAATAGAACACTGGAAAGGTGTACAATATGGGACCTTTAAATGTTTTTTGTGTGCCATTCCAATAAATAGGCTCAACCTCTTCTACAGCATCTGACTGCATTGGTTGGGCTGTCTTTCCTTATTCTGCAGATTCTGAGTCACAAAGACCTGGCCTCTCCAACGCAACGCTACATCGACAGCAAGGTGGTGCGCACTCACACAGAGGGCGAGTGGCTGTCCTTTGACGTGACAGAGGCTGTCAGCGAATGGCTGCTCCACAGAGGTGAGAGAGAGGGAGGGGCATAGGGGTGAGAGGAACGTTCCCATGATAAAATGGCTGAGGCCAGAAGTGAGTGGCATGGGGAGAAAGAGGGAGGGGCAGGGAAGCAAGTAAGAGATTAGTGTTGTGGAATAGAGAAGAGAATTAGCAATATTACCTTACATTATTGGCATTTTGCAGATGCTCTTATCCAGAGTGACATACAGTTGATTAGACTAAGCAGGAGACAATCCACCCCTGGAGCAATGCAGGGTTAAGGGCCTTGCTCAAGTCATTTACCTTAACCACTACGCTACAGGCCGCCCCTAATGGTGTCTGTGCATCAGTCCTGGAGGTTCTCAGTGCTGTTTTTGTTTTGAACCAGACAGAAACAACGGATTCAAGATCAGCTTGCACTGCCCCTGCTGCACTTTCGTCCCATCAAATAACTATATCATACCCAACAAGAGCGAAGTGCTGGAGGCCAAGTTTGCAGGTACAGTAACTCTCAGACACTGTGTCTGCATGTTTTGTTCTGTGTTTGTGAGTGCGCATGTGTCCAGTAGCTGGCAGGTATATTGTAAGGTATAACTTGTCTAATACTAGTAGGTGACCTGTGCGTGTGTGCGTGATCGGCAGATGTAGTACGTGTGTGACTGGCAGGTACAGGTGACAGGTGTGTGCATTGTGTGTGACTGGCAGGTACAGGTGACAGGTGTGTGCATTGTGTGTGACTGGCAGGTACAGGTGACAGGTGTGTGCATTGTGTGTGACTGGCAGGTACAGGTGACAGGTGTGTGCATTGTGTGTGACTGGCAGGTACTGGTGACAGGTGTGTGCATTGTGTGTGACTGGCAGGTACAGGTGACAGGTGTGTGCATTGTGTGTGACTGGCAGGTACAGGTGACAGGTGTGTGCATTGTGTGTGACTGGCAGGTATAGACGATGGCTTCGTGAATGGCGGAGACGTGAAGCTGTCTAAGAAGCGTCGGCCGACTGGGCAGAACCCCCACCTGCTGCTAATGCTGCTGCCCTCCTACCGCCTGGAGTCAGAGCACAAGAGCCACCGCCAGAAACGCGCCCTGGACTCCGCCTTCTGCTCCAGGTCAGCCTCCCCCCCAGCGCAGAGCATGCCCAAAGACCCCCTCTCCCCTCAAGCACTTTATTAGGTATAGCACTTTAAATAGACTTATTTTCTTAGACTCCTGTCGCCTATCCACTTATAGGTTTGGCACGTGTGTTCAGAGATGCTCTTCTGCATACCACTTTTGTAATGCGTGGTGATTTGCGTTACTGTCACCTTCCTGTCAGCTTCGACCAGTCTGGCCCTTCTACTCTGACCTCTCTCATTAACAACGCATTTTTGCGCACAGAACTGCTGCTCACTGGATGTTCTTGTTTTTCGCACCATTCTCTGCAAACTCTAGAGACTGTTGTCTGAGAAAATCCCAGGAGACAGCTTCTGAGATACTGAAATCAACAATCATTCCACGGTCAAAGTCACTTAGATCACATTTGGTCTGAAGAAAAGCTGAACCTCTTGACCGTGTCTGCATGCTTTTATGCATTTAGTTGCTGCCATATGTTTGGCTGATTAAATATTTGCATTAACAAGCTGGTGTACAGGTCTACCTAATAAATTGCTCACTGAATGTATGTGTTTCAGCCACCTGTTCAATGTGAAGTCAATGGTAACAATACGGTATAAATTCAAAGTCAATCATGATTTACTGTGTTAGTATTATTAATTCATTCATTCATTCATTATCCTAACCCGCTTATCCTGAACAGGGTCGCAGGGGGCTGGAGCCTATCCCAGTATACATTGGGCGAAAGGCAGGAATACACCCTGGACAGGTCGCCAGTCCATCGCAGGGCACACACACCATTCACTCACACACTCATACCTACGGGCAATTTAGACTCTCCAATCAGCCTAACCTGCATGTCTTTGGACTGTGGGAGGAAACCGGAGTACCCGGAGGAAACCCACGCGTGTTAGTATTATATTATATTATTTGTGAAGGAATCAGGGACAGTTTGTGTCACTGCCGAGTCGCCCTCTCTCACACGATTAATGGAGGAGCCACATTCAGCAGTCCTACTGCACAGTATCCCGCTCCAAATTGTACAACATGGCAGCACCAGTAAACGTCACCTCCCTGGTTTCAAAACGCTTTTCACGAGCCCATGGATAGTCAGTGGGCACTTGGTCCATGTTTTTTCTACAGTCTCTGCTTCCCGCCCCCAGTGCAGACCTCACCCTTTGGCCCCCGGTCCCTCCACATCCCCTCCACACTCTGCACCGGGGGACGGCCACAGGGTCTGCTAGGTTTCTGCTTTTTCAGCCTGATAGCGCCAGCAAATTTAGACCCGAGAAACCCGATAAGGAGAGTCAACAATGTAATCGCCTCTTTTATTCGAGCGGTTAAAGTCGCAGTGAAACGGATGTTCGAGCAGCACTAGCCTCCACAACATGACATAGACGCAAGTGAAACTAATTTTTCCGGGGGGGAATGTTTGAAGGGCGGGGAGTCAATTTGACGGAAGAATGTGCGCCGCTGCTTGAAGGACGTTGATTGACGGGAACAGAAAATTGACAGACATTCGTTCGACATACACGCCCACTGGTACTCGATGACGTAAAATTTAATCAAATCATTTTCCAGGAAGTTGATGGAAAAAAGCTTTGCTGTGAAAATACACAAGTATTACAAGTGTATTAATTTTACGGAATATGTACAGTATGTATACAGTTTGTATAGTTATCAAGAATTTACTAAATTGAGGACAATTTAGGAATTTTGGTTACGGCTTGTCTTTAAGTACTGAGTAACAGCAAACAGCAGCAGGCCTTGTTCTGCTCCCATATCCGGACCGATGGCCAGTGCTGCTCACGCTCCAGTCTCCCCTCCAGACCCCTCCTCTCCCCTCCAGACCCCTCCTCTCCCCTCCAGCCCCCTCCTCTCCCCTCCAGACCCCTCCTCTCCCCTCCAGCCCCCTCCTCTCCCCTCCAGACCCCTCCTCTCCCCTCACCCCTGTCCTCTGTGTGGCCCTGCAGGAACATGCAGGAGTCCTGCTGCTTGCGCTCCCTCTACATCGACTTCCGCAAGGACCTGGGCTGGCGCTGGATCCACGAGCCCAGAGGTTACCAAGCCAACTTCTGCGCGGGAGCCTGTCCCTACCTGTGGAGTGCCGACACACAGCACAGCAAGGTCAGTTCAGCAGCGCAAAGCAGCACTATTAGTTAGCTTGTGATGCTAATGGCACATTAGCGTGTGGGTGCCGGTGTGTGGTAACAGTCATGCTGAGTTTTTGTCACTGTTATTATTAACCTTTACTTATTCAGATGAATTCCATTGAGATAGGGATATAATTTTCAAGGGAGACCTGAATTACATACAATAAATGAAATAAACGAATAATTTAACAATATACAGGTGAATTAAAATAACAAATTACCATAAATTGAATACAATAATATAATAAAACATATGAAAGAAATTAAAACACATTATGGTTGCGGTTTGTGTCAAAGCCGGTTAGTGATGTACTTGTTGTTGGGTGTCAGTGCTGTTGGTGTTAAAGTGGTGAGTGAGCTGGTGTTGTTATGAAGTGCTTGTTGTTGGGTGTCAGAGCTGTCGGTGTTATGGTGGTGAGTGAGCTGATGTTGTGGTAGTAATGTGTGTTCCTGTGCTCCTCCAGGTTCTGGGTCTGTATAACACCATTAACCCTGAGGCCTCAGCCTCCCCCTGCTGTGTGTCCCAGGACCTGGAGCCCCTCACCATCCTCTACTACATTGGCAAGAGCCCAAAAATTGAGCAGCTCTCCAACATGATCGTCAAGTCCTGCAAGTGCAGCTAAGACCAAACATAACACAGACACACACACACACACACACAAACCCATAAGCATGACCTCTCAGTCCCAAATTTACGCACACATACATAAGCACAATCTCTCTCTCGCTCTTTAACACTCCCTGTCACAGACACACTCTCTCAGACACACACACATGCGCATACACATACACACAAGCAGTTTGATCTTTGTTTGTCCCTCACACACACACATGCCCACACCTGTTTCTGTCATGAACACGCGCACCCACACACTTACATACATAACCTAAGCATGATACTCTTTATCCCACTCACATATACACCACACACACATGCCCACATCTGTTTCTGTCATGAACACGCACACCCACACACTTACATACATAACCTAAGCATGATACTCTCTATCCCAGACATTGACACACAAGCATGATGTGTCTCTATTCCATACACACACACACTTCCACACACGCATACACACATGCACACACACACTGACTCACACACTTCCACTCACACACACACATACACACACTTACACACACACACACACATACACACACACACTCACACTTACACAAACACACACACATACACACTCACACACGTACACACACACACACACTGTGGAGGTGGCTGTGAAAAGGCTCTGTTGGCACCCCTCACCTCACACACTCATCGCGCCACAAGAGAAGTTTGGAAAACACTGGAAGAGTATAATAATATAAGAAAAATAAGTATGAATATGTGAAATCAGGAGATGGAGGATGGTCCCCTGGTCTCAATGTCCAAATCAAGCCAGTTCTTCTGGTACTGTTGTCTTGCATCTTTGAAACTTTTATAATTTTACATGTTTTTTTAAATACTTGTGATATTATTTAAAACGTGTGGCTTGCACTGGCAGCAGAGGGCTGTGTGTTTACAGCCTGCTCCATGATAATAACTCTTATAAAAGTCACTGCAAAGAGGAACAGAGAGTCAAGAAACTGACAAACAGATGCAGAGACACATCATGAGCTAAAAAAGACATACACACAGATTGAAAGAAACAGATAGAGATATTGTCTTCAAGGCTGTGCTGTACTCTATGTCTGCTGTCTAAGGGACTGGGTCTGTGTGACTGCTAATCTGACTTAGACTTTTATGTGCAGCGGGAATGAGTTTCCCTGTTTGCTCTCTACAAGTAAAATATTAGTTGTGTAGTTTTGTTCTGGACTTGTCTATTATAAACATCAAGAATCCAGTCAGACATATCCAGTCACACCCAGACTAAGTTAGAGACACCTGGCCCAACCTTGGTGTCTCTCAACCATGGTCACATCCAGACATGGTCCGCAGCACCAGACCACGTGAAGACTTAGTGAGACTCACTCAGTCAGGCACTCCCATTTAGGCCGAGACTGAGTCAGAAACAGTCAGTCAGGATTAGACTTTGTGAGAAACAGTCAGTCAGGACTACACTTGATTAGACCCACTCAGTTAGGATTAGACTCAATCAGAAACAATCAGTCATGATTAGAGTCAACTAGAAACACTCAGTCATGACTAGAATCAGTCAGAAACACTCAGTCAGGATTAGACCCAGTCAGAAACACTCAGGCCCAGACTCGGTCAGATAGCCAGGCCCAGACTTTACCAGTCCTGTCCAAAGACTGGCTGCGGGCCCAAAACCTGACAGTAGAATTTAGCTCTAGTTTTTTGCATGTTGGGTCATTACACAACCTCCCAACGATGGTTGAGCAGCCCAGTAATGAGTTTCAGCCCTTCATGAACACGCAGGGAATAAGCGGAAACTATAAATATTAATGTAAATATGAAAAGGATTTCCTGGTTCAACTTAGGTATATGCTACAGCTAAATGTTTTTATTGTGTTGTTTTGTTTTGTTTATATATGCAAGCTCTAGAAACATTGAGCATGTGGTTAATGTGCTATGCCTGAAGGGGGTCTGGGCCATTGTTCTAGAAGGCTCCTTCTTTAGCACACGAACAGGATGCCAGTGTGCGTACTGCACATGGACAGGTAGTGATGTAATGCACTTTGTGCAAAGAGTGTGATGTTGCAGTGCATAAAGCACAGGTACACAGGGCAGTGGAGTGATGTGCGGACGGGTTGCCAGCAGGAAAGAGGTTTTCTACCCACACCTTTTGGAGCTCTGTTCTGGATGGACAGCCCAGTGGACAGCCATGTTAGGTCGCACACCTCTCCATTGTTCAAAACCTTCATTTATCCGTGTTGTTTTTTTCTGATGAGGAGTAAAATATTTTCATCCCAAGAATTGCACTGATAGTACTTCCCCCCCCCCCTTTTTGTATGTCATTATTTTATCCCCCTCATAGCTGTCTTTTTCCCTTAGTGCAGGAAGGGTGATGGTGTGAACACAGAGGAGGGTAGCACCAGCGTGCTCATGTCATAGCTGCTGCTGATGTTGTCATTGTCCTTGTCATTGTCGCGGATGTCGACCCGTCATGATGAAATGTAACGTTTTTTTTTGTTGCGGTGCTCTAGTGATAAATAAATTATTGAAATTATGAGGGAAAAAATAAGGCTGTTTGTTTTTTTTTCCACTGCTTTCTCTCCGTGCTGAAAATATTGGATTTATGCTGTAGTTTATACTCTTGGCTTCAGGGCATTTCACACAGAATAAGCTAAACTGCCAGAAGGGCTGTTACTCTCCGCAAGTACAACACTGAAAGTTTGAATAATTACAACTTTGGTGCACCACATGAGTGGAGCCACAGCTATTGAACGTCTGCCCTGTCCACAATTGCACATTTGCACATTTTTCTTTTTCTATGAAAACCTTTAAAACACTAAGCATATTGCACTGCCATGTCAATTGTAACCTTCAAAGGATGAAAGATATACATAAGGCAGTTTAATTGGAGCGGTAATTCCGTCCCTCTGAACCACAGCTGATGTGTGCTGAGCGATCTGGTGTAAAATGGCTGCACTTCATCATCAGGGGATTCTACACATTGATGGTGGTTGAAATTAGTTTTTCCATTCACTGATGAAAATAAATACTATTCATTAGTATGATTATCATTATAGCTCCAGTTGGTGCTAATGTATAAAAACATTGTTTACAATTTTCTACCACAATGTATGGCTGAATCGCATGTGTGGGAGAGAAATTGTGCCTCTACCTGGTCTCTTTCATACACATACTCCTGTACTCACACACTTAAAATACACCATTTCTAATACATACTTTTGCACCTCTCTCATACACTCTCTTTCACACAGCTATGTAAAATCACACATCATAAATGTCCAAAAGATTGAAAAAGGTTTGGGGTGAAGGGGGATTTTCTTCTTTTGGGAGTTAAACGATTTGGGGATTTTGGGATTCAGACGCAGCTGGCTGGAGATAATCTGAAATCAGAGAGAAGCATTCAGAGCAATGATGTCAGCTCAGAGCAATGCAAGAACTCCATTAGCAAAGAGAAATTTCAGAGGCTCCATGTCAAAAAATGAGCGTATATGTATTTGTGTGAATGTGTGTGGGTGTGCGTGCATGTGTTTTCGTGGATAGGTTTCATAGTGAAGAAACATTCTGAAGTCCACACTCCTCCATATCATTCTCTCTCCCCCTCTCTCTCTCTTTTTACTCTCCCGCCCTCCCTCCCTCCATCTCCCTGCCTCACAGGGGAGAAAGTTTCGTGTTGCGCCTGTAATTACACAGGAACGCTTGCAGCTTTTAAGGAGAGGATTAGTCACTCCCTTTGTGTGGAGTTGGGGTGCAGTGAGAGTCACAGCGGGTTTTCCTCGCCACGGAGTAAGACAGGCGTGTGGGAGATCATAGTTTGGAGGCCCATGACATTCAATCCCCCCAGAGTCAGCTTGCCTGCCTGTGGGCGAGACAGACCCCCACACACGAGCAGACACAAACACACACACTCAGCCGTAGACACGTACCCACACCTAAGCCTACACTCGCACTCACACACGAAGACGCATACAATTAGCCCTACACACATTCAAGGATACACATACACATAGTCTCAAACAAACACACGCACTCTCTCTCACGCAGACATGAAAGCAAAGTGTGTGTGTTAGGGAAATCCTGACACACACTCAATGAGGGTGGGGGAACACTGGCTGGGGCTCAGATTAAGTTTGGATATGGTCCTGGTGGGGGTGGGGTGTTTCATGAGGTTCCATAACACCTTCTGGTATGGTTTATAGTCACATATGGAACATTATAGCCATACATGTGAGATAACACATTTAATAATACCAAATAACAATTCAAATTCAGAACCTTTTGAAAGTGATATGGCAGTGGGGGTGGCAATTTTCATGTTACCTCTGATAACAGAAATCTGCTTTTGTCATTATGAGTTTGTGCCAGAAACTGAAGAAACTACATAGCTACAGAACAGATTTAACTCTCACCTGTCCAATAGCAGTATACATTACAGAGGCACTATTCACAACATTATTCTGTCTAACTGCCCAGTGCACAAACTATGTTTCCTCATTATATGATTACATATCTTGACACATATCTTGTCTTGTGATTTTAGAAGATTGTTTTCCTTATCTCAACTGGTTTTGTTTTGTTTTGTTTTTTTGTTTTGTTGTTGTTGTTGTTGTTGTTTTGTCTGGGCAAAGGCTCTGAGACATGAGAGTGAGGGGTCGGCAGAGGTTAAATTGTATACTCACAGCAGAGACCCCTCCTCTGGATAACCCCCACCCTGTCACACACGCATTCGCCCCACAAGTCATTGAAGCACACATGTGATTCCAATCTACTCTTTTCAAGGGGTCTACCTAACTGAGCAGGGTCAGAACTCCTGAGGCCTGGGGGTTGGTGGCTGCGATTGAGGGGAGATGGAGGAGGGGTGCCACCTCATCCTCCAGCAGACATTACACCCCCACTGCTACCTCTCTCCACTCCCCAAAAAAGAGAGGGCGTGGGAGGAGGGAATAGCAGTGGGAGAATGGAAACCGTTTTGCTCACCTATCACTGTTCCACACTCCATGATCACATGCAACCAGGGTTGATTTTCCTGTATAAGCAAGTAATCTGTCAATGCAGTGCTGTGGTGACCCGTAGCGGCCTGTAGCGTAGTGGTTAAGGTAAATGACTGGGACATGCAAGGTCGGTGGTTCTAATCCCGGTGTAGCCACAATAAGATCCGCATAGCCGTTGGGCCCTTGAGCGAGGCCCTTAACCCTGCATTGCTCCAGGGGAGGATTGTCTCTTGCTTAGTCTAATCAACTGTACGTCACTCTGGATAAGAGCGTCTGCCAAATGCCAATAATGTAATAATGTCCAACCCAACTCTATCTTGATACTACTGTAGGTTCAAAAAGGATTGATTGTGTGTGTGACAAGCACCCCTCTATCTCCCATAGCTGCCCCCCGCACTGTGTGCCATTATAGGTAAAACTATCAAGCCTATGATAGGGTGGGCATTCTGACCCTCCTTATACTTGAATGTTGGTCTGGATAAATGTTTGAATGTAAAAGTAAGCATGCAAATATGTAGGGTAGTCCATGGCAATTTACTGGGGCAAAGGTTTGCATGACCCTTGGGCATAAGCCATTTACAGAATCGTTATTTATGTGGTATGCTCAACCACAGTATCACATAAAAATGCTTTGTGTTTTGACATTGTGGGCTCTGTCTAATTTACCCCGAATACATTGCGCAAATCATGAATACAGCTACTATGTCACATTCTTGGTGGGACATTTGGTAAATGCCTGCATTAAATACTTAGTTTCCTGGGTAGAATATTGCTTTTGCCCCAAAATAGGGAGACAAAAAAAAACTAACAAAAACACTGGAAGCAGACAAGGACAGTGGCTGGGGGAGAAGTTCAAGGGAACGGCCATGACCCTGTAGCAGTGATACTGTTACCATGGCACCATGACCATTTAAGGAAACCATTACACATTTCTCATGTTATGATGAATGCTGCACATTGTAACCGTGGTGCCAAGTGTGTGACCCAGGACCCTCCCAGCTCGAGGGCTGAAGGCAGACCCACACCAGCTCCTAAGATTAATAGCGCATAATGACTCGCACCAGCTCATAAGATTAATAGCGCATAATGTCTGTGGTGCTCTGTAATCTAGCTGTCACGGTGTGCTTGAGAAATAGCAGAGCAAAAACGTTGTTGTTCACTCAGCTCCACCTCGCCATTCCCGAAGCCATGCTCTAGTCCCCACGGGCTTCCCCTCTGGGCACAGTAGCTCCTACTGCGCTGATCCCAGGTCAGTCTGCAAGTCCCTAACTGATTCCAGATACGCTGAACGTGCACCTTCTTTCCTGATTCCAGGTCAGTGTCTGCACCAAGTGTGTGGGGACGTTTTACTTTTACAGTTCTAACTGTCCTGGCATGTTTTTGATATTTAATTTTGGTGTGTGTGTTTATGAAGCTTGCCAGCTTTGGTAACATTTACCTGTCAGTGTGGGTGCTGCTGGCAGTGACAGGGAGCGACAGTTGAGCTCCAGACAGCTGGGATCAGATCAGATAAAAACTGAGAGCCACCCTCCAGAACCCTGCTGCATACATGGAGGGTAATATTACACAGCTGTCAGGAACACACTCATACATAGACACACACAAACATACGTGTATATGCACACACACAGAGAGAGACAATCTTACCAACTGCAACCCGAGAATCTGTAGTAATGTTGTACATTGAAGTAGGAGCATAGACGATACTACTGGTCATGTGACCTGATTGGTGTAAAGGGGTGGGACATGGGCAGAGGGCAAAGGTGGTAGGGAAGGGCAGCCATTTTGTGATAGGAGGCCAAGGTGTTGAGAGAGAGCTGGGTGTGAGGTGAAAAGGGAGGGCCGGGGTTTTAGGAGTCATGGGAGACATGGGGTGTGGGAGGTGGGTCGGAGCGTGGGTGGAGGGAGGGGGGAGTATGTGTGGAGGGATGGGGGAGACGGAGGGAAGCGGGGAGGGGGGGTTAAGATTCACAGGTGCCAAAACACAAGACACCCAGCTTAGGGACAGAGACAGTCTCAGATCCAGCACAGAGATAAAACTTCACACGCTATTCAACCCCCAGATCTTCTTTCAGTAAATCTCCTCCCTCACAAGGCTTTGTGGAGCAAAGCTCCAGATCCTGTCAACTTGACATGATAATGGTGCGCAGGTTCACGAACTAGTGTGGCGTTTTGTTTCTCGCTGAACAGAGAGATGACAGGCAACAGGAAAACTAGCTCAAGTCAGGAAGCTCTTGGAGTTTCAGCGAGGAATATCTCTTGTAGCTCAGTCAGGAAACTCGCAGTCAGGGCAGGAAGTGCTTGTCGTCGCGTGGCCGCTGGCTCTGTCCAGGTCCAGGGTAAAAGCTTGTAACGGAAATGTGACCTGAAAGTAGCCCTGAAGACTTGATTGTGGAGACAGTGATGTAGCTCTGCTTTTTACCCTCGAGCACAGTGTCGCAGGGCCTGAGCCAAAACACACCCCCTTGATAGCTGCGTGGCGCAGGGGGTAACATCCAACCCAGACTCCCGCCTCTGTGTCTGCTTGTCTGTAGCCTGTCACTGTGTCAACTCTAATCACCTGGAACAGACCCCAGCTCTCTTGTAACAACCATGTTCCACCCCACCTCCCCCTATCGCGGCCGGCCCTGCTTGTGCTCTTTTTCCACAACCCAAACCTGAATGGACGAAACCCCCTCAAGGTAAGTCAGGCACCTTAACCTTCCTACCCCAACAACCTCATCGGCCACGTCCCCAGCAAGCTGCTAATTTGACAGGCAGTGACAGCGAAGTCTGTCTGAACTCCAGAACCAAGAGATTGATGCTCTCCTGAGAACAAAGTCATGCATTTTCAGGGTTCCCACAATGGTCATTTTAGTCATTTTAGTCATTTAAATCAGTGTGTTGTTCTCCCTGGCCCTGCTTAATCCACCCGTCGCCTTATTTCATGATAGGAAGCCACCCTCGTCTGAGAGGCTAGCGTGGTTAACGGCTCGCATTCTGCACATTCTTTCATTTTTAGCCCTCGTTCTTCTTCCACACCCTGCTCTACCTGGCATATCACTGTCAGAGTGGAAATGCTGCAGATTTTTCACATATTTTCATGCTTTCCACGTTTCCAGAACACTCCGGAAACTGGGGATAGGAACAGTTCATTGTTGAGAATGTGTTTCTGAAAAAAGAGAGAGAAGAGAGAGGGAAGGAGAATGAAAATGAGAATGAGAGTTTATATGGATGTAATCTGAATCATGAAAGATTTGGAAATAATCATTAACACTATGAATTATATACAGAGGCACATCAGAAAGTCTAAATGCGATGAAAGACAGATAAAAACTAAACTTCAGAACAGAAATTAATCCCATCCCTTTACAGACAGATATGAATCGGATGATATCAATTTAAGTAATGTGACTTCTTGAGGGAAACTGAGGTCGTAGAAACCTGCAGCTGAGCAGGGAAAAGTATGAATTTGATGACTGACAGGCCCTAACAGGTCTACGGATTAGGTCTGCGGATCTGTTCCTACTGCATTGAGCAATAACCTTTAACCTCATAAGCATTGTGGAATGATATTTGCCCCCATTAGCACTGTGCAATTGTATTTAGCGTCAATCAGCACTGCTCAGTAACCTTTAAGAAGTGACACAGAGGCTGCAACGGACTGAAATAGTGAGAGAGAGAGATTTATGGATGATAACAGGGAAACAGGAACTGAGCTTGGAACACTCAGACTAGGAGTTTTAAGGATGGGAACAGGGACACAGAGAATGGGAGATAGATTTAGGGAACGGAATAACGGCACAGGGACGTGACAGGGACCCAGAGTCTGGGGTGAGATTTACTGACTGAGACTGGGGGCAAAAACTCAGGGACAGGGAATGAAGGATTGTCTTTTAGGCTGAGAGACTCCTCTCCCACACAGCTGACTCAGGTCTGACCCCCGGAAAGAGAGGCAGACATCCTTTCACAGAGGAAAGAGAAAATGTACACTGACACCATAACAGACACACACAAGCAGGCCTTCAAATACTCTCCCATGTACACCCAGCCTTAATGCCGAACATCGAGCTCATATACACATATACATACATGCACACTCAGGCTTTATGCTATGAGTCTAACCAATGAACCTACTCACAAAGGCATACACACACACAGACACACACGCGCACACACTCACAAACACGCATGCACACACACATGGTAAATCTAATCCATTCATACACACACACACAACACCATCAGACCACAGATTTAGGTTTTGAACCATCTGAACCATCCTCAGGCTGCATCTAACAGACCCCGGACCAGGTGAGTCTACAGTGAGTCAGACTCTGGCTGTCTGTGAGAAACATACCCAGCGCTGGTCCCACAGCCTCCTGGGAGAACAGCAGCCACCAAAGAAAGTGAGACTCAGCAGCAAGTTATGTAAAGTTAATGTTTACAATCATGAGGCAGCCAGTAATAACCACTGCCCGCTGTGTTCTATCTGCATGTGTAAGTTCAGCAGTGGAAATGTAGTGCATTTGTGTGTGCTTCCACTGTGTGTACACATTTGTGTGTGCTTCCACTGTGTGTACACATTTGTGTGTGCTTCCACTGTGTGTACACATTTGTGTGTGCTTCCACTGTGTGTACACATTTGTGTGTGCTTCCACTGTGTCTACACATTTGTGTGTGCTTCCACTGTGTCTACACATTTGTGTGTGCTTCCACTGTGTGTACACATTTGTGTGTGCTTCCACTGTGTCTACACATTTGTGTGTGTTTCCACTGTGTCTACACATTTGTGTGTGCTTCCACTGTGTGTACACATTTGTGTGTGCTTCCACTGTGTGTACACATTTGTGTATGTGTGCATCAGGTCCTGCTCCACCCATTTTTTGTGCTTACCAAGGTGTACCAAGGTGAGATTGTGTAGGGGGGTGGGGTGGAATTGGCACCCCTAGACAGATTGTAACCTAGGTGTGCACCCTTGTTACCTATGGCTAGAACCAGCCCTGATCTGTGTGTGTGCTTGTGTGTATATGTGTATGCATGCATGTGCGTGTATGTGTGATTGTGTTTGCATGTGTTATTGGGAAAGACTAAAATAAGATACCATACAAGCAGTGGACAGACCACTACACAGTATATCTGCATTAAATATCTGGAAAATATTATTGTAAACTCTCAGTAAATACATGGAGCATATCAAACTATGGCTCCAATTCAAAGTGGATCAGTGACTCCCACACTAAGCAAAACTATGACTCCCACTCTGAATGGATCAGAGACTCCCATGTTGAGTTGATTAGTAACTCCCACATTGTCTGAAACTGTGACTCCCACTCTGAGTTGATCAGTGACACACATGCTCTAAGCAGGGCAGTGTCCTGCCCACATCTCCCATGATCCCCTTCTGTTGATTCAGGGGCTGTTGGCAGCACAGCTCAGGGAGGAACTGTAATTGTATTCTTGCTAAACACAGCAGATGTACTCACAGTTGTGTAATTCTGCCAAACTGCAGTTTTTAAGCATTACATGCCCCTAGTTCACTGTGACTGAGGTCAATATAATGAGAAAATGGAAAAACTGACTTGTTTTTCTATTTCCTTTTTATCTTTGATGAATTTAACATGTATAAGATCATGAAATGTAACCAAACATGAAAGTCTGGCCACGGCTGTGGCCTCAGTTTCCAAACCTGTAATTCAGCTGAGTAACTGAAACTTTTGGAGGCTACATGAATCAAAATGAAAAATCAATCCTTGATGAAAAAAATACAAATGTCGCACTTTTGACCGTTTTTTGACCTTCATTAGTAGCTTTCCTGTCCCTTTCCACTGTTAACTTTACTTCTGTACAATGGAACTGGATGGAACTGAATACTGGGATCAGACTTACTCTCCGCTCAGGTTTGGGTTATAAACATCTGGCACACCTAAGAGGGCCTCAGAATCTGCCACTCTGACGGACCTCTCTGCCTCTCTGCGGGGGGTAAACAATGTTTCTGACCTTCCTCAGACTCCCGGACCACTTTGTGACTCTCCTGAGGGAAACTTTCCCAACGTTGGAGAATGACTTGCAGAAAAACCGTGCCTCTGCCTTTTTAGCGTCTCAGCCCCCGCCTCTGTGTGTTTGATGGTCTGGGGAAGAGGACCAGCAGCCCCCTCTGTCTGGTTGTCTATTCAGCCCTTCAGAGGCCATTAGGGCAGAGCCCTTCATTCTGCAGGAGAGGCTTTGGTTCTGGGAAAGGAGCACTGGGTGGCGTTTGTGTTTGTGACCAGAGGCGTGATGTGATCAGACGCATGAGCGGGTGCCAAGGAGGGCAGGGGAAAACAACTCGCCAAGTCTGCTCTTTAATTCTTGCGCCCCAAATTCCTGCAAACAACTAATGAGACAAGAGCGTTAATTATCTGCTTTTTTAAAAAACATTTTACAACAGGACACATATTTTAAAAAAGAAACAAGGCTGTAATTTTACTAGCGAAAAGCTGTAAAAATCAAGTAGGGACCTGACCCCCATTACTAATGATTTTAATCTGTACTACATCTCTGGCCGTGTTGATGCCACAGTTGTCGAGTCACATTGTTCTTTCAAATGAGGTAATAATGAAGGCTGTCATACTGTATGTAGTGTATGACTGTTTCACTGTGAGGCTCCCCTGGCACACAGCCCCAGTGTATAAATCAGAGATAGAGGAAACCTCTTTGTCTTACTCTCTATATTTACTGTATAAAGTACAGATAGAGGAAGCCTCCCCTGGCAGGCTGCAATAGTGTTTAGAGCTGTGTTAGAGAAAGCCAGAGCCATATATTCCAATAACTGCACCAACTTCAACAAAAAAGGTCCCTTCTGATCCGACTTGAATCTCCTACTTGTACAAGTCTCTGTAAAAACTGAGAGATTTTGTTTTATTAGAAAAAGTGAATACTTTTTACTGTTAAAATATCCGGATCCACTTCAAGATAAACTGCTGGCCATATGAAAACCAAACATCTGAAATGTACTGTTCTAAAGGCTCTTCATTAGCTCTAGTGTTTAAAGCTGAGACAGAGGACATATATTCTACAGACAACTCCAGTGTATAAAGCTGAGATAGAGGACATCTATCCTACAGGCAGCTCGAATGTTTAAAGCTGAGATAGAGGACATCTATCCTACAGGCAGCTATAGTGTATGAAGCTGAGATAGAGGAACATCTCTCCTATAGGCAGCTTGAATGTTTAAAGCTGAGATAGAGGAACATCTATCCTATAGGCAGCTCTAGTGTATAAAGCTGAGATAGAGGACATCTCTCCTACAGGCAGCTGGAATGTTTAAAGATGAGATAGAGGAACATCTATCCTACAGGCACCTCTAGTGTATTAAGCTGAGATAGAGGACATCTATCCTACAGGCAGCTCTAGTATATAAAGCTGAGATAGAGGAAACCTACCCCAGCTGAAATATTTTTCTAGGACTCTGCTTGGAAACCCCATCAGGGGCCCATTGCATCATCAAGACTTTCATTTCCTCCAGATCCAGAGTAGAAAAAAGCGAAGGAAAAATAGCAGGCTTCATGTAAATATGTGCATGTGCTCCTTGTGTGTCCTCACAGCACAGGCCCCAGATCTGCAGAATGTAACTGGAGCTGGAAAAACATTACTGCTACCCAATGGCCCGCTTGGCACAGTCAACTCCTGTGGCAATGAATTAAACCATTAAACTGTTCATTAGTGCTAAAGGGAACTCTTTAATAACCGCTAATTAAGTTGATTTGAAAGTGGCATGTTTATTATGATTGGTAGCAGTGTGGAGCCTTGGCCATAAACTGGGATAGACTGAGTTTGTTCTGAATCCTCCATGCTTCTTTAAAAAATATTGCTTTATAAAAAATTCCATGTTTTGAAATGATTGTTTTTCAAAAGTGAAACATTACTTCATAAAGCCAAACTAGGATAGAAAATTCTGACTGTAATGAATAAATTGTTTACCATATGTCTTCACCCAATGAAACCACATACCACTTTACATTTATTATTTATTATTATCTTTCCCTTACTACAGGATTATTTTTTTTACAACCAAAGACTGAGGCCTGTGCTTCTATAGTCAGCACTTTTTTCACCTAAGCCAAATTATGCTAATTGAAGGAAAGTATGTAAATATTGCTATTGTCAATGGTAAATGCCAAATGCTGATAGAATCCCAGCTATATCTTTTTTGTAAAACACAGGGTTTCCCTTCATGAATGCCAAAGCACTTAACAAGTTAAGAGTTAGATAGTTAATTTGTTACCTTTCAATGTGTCAGTTTTTCCAATGTACTTATTTGCCAATTAGTTCCAGTTGTCTTCTCATAATGAAAACTGCTTTAAAATCTTAAATTTCAGACTTCATTTTTCATTCTCAAACTTGCAATATCCAATGTCAGGCATGTGATGGCATTATTCCTGATGATATTATTGTCTGCAGCTGTGGTGAACCTGGATTATTCTGACAGAGTTAAAGACATTACATCACTGGAAGACCTGCCTGCCATTCCATATTTAGCAGACTTGTGTCTATCGACTATGATGCACTATGTATCAAAGAAAGACCAAAAATACCCCTTTTACACCATCGAGCTGGACAAGGGCTAGCATGGGCCGGAGCCAAAACTGGCTTGATGCAGCATGATTGCTTTTCCATTTGCATCTCCTTCATCGAAAGCTGCACAGAATGATGTCACACTAAATTCTGGCGTCTGCCCAGGTCAAGACGACTGCCTGGACAATGTCTGAATCCAAGGCTGACGTTTTCCGTTTTAAAGAAGGCTTATTATTACACCCGTCTACCTCTGCTGGTCAACTACCAATTAGTGTTTATTTTAACAATACAGACCTTGGTCAAATAATATCATTTGAAAATACTTACAATAATTTGAAATACTTTTATCCATAAAATGACATTCAAATATCAGCAGATTTGTCACTTGCTATTTCAAGTGATTATTCTGAATATTGTTTTGGTTCATTTTTAATGAAAGATCTGCAGCAGTGTTTTTCCAATTTCACTACCATTGAGACAGCTTGAGCAGTTGAAATATGCATTTGACCCTGGTCTGGAATATTATTCCATGAAGCCCACATACTGTTATCATACTCATGGAAACCAGTCATGGCAGCGTATTACAGTTTTTGACAAATTACAAATGATGTATAATTTGGCTGTAATACCGTGCCGGACCCCCCCTCCAGGCTGTTTCAGGTTGCATCATATCAACACCCCATGGCCACTCTACAGGCGTTCCTCAGGGCTCTGTCCTTGGTGCCCTCCCTTTTCTCATTCTACTCCACATCCCCTGGTCCTGCAGCCCCAAAAAGATGTGTTAAAAACAATGCATAACGTGTCATCTTTTAACACTCCTCCATGTCTGCTTAAGGACAACACATTGTCTTACTTTCAAGGAATGTCTGCACTTTCTGCACATCCCAAATCTTTCCATTTGTGTTTATATTGTTTACATTGACCTGTAAAAGAGCTTCTGCTGAATGCCAGTAAAGTTGATTTTCAAGAATAGATTCAAAAGAATGGATTCAGAATTTGTGATACATGCATAATGACATATTTTGACTTTGTACATAAACTGAAATGTGTTAGTTATGACTAGTTATGGCAGATGTTATGTCATGGTTAAAGCAATGTTATTTTGGCCTTATAATGCATAGTTCAAGTAAAGTGTTACCGTGATACCAAAAGTGTTACACGTTAGCAGAACTGACAGTGTGCAATTTTCTATCTCCAGTGTTTATCTTTGTGGGGTTTTTTGAGCTGATGTTTGATAGAAGCAATGTAAATATATTAAACTTGTTAGATTTCATGCTTCAAACTTTTTTAAAAAATTATGAAATTTTCCTTTGCAAAATGTATCTTCAGTACTGGGTGTACAAGGTATATATGGTGAACCTGGTTTTGATTCCATGGTCATTCACTATAGGTCTCCGAATAAGAAATACCTATATGGGCTTACAGTATAAAGGTTTTCAATTAATACTTGTCTCACTATGCATTATGTTTAATATATAGTTACTATTGTACATAATATAGTTATAGACTCCATAATTGTAAGTTGAGAGTGTACATTCACTTCTCAACTCCATTTCATCAGAATTGGTAAATCGTGAGGAATGACAGTATTCCCACCAAAAATGTAATTTCCCTGCCAAAAAGTATCATATTGGATATTTTTCTTCCAAACTCATTCAACCTTTCTGGAATTGCTCTACTACATTTGGAACTTTATGCTCAAATTTATCTAAAAGGCATATGTCTGGAATTCTTATCTTACTTGTACAGGAGTTTCAGAATCGCTGCGTTGGTTAATTGTGCTATTAGTTGACTATGGCCAAACAGGAAATCCAGAATTTCAGTAAATTAGGAACATAAAAATTCTGGGACTCTGCAGTTAGAATTTGAAACCTAACCATAAAATGTCTCAATCTTGGACAGAGTGTCTCCACCTAGTGGCTACAGCTACTGCAATGATTATGTCATGCATTCTGGTGTGTGTGCATAGTGGACATTAAAATGCTCCACTTCCAGGCTGCAGACTGAAGTGGCAGTGGCTGGCAGTACATGCTTTGGAGAACAGTATGTGCTTGTCTCTCAAAGATGTTGCACTGATGTGACAGACCTAGTGATACAAATTGTCTGTGTACAAAATACAATTTGTCTCTAATACAAAAATAATAATTTCTGAAATCTGAAGCAAATAGTAATGAGTAGCAACATTATATACAGTAGGCATTATGTATAGTTGTAGTTTTTTTTGCATTACTTTATCATACACCTTACCCCTCCCATAAAATACTAGGCCTACATCATTGATTGAAAAATACTTGTTTATTAATTCTGACAGAGGTGCTCTGTAGAATACACAAGACACTACAGAATAAGAGAGATTCTGTATAAATGTTGAGACTTATTCTATTTGAATGTTAATCAGTTTGTCATTCTGAGAGCAGAGTCTCAATAGTACTCTTATTTCCCTGCCCTTTCCCTGCCATTCTGAGTGGCTTGGATACATTCACTCTCAATCCACACACACACACAAACACACACACACACACACACACACACACACACACACACACACACACACACTCAAACACACACACAGACACACACACACACACACACACCAGCCCTCTTCTGTACAACTCTCACACAGGTCAAGTCTGTTTCTTCTCAAACCTGAAACTGAAATTGAAGCTTGTGCCCTGTTCATACTGGAAAATTCTTTAGTTCAAAAACATCTATTTTCCAAATCCACATTTCTGTCATTTGTGAATAATGCATTAAATACAAGCACCTATTATTTAATACAGTAAACTTTACTGAGTAACGATATTTGGAACGAAACCTTGTAACATTTTTTGTATAATATGTACATTCTAAGAGCACAATCAGTATTTCACCTATGGATGTTAACTGATATAGGTCAGTAGCTATTTATATATATTTAAACATTCTAGAAAAAAATGTGTGTTTTGGGGTGTGTACACAATGTGTCAAATAGAAATTATATAATATTCTATGTGTTGTGCACAGAGGTTGTATTGTGTGTGTCATGTATAAAGGGGTGTATATTGCATGCATTCTTATAGAGGTGTCTGTATCTGTGTCTGTGAGGTGGCTGTTCAGGATTGAGCCATTTCAGTCAGCACCTGCAGCCCCCCTCCCACCCCTTTATTCTCCACTGCGTACTTCAACACTAATGAGATCTGTGACCTTTAACCCACACTCTTTTTACAGTGAGAAAATGTGTTGGGCTGACCAAGGGAGTCTCCCTGGACCTCATATGTCACTGACAGGTAAGTATCTGAGATTTATAACTCCCACTTTACCTTCTCCCTGCCTCCCATATCCCCACCCACCCATGCCTCAGAAGTGAGTACAAAAATGTATTGACTCCCCCACCCCTAACCACAACCCACCCTCCACACACAAGCAGACACACACACGCAAGCATACACACGCAAGCACGCACACGCACACACACGCGCGCACACACCGGCACACAGTCCCCTCTCTGTTCTCGGAGCATTTCCTGAGCTCCCTGCTTTTCAATGCTTCACTGAGTCTGGCTCTGTTTGGGACGGACTGCTCTCCTCCTGCCTGCAGTCATGGCCCCTGTTCCTTTGCACTCGTCTCCAAAACTCTTAGCAGCACAGGTCCCCACTCTCACAGGTGCTAACCTGCACAGCTCTCCTTGTGTGAAGTGCAGTGTGTGGAGCTGCAGGCAGCACAATAACACGACTGTAGCCAACTGTGGCACTTCATCCCTCACAAACCACTGTACAAAAGTACCACAGAGAAAAACAATCATTGGATAGGTCTATTAAAGATGCGAACAATGCAAGTTCCAACAAAAAATGTAAAATTGCATAACCAAAGCATTACATCAGTATATTTGAACACTTTCACTGTGTTCTTTCAGTCAATCCAATCCACCTACACAGCTATTGGTGACATTGGTGAATTATTTATTTAAACTGAAGTTATTGGTGCAGTTACAGCATTATATTACATTATTGGCATTTGGCAGATGCTCTTACCAGAGCGACGTACAGTTGACCAGACTAAGCAGGAGACAATCCTGGAGCAATGCAGGGTTAAGGGCCTTGCTCAAGGGCCCAACGGCTGGGCGGATCTTATTGTGGCTACACCGGGATTAGAACCACCGACCTTGCATGTCCCAGTCATTTACCTTAACCACTATGCTACAGGCCACCCTTTGGCTAAAAGCATACGCTACTGCAGGTTGTGACTGGTAATAGATATTTTTTTCACAACCTTTGATTAATTTGTGTATTCACACATGACAGGTTGAACAGATTAAAGTGAAAACTAAGCATATCATATTTTTGCTGAACCAAACTTTTTATTATTTTTATTATTTTTTTAAACATATTTTCTAAAACACAGTTCAACTAGCAGGAGTATGACCATAAGTACTTACTGTTCAGAAAACATTCACCCCTCTTTCCCCGTAATGGAAACCTTTTTCACACTGGAAAACGCACAGTGGTGTTATTGTTGATTTACTGGCCCTTGGATGTCAGCTGCTTCTCTAGCAACTGATCAGCCAATCAGGGTGGGTCAGGAGCTGCAGGGGGTTGGAAACACAGAAAGTAAGGGAAGGGGGGTCCGGGATTTGGAGAGTACTTTACAGGTATGAGATGAAAGGACGTTCTAATCAGATAAATTGTTGATTTGAAAGTTTATGTTTTGAGTTAACGGTGACTGAATCGGTATCTTAAAAGACAGATTATTTTTAAAGGTCTCTACAGAGTTTTATTTCCATCTTTTTTTCTTCTTTTTTTTACCAGAGTGTGCTTCTAATTTTCTTAGAAAAACAAAAGAATAGAGAATGTCAGTCCACATCAAAAGAAAACCAGAAAATAAATTTGCACTGCCAGAAATTCTTTGGCCTGATACATACATTCTTTAAGACCCAACATCTTGGCAAGTCTGCAGGTATATGCGGCTCTGGATTAGAAGCGCGATGAGAAAAGTTCCACATTCTAAAGCAAAGCAGTCACCTCTGCTTAGTTGGCGGTATCGTCTTCTCATCTCTCCCATTTCTGCGGTGAGATTTACAGGCCGGCCACGCTTTCATCTCCACGGAGCTGTGTGGTGCCGTGCCAGGCTGGCTGCAGGAGCCTTTAATGTTTATCCAGAGAGCTGGAAAGAGGACGGGGTCAGAGCCACTAGTGGAGGTGACTGCCCGGCCTCACCCCTATAGCATGGAACTCACTAGGGCATGTCTTGTCATGACCACTCTACCGCCATTAGGTGTGCTCGGAGAACAAGGGTGAACAAGCAGGGCCATATATGTTTCTATTCCTTTTCTTGTTTCCAGTGCATATCACTTGCCCAATTAGTTATGTGACAGTGTTTTTGTGTCCCTGTGTGAAATGAGTCAGCATTGACATTCCGCTAACTGGCTAAGTGAGTCAGTAACAAAACCCGCTGACACACTAGCCTTCAGGGAGCACGCGGTAGAGGGCATCATCACAATTTGAGATGCTACTATATCTTGCTACTATTTCTTATTAGACTCCAGACAGAATTTTTAACTGTGGACTCATTTCCACCATAAAAATGTGCATAAAAACTGGTTTTTCAAATGCTTGTGATGAGTGAGTTGCAAATAATAGGTCAGATAAAAATATTCATATTAAAAAGGATATAGCCCTTTTGATTTGAATATAACTGTATAATGTATTTCTGCATGTTGTTCAAGTTCAAATACAGTTTTGACTTCAAGTTGTACTTTAGGTGGCGTATCATCCCATGTTTAGTCTGGTAAATGTAGAGCAGCTGTTTCCGGGTTATAGTTATGGCTAACTGCGGGCTAGTGAATGGTCGTAGTACTGTTAGCGATGGCTATGGCTCAGAAACTGCATAGGTGTGCTGTGTCTCAAACTGGAAAACACTCTGCGTCCGTTATCTTCTTGCACGGCTCAGGTGCCTAACTTGACGATTATTTTCAGTTCTTTGTGGAATTGTGTGGAGTCGGATGCATTTGTCTTTGCAAGCATCCGGTGGTAGGCTGGCTAATACCAAGCCAGCTACATGCGACTGGATTTAATTGTCCGAGACTTTCACAACTAACACACGAAATCAAACATCTGCTAACCAGAAATGATCTGTCACGATAAACGGACTACGTTTCATGGCATTTTGTTATTTAAAAGCTTTAAGTTCCTTGATGGGTTGTGCGTTTTGTAACCTGTAGCTAACAGTGAGACAGAAAGCTAATGTTACGTATTACATTGGCACGTCGGACACTCATCCTAAAACGTTTAATGAGCCTCATTGTTTACAGAAGGTTATAATCTTAAAAGTTGTATTCTAGAATCGATGTAAAGCCACCATCGGCTAGATAGTCCTATCAGTTCCTCGGTAGTCCCGACAGTGCGTCTTTTAGCTGCAAGTGGGTCTGCACTGTCCCTTCTGTTCTTTTAGATTGAACAAGGTCATAACTTTACACGTAAATGGAAAAGGAATAATTTATCTTTTACAATCAGTGGAGTAGACTACCTACATAGAATTGTTGAATTGCTTGAACTACTCACCACACTTTGTCATAATGGAATGTTTGAAAAATGCGTTAATTAGGCTACTACGTTTTTTTGTTTTTTTACAGATACGTCCACCCATATTTCTACACATGATGTTGTTACATAGTGTTTTTGCAGGTACAGTAAATCGTGTCCATGTGAAGATTTTTCATTTTTCGTTATTTCTTTTATAGGAGACACAGGACAGGGAATGCGCACATGGGTCCGGGAGGCCCTGACACAAGATTTGGCTTTCACCCACATTAGAGTCATCTACCCCACCGCCCCAATGAGGTACAACAATATATATAATAAATAATAATTAAGCGTTATGGAACGAGAACCCGTGGTATACGATATACCACAGGTTCGAGTTCCATAACGCTTTTATACAACGGTTACCACATAAGTTTTCACAAAATAAAGACAAGACAAACTTTAAATGAATGTATTTTTAATGGAACTTTGTTTTGTGTAAATGTATTCTTCCGCTGAACAGTAGTTTATTGGTTGCCAAACAATGGTTTTGCTAAGGTTAGTATCCCCACTGCACTAGTTAAGCAACGGTACTGACGTTAGCTACTTGCAATAATGTATCCCCATTGCACTAACGTTAGCTAGCTTGCTTGCTTGCTTACGTTACACCTGACGACACAGGCACACAAGTAATTTATCTTTGTTGTAGACGTTTATCTGGACACTGTCAGATAACGTGCAGTTATTGAAATAACTCATAGCGTCTTTATGACAGAGTCTTGCTCGTATTTCGATCCGAAGATGTTGCCTTAGTTGTTATTTTCTTCGTTCCTACTCCTTTCCAAATCCCCGAGAAGGTCAAAGAACACTTTAAAATCAATCATTGTGTTTTACTTTGTTAACGTTAGGGTACTTGCAGCGAAATTATTATAATGTTAATTTCGGTGACAAAGTAGATAAGTCATCTACAAACGCGGAGTAATATTACAAGATGTGTGAACATTCCATTTAGCCGTGCATATATCATGGATATTGGCACGGCTGGAACGCAAACTGACCAACAGAGAAAAAGGACTGGACCTGTTGGATCTGTTGTATACTACTACTACTACTACTAATGATATATGAAATATAAGAAGCATATAATCATGACAGACAGTGAATTATGTGCATATGGCCCTGTAACATTTATACAATGGGGGTTGCATATAAAATATCATTATTGTCCATTTGCCTCCGTGTTAGACAGTCCAGGTACCTGCACAATGCATGGGAACCTTGCAATTGCAATAAATCTGAACAAATATTGGGGACTGATTGTGGAGATGTGAGGTTTCTGGAGGCTTTGCCCTCTGTTTCCTGTGTGGACTCCTCCATGTAGTCTCCATGCCCTCAGTTCTTACATTGGCCTTTGACACCTCACTGTCCCTCAGATCCCATAGTGACCTGTGACCCCTGCATATCTGTCCTCAGTTCTCACAGTGACCTCTGACACTGGATTCCCTGCCCTTAATTCTCATACTGACCCCAGTCTCCCTTTTGGCCTCAATTTGTATGCTGACCCCTGTCTGTGTACCTTGGTTTACACATTGTCCCTGTTGAGCCTGGTCTCACACTAATTCGACGACAGGTGACCGATTGTTCTGACCACTGAATTCGGCCTCTTGAGTTCCGAAATCTGAACATCCGCCCCTAGTGCCTGAAATTAACAGTACGTTAACCAAAACTGAGGCACTCCAACTCATGCATTGCAACTGTTTTCTGTCTCTGTGCTCAATTAATATTGTTAATGTTACATCGTAACCCTAACCCTAACCATAACCTCAATTTTACCGTTTGGCCACGGATTACGTGTAAATACATCTATAGTTTAATATATCTGTTCATATTTATATCTATTATATTTCTTACCGTCGCTTTTTGCCGTTTGCCGAAGGATTATGTGTAAATACATCTATTTAATATATCTGTTCGTATTTTATATCTATTATGTTTCTCCTTGCAATTGCAGAATGTCGTAGTGGGGTGGCACTTATCGAGGATTTCCAGGGCACTGTTCCTCATCTCTGTCTGTGTGTTCAGTTCTCTTTATAATCTCCCCTTCTTATCGCCCTGCTTTGTTCCCCCTGTAATTCCAGACCCTACACACCTATGAGGGGCTCGCTGTCGCAGGTGTGGTTTGACCGGCAGAAGATCTCGCCTCACTGTGCAGAGCATTTGGAGTCCATAGACTCCATGTGCAGCCTGCTGGGCAGTGTCATAAAGGAGGAGGTCAGAGCAGGTGTCCCCAAACACAGGATGGTTATTGGTAGGTTGACTTCATCCTCACATCTCTCTCAACCCTTTCACCCTCTTTTTCTCTCCCTCCTTTCCTCCCTCCATTCTTTTGAGCCTCAACTTTGTTGTCTCTGCTTTATCTGTCAAAAGGATATAGAATGAGGAATGCGATTCAAGTTTTCTCCTCTTTTATGCTCTGCCAAAAGTGAACTAAAAACAATTTCTGGACAGTTGTTTCGGGTTGTGTAAGGCCAATAATACATTAGGCTAAAAGGATTGTTGATCTGACTGGAACACTGCAGGAAAGAAAGATATGTTCAGGGTGAATCGGTCACAAATAAACAATTACATAGTCATAGTAAAGCTGTAAAAGCCAGCCAAATGATGAATTAGGTGAAATAAATGGTTGGATGGTTATTGCTATAACTATTGTATGAGTGTGTGTGTGTGTGTGTGTACAATACAATGTATACAATATGCACTGTATATATTTATATATAATAGAGAGAGATGTCGTGAGTAAAAACAAAAAAACAAAAAAAACTTGTTTTGAATGAAAGCCTGCGTGTAGGACAGAAAGCCCCTGAGCTCAGAGCCAGAGAAACTGATTCAGAAAACATATGTTCCTGTGAGACTGCTGAAATATTATCTTCCTAAATCATAACATTTTGTCATTAACTATAAATACTCATTGAATTCACTGCACAGCCTGAGCTCTCAGGCTGAGAGACCGATAGGCTATGGAATTTTCCACGGAAAATGTTCCTGAGAAGGCTACTGTGTTTGTTTTTTGCTCATATATTTGTTGTATTTAATGTGAAAGAGAGTGGAGAGGAGATATCAAACACATACACGAACACACGGCACTTGCAAACTCACTTGTAAGCCCACTCACTCATACACACACACATTTCTCAAATACAAATCCCACTAATGAGTTTATGGTCTAAGAGGGTGGGTGGAGCGTGTGAGCTCAGTCTGTTTTCACTCTTGGAAGTACTTGCTCCTGACCAGCTAGTGTGTCCAGATGTGCTGCATGCTGGGTTTAGCTTGGCTGTATGAGGAGGTGCTTTTCCAGTCTCCATCCAACTCTGATGATGTAGAACTGAGGATCAGCTATATCTCTTTTTTTCGTGGTGGTTCATGCTCTGTCAATTTTAGGGTCTTTGAATAAGCTTTCAAATATTCTTCATATAGCTGTTGTCGTGCCATTCGAGTATTTATTGTAGACATTATCGTGTGAACAGCTGTTTGCTTTTCAGATATGGATTGATAAGAATGTTACAGCCCTAGGGTTAACTGCAAGTCAGCTAACCAAAATCCAAATCTGGCTCTGGTTTTCCTTTCTCCCTGGTAATTAGCTGAACAATTAGTTCTACTGATTGGTCAGACTGTCTTCACACCTGACCGGCAGTCCTCAGACCTCAAGGGACGTGATTTGATGATCCCTGCTCTAGAGCCATTGTCACTTAGCAAAGTCTCTCCCAAACTTGAGAGCCTTGGTCCCTTGGCACAGACTCTCCCTAACATGAGAGTGCTCGTCTTTGAGCCAAATCTCTCCCCAACACCACAGCCCTGGGGCTCTTTCCAATTGCTTATTTTCTTGCTTGCTTCATTTCCTTGCCTTCCTTTCCTTGCTCTTAGCCTCCTACCTATTGGAGGACACAAGGAAAGGAAGGAAGGAAATTACACAAGGCACATCAACTACAGACATGGTAAATGGGGAGAGGTGGATCCACAGGTCGATCATTTATACCTCATTTTGTATTTATACTCCCACAAAAAATGTACTCATGTGTCCTTGCTCAAGCAGGGGGAGACTACGGGCCCCTTTGTGGAGAATTTATTGGGTTCCAATGTTTTTAAAAATTCCGGGCCTTGATTGATTTTCAGGTCAATCGAGGACAGATGACACTTACCAACACTAGAGCCTCTGTCAAAATATTTGTCCAAATCTCTGTCTAGCACCTGAGTCAGTACATACAAGGTGGACCCAAGTCATTGTGTTTGGGTTGAAGCAGATTAAGCAAAAATGAATGCTTTCTTGTCTCCCTTTCAAGGAGGTTTCTCAATGGGTGGGGCCATGGCTCTGCACTTGGCCTACAGGAACCACCCTGAAGTGGCAGGAGTCTTTGCTCTTTCCAGCTTCCTCAACAAGGGCTCGGTCGTCTACCAGGTAACTCACACCTTCTACATATAGCACACTTACTGTGTAGTAAACTAGTGTACCAGGTACAGCACACCTACTCCTGAGTCCAGGTCCTACCTACACCAGTAAAGCAGGTTTTCTCGCGCATATACCTGTTCAGCAGCTCACGTAACATAGGTAAATCTATACAACAAATCAGAATGTAAACAGAGGTTGGCCACTTCCGGATGGCACTCAGTGGTGGAACGAAGTAACGTTACTTCAAAATCTACTGAACCAGAGCTGTGTAGAAACAGTTAGCTAGTTAACTAGGCCAAAATCATGTTGTGTTTGGGGCTGTAATGGCAAGTGTAATCAGGCACACAGTGGATTGGGCTTTGTGCGATTCCCCTCTTTAAATTCTGTATCGACCTAACAGTACCTGTTGATTCAGAGACTTAAAAGGGAGGATAACCCAGGTCCTAGAGTCTGTTTACAGGGCCGTCTCGTTTCTACTAAACTGGGCACAGGCTGGCAACCAAGGACGCATGACCGGGTTTGCGGAGGACACTTTCTTGATTGTATTGCTCATGTCCTTCACAAACGTTGTTGGCAGCTAACGTTAGCTAATAAACACAACTCTCATTGGCGGCCATATAGAGAAACACTGGGATGATAAAATTGAAACAAATATGAAACAATGAAACGTTAAATCTGACCTTGGTTGTTGTAAAACTAGTTAGCTAGCTAGCTAGTTTGCACTGGTTATTCATGTTACTGATGTTGGCTAGCTAATGTTAGCTACAACGTTATGGGGGTGCTAACAGCTAACGTTATTGTTACATTAGCTAGCTAGACCACATCGTATAAATCAGATAAATAAAACAATTTTGTTTGGTTTTCACAAATTCTTTTTATATTCCAACATTGACTTGGTTAAATGACACGGAAAACACTGCCTGCTATTCACATTCCTCAGCATCAGTAGGCAGCAGAGCCATCTACCTGCATGTTCTTTGCTTTTGTGACGTCACACTAATTTGTCATATAGACAGTTGCAAATATATGTGACCTAACCTTCCAGGGTGGTGTATATTTGCCTGCAGTTAGTGGGATTGTCCTTGTGTCATTGTCAAGAATGACTCTTCTTCTTGATCAGGGATGAGAATTGTTTTCAAAAGCTGAAATCATACAGGCAAAGTATATACCTGCAAAGCAGTAAAACATACATACATAGATGTGAAGCAGGTAACGCACATACAAATATCTGTGAAGTATGTGACTTGTGCAAACACTTGTCAAGTAGATAGTTCACAAATGTGTAACCGACAAAGTAAAGGAAATACCGACCATATTGTCCCTCTCACTGAGATATCATCTTGTTATTACCTCTTCAAGTAATGTAGGCGGCTAGAGCTGCCCAGCATTTTCATACAGAAAAGTGAGCATGCTGAGATGTAATTACTTCAGTTATTTAAGCATGTAACATTTCAGCATGCTCATGGTTTGTATAAAAAGGCTGGTCCCTTTACTCATTATTGAAAGCATACTTTGTATCCCTTATTTATTAAACTGTTTGCTTTTTTGGCAGCTACCTCACCTGTATATATATATGTGTGTGTGTATATATATATATATATATATATATATACATACCTCATCTGCATGTATAAATATACCTCACCTGTATGTATAAATATACCTCACCTGCATGTATAAATACACCTCACCTGCATGTATAAATATCTGCGAAGCAGGTAACTCACACATGGACCAGGTGACTGTATGTGTAATGTAATGCGTGGCGGACCGTGTAGAGTCTGAATGAGTGTCTCCACTGAGTGCCTACCACTGTCAGGACAGCAGAATCCCTCCCCCTATTTCGACGCAGACTAAAAACACACCTTTTCAAACTGTACCTTAGTCCTACCTCCTGATTCCCCCCCCCCCTTCTGATATCCCTATCCCTCTTGTCCAAAAAAAAGAAAAGAAAAAGAAATTGCACTTATGATGACTGTATGTTTAGAACAGCACTTCATGTATATTTTACTAGTTATGGATGCGATGCTTTAACTTGTGGAAGAACCTATGCACTTGTAAGTCGCTTTGGATTAAAAGCGTCTGCCAAATGTCCTTCCTGCCAGGCGATACAGGCCAGGAGGGGGCAGTCTCTACCAGAGCTGTTCCAGTGCCATGGAACAGCTGACGAGCTGGTGCTCCACGACTGGGGAGAGGAGACTGGAGCACTCCTGAGGGAGGCAGGGTTGGCCACCTCTTTTCACTCCATCCCTGGTCTGTACCACGAGTTGTGCCGCGTGGAGCTAGACAGCTTGCGATCCTGGATCCTGAAGAAGCTTCCTCCGGATAGCCCCTCTCACGGACAGTGAGACCCCTGTACGCTCAAGGGTTATAAGAAAAAAGCACTGCCGATCCGTGCCCCCTGATCGTGGGCCTTAGTCATGGAGGACTTGCTAATTTACTGCACTGGGACGAGAACACTTGGAGCCAAGGGAGGACTACTACAGTACAGAATATTGTGAGCATAACACAAGGGTGTACTTATGCTTGACACTGTATTGTAACACCAAATTATGTACCAGAGAACTTATTTCTGAAAAGGACATTTGCATACATTGGTACTACACTAAGGTGAGGTATTAAGAATCACTTCTCCATCACAAGTAACAGTGGGACCCGTTTTTAATTTGGTGTCATTTCTTTCCTCCATGTACAGTGTCATTAAATGTCCTGAAGCTACATTCACCAAGCACTTTATTGGGTGTTTACTAGACTTATATTTTAGACTTCTACTGCAGTAGCCTATCCACTTAGAGTTATGATGCGTTGTGTGTTCAGAGATGCTCTTCTGCATACCACTGTTGTAATGTGTGGTTATTTGTGTTACTGTCACCTTCATGTCAGCTTTGACCAGTCTGGCTATTCTCCTCTGACGTCTCTCATTAGCAAGACATTTCTATCTGCGGAACTGCTGCTCTCTGTATTTTTTGGTTTGTTTTTGTACTATTCTTTGCAAACTCTAGAGACTAGTGTGCATGAAAACCAGCAATTTCTGAGATACTCAAACCACCCTGTCTGCCACCAACAATCATTCCACAGTCAAAGTCACTTAGATAATATGTTTTTCCCCATTCTGATGGTTGATGTGAACATTAACTGAAGCTCCTGACCCGTATCTACATGATTGTAAGCATTGCACTGCTGCCACACAATTGGTTGATTAGATAATATGGTCGGTGTAATAAAGTAAAGATATTCCCAATAAAGTGTTCGGTGAGTGTATGTTTCATAGTTTTCCAGTCTTATATCAAACCAGAACTGAACAGACACTCAACAACTTTCCTGGGCCTGTCTGTCTTCAAGATGTAAAATATCATTACTGCAGGAGCCTATTAGTCATTCAGAAAGCCAGCAAACAAGGACCTCCACTGTTTCTTAGCACAGAGAAAGTAATTTTAGACTGTAGTCTAAAACAAGCAGAAAAATAAACGAAATTCTGTCATTTTAATTTGATTATGGCCAACATTATTTTGAATAAGAACACAACTGTCAACCTACTTTCTCACCACACAAACAATCTAATAGTGTTGCAGAATGATGTCATTTTTTAAAACCGATCCTCACAGATGGATCTCATAGAGTTTGCCTTTGAAGTACACAGCTGTATACTGATTTAGAGCATGGTGCATGACATACGGCTGTACTCAGTAACCCCCCAATACTTGCACTTGTTCCTCCTCTCACTCATACTCTCTCACACACAAACACACACACACATTATGAGAGGGGGTGGTGTTCTGAGTTCTTTCAGCGTCAGGAGAGTCAGGGGTGGGAAGGTGAGGGTGGAAGAGTCCCAGCCAAAGTAAATAGGCTGAGTTGACAGTTACACTTTGGCCCTGAACGTTGATCTCTCCCAACACTGTGTGAAAGAATGCTACTGTAGAACAGCCGGCAGCTCCACAGCACACTGACTGGCATTCTCCTTTCCCTCCAGCTGCACTGCCCTCTACAGCAGCCTTTTTTCCCCATCTCCCCCATTCTCCTCTTCCTCCACATCTCGCCCATCCTTTTCTCTATACACCTTCCCATTCCCCTCTCCTTCTGCACCTCCTTCACCCCATCTTCCTTTGTACTCCACAGCCTCCTCTCCTCCAAAGAGACTGAGTAACAATGTATTTTACAGTGTGAATTTGGTTGTCCTGGGACTAAGTGTTTAACAGTTGAACCAAAGTCCCCTCTGAAATTCCCAGAGGACGAAATAACAGAAATCTGAACTTAAAAAACGGCCACCTTTAAGATTCTCCCTCTCACTATCATTCACTGGGGGACAGTTACAGTTGAGTGTGAGAATTTTATGAATGCTTCCTCTCTTTAATTGGAGACAGCAGTTTGAAGCAGCCACCTTCTGTCTCCTCAGATACTGATCTGCTTAGCAGTGCAGGTCTCAGATGGAAGGAATGTTTCTCTGTAAAAGCAGCGAAGCTGGCACAGGCTGCCCATTTCCATACGCACTTCCTCCAGATGGCCCGGACAGGCTCGCTCCCAGACACGCCGGAGCGACTGCCGCACGGAGACCACACCCATCTGTCTCTAAGGTGCGCGGACACAGAGTCCTTCTGCCCGCGCCTGACTGTACGTCGAGGCCGTGCCCTTGTCAAGTGCCAAGACCACGCCCAGCTGCCCTTGCCCATCAGCGAGGTCACAGTCCTCATTTCACCTGGGCAACAGAGCCTCGGTCAGGGAGAGGATGAGCAAGACGATTTAGAAGAGCTGACCTCTAAATGACCTCTGTCCAAGTGGCTCACCATGTTTACACCTATAAGCCTGCCTCTAGCTGAAATGATCCATTAATTGAACAAATAACTAGATTTTATTAATGTAGCCAAAAAACATCACAATGTTAGGGCTAACTAACCTCAACCACCACCTATGTGTAGAAATAATGTTTAAACAGATATAACATAAAATGAATCGACAGTTATAGAGTTTACCTCTTGGAGTCAATCCAATGGTGTAACTGAATCCTGTGCCGACAAAGAGGGTTATACAATTCAGAAATACTATAGTGAGTCCGCCGTTGCGGTACTCATGGTGTGTGTGTGTGTGGGGGGGGGGGGGGGGCGGCTTTGAATAAGTCAATGAGTGTTCCGGATGCAGCACTCTATGGTAATATAAAAGAAAGGTATCCCATATTACATTGTCCACTAATGGAGCTAATGGAATATTATGTAGCAGTTTCAGTGTTGGTACTCACTATTTTAATTGTATTTTTTTTTTTTTTTGCATCTGGAGGCCTCAGATATATTAGCAGTACATTAGAGTCCATAAAAATACAAATGAGCACATTTTCCCACTAAGCACATAAACAAACCAACTGAAAATATCCTTGTTTGCTACTGTATGTTCCAACCTCCAGGAACAGTGCTGACAAACAGTTGTCTGTTCTCTGTATCCACCCAAAACTGCTAAAGCTTATTTTGGTGAAATATTTTGGTGACCTTGCTAGCTAAGTAAATAGTGCTAAAATGTGAATAATATCATGCTGAAATAATAATGTATATTTCTCCTCATAATTCCAGAAATAGAATTATGCTAATAGTCACAAATTACATCCTTATGTGTACGGACAATTGTGAATTCTCTATCTTGGTGTTACTCGCTTTGAGTGCAGCTTTTGACACATATCTTAGTTGATACCCTTAGCAAATGGGTTGGTATCTCTAGGAATGCCTCTTGTTCTCCTCCTACCTGTATGACAGACATTTTACTGTATCTGCTGGTGGCTTCATGTCTTTGTTTGCTTTGTTATGTGGGGTCCCACAGGAGTCAATCCTTGGATCCATTTTGTTTTCATTATACACCGACGAGCCAAAACAGTATGACCACCTGCGTCATATGCTGTTGATCCTTTGAGTGTCGCCAAAACAGCTCTGAGCCGCCGAGAAATGGACTCTTCAAGACCTCTGAAGGTGCCCTGTGGTATCTGGCACCAAGACATTGCAGCAGATAATTTAAGTCCTGTAAGTTGTGAGGTGGAACCGCCGTGGATCGTACTTCTTGCTCCAGCACAAGAGATCTGGGGAATTTGGAGGCCAGGGCAACACCTCGTCATGTTCCTCAACATGCGCTGGGCGCATAATCCTGATGATGGTGGCCACTGCTATTGGTGAATGCCGTTGCCATGAAGGGGTGTACCTGGTGCACAACGATGTTTAGGTAAATGGTAAATGGTTGGCATTTATATAGCGCCTTTGTCCAAAGCGCTGTACAATTGATGCTTCTCATTCACCCATTCATACACACACTCACACACCAACGCCAATTGGCTGCCATGTAAGGCCCCGACCAGCTCGTCAGGAGCATTTAGGGGTTAGGTGTCTTGCTCAAGGACACTTCAACATAGCCCTGGCGGGGATTGAACCGGCAACCCTCCGACTGCCAGACGACTGCTCTTACTGCCTGAGCCATGTCGCTCCAGGTAGGTGGCACCAGTCAAATTGACGTCCATGTGAATGCCTGGACCACATGAATACTGGTTTCTCAGCAGACCAGGGCGTTACTCTCCCTCTACTAGCTTCTTCCCACAGTGGACCCTGGTGCCATCTCCTCCCCAGGTAAATGAGGAACATATAGCCGGCTGTCCACATGATGTAAAAGAAAACAGGACTCATCTGACCAGGAGACCTTCTTCCATTGCTCCAAGGTCTAGTTCCGATGCTCGCGTGCCCATTGTAGGCACTTTTGATATTGGACAGGGGTTAGCATGGGCACTCTGACTGGTCTGCGGCTACACAGTACCATATGCAGCAGGGTGCAATGCTCTGTTGTGACACATGATTAAAGTTTTCTGCGATTGTTGACTGGGAGGACCCTACAAGCCTTGCAGTTTTGGAGATGGTCTGACCCAATCATCTGGCCATAACAATTTGGCCCTTGTCAAAGGTCTTTATATGTGCCCGTGTCTCCCACATCCCACACTATGAGAGCCAACTGTTCTCTTACTAATATAATATATGTCAGATATTGCCATGCGCTGTTGTTATGAAATAATCAACATTATTTGCTTCTTCTGTGAATGGTTATAATGCTGTGGCTCATCAGTGTATATGCTTGGGCCACAAATAGCTTTGGCTGTATCTCCTACCACTGCTTTGCAGATTACACACAGCTTACACACAGCTTTATCTTTCTGCAAAGCCAAATTATTTGTCCAATTTGGTCGTTCTCCAGGCCTGGTTGGCTGCTGTTAAAGACCGGATGGCTCAAAATTAGTTCTGTTTTTGTTCTTGGTCCAGATCATGTTGCAGATTCACCAGAGCATGAGTCCCTTGGCCCGTAATATCAAGCCATCCTCTATTTTCAACTGTCACATGAAGTGACATTGAGCTGCATGTTAATAAATTGGTTCAATCCTTCCATCTGCAAAATATCGCTAAAATTAGATCAGTTTCGTCACCCAAGAATCTGGAGAATATCATTTATGCTGTCATGTTAATTGACTGGACTACTGTAATGCACTCTTCTCTTCCCTTCACCGAGTTGCTGTGATGAGGTTACAACATGTCCAGAATACAACAGCTGCTCTGTTGACCTGAAGTTCAAGATACTTTTACTTACCTATAATGCACCAGCTTATACACTCAAAGAACTTTGACTTATTTTTTAGACTTATTAAGTCTTCTGCTGCTGTAGCCTATCCACTTAGAGGTTTGATTGCATAATGTGTTCAGAGGTAGTCTTCTGCATACGACTGTTGCTACCACCAAATTGCTAGACGTTTAATTATCAAATGTATTTTTGTGTGCTTGTATATTTTGTCTGCTTACTTGTGTGTATTTGCACTTATTAACTTTTTGTATCCTTGTGTCTTTGTGAAGCAATTTTTAACCTTGTGTTGAGAGTTAAAGGTGCTATATAAATAAAGTTTTACTTACTAGTTTTACTATGTACTTTATTTTAATTTATTATTTTTTGCATTTTATTGAAAAAAAATCCTCATTTAATATATACATGCAAGCCATGGTCATTTCATATGTTTATTCTTCTCCCTCTGTCTAGTCACTCCTTTGCCATACACGCAAATCTCAGGAGGCTTTTTATTTATAGAAGTATTTGTTTTCTTTCCTTCTTGGATCGTCAAATCCAATATCAGGAAAGGCATGGACGTATGTGCTCTCTCTGCATGATTGTGCTCTTTGGGAAGAGCGTGTGTGTGGAGGGCTGTGATAATGTGTAGGTGTGAAGGGCAGACATGTCCAGAATAGAAGCTGAGAGACATTTAGGGGTTTGTGCCGCAAGCCACCCCACTCTGCTGTCGGCAGACGGAGCGGCAGACAGCGTGGGATGTGGATGAGTAGTCCGACAGCCGTAGAGGGAGAAAAGTCAGACGGAAGTCTGGTTTTGGGTGACCCAGATACACACAGCTCACTGCCTCGCTCTTTATTGTGGTCCAGCTACTTCTGTCCACACAGCCCAAGACGTGGAACAATGTTGGGCACTAAAAACAACTGCGGACTGAGACAAATACAAGTCCGGCAGGGATTATACGTCACTGAACCAAACGTGGAACCTCAGCTCTGCCCCCCAAAAACATGGAATTTGTGTTTTGCGTGTCCCTCCCAGTGACTCAACTCACTAAATATACTACACGTCTATATAATAACTACATTCATATAAACAGGCGGTTTTCCATGTACCAAATTTGTCTAACAACAAAATTAGGGTGCATTTTCCCGCAAATCTATATAACTGACCATAATGTTGAACAGATCTGTAGATCTGCATAGAGCAGGGCATACAAAATGTCTCCACATGGCTGTGTCCTGGGTACATAGCAGGGCCAGGCGTAAGCATATATTATGGCAGTTTGTGGTATATTGGTTTAGATGTGGATGTGCAGTGTAATGTGCAGTGCTGGAAATATCAATCAACCTTTATTTAATTCTAGGAGGACACAGTGAGAACCCACATTTACAGTAGTGCCAAGATTACAAAATAGATTAAAAGAATAAAAAAGTATTATACTTTACAAATAAATCTAAAATGATAAATAATATAAAGATAACAGTTATGAAACTCATAATACATGCAAATAAAGTAAATACCATAAATAATAAAACATGGATCAATTATTAAAAAAGACAAAATTCTAAAAGCAATTACACTCCATTGTAACGAAGGTTGACTTAAAATGTCCAAAAGTAAAAATGGTGTCAAGTTTCAGTTCCTTGAGTAATGCATCCAGGGTTTATTAAGGGGCATAAATTCTAAAAGCACTTTTACCCAACTCAAAAACATTTCAGGAACTAGACAACCTTGGGAATGTGTGCAATAAGGCAGATATTTAAAAACTAAAAGTGAAGTGAGGTAATTTGTGAAAGAGGGCTTTACACATAAACAGATACAAATGGTGGGCTCTTCTTACAGAATACTATAGCTACATAAAGTACAGTAAGTCATGTTAGTCTTGGGGATAAATGAGGTCAGTTGTGAGTATATATCTGTGACAGTTGACTGCATCAGGTAGTAGGGTATGTACCAGAGACAGTCCTGGGTTTATATCACTCATTTCAGAAGTGAACACAAACTGCTTAAAGCTGCCCTTAAAGGTAAAATAGGTCATTTTGGACTTCTAACGGTCAAGAGAGGAATTGCAGCAACAAACACGCTCAAACCACAACACTGTTTGTCCCACCCCTTCTTTGTGAACATGCTGATGTTGAAACACCATTGGCTGTGGCAATTAGAACCAATTTTCAACCAATTATTGTTCAGCTATACAATGTTTTCGTACAGTGTGCCGGCCCGTCAACTGCATATTTTGAAATCCGAATTTAAGGACTGTTAACACAGGCAGAGGGTGAGTCAACATGTCAGTGAGCCTTTTTAAATGGTATGAAAGGATTTACAATGGTCTTGTAACAATGCTTTAACACAAAAATCTTACCTATTGCACTTTTTATAATTTATGTTCACACAGGCTACATGAGCTTGTTTGGCATAATACATTTCACAAAGCTACAGTCCTGCCCCAGTGGCAATGCTTTACACTATCTCTGATATGAAGGGCCACAAAGTAGCTGCTTGTGGACTGATACCCCCAAAGCACTGGGCCTCTGCACCAGCAACTCAACTATATAATCACGAAAGTCATCAATTGGATGTGTCACCAAAACAGTCACTCTGATAAAGTTCTCTGTTAATGATACAACATCTCCAAAGACTAGTGCCGTTTGTCTGTAGACACTGCATCAAGCAGAAGTCCGGAGTGTTCCATTAGCACTAGCACTTCTGTGACATCACGGAACTAGGTAAAGATTGAATTTATAACGTGTTGCATATCCGAGTAAGTGCGCTCAGTCTGAGATCTGACGTTCGTAACATTTGAGATTTTTTTTCAGGCTTTGTTAGTTGCCCTTCTCCACTCTGCATTTACGCAGAAACCCAAAGTTTTAAGTTTCCTGGTAAAAGCACGCTGGTCATAACACAGAGGGCCCCGCGTGACGTCAGTGGGGTTCCTGCAGACGCTTGTGGTCTGTGGAACTGGACGGGATTCCTGCCGCGGAGCGAGGCTGACTCACCGCTGGCCTCACACCACAGCGAGACGTCGTGGGCAGCCCCGTACTACAGCTCCACGTCCCAGTCATTACGCCACGTTATATGCCTTCTTGGCAGGGACACGTGTCTTGTTTTTTTTTCTCTCCCGTGTTACGCTGTTCGGACTGTTGGCCCCTGATGCCAATCAGATGAAGTAATAAATATGAACCACAGTTTATGAGTCCTGTCCCGCCATACTTTTCTTCCACCTCATAGTCAGCATTACGCCACTGTCAGTCTGTTACATTACAGACTGTAAGGGTTACAGACTGCATTGCCACTGTCTTAGTCAGTGGGTTACTGACTGCATTGCGTCTTAGTTAGTGGGTGACTGACTGCACTCTGTCTCAGTGTGTTACTGTATTGTGTCTCAGTCAGTGGGTTTCTCACTGCTCTGTCTCAGACAGTGTGTTACTCACTGCTCTGTCTCAGTCAATGTGTTACTCACTGCTCTGTCTCAGTCAATGGGTGACTGACTACTCTGTCTCAGTATGTTACTGCATTGTGTCTCAGTCAGTGGGTTACTACTCTAAGTCAAGGTGTTACTAAACTTTCATCTCGGTCTTTCTTATCCCGGGGCAGTGTGTTACAGCTGTCAGCGTCTCGGTAACCGTGGTACTGATCTGTGGTAAGAGTGATGTCAGTGAAGTTATAGAGCAGGTAATGTGTAGCTCTGGTCTGTTTCGTATCAGTGTGTCCAAGCACTTTTACACAGGGGAGGCTGTTTTATGTGAGGGTGATCCCAGGACACATTTCTCTCAATTTGTGATGTGATTTGTAACCCTGCTTTTATAATGAAAGCTCGGAAGATTTATTCAAACATCTTTACAGCCTCATGGGGGTTGCTTTCTATTTATATCTCACTGGGTATCATTTCAAAGGATCTTTTTTTGCAAGGAATGTACAGCACAGCTGGTATTTACCTGTATTTCCAGGTTTATTTTAGATACAAAGACACATTCGAGGATTTATTATACATGTATATATGCATGTGTGTATTTATTCTTTATATCTGTTTGAAATTGTGCACTGGCTTTTAAAACATTCCAACAGTACAACCCAATAGTGCTCTCCAAAAGTAGGGGAACAGCTGAGTGAAATGTGTTATTTTTGCTAGACACTTAAGGCATTTGGATTTGAGATCAAAAGGTGATTGACTTAACTTTTGCACAGCTGAACTCGGGGGGGGAATCAACATTTCTGTAAAATGTTAAAACACATACGCATGAAATACCATGAAATAAAAGCTGATTGTACTTTTGTCGAACATTCATTTTTTGGATCTCAAATTCAAATGCCTAAAGTATATAGCAAAAATAACAAATTTCACTCTCCCGTTCCCATACTTTGGAGGGCTCCGTATGCCACTATAAATAATGGTTATGTTTTTTTATTCAGTTTCGGTGCTTATTTTTCCTTATTCCAACTTCAGTTAAGTGTTCCACACCTGGAGATGATCTGCGCTTCTTGATTGGCTGCAAGCTAGTGCTGGTACAACACATGTTGCAATGAACCGTGTATTCGCTCGACTACGTGGGAAGTCATTCAAACAAAATGGTGTGAAAGCTCCACAGTGAAAGAATGCCATGTGGAAAATGCATCAGAAATGATTAAGAACAGAACAGGTTTGATAGTAATCCACAGCATCGCCCCTTGAGTACCGAGTTATTAGTGGGATCAGCTTTACAAATGCACTGCATGCTAGCTTTCCAGTTAACTGGCCTAGACTGCAGTGCCACCTTCTGGTCAGACGTGGAACATGTGGCTTTTCTATGCAGAAGGGTACGTCCTGCCCCGCCTGCTTTGAAAGAGAAGATAAACTGCAATGGAGACTGACACGTTCACACTGTAATAGCAAACACACTGTGAAGGTGTCTGATACAGTTTTCTGTTACTGTTCCTAGCATGTTTTCCAAATTACAGCGCATTTTAACTCTTTAGTACAAGTGATGTTTCTGTTCTGTGTGAGAAAGGGTTAGTGGGAATTGTGGGAGTATACGCGGGAGGTGAATTTAGAGTACTTCTGCAGTGAATGTACTTCTCTTAATCCTCTCAAAGGCATCCAGGTATCATGAAGGGACTACACATTTTAGGACTTATTCCTGCTCACTCATCCCTGTCTTCTGGCTGCCGAAAAATTCACACTCGCACATAATCACACATACTTGTCACGTGACAAGCTAGGATCCTCCTATGTTCAGACCAAACAGCCAATAGACTTCTTCAGGTACTTAATTTGCCCTCAGCAACTGATCCTGGTCCAACTTATTTACTTCACAGACAACAGAGCTGGGCCTTGCTCATTACCAGCATTACTGGTGAGGTGTTTGCTTGTTCAGAGAAGCCTGAGAAGGAGTGATTCCTGGAATTTGCCCATTCAATCACAGAAGAGCACACTGCCTCAGTTATATTTCAAAGGAATTTTTCTCATTTTTTGAAGTAGGCGGCAAGGCTACAACATTCAGATCCTACAAGCACCCACCTTGAACCCACCTCTTTTGGACAGCCCATACTATTACAGTACATGCTATTAACTCCACAAAAAACAATGTCCGCAGGACGTTTGTAGTACTAACCTGCACAAAGGTGTATTTCTCACACTCCAAAGCACAAAGATAATGGGCCAAAAGTTAATACATATCCAGGAACTCAGCTTGAGGACAAAATCAAAGAGACTGCCATTACATGTTGAGGATGTGCTGAGTGGTCACATTGCTCTCCCTGTTGGTGGTCAGAAGTATTACACATTCTAACGGGTCACAGAGCTCTCTCTGCAGGTAGCGCAGAGCAGTTTGCTTTGTAAATGTACCAAGTCCTCTGTCCTTCCTCGCGACTGTAATTATTGGCACAGTCACAATAACAGACTCGGCTCTGACTGAGCTGAGTCATATAGAATTACTACGTTCCTGAGTGCAGCAGATAGACTGGCCAAACATGCAAAGTAAAGTTCATAATATTTTTTTAATATTCTAGATATTTAAAAACCACCAATGAGTCATGCCCCACCCTCACTGACTTTGTCCACTGTGGTTGACAGTCTAGGTCTTAAATAATCACGCCCCTCCCATAACTTCAAAAAAGACTTGTTGTGCAGTAACTGCAGTAATAATATCGTAAATGAAAAGAGTCTGTTTGGGTCCATGGTCCCGTTCTCCATGTCAGCCCGGGGAGAGGCAGAAACACAGAGGATCGCTCTCGCCGAGCGTGCCCCTGAGGTATGGTCTCACCAAACTGACACACTGGCATTCAAAGTACTGATTGGCTGTTGCGAAAATAAAAAATTTATTAAATACTGTTACTCTCATTGTTACCATTATTAATAAGACTAACTGAGGGCTGTCGCCGAATCGTGGTGTCCCTTTGCGCGTCGTCGCCGGCCTAAATGAATCCTGGGAAGGTGTTCTGCAGGAAGAGAACCACGCACACCACCACGAGTGCGCACAGCAGGAGCAGCAGCCATACGGGAAACCATCCTGCCAGAAAGAGAGACGCTTTTATCTTTGCGTGGCCCTGTTATGTACACGTATTCAAAGTCAGACAACTGAAAACAGAAGGAGGGAAGGGATAGAGGAGGATCAGAGAGAGAGAGTAACAGAGAGAAAATAAACGAGTGTTCTACACACACGTTCACAGATCCCCTCTTCTTGTACTCACGTCGGTGGGGCAGGACGTGCATCTTGCAGCGGCTGTCCACTGCTACGCTCAACAAGGCGGCTTCGTTGTTTCCCAGAATTCCCCTGCCCTTCGGAGAGTCTGGCAGGAAGGCCAGATCGGTGACCACGATCCCATGGGCTTCCTGAATGTAGTAAAGACTCTGCAGGAGCCACAAAGATTAGAGGAGAGGTTAGCGTGTATCTGTGTGTGTGTGTGTGTGTGTGTGTGTGCGCAAGTGTGTATATGTGTTGTGTACGTTGTGTGTGTGTGTCTGCAGGAGCCACAGGCATAGGAGGAGAGGTTAGCATGTATAACTGTGTGTGTGGGTGTGTGTGTGTGTGTCACAAGCATAGGAGAGGTTAGCATGTATAACTGTGTGTGTATGTGTGTGTCACAGGCATAGGAGAGGTTAGCATGTATAACTTTGTGTGTGTGTAAGTGTCACACACATAGGAGGAGAGATTAGCATGTATAACTCTGAGTGTGTATGTGTGTGTGTCACACACATAGGAGGAGAGGTTAGCATGTATAACTGTGTTTGTATGTGTATACCTGCAGTGAGAAGGTAATGTAAATGGACACTGATCCAGTCACTGTCCCCAAACCAAGAAAAGTCCCAGAGTCACTGTAAACAACAAGACAATTTCAGAAACAGAGGTTACACACACATACACACCCGTATTCAATTACACAGGCAAAAAAACAATCATCACCAGACCCAGCAGAGACATCCCACCTCCTCACCTCACAGCCAGGCAGGAAATGACCTCGGTGCCACAGGGTTTGGTAAGCAATGGGAGAAAGTTCCGCCCGTCCCACTTGGTGAGGTAGCAGGGGGGTGGTCTGCGGTCACGTTTGTGGGGTATCTGAACCGTGTAGAGCCTCAAAGCATCCGCCTGGTCCTCCACCTTTGCAAACCTGCGAGAGACATGAATCAAAGACGTACAGTACAAAGAGAGCGGAGGCTAATCAACAGCTGTTCAATGTTAACTCCACACACGCCAGCACAGATAGGCCCTCACATTCTTCACATGAATGTGAACCCTTAAGACACAGAAAAAGCACTTGCCTGCAGGCTTGGTAGCGGTACATCTTATCAGCGATGTGCGGCATGTTGTCATGCCAACTCAATCCCACGACCAGCTGGTCGTTACTCCACACACAGCACGCAAAGTCCCGCCCTACTGTCACGACCTGTTTCACAAACACACACAGATGTAGGTTATAGAAACATGCTGTTTCAGAGTCCTTGATCTTCAGTCCAAGAGTAAACATACATAATTCAGACCAGACACACGTTTAAGCAGAACACGGCCTTAAGATACAAGAGCGGATGAACCCCAGAAAAGTCAAATAAATCAATCAACAACAGCTGGAGTTCAGTACTGGGTAAACAGATGACCGAGGTCACATGGCTCAGGACTAAACTAACCGGAGCCACAATGGTGTCCTCTTGGCTCTGCACAAAGCAGGTGTTTCATTTCTAAGTGAGAAGTCATTCATTACCTTCTTATCTGGACTGATGTCCAAGTCTTCGATCTCCCCATCATGAGCCTTGAAATCCAGCTTCTCTTTCATAGCAGGGTACTGAAATAGAGAGAAAACATGTATGTATAGTCCTGTGAAAAGGTATTTTTTTTCTCCAGATTTCCTCTATTATTGCATATGTAACACATTGAAAGGTTATTGAACACCAATATCACCCATACGAAAAAGTAATTGCCCCCTTAAAAACGGGTTACACCAGATTTAGCAGCAATAACTGCAACAAAATGCTTCCTATAATTTGATATGTCTTTCACATTGCTGTGGAGGAAATTTTACCCACTCTTCTTTGCAAAACTGCTTTACTTCAGACAAAATGGCAGGTTCTCCAACATGAGCTGCTCGTTTCAGGTCCTGCCAAAGCATTTCTATTGGGTTCAAGTCAGGTCTAGATCACTCCAATACATTTATTTCAGATTCAGATGTGGACTTGCTTTTTTGTTTTGCATTATTGTCTTGCTGTATAACCCAATTACGCTTCAGCTTCAGATCACGGACAGATGACTGGGCATTTTCCGGTACAAAGCAGAATTCATGGCTCCTTCAATAATTGCAAGTAATCCTGGTCCCAAGGCAGCAAAGCATCCCCACACCATCACACTACCAGAAATAGGTTTGGCTGCTGGTATGATATTCTTACTGTGAAATGCTGTATTTGCTTTATGCCAGACCATCCCAGAGCCTTAAAAATTGCTTTTTCCAGACTGATATAGCTCAACAACTGTCTTTTTAAAAATATTTTTCCCTCATATCTTCTGGAATTTCCTTTGATCATGGCATAGTGTGCTTGTAGAAACTGTAGAATCTAATTATCAATTGAAATTGGCTGATTGAGTAAAGGGAGACATTTGTTTTTCATACAGGTGTTCATTAAATAAATGAAATAATTACTAGTCAGTTTCCCTTTGTCTAACATTGCATTTTGTCTAAAAATCTGAAACCATTCAGTGTGACAAATGTAGGTGGGGAGTGAGCAGGCGCGGTCGTAACAGGGTCCTAACGCGGTCGTAACGCGGTCTCACCTCCCACACACGGACGTGTCCGTCCGCCCCGCCGGTCAGCAGCAGGCTGAGGTCAGCGCTGAACCTCACACACTTCTGCAGGGGGTCGGAGGGGCTGAGGTCCGAGCACACCTCCCCCACCGTCTCCACGGACATCTGAGGGGTCTCGTCTCTCGTCTCCTCCTCACCACCGCCTCCCTCGGCCCGCCGGTGCCCCCCGCGCCTCCTGGGGGCCTTCTGCTCGCCATCGCCCCCTGCTGTAAAGACAGAAAACAGCAACATGCAACGTCTCAGCACTGAGCTGGAATACGCTCGCTAAACTCACCCAGCCTGTTTTCAGCCGTGTAGACTTCCTACCTCCACTAGCTGCAGCCTTGCGGCCATCCTTCTTGGGGCTCTGTTTAAAGCGCATTAGACTGCAAGTGCCATCCTGCCCTGCTGCGATCACATCGCCCCCTAGTGCCAAGTTCATGGTAGCGCGGGTGTCCGTGTCATGGGAGTGCAGAAGGGTGGCGCTGTGCTGGCCACCAACCCACTCCAGACCCAGAAAGTGCTGCAAGACAACAGTCAATCAACCATCACCTGAAAGTCACATTCAAGTATATCCGTAAATACTCACACAGACACACCTACTCACACACTTGACTACCATCATTCAGAATACATTGGTCTCAAAATGTAAGGGCACTGTTTTTTTATTCAACACAACATCAGAAACATGCAAATTGGGAACTGTGTTACAGAGTATGATGCTCACTCACCACTCCATTCTTAATGCCAGTCTTTGAAGCCCCACCCCCACCTGCTGTGATAACCAGTCCAGTTTCAGAGTGTACTTTCACAGTATAGAGGGGGAAGGGAGCTCGGTAGAGGTCTGGAAGTTTCCTTCGGCCCATAGTGTCAGAGAAGCTCACAAATCCACTCCTGCTCAACAGAAACACAAGCAATGATTACTGCTATCTATACTGCAATCTATACACAATACTACAACTATTATGTATTTAGGCCTCTGTTTGAGGCCATAGGAGTGCTTAGTGCACATCCACACATTTGGTGTAGCACGCAGCCATTGGTGGAGCTATCGGCTCAGAGAATGGTTGTGGAAAAGAAGAGGAACTGACTGGCAAGCCTAGAATACGAAGATCGCACTAAAATAACAAACAATAAACTAACCATCATGAAGTTGGTTCCAACAATTAACATGATGGCCACGCTGACAGCAGAAACCGTCGACGTGTGTTAACTGTGTGTTAACATGAATTTTGACAGCCAACTAAATCTTAACTTATTTACCATAATATTGTAGATAGGTTGGATAGTAACTTAGTAACTATTAGCTAAACGGCTACTCCAGTATTTGACAACTGTGGCTTAGCAAGTATATAAAATAAAAAAATTACACTTAACAAAAGCAACTCGTTAAAACAAATCGTGAGATTACAGATAACGACGTTACATGTTGCTGTCTGTCACCGTCTGGGCTAACGATAGCTAGCTAGCTACAGTTCATTCTTCCATTACATTAGAAATTATTATTTATTGTTACGAAGCTACCAAACTGTAGCTATGTTGCAGCGCACCTAATTGCACTGGTAACGTTAAATAGTGGAAGAATAAGAGCACACTCATGCAGTTCGCTTCCTATGTGGGCAATAGACAAAAATAGTTCCAGTTAGCTAATAAAATTATAACGTTAACTTACTGAAGTTAGCTAGCTAGCAAGTGTTGGTAGGTAGGGATGGGAAGTGGTGTTTAGCAGGTCGCTAACCTAGCTGACTTTGTGCATACTGCGCTGTGAATGTGACCTCGTGATGTAGCTACAGAACTACCAGCCTTCTACCTGTCAAGCCCGATCCAGTTTCGACCACCCTGACAATTCAGTCCAAAATCTTGGGACTTCGCATAGTAAGCTGTCACCGGTTTACACACACCAAAACAAGAATGAAACCCCACTTCCCTACCTACACGTCAGCAACGCTTCCAGTGCGCGACTACGTAATTTGAAAGACGTACGTAGCCCGCGATTTACCGTAAAAGCCTAAATAAAAGTGTACGTTTTACTATCTATCATTCATATACTCTTCCCAAAACACACTTTCATCAGTAGAATGAGCATATTCACCAATTCTCACATATGAATATATCACGAAGCTCTTGAGACAAGTTGTTAAGCCTTTAACGTAATCGCGCAGACTGTATCGCAACCCAGGAAAGGTTAACAGCTGGCCTAGAGGGGAGTCAGTCAGTGAAGTGAAGATTTTCTTTTTTAAATATATTTATGCTATAAAAACTTACTCAAACAAAAATACATATACTGAAACTCATATTCATTCATACAAATACTCCCTAAAGAATATTAGATGTCGTCTTGGTTTCCTGTCCACTATACTATCCTTCTTCAGAAACCTGTAGAGGGCATCGGCAGCAAGGCAGTGATTTGTGCAGTGTGTCCAGAACTTGCAGTAATGCTTTTTCAATTACTGGACCGCATACTTCCATTGGCCCAAAAGAGATTCAATAGCCAATAGCCAATATTCACACTAGGTAGACCGGCCCACAAGCCAATTTCCACACTGGGGCCCAAACTACTAATGTCTGTTCTACATATGTAGGGGCATAAATGGTAAGAGTGTGGGTCCACCCTAGTATAGAGATCAGGTCTTTACTGCGGTGTAATTGGGCTCAATTTCTTAATACCTTTTTGAGTTATTGTGACATCCATACAAGTTAAAAGGAATTCAAACAGTCCTCTCAGCCCATGTTCTTGATTACAAATACGAATACATTTTATTTGACGCATTCACAGCTAGGTAGGAATTATGGGGCTCCTTCAGGTTATAGAAGTTACTCTTGCCCAGGGGGTAAGCTTTTAGCTAAATATGTTGCTACAAATCTAGTAATATAAAAGCAAAATGTAAAAAATAAAAAGCTTTTTCTCCTCTTTCTGTGGTCTCACTGAAGGGGAGGGTCATTACTCAGAGAAAAGACTGAAGTTGTTTAAAAACTTTGTCCCCAAAGTCTATGTGCCGATTTCTTCATATCTGGTCTTGTTCCAGTCTTGTTATTTTTAAAGGCTCTCCTCATTCTAATAATCTCACCCTTTTATATATTTTCCTGAACACTTCCTCCAATCCACTCATACATTTCCTCTATGACATCAGGATCAGCTTCTGTATTTACACAGAACATAACTAATTTATTCCCCTCATATGCTTCTCTTCCCCATTTATGTGCAAATGTCTCATTTGCGGTTTCATGTTACACTGTTCTTAGTTCATATGCCCTTGCTGGCAGCCTTTCTACAATTATTTATTTTTAGATTCCCATCTTTGTTCATCCTCGCTGTTGTAATCCCTCTTAGAGCAACAGGTTGTCCCATCTTTGACCTTGGCCCCCTGAATGGCTCCATCCAGAAAGGGCTCCTCATCTTCATTCTTCTTCTTCTGGTTCTTCTGGTTCCAGCCATTTCTGCATGTGGTGGCGTTTGAATGGTCCAGGTTCAAACTCAGTTCTCATGTTCATCACGACAACCTTTAATGAGGACAAGTTCAGGGCTGGATTGAAACGGAGACCGATTTGGCAGACCAATTCAGTAGAGTCTACACATATTGTACAAATAAAACCAATCAGAGGTAATCAAATCTTATTGTTATCACTGCACAGTTTTATTTTTTGCTAAATTAAGTGAACAATTGAGGATTATGATTTTATTTTTAGAATTAATAAATTCTTATATAATAGGTTTACTTCTATCTACAGAAGATTAAATATTGAAGTTGGTGATAAAAATTAATAGCAGACACATTTGCCCAAGCAAAATATTTTGCACATGGTTTCTCTTGCATGACTATTTCAATGTTTTAATACTCTTGTAAAATGTATACTTTTATACATATCCAATATAGGATTTCTCATTTTCATGTCTCTGTTCATTTCCAATGCTCAGGAATCATCATAATTCATTTATCTTGCTGCCATCTTTTCAAAAATGTTAACAGAGGTCTCCTGGAATTACATATATGTTACATAGGGCATTCATAACCAGTCAACTCTAGTTCTAATTTTTTGGGGTAGTCGTTTCTTGAAGTTACCTTGACGACGATCCGTTTGTGCAGGACTGTCATGGTTTTAAAAACCAACCTATGGATCTTCACAATGACTGAGTTGAAGCATGTCTGGTCTGGTGCGACTTTTTGTCCTCCTGAGCTGGATGCTGCTTTTGCTTTTTTCAAGGCTTACATACACACAAGGTATTGATCTCATCCAAAAATATCTCATTTTCTCACGATATCTTTAAAGATTCAAATTATTTTGCTCTTGAACAATATTTGTAAACTTTAAAATGAATCCAAAACAGAATAAAATAGTGTTTTAAGTAAATGCAGCCACTGAATTGAACATTAAACAACTCATGTATAAGTGAAATGAGTTCAGCCGAGTTCATATTCCTTAATCTGGCCTGTGTGCAGTGGACTCAATGATGAGAAGATTTTGAGAAATTAAAACACAGCAGTGTAGAAAATGTGAAGTGTTATATTCTTTGTAAAGGTCAGCAATTTGAATTTTTTATTGATTTCAAGCTCAATACATGGTTGCACTGGAATAATCAATAAGACCCTTTGGGAATATCAATGAGCACATCCAATTTGGGTCAGATTCCAACACAGACTCATATAGATACATACAGCAACACCCCCTGGCAAACATAACACATGCATACAAATCTCTGGACATGTGCACAAGCATGTGAGTGTGTACACCCAGACACAATCACGCAAAGCCTGCAATCCAGCATCTACTGCCTGAATACAATGCAAAACCACAAATGGTATAACATTATGTTTGGACATCCCTACTGAAAAAACAGCTCAAGCTAGGTTTTGAAACATCTGGGTGACCACTTCAGATCAGGTTTGAAACAGCTGGTAGCTGGTAATTTCAAGTTGTTCATGGCTGGATTTTACATCAGGAATAATATACATTCTGAATGACATCTGTATCCATAAGTTGATCAGGATATCTGAACAAAATTAAAGAAAGCATGTATGTTGCATGTATGCTTCTGGACACCCTACTGATTGGAGCCGTTTAGTTGAGCACGTGTCCAATAACCATGAGGCAGTTTGCAGAGGGAATCAGTTTCGGTTCGAATAAGATTAAATAGTCTAATTGGTTCTATAAATTAAACATGGGTACGAACGAGTCAAAAACATGAGAAGGAAGGGGAATTGGAAATCCGTAATATACAAATACAAACAATTCCAAACTTACATTGCAAATATGAGTTCCGATTTAAGCTATGTTACCGCACTGCAGAACACCTTACACATTGATTTTTCCCATTCGTTTCATTCAGACACAGTATTCGCCTCGCAAAACTGAAACCCGTTCTGATCACATAGCCTACTGGAACAGTGGACGCAAGAAAGGGAAGAGCAAATATGACAACAATAAATCACGTCGCCCAATCGTGTTTAGGAGAGGGATACAGCATAGACTTCCCGTCTAAACACTGTCGTAGCTTCAATAAAAATAGTCCAAAGGATGTGGAAATGAAGCCCGGTTGGATTTTACACTATTGTACACATTGATATGTCTGCGTAATTACCTCAAGTGATGGAAGGGAGAGAAAAGGGACGGGCTTTTCTGGGGTAGAGAGTGAGGAGGAGGGAGGGGACTGGCTTCTCTGGGGAAGAAAGTGAGGAGGGAAAGAAAGAGCTGTTCCTTGTTTTCTGCAGAAGGCAGTCTTAAAAACCGCTTCAAATAATGAATTTAACTTAACACCTTCAAAAAGCCCAGGACTGCGCCGACCTAAAATATTTCAAAGGAAATGACCATGGTATCGCAATAAGAGGTAAATGTGTTAGTTTTGAAGCCACGGTAAGCGGATACAACCTGGGGTGGTGGTTTTCGACAGCATCTGGTACAGTAGCTAACAAATTTAGTCGTGCTTGTAAGCGGCAGCTGAATAAAACGAGAGGAAAATCTAAACAGTCAGGTAGAAAGAAGCGACAGAGAGCACTTTGACGTAATTGTGGAAAGAATCGCTAGAATGAGCGTCTTTGTAGCCATTGTTTCGTACCCTCACTCGACACCCGAGTCAAAATTGTGAGATTTAAGGTCATTTATCCGTTATAGCTAGAGGGAATGGCTTCCACTACTTACAGTGGCACTTACATTTATCGAGACCTACATGATCACTCTAAAACATGCAGTTAGACCATCGTCAGCAACCTAGCCACGAGAAACGAGGGTAGTGTGATACAGCAAATCAGCGGACATAAGGACCAAACATTGCATTTTGGCATTGGGTGGCCTTTAATACAACAATATGAGTCAACATTTGTGCTGAATACCTTCATATTGAAAGAACGCAACATGTTTTTCCTGTTAGTGTTTGTTGAACTCGCATCACCGACATTGAGCGGATCAGACGCGAGGGTAGGGACGCAGGAGTTATTTTCTCATCCTAACATCTGATCAGAATCGTTACAGTAGACTTCTAAAATGCGCATATTATACTTTGTTCTTTACCTGTATTTCAGTGTTATCGACGTTTGTTTGCCATCATTTTACAGTTTGTTGTTAACCGTGTGTGTTTTGGATTGGTTAAAATGTATGTAGCATAGGCTGTATTTTTCCTGGTGTCTTTTCCTGTAGAGGAATAAAACCATTTTACTGACCGCACCGCTTCCTGCATCTAATATTCACGGTGTGTGCAAGGTTTTACCATGGAAACCCAGATCCAACGAATGTGTCTGTCTTGGCCGATTGGAGGCGGAGAAAGAACCTACGTAAACAGCGCTTCATATTAAAAACATTACCGTTTTCTCCCAAATTTGTAGTAGGCTACATTGAAAGCTTTCACGGACACAAGCCACCTACAGACCCTGAAGATTGTGGACGCCAGGGCAGTATTGCAGCAAAGATAGAGTTCTGTAATAATGAACATTTCTCTGTGACGACGATGAAGAGTCTTTGGATTTGGACTACTGATTCCGCCTCTCTGAACGGACTACGGAAGAGTATTTTAAAAAGGAACCACAGTGGACGTAGTGGGGTAATGTGAAAGGGCCCCAACTCCAACCTCCACTCCATCCACTTCATCTTGTCAGATTTCCTTTGAGTGATCTCATGAAGGGCAATGCAGGGTGTGACGTACAGCCCCATACCAGGCAAATTCACTGTGAACTAACAGGTGTCACCAAGGTACGTTACATAAACGTGTTCGTAGCTAATTGAAATCAAGTTTTAACATGCAAGGGTTGCCGATGAAGTCATCACTGGGAGTTGGTGCAGCAGACTAGCAGCACTAGACTGCGCTGTATATGTAAGACAGCCAGATGGATGTTTAGAGATCAAGTAATACAACTCACAGGATTTTATGTCTGCGCAAACCTGTAAAACAGGTTCACATTTTTAAAAAGGAGGAGCCAAGACTGTGATTGAAATGCCGCGGAACAGGGCTTTCTCGGAGCCAGAATGCTCGGCGGAATATTCTGCAGACTGCTCGGTGACGCTGCCCTCTGACCCAGGGCAGGCAGTGGGCCGCACGCATGAGGTGACGGTGCGCAATTCCGGGTGCTGCCTATGTTTGCCCCGCTTCATGCGCCTCACGTTCGCACCCGAGTCTCTCGAGAACCTCTACCAGACCTACTTCCGGAGGCAGAGGCATGAGACTCTGTTGGTATTGGTGGTATTTGCAGCCCTTTTTGACTGCTATGTCATCATCATGTGCGCGGTGGTCTACACCAGGGACAAGCTGGCCACCACGATAGTGGCTGCCGTAGGGCTGCTAGCCCATGTCCTGCTCTATGTACTGTGCCGTTTTGGCCTGCTGCCAGACCGAGTGGCTCGCAGGGTGGTACCCTATGCCCTGTGGGTGCTTATTGCTGCCCAGATCTTCTCCTACCTGGGCCTGAACTTCGCCCGCTTCCACCAGGCCAGTGACACGGTGGGCTGGCAGGCCTTCTTTGTCTTCTCCTCCTTCCTGACTCTGCCTCTCCGTCTCACGCCCATCGTCCTCATCACCGCCCTCTCATGTGCAATCCACACCCTGGTGCTGGGGGTCACCATCGCACAGCAACAACAGGAGCACCTCCAGGGGGCAGCACTGGGCAGACAGGTGAGAATGGGGAAAAAGATACTAGGAAATGGGTAGGGGAAATACAGGTATGGGCGTACTTTTAGGTGTTCATATGAAATATTAGGTAATGTGCTTTTCTCAGTCCTGTTCCATTTGACTCTGTGTTTGCTGTGTGTGGTTCCAACTTCTGACTTCTGTAAATGAAGTAGGTTTAATTTGATGGGGCTTTTGCATCTCTTGACCTTTGATTGTTTAGACAGTTACAGAGCTGTGCTTTAAAGCACCTTGTAGGCAAAGCATGTCACTATGATTAACCCATACACTTAATTTGAAGACTCCACTACACACCTGCAGCACATGGTCTGCTTACAGCAGACAAAATGATTTCCTTCACTAGAAATTCCACTAAGATGGACCATAACACCCACCAAGCTGGTTCACAAGGACTAAAACATGAGTCAGACGAGGCCAGCTCGGAGATTGTAGAAAGTAGCCTGGATTCTACCTTAACGGTATGTGTTAACAATATCAAACTTAACAGTATCCAACTGTTTTTGAGCAAATCATTTTGCGAGAAGCTCTCTATTTTAAGTTTCTGCTGAGGATGGAGGAAGAGACCCTGATCTGTGTGATACTGTTTCCAGTGGTATGTAGAGACAAACAAAAAGATCATGGTGAATGATTGGTTCTGCTCAGATCTAGCATATGGCATGGGAAATCTCTGAGACTTGTGTATGAACCGTCTACAGCGTCATTAAGTCGGTATGGTCTAGCTTTGTTGGTAAATGTGTGTGCTCCATAAGTTTGAGCCTGGGGGATGTCATTGGAGACTCTGCTAGGAAGTCACCAGCAGTATAACACAGTGGTCATGGTTCCTCTTGAGGCAGGGTGGGTTTGAAACACCTAAGCCTCCATGGGTATTATGCATTTTTATATTAGTTATTTCATAGCCTACCAGTTGTTGTGAGTGAAAGATATGCCTCGCCTCAGATTGACACTAGATCTATATCTAAATCTGCTCTGCAGTTACATTGGAGGAATGTAGTCTTTTCAGCTGCAGTGTTTCTCGCATGGGTGCAGGTGGGTCAGCGGCGATTCGTGAGGCACTGTTGACGAACATGTTCTGACTGAAGCATTTTTGTATGAAGAATACATTCTGCCAGATGGCATCAGGTGTGACTGGTCTACAGCTGAAGTGGGTTGTGAAAATGCAGCTCATGGACATAGTATCTCAGAATGCACATTTGATGCTTCAGGGTATTTTGGGTCCTCCAAACCAAAAACCTTGAGGAAACCTCAACGCTTAGTGACCCAGTGGTAGAGGGCTTCCCAATCCTGCAGGGCCCCAAGCACTGCACTCTGTTTCTCCCTTCTCTAACACACCTTATTCAACTCATTTTTAACCCTTTGACGAGGTGAATCCGGTGTTGTCGAGAAGGGAGAGATATGGGTAGACCAATATGTGCAGTGCTTGGGGTTCCCAGGAGCAGGATTGGGAAGCCTCATGGTAGGACCATGTATCACACAAACTCTGGTTTTGTTTTGTCCCTAAGTTGGGGCAGGTTTGCGTCCGTCGGAATGTGTATCGTCTGCCTCTACGACTGTCTGCCTCTTGTGTCACAGCTCCTGGCCAACGTGGTGATTTACTTCTGCGCCATCACGGTGGGGATCATGTCCTACTACATGGCTGACCGCAAGCACCGCAAAGCCTTCCTGGAGGCACGGCAGTCCCTGGAGGTGAAGCTGAACCTGGAGGAGCAAAGCCAGCAGCAGGTGAAGAAGGGGGGAGAGAGAAAGAGGGAGAGGGAGCGAATGTGGCGGATACAGATACAGAGAGGTATGGATGGAGCCAGAGAGAGGGAACGAAAGGAGGGTGAGACAGGTTGTTCTTGGAGAGGAGGGGAGATATGGAGGGAATAAGAAGGGAAGATAAGAGGGTAGAAGGGAGAGAAGAGGAGAAGAATGAGTTAGACGAGTGAGAGTGGTACAAAAAAGGAGATGCGGGTGATGAGTATATTAATTGTGGTGTATGGGCAAGAGTTTACATCACTCTGTTTTCAAAGTAAGACAGCTATTTAAACAAAATAAATAGCATAAGAGCCTTTGGTCTGTCTGTCATTCTGGTTTGAGCTATTGATTAATACATCAGTCCATCAATCAAAATGTTTTTCTGCTCGGTGCATAATATCATATAGCAACCCCATCGCGGCTACAGGGCACTTTCGAAAGTGCACGATTGAAATGCGTGTGCGAAAGCGTCTTGGTGCCGAGCGTCGTGTCAGTTTGAGTGCCGTGTCTCTGTGAGGGCTCTTTGTCAGTGTCTGTTCTGTCTGTCAGTGTGAAGTAGTCCGTTTTCCCTCCTCTTTCCTCCATCCCTAGTCTCGGCTTTGCCACAAGGCATCCCTGATTGCTGCTATTTACAGAGCAGACGTTTATGATACAGAGTGAGGGAGGGAGAAAGGGTGAGAAAGAGAGAGAGAGAGAGAGAGACTGATAAGACTGGGAGAGGAGAATATCCCAGAATACTAATGGAGAAGCAGAGGCTGCTGGGAGACGGGGGCTGCCAGCCAGTCAGGGTATCTAGCGGCTGGAAGTTACCATGACGACCATCCTCGGCTCAGTGTCCTGTTTTTCTCTATCAGGGGTCTGATCAGAACACACAGCTCTGTCCTCTTCTCATTGCACTATTACACTGATGTGTGTGTGTGTGTGTGTGTGTGTGAGAGAGAGAGCATGTACTCATACTATATGATTACATGTATACGTGCATGTGCTTGTGTGCCTGTCTTTGTGGGTGGGAGGGGGAAAGAGCGTGGAAAAGGATGTCATTAGCCTCCACCTCTGTATAGCGAGTTGAGAGACGTCAATGAGCATGTGCGTCTGCCGCAGGTTACGTCACCTCCCCGCTGCTTCAGCGAGACTGTGATTGGCTCCCTTCGCCGGAGGTCTCTGGTCTTTATCTCAGCAAGCCAATCATATATTTTTTTCGGTACTGTAAAGATGGTGACGGCAGCGGTTTGAAACCCGCACAGACTTAAGCCCTGTAACATCCAGCAGAAGATGGCTCTTTTCTTTCCTCCGCAGGAGCGACTCCTGCTCTCCATCTTACCCAAGCACATCGCAGACGAGATGCTGCAGGACATGAAGAAGGAGCCCAGCCAGAAAGAGATGCAGCAGTTTAACACCATGTACATGTACCGCCACGAGAACGTCAGGTAAACAAGGCAGCAACTGTGTGGGTTAAACGTCATGGAGTTGTGGTGCATCTGTGTTTCTGAGACCGGGCTGGTGGCGTCCCCTCCCCCAAACAGACCTTAACAGAACCAGAGCGCTCTGTCTGAAAACTGATTACACTTGATTGCTCATGTCGTAACCTTGGAATTATAAGGTTCTATCTGCATTCTGAGTTAGTTTTGAGCTTTAGAGCTTTCACATCGTAACGCAGCAAAACTGAAATGCAGGGCAGCTATTCATAGATCAAAATGACAGACACCCTAAAAGTACTCTGAATGTACAACATTAAAATCATATCAAATTGCCCTATAAACAACATATTTATGACACAAACTCATTATCGTCAATAACGTCTGCTAGAAACCTTATAATTCTACGGTCTCGATGTGTAAAGGCTCTTGAGACAAAGAGGGTTCATTTTCAATTTGTGTCCTTTCCTCTCTCCACCTCCACCCTCCCCCCTGTAGCATCCTGTTTGCTGACATCGTTGGTTTCACGCAGCTGTCCTCAGCCTGTAGTGCACAGGAGCTGGTCAAGCTGCTCAACGAACTGTTTGCTCGCTTCGACAAGCTGGCCGCTGTGAGTGCCCCTCTCTCTCTCTCTCTCTCTCTCTCTCTCTCTCTCTAATGAACACACATGTACGCATGTTTGTATAAACATACTGTACGTTCATTCACAAAACGCTTTTTTTTTTTTTTTTTTTTTTCTCATTCCTGAGGTTCTGCCACTCCCTGTGTCGTACATAATTTACCCTTCTCTGTTATTTTAATAATGTAGTCTTTAATCTCAGTCTGTGTACTTTGCTGATGCATCATGATTATGTCCAAACGGTTTCCCAAACCTCTAGTGTATCATCTGTAAATGTAACGCATTTACTACTAATATCTCTGTCAAGATCTTTCATGCAAATAAGGGAATCCAGAGATCCCAACACAGATTTTTGACACAATATTTCCCACAACATCTTGCTCAGATATGATCTAGCAGTTATTCTTTGTTTCTACCCTGCAGCCAATTCTAAACTTACTTCCACCCTCTAATTCTTGCTAACTTTATTTTGACAATGAAATCCAAATTTCATAAGTCTGGTTGTTTTGTTGTAGTGATTTGTGTATAATAAAATATAGTTGATTGATAGCCTGTGTTTGTGTTTCTAACTCTTGCGTACAGAAATACCACCAGTTGAGGATTAAAATCCTTGGTGACTGCTACTACTGCATCTGCGGACTGCCAGATTACCGTGAAGACCACGCAGCCTGCTCCATCATGATGGGGCTTGCTATGGTGGAGGCCATCTCGTGAGTACTGGAGGAGCCGGGATAAACTGGGCATGGCATGGCTGACTGGGGTGGGGGTGGAGCTGGCGGTGTCGGGATATTGATAAAGAATAAAGATGAGTAATTTGGTCATGACAAAATGAAGCCTCACACACAAAGGAACTGGTGAAGCTACCAACTCCTGCCATCTGTGACTGTGGCACCTGTGGCACTTTCTCAGTTGTGGTTCTCTGTTACCCTGTCTATTTTCCTCTAGTTTCTACTTGTCTGCATAAACCAATAAATACAAGGGGGATGGTGGCATTAGTGTGTATAGGCTTTGAAGTATATCATTCTGTGGTCAGATGTGGTCTGATTGCAAATACACATGTTGCAAATACTCACTGGCTAAATGAACAGGATGTGGTGAGAGTGGTATTTGTGCTGATTTATATTTAATTAATTTGATCCTTGAATAACAAAAATATACCTCCACTGTCACTTTGTTTCTGAGAGTGTAGTAGGCTTACACAGAATGCAGCACTCGATCTTTAAAATGTGCTTGATGAGGAAGGGTCCAATGCCTGGACTGATTACCATTCAACCTCAGGTGTGTGTGTGTGTGCGTGTGTGTGTGCGTGTGTGTGTGCGTGTGTGCGTGTGTGTGTGTGTGTGTGTGTGCGCGCGTGCGCGCGTGAGTGCGTGTGTCTGCCTGCCAGCCACTGCCTTTGGTCCTGAAGACCTCTCCCATGCTCGGGAGGTAACTTTCATTGAGAGTGTTGCTGTGGCTCTGTGTTCTCAGGTACGTACGTGAGAAGACTCAGACGGAGGTGGACATGCGTGTGGGGGTGCACACTGGCACTGTCCTGGGAGGTGTACTGGGACAGAAGCGCTGGCAGTATGATGTGTGGTCTACTGATGTCACTGTGGCCAACAAGATGGAGGCAGGAGGGATCCCAGGGTAAGGACACACAAACACACACACACAGTTGTGAGGGATTCTCACATTTCAAGCCAAGATGAAAACCCATTCTCCATGGAAGTGCCTATATAAAAAAAAATATATATATATATATATATATATATATATATATTTTATATATGTACAACATTTTGGTTCTATATGATTTCCCAAAAAATATTAGTCAAATGTACAACCTAATGATTGAATACTGGCAGCTATAAAAACAATAATCATTTAACCTCACTCCTGTGTGAGGAAGTGTCCACCAACTCTGCATGTGACTCTTCACCTTTGAACTCTCCCTCACAGGCGTGTCCACATCTCTCAGAGCACGATGGAGTGCCTGCATGGAGAGTTCAGTGTGGAACCAGGTCATGGTGGTGACCGATGTGACTACTTGAAGGAGAAGGGTATTGAAACATACCTGGTGGTGGTGCCCAAGGGTCCAGTGTGCAGGAATGGCATAAATGGAGTGGCAAGTATCATCTCAACACACCTGCCACCTCAACATAGCTATCAGCATACTTGCCATCTCAACACAGCTATGAACTCCATCAGACCTGAGTCAAATATCAAATTTTCAGATTCAAATACACTTTCTACACTATACTGAGCTGGTGTATTGGAACCATAGACCCTATAAAGACCATAGACTCAAAAGGGCAAACCTTGGATGGCTCAATTGCACCAGGCAAGATCAACCAAGCACAGAAAAGCATTTGAATATGAAACAAGAATTCAATTATTTTAACACACTTCTCATCTGTCGCCTTAACACACCTTTCGGCGAAGTGCTCCAAAACACCTGACACCATGTCTCCTTCCTTCCCTCCCTCCCTCCCCTCTGCTTCTCCCTCTTCCTCTTTTTCTCTCTGTGTGCTTTTGCTCCAGAAGCTGTCTGTCACCTCGTCCAATGGGAACTCTCCCCTGTTGATCAACACCACAGAGTGCAATGGAAGCGTCCACACGGCCTGCACAACACCAGAGGAACTAGAGGAACTGGACACACGGGTACAAATGAGCCTTACCTTAACCTTAGCTCTTACCATAACCTTAACCTGCACACAACTAAACAAAACTGCACCATAACCCTAACCCTTACACAAACCCTAACCTTAACAAATCTGCACACAACGATCAGATGTTAGGCAGCCAACCTCTTCCAAGCTCTAAAAACAAGGGGGTTATTCCCGATTTTTCCTCAGAAAGATCAGGAAAACCTCTCGGACTACAAGACAACAGGACACAAGGAGAGTCATCCTGCTAGTTACGACATACTCCCTATTCAGTGTAACAGCCTTGCCACTGGAACACAGCACACAGACCTACTTCAAAATGATAAAATCTCTGCAAACAAGAGGAACAAAAACCTGAAGGACTACTTGGTAAGAAGCTAACTCCCACCAATCAACACTGCACCCAAACAAGGCCTGGTATTTAACAAACAAATGGCAACAATACAGAATAGGAAAACAAACAACATACCTAATTAGGCAAAATCTAAGAGTTAATAGCAGGTATGTCACATAGTGCAAGCACTGGCATAAAATATGTGGAAGAGCCAGGTAACACTTTTAGAACTACATTAGAATCACACACATACGACATAAAAAAAAAAAAAAACTATAGAGACACTAGAGATATCAGGCCTATAGATAAGCACAAATTGGACAGTCAAATGTAGACGCAGGGCAGGAAAACAATGGATACAAATTAGAGACAAGGTTCCCAGAAGGACTAAACATATGCAACTGGCACCCGCAGGAGTCACATCACAACAGGGACCAATTACTCCCAATTAAGACTGCAGTAAACTGAATGGCCTGTGCACACTTTTCTTCCCAAAGGCTTACGCGGGGGGCACCTTGGAAAGGAAGATTTATCACTAACCTAAACTTAACCTTAACCATAGCCCTAACTTTAACCCAGAGCCATAACTGCAACCCGTCATACCTGCTGGTCCAGACCATGTAATACGATACTATAGTTCCACGCATTATGATGGTTAACTGGATATGGGCTTTTGAGAAATGAACAGTAGAACAAATACATTGTATATAGTGTTACATTTTTAAGTACATTCTGTGTGTATCATGTATAATTCCTCACATATTTCATAGGTTTTGATACTTTATTCTTCATGGTACACTTGGGCCCTTCAAGTACAGCCATTGGCCATGTCTGTGGTGTGTGTTGCCGCAAAGTTAAAAGGCTTTGTTTAATGAGTGCAAACAGGAAAAAGCAGCCTTTTATGTACCTGGGAAAGAAAGGGTAAAGATCTGTTTGGATAAGGGCTGTCTATTAGACCTAGGATGGAAAGGTATGACGCATGCTTACGCACTGTAAGCATTGTAATGTAATATGCTGTCAAAATCTAAGTTTGTGTTTTATGGCCAAATGTGTTCCATGAAATCACATTTCAAGCTGATCATTCTTATTTTATTTTACTTTATTTATTATTATGTAAATACAAGGCAAGATGGGCTGACTGGCCTGTTCTTGTTATGTACTCTTACTTTTATTTTAAATGCATAATTACCCCTCCTGACCCCTGACCCTTTGTGACCTCAGGTGGTGAACCCCTCCTTCCCGAACCCAAGGCGTCGGCTGCGGCTCCGGGACCTGGCGGAGAGGGTGATAGATGCTCAGGAGAACGAGCAGGAGCTCAACAAGCTACTGAATGAAGCACTGCTGGAGAGAGAGACCGTACAGGCGTAAGTGCAGTGTGAGAGAGACTACAGGCGTAAGTGCTATGTGAGAGAAACCACACAGATATATTGCAGAGTGAGAAAGACCGTACAGGTGTACTACAATATGAGAAGGACTGTACAGATGTGTGTGCACTGTCATGCAGTGTGAGTGAATGTGTATAGAGGAACCCTATCGAGGCATCTGTATGCCCGCTCTCCTGGCAGTCTGAAGGGGACCCACACAAATCGGTTCTCCCTGCGCTTTGTGGATCCCGAGCTGGAAACACGCTTCTCAGTGGAGAAGGAGAAACAGAGTGGAGCTGCCTTCAGCTGCTCCTGTGTGGTGCTGCTGTTCACTGCAGCCATGGAGGCCCTCATCGACCCCTAGTGAGTTCACCCCGCACAGCACATACTGAACACATGAACCCAAACATGAGCTCACTCAACACTCCACATAATGAACGCATCGCCCCACCATGAGTTCAGTCCTGATGTTCCTGCTTTATCCACCAGGTCAACTGCTCCTCTATTTGTTTAAACAGTGTAAATAAATATAATTGATTGTACTATATGAAGCATAAAAACTGTGCTCCCATTTAATTTTTCATTTAATATACAAATTTGTTATTTTATGGTGATTTTGTTTTGGTGCTCTCTTTACCTCAGTGATCACCATTTACTTCTTTCACCCTTTCTACTATTCTTGCTTCCCTTTTTTATCCCTCCCTCTCCCCCTCTCCCCCTCTCCCCCTCTCCTGCCCTCAGTCTGATAGTGAACTATGTGACTCTGGTCATCGGGGAGGTCTTACTGCTCGTCCTCACGGTCTGCTCTCTGGCGGCCATCTTCCCCAGGGTGAGTGCCTCATCCCTCTACAAGAGCCAAATACGGGGATCAGCTCATGTTGAGGTTTCATCATGTAGTCTCCACAGGAGAACCCAGACCTGCACACTGTAAATCATTGGGCATAAACAGTAATATAGTCAGTATGGCATAGTCCTGACAGGTACTGTGCCATAGTTTTGGAACCAAGGGTACAGCCATTATATGGAATCTGGCAGTTTTCTCCATCTCCAAAATTTAAATGGCAGTTAATTTCTACTCAGGTGGTGGAGTCTCCTCAGCATTTAGATTGATACAATATAGTATAACTACATGCTAACAAGGTGGTACTCCCATAGGATATTGATGTTATCAAACCTAATGGAGTTTTTGCCATCACGTGAACCCACATGTGACTTTTGGAGTGGTTATTTAAGAGCCTCTGGTGTAGAACAGCACAATAAAATACACACCCAGCAGCCATCAACATGTCCCAACATGTTTGCCATTATTATTCAGGTCACTGGTATTTCCATTGATTGGTTCTGGTAATGTACTATTAGTGACTGATATTTCATACTACACCCCCACTCCACCACCCTACCAAAGACTCTTATAGACAAATAGATGCATGCACATGCAGTGCAGTCCGTAAGTATTTGGACAGTGAGACATTTCTTTGGTTGTTTTCACTCTGTACTCCAGAAAACAAATGGTTGAAATAAAAGAATCATGCGGTTAAAGTGTCCCCAATTTTAGGGGCCCAAATTAATTGAACATATGAGCACAAACTGAAATAAAGTAATCATATTGAATATTTAGTTGCAAATCCTTGTCATGACTGCCTGAAGTCTACGACCCATGGACATCACCAGATGCTGAGTATCTTCCCTGATGATGCTTTGCCTGGCCAGGCCTGTACTGCTGTTATCTTCAGCTCCTGTTTGTTTCAGGGTTTATTTGCCTTCAGTCTGGTCTTCAGCTAGTGAAATGCATGCTCGATTTGAGATCAGGTGATTGACTTGGCCAGTCAAGAACCTTACACTTGACCCAAAAAAAAACTGTCCTGCTGTATGATGAAGCATCATCCAATCAGTTTTGATGAATTTGCTTGGGAATGAGCAGACAATATTTCAGCTTTCATCTTGCTCCTCCAGTCAGCAGTGACATCCTCAATGAACACAATGAGCCAGTTCCAGTGGCAGCCATACATGCCCAAGCCATAACACTATGTTTGTACGCTTTGGATCATGAACTGTCTTTTTGGTAAATGGTTGTCATTTATATAGTGCCCTTATCCAAAGTGCTGTACAATTGATGCTTCTCATTCACCCATTCATACACACACTCACACACCGACGCCAATTGGCTGCCATGCAAGGCGCCGACCAGCTCGTCAGGAGCATTTGGGGGTTAGGTGTCTTCGACACAGCCTGGGCGGGGGATCGGCAACCCTCCGACTGCCAGACGACTGCTCTTACTGCCTGAGCCATGTTGCCTCTTTTTCCTCCTTCTATCTCTTGGGTACAGGTTAATCTTTTAATCTGTCCAAAACATTTTGTTCCAGAATTCTACAGGTTTTTAATGTACGTTTTTGTAAACTGTAACCTGGCCAGTCTATTCTTTAGGCTTGCCCGGGGCTTGCATCTTGTGGTGAACCCTCAGGTTATGGTGCTGTAGTCTTCTCTTGATGGTCGTCTTTGACACATCTACACCTACATCAGTTACAAAGGGGTTTTTCTTCACCATTCAAAGGATTCTTCTGTCATCCACTACATTAGTATTCTGTGATCATTTGCCAACTCTTTTGCTATCTCTTTTATGCATGAACTAACAATGAAATGTAACCCCTGCCCAAGAAACATCTGAGCAGCCAATTGTCCAATTACTTTTGCCCCATAAAATTGGGGGGATTATGAATAATGTTCAGCTAATATGGATGTAAAAACCCTCAAATTGGAACTAAAAATAACTTCATAGTTATTGTTTTATTTATAATTGCGCTGGATTACAGAGCCAAAACAACAAAAAATGTGTCACTGTCAAAATACTTATTGACTGCACTGTGTGCGCGCACGCACACACACGCACACAAACACACAGCTTTGGACAGCAATAGTGGCAGGATAATCCGGTGGTGCTACAGTGATATTACTGTGTGTCTGTGGATAGAAAGTGTGAAGACCATGAACATCAATTAGGAACTGTGTGACAGGTTTTCCCCAAAAAGCTGGTGTCCTTCTCGGCATGGATCGACCACACGCGCTGGGCGCGTAACACATGGGCCATGGCAGCCATCTTTATTCTGACCATGGCTGACATGGTGGACATGGTGAGTTATGGCTTCTTCTTCTCCCCTTCTCCTTTTCCCCACAGCCTCACCTTTCTCTCCATCCCAGCGCGCATTGTTCGGGGTATGATGCAATGCTGTCACACATTGCTAAGACCCCAGGTGCTTCCCCGAGGACCCCATTAGCGCTGCTTCACCGGTCTTACACACGGGGTCTGCTTACTCTGCAGAGACGGTGATATTTATGGGTTCAGTGCCGCACCCCAGCCTGACTGATGTTGCTGTGATGTTGCTCCCGTGTTGTCATGGTGCACTGATATTACACTGGTGTTGCTCTGATACTATAGCTCAGCTGTCTGCAGACCCCCCTCCCGGCGGGGAATAGCAGTGCGGGGCTCCCCCCGGGACCAAGTGTAGAGGGTGGCTGTGCGGAGAATCCCAAATACTACAGTTACATTGCTGTTCTGGCACTGCTCGCAACCACCATGCTGGTGCAAGTCAGTCACATGGTCAAGATCACTCTCATGCTGCTCATCACCGTTGCAACTGGAGTGGTCAACCTCTACAGCTGGAGCGACATCTTTGATGAATATGACCGTGTTCGCTTCAAGGAGTATAGGTAATTATGATCAAATTGTGTACTTTATGTAGATATACTGACTGATTTGTTTGTATAGTTCTTTAAAGCCTGAGTTATTCTTTGTATGCTCTGTCCACAGGGCCTCTCTGGTTCCTTCCAAATACTCCATGACTGTGATGGTCTTCGTCATGATGATTAGCTTCTACTACTTCTCTCGTCATGTATGTATCTTCATCCTGATGTTCCTCAATGCTCCTCCTGCTCCTCACTGTTCCTCCTCCTACTCCTGCTCCTCTTGCTACACCTGCTCCTCACTGTTCCTCCTGCTACGCCTGCTCCTCACTGCTTTTCCTGCTACTCCTGTTCCTCCTGCTACTCCTGTTCCTCCTGCTCCTCACTGCTTTTACTGCTACTCCTGTTCCTCATGCTCCTCACTGTTCCTCCTCCTACTCCTGTTCATCTTGCTACTCCTGCTCCTCACTGCTTTTCCTGCTACTCCTGTTCCTCCTGCTCCTCACTGCTTTTCCTGCTACTCCTGTTCCTCATGCTCCTCACTGTTCCTCCTCCTACTCCTGTTCATCTTGCTACTCCTGCTCCTCACTGCTTTTCCTGCTACTCCTGATCCTCAGTGCTTTTCCTGCTACTCCTGATCCTCAGTGCTCCTCCTGTTCCTCACTGTTCCCCACTGCTCAGCCTGCTCCTCACTTCTAGTTTGTAAATTTGATATTTAGAATCCAGTCAGTCCAGTAGGGGGCTATTATTGTCCCTTGATAGAGGCCACACATCCAGCACATGCAGTTACACACATCTTATTTGTGTCAGGCCATCATCGCACATACTGTATTTCCACTTGTGCACATTTCATGAGCAGGTTTCCGCTTTTTTGATAAATCATAGCTACGCACATCAGTAATACACGTGCTGTACCACACTGTAGCTGTGCTGAGTCTGACCATTCACCCCCAGAGATGCAGTCACCCGACATGGCTCAGGCAGTAAGAGCAGTCGTCTGGCAGTCGGAAGGTTGCCGGTTCGATCCCCCGCCCGGGCTGTGTCGAGGTGTCCCTGAGCAAGACACCTAACCCCCAAATGCTCCTGACGAGCTGGTCGGGGCCTTGCATGGCAGCCAATCGCCGTCTGTGTGTGAGTGTGTGTATGAATGGGTGAATGGAGAAGCATCAATTGTACAGCACTTTGGATAAGGGCACTATATAAATGCCCATTACCCCTGACCTGCTCAATGCGTCCACAGGTGGAGAAGCTGGCGCGCACGCTGTTCCTGTGGAAGATGGAAGTCCATGACCAGAAGGAGCGGGTGTATGAGATGAGGCGCTGGAACGAGGCGCTGGTCACTAACATGCTGCCTGAGCACGTGGCCCGACACTTCCTGGGGTCGAAGAAGAGGGATGAGGTGAGGGAAAGAATGCAAGGCTGTTAGTGTGACTCTGTGATGCTGTGTAACACTGCCACTCTGCAATAACATGCACTGCTGTTACCCTGCATATTTCTGTGGCCCTACAATACTGTTACCCTGTATGATTCCATGTGTCCCTGTCATGCTGTTGCCCTGTATGATTCTGTGTGATCCTCTAAGGCACTGTTGCCCTATATGATTCTGTGTGATCCTCTAAGGCAGTGTTGCCCTGTATGATTCTGTGTGATCCTCTAAGGCAGTGTTGCCCTGTATGATTCTGTGTGACCCTCTAAGGCAGTGTTGCCCTGTATGATTCTGTGTGATCCTCTAAGGCAGTGTTGCCCTATATGATTCTGTGTGACCCTCTAAGGCAGTGTTGCCCTGTATGATTCTGTGTGATCCTCTAAGGCAATGTTACCCTGTATGATTCTGTGTGACCCTCTAAGGCAGTGTTGCCCTGTATGATTCTGTGTGATCCTCTAAGGCAATGTTACCCTGTATGATTCCATGTGTCCCTGTAATGCTGTTACCGTGCATGATTCTGCATCCCTGGAATGCTGGGTTACCTTGTGTGCCACTATGTGTCCCTGTATGATTCTCTATGACCCTGTATGACCCTGTTAAACTCTCTTACCCTGTTTGACTCTGCCTGGTTCTGTGTGACACTGGTTATTTGCAGGAGCTCTACAGCCAGTCATATGATGAAATCGGTGTGATGTTTGCCTCCATCCCCAACTTCTCTGACTTCTACACAGAGGAGAGCATCAACAATGGAGGGATTGAGTGCCTGCGGTTCCTAAATGAGATTATCTCGGACTTTGACAGTGTGAGTTCCTCTTGTCATTGTTTTAACAATGTATTTCTTGTCTGCCAAATTATACATGTATTCAGTTGTGATTGCGAGTTATGCTTGTTCGACATTTGACCCTGACAGCTTCTGGATGAGCCTCAGTTTCGCTGCATCACCAAGATCAAGACCATTGGAAGCACATACATGGCAGCATCTGGTGTTATACCTGATGCGAATACTAATGGTTACAACTGCCTAAAGGTTAGTCCTACACCTACTGTACGTTTGCAGGGTTGTTACACCCACAATACACATATGCCTTGGTGATTCATGCCTACGCCTGCCTGAGTCACAACTATTGCACACATACTGTACGCCCACTGACAATGATGAATGGTATGTTTTGTCCACAGAAGGAGGAATTGTCAGACAAGGAACGCTGGCAACATTTGGCAGACCTGGCTGATTTTGCACTTGCAATGAAGGTTACCCTCATGAATATCAACTATCAGTCTTTCAACAACTTCATGCTTCGCATCGGTTAGTATTGAACTTCCTGTTACACAGAGAAAGGTCCGCTTGCTGTTACACAGAGAAAAGTCTCAAATTCCTATTTGTTACGTAAAGACTGGCCTCAGTTTCCTGTTAACCTATGCAGCGATGAGACTTAATTGCCAGTTACACAAAGAAAGGCACACTTTTTTGCTTAAGCTGCACTGAAAAGAGGCCTAATCTTCCTATTATAGAGAGACAGGCCTCAAGTTGTTGTTATACCGAGAAAGGCTTCAACTTCCTGTTACACAAAGAAAGACTTCAACATTATATCACACAGTGAAAAGGCTTCAACTTCCTGTTACACTCAAAGAGATGGCAGTCAACATCCTATTTCAGGCTACCATGGAAACTAAAGTACTCTTTATGTGTGTCTGCATGATTGTGTGTGCGCAAATGTCTGTAACATGTGGGTGTGCATGTGTGTGCTCTCTCCTTCAGGACTGAACAAGGGGGCAGTGCTGGCTGGAGTAATTGGTGCCCGGAAGCCTCACTACGATATCTGGGGGAACACTGTAAATGTGGCCAGCCGCATGGAGTCCACTGGAGTAATGGGGAACATCCAGGTGAGGCACACATCAGACAGGTGTGAAAGGGGTGAGGAAGATACGGTCAGTTGAGGAGATGATGAGGAAAACTGATTTTAAAACATGAGAGTGCTTCACTTTTCATATTACAAAGGTGTTTTTGAGACTGTTGAAGAGTCTTTTTCTTAAACATCATTTTAGAACATTTTAAAATGTAGAGAAAAGGCGACATTCACACAGACACTATGTTCATAAAGTATTTACACTAATGTGCAATCATGACTCTGCTGCTTCCAGGTGGTGGAGGACTGCTATGCCATCCTGAAGGATTATGGATTCCGCTTTGTGAGACGAGGGCCCATCTTTGTGAAGGGGAAGGGCGAGCTACTGACCTTTTTCCTGAAGGGGCGGGACAAACAGGGCTCCTTCATAAACGGCTCCTCTGTCACGCTCCCTCACCAGGTGGAGGACAGCTCCTGACCCACACATGCTGACAAACATACTAATATCCCCCCCGCTCCCCACATACACAATGACACTACCAGGCACACACTGATACACAGCCATTCACCTTGTCTCCTTGACACATACACAAGGCAATTCATTTCAAAACAAACACTCCCTACCGCCCTGCCTATGTGCCATACCTGAGCTGTGAATTACCTGACCTGCTGACGCCTCTTATAAGTGTCCACTCATTGGAGACTACCCGTGTTACTACCTGTCGTATCTATGGGCTTCTGGGACATCTGACGTTGACCATCTGAAGACATTCAGCGAGCATGAGGCCACTGTTTTGGCCAATTTTTAATGACAAAAAAGGAGAACTATTTTAAGTGTGTTTTATCTGTCCGATTGAGAGAGTATTAAAATGCATTACCTGCCTCTGCACACATGTACACTACTTAATTTCATACTTAAGTTCACACTATAAAACTACAGTACATACTTACCTATGGCTTATCCAGTTATGTCCCACTCAGTTACATGCACGCTGTTCACAGATTATAATTGATTACACTGACACATTTTAAAAAAACTAAAAAAAGAACATTTTTTTTTTTTCCCAAATTACTTTGGAGATGAAAAGCTTGTCCAGAGATGAATAATAAGCTGCAGCCTATTCTCAACTCTTTGTCAGTATAGAGAACCTGTAGCTTGTTCTCTCTGAGTTAAAATAACCTGCTTTTGCTCTCTGTGAGCCTGCCTCTTCAGCTTTCTGTGATTTTAATTACCTGCAGCCTGCCTCTGCTCTCTCTGTGAGTAAAATGACCCTCGGCCTCCCTTTGTGCTGTCTTACATGTGTTTACCTTTTACCTGCTCTCACACGAGAGCACCGAAACTAGCTTGAAAAGACTGATGCACCTGTTTTCCAGTGCGGTCATGTCTGAGTGTATGTGAAGTGTATTTAACTGTGGGGCATTGTTGCAGGCCGAAGACAGGTGTGTATACCTGTTGGGTAGTATTACAGGTCTATGGAAGGTATTTAAACCAGCGGTGTCGTGTTGCAGGTATGTGCCAGGTGTGCACACTTATGGAGCCATATTACAGGTGTGTATACCGATTGAACCATTTTGCCAGTGTGAATATAAGACAAGTGTAAATCTGGGGCAGCATTGCAGCATGTGTGTGTCAGGTGGGTATACCCTTGAGGCGATGTTTCAGGTGTGTGTGTGTGTGTGCGCGCGTGTGTGTGTCAGGTACGTATACCTTCTGAGATGATTTTGCAGGTCTGTAAAAATCTGTCTGCTATGTTTGGACTCCTGTTTAGTGTCTCTCCTACCAGATTGGTGAAAGTGCAATATTTAATTCCTTTGCTTCCCTCTTGACTTGCTTCAATTCCCCTGTGCAAAGTACAACATACTTTACCATCTTATATTTTTATATACTGATTGTGTAATGCACTTTCCATTCAAGTTGATACAATCTTTAAAAGGGACGATGGTCTTATAACATGAATCGAATGTAAGTTCATCCCATTGATTTATAGCTGACTTCAGGGGTAGATGATAAAAATACTAGCACAGCAAAGCTATATTGGTCCTTGTTTGCTGAGGTTACAGAATTGCGAGTTGCAGGCATTGAACCATGGAGTTGTTCTAGTCTATATTGGGATGAATCAGGGCATGCATGTCCTGAGTTGATCTAGTGTTTTTATTTAGAATCTTCAAGACATGGGAATAAAATGGCACTTTGAATGATTTGTAATTTTAAATGTACTTGATTTGAATGATTTGTAATTTTCAAATGTATTTGATTTGAATGATTTGTAATTCAGATGTATTGATTAAAAAAATGTTTAGACTCTTCAATGTAGCATGATTGGATTCACGGGTCCTGACTGTTGGCTGTCTGAATATGTGATGGATATCAGCTTCACTTTAGTGTTTCAGCTGTGGATATCTGCTTCACTTTAGTGTTTCAGCTGTATATAATATTTTTTTGAAATCCCAGCTATACTGGGATGCAGAATGAGGCTCAATCTTTTAGATTGGCCAATGCCCTTCCAGAACTTGGTCTACAGTTTTAATCCCATTTTGACAAATGTGGTGAACAAAGAAAACAGAAACACAGCCTACTGTATACATTGTTTCAGTAAAGGATTCAGAAAAACAGGTTTGCACTGTTTTGCAGTGAGGTGTGTCTTTAATCCAGATATTTGGGCTTTTTTTCTTTTTAAAAGTGTTATATGTTATCGTACCAATACATAACATTTTGAGATTTAAAATAATTGACTCCTAGAACAATAGTAATTTGTGTTTTCTTAGCGAATCACTAGCAGTTTGTCTTCCTGTTCACATTGTTGTGGGCACTTGCTGTAAAATGTTTGCTTTTCTTTTGGCTGTGTGATATCATGCTCTTGTCTTCTTTGTTTGACAGGTGCTACGTTGGCTTGGGATGTTGAAATTAGTCTGCCAGCCTTGTTGGAAGCAAATAAAATATTTGAAATTTATTTGCAAACATATATTTGGATGTGCCACCTGTGATGACACATTAGGTAATGGCACAATTAGATGCAGCCATATTCTGCTTCAAAGACAAATTCTTACCCACATTTAGGTCACTGAGCAAGTAGAATCTGTGTGGGTTTGCAAAAAGAACGTTAAGACCTAAGGTTTTGGAATTGGACAGGTTTCTGGCATATCAGAGGAGCCGGGTATGGCTGGGTACAGTACAGGCTACTACAGGAGCATACACCTGTGTTCCCAGAGAGACACAGAGTCTGCTGTTTCTTGCTCCACCCCTAATCACCCAATTAAAATCTGTTGATTACAGACCTAAACTTCACCTGGTTTACCGGGGCTGAATTGCTTGCTGATTTTAAGGTGAAAACAAAAAGCACAGACCCTGCAGCTCACCACGACCAGCCCCTGTGTCCTGTATCACAAAGCACTGAGTTAGCTGGATCGCTACACAGAGTAGCTGCTCATCACTGCACTTCTGTCCATGTTCCAGATTTTGGAGGGTTCTGGGTTTTACTCAGCGCAGTCATTCAGCTCTGTAATCCTGCTTTGTGATACAGGCCCCTAGATACTATTTAATAGTTCCAACTGATTTCCTGAACTACCACAGTTCATTATTCACATCACACAAAAGTGCTTACATTCCATTGTGTTCATTTGGCAGATGGTTTGCAGAGTGACTTACAATATGCAATGATTTATTCATCCAAGCTACAACAACAGTGACATAGAACTGTCTTAGAATGTTCCCAGACCAGTACAATTATACAGTGAGGTCTGTAAGTATTTGGACAGTGGTACAATTTCTGTTCATTTGGCTCTGTACTCCAGAACATTGGATTTTAAATGAAGGATCTTATCTGCTCAAATTGAATCAAATTCCTCAACTCATTGGATGGTGCTTCATCCCACAGCAAGGCAATGATCCCAAACATACACCAATGCTCTCTTTCTTCTTAATGATGTTCCAAAAAGTTTGTTTCCATAAGTCTGTTGTTTTTGTCTCTGGTTTTTCTTCCTATTTCTCAAATCAAAACTAGATGGGCTACTGATACTTTTTTAATTTTTGACCTGCACTAAGGAGGCAATTGAATACACCCGACTAATCAGAAACAACTGAAAAGCCAATATCCAATTACCTTTGGTCCCCTGAAATAGGGGAACTATGTATAAAAAGGGATGGCTCACCTGCTGTGGATGTAACTAAATTAATGGTGATAGTCTGCACTTTAACCTCATATTCAGTACTTAATTTCAAATCCAATTTACTAGAGGATAGAGCCAAAATAACATAAATTGTACCACTGTCCAAATACGTACAGACTTCACTGTACATGCAGCATTGCTAAAATATTAATATAGGCAACCAGACAGCAACATGAACCAATGTCATAATATCTGTTATATAACAAATACTAGGGTGTCGGGAGTGGAGCCAGATGAAGATGGCCAGTAATTCTACTCTTCTGAACACCAAGGGAAGCTCGTTCCACCACTGAGTGGGGTACATTTTGAAACGGCCTTGCAGTCTAAACAGTACAGTTTAGACTGTACAGTAATGTACAGTAGCTTACTCCTCACAAAGGCATACGTCTGATAAAGGCGACACGCAGAATCGTTCATTCTTACGGATACTGGCTCAAGCTCTACTACCAGGTTATCCAAATGATTAAAGGTCTGTGATATGAACAGCTCAAAGTCCCTGGATTTACCGGACGTCAGGACTATAGGTATTTCCGGTGACGTCACTGCATCTGGACTCCATTAGCGAGTTTGAGGTAGAAACAACAACAAAAACAGGGAGACGAGACGAGCGTTCAGAGGCTACAGTGGGGTTGCGAGAGTGGAGTCCAGGAACAGACACTGGTCTTCCGGCCCCCGAATCAACTGCTTTCAACCACCGACATTGTCTGCCGGGTAGCTAACTCTGGCCTCTGTTCCCCCCTCCTCCTCCGACTCGGACACAGGCGGAGTCTCGCCGCCACCGCGGAAGAAACAACGAGTCTCGGTGGCGGAGGGAGCAGGAGAGCCCGGTGCTTCAGTGACAGCGGGCCTCTCTGCGGTTGTTGGGGGACATTCAACTTTTGTCCACCCTCGTTTAGCGCCTGTCGCCAACTGCTTTAACCGAAACCCCGTTAACGGCAATATCATGCAGGCCAACGGAGGAGGACAAGGACAAAACCAGGAGCTGTCCTGTTTGAATAACTCGCAAAACGGAGAGTCTTCGTCCATCGGAGCACCGCACTCCAATGGGCTGATTTCTAGTACTAACAACGGTAGTACTGTCAGTACCAATAACGGGATTGCGGTCGGGACAACCTCTGTATCCGCAACCGCTTCTACTGCCGCAGGTTCTGGCTCGGATGCCGGGTCTGCCCTGAAAAAGAAAAAGCGTCTTTCTCAGTCAGAGGAAGATGTCATCCGACTGATTGGACAACATCTACGTGGGTTAGGACTTAAGTAAGTAGCTGTCTAGCTGGCTTCTAAATCTGTCATTCGACGAATTGTTAGCTTTGTATCTGTCTAAGTTAGCTGTTTCGCTAGGTTGTAGTTTTTTATTTATTTATGACAAATGACATGTTTCGTTACTTGTTCTGGGTCGCTATGAAAACAACAATGAGGAAAAGTCTAGTATGGGGGAAGGGTAAGATTGTACGATGCAGTCAGCTAACAGGCGAATAACATTGCTGTTCTAGAAATGTCCCCGCGTAACGAATGTAAACAAATCTTTTGTTTACATGACCAAAACAGTCAAACGAATTTAGTTGGACATCGAAAGGTCGAATTTTGAAGGTAACGCGTCATTACATTCCTCTGGTTTGTAGCTAGCTATTACAACTGTCTCCACTTTGTTAGCTTGGTAGCTGACGCTTGTTTTATCAACTGGAATAGGTCGATAAGGGTAATGCTAGCTGGCTAACGTTAGCTCTATTTACGTTTCACTGATGCGAGCGAGAAAATGTAAATTGAGACGGGTGATACAAGTAGGTGCCACCAAAATAAAAAGGTAATGGTCACTTTTAAATAAATATTTCGTAATATTTCAAGAAAATTAAAACTGTACGATTATTCTGTTTGGTTTGTTAGTTAATATTAGCTAGAATGAATACCACTAGTTTAGAAGCTGGGATATTGCCTATATATTTCAGACCAAAAGTTGTTTTTTTTATGGTAAGATTGAAGAAACTGAAGAATTAGGCAAAATAAAATAAGAATGCCATCACTAGATACACTACTTTAAAATGGCACTGTATCGTACGCAGCTCAATTTATTTAATAGTACATAAATAATATATTCAACGATCCCTGTGCATGTATAATGGTGGAATCTGGACAGGGCAAAAATATATCCAGTGCATGGTACACATACTGATAACCAGTACATGAGAATCTAATATTAAATATTATCATTATAGCTATGAAAAGTAAGCAGCCCACTAATATAAGTGCTTGACACAAACGTCAGTCTGCGTTTACAAATGATATATTTTCACAGGAGTATAGATTAAGCATAGTGTCACCAGGAAAAATATTACCTGAGAAGTAAATACACACATTATGTATACCACTCTTCTTTTTAGAATATTTTACTGAGCTGTGCAACAGAATGTTTTCAGTACCGAGAAACCCACTAGTCTGACCTGCTAGTAATGATCACCTTTTGTGAGATTAATATATCGTAATGACAAAGGTGAAGTAAGGAAGCCATGCTATTACACTCTTCTTTTGATTCCCCTTTTTGACATCAACTCTGACTGTAACTGCACAGTTTTTTTCCCTCTGGAATTTCCAGTTTTTTTTAAACATCGATGCAAATGAAACACAAATAACGAACTCTGCTGCAATAAAATGAACATGACAGTTGGTGAAACTAAACAGACGAAACAAGGTGCGTGTGATACGTAGGTGGCATTTATGTAGACTTTATGTAGATCTTCGCTCTAAATATGACCTACATGTGTGAAATGAAAAGAATGCAATGTTAAGACAAATTAACTGGCTCATGCATGACCTCACATTTATTTGGAGTAGGGTTGTCAACTTGACTAAAATAACTTATAAATAATATAAGAAATAATATTTTTATATTTATTGCAATACATAATTATAGCATTTCCCTGAATTGTATAGGATTATTTCAGGTGTTGCCTGTTATACCTGTTATGTCCACAAGGAGGCGCATGGAGGGAATGAAAACAAAGCCGCTTTAAGATTTTGGATAAACCGTTGATGGATAGCAACAAGACACAAAGCTGGGTTTGAGTTTAACCCTTATTTACTGTAGGCAGATAGACTGATAATATTATCATTTGTAATAATGACCTAAAGTGCAAAACATAGCATAATGTCCTAGGATGTGTATTGACAGTCTAGATAATGTATTTTATAACCTAACAATTAAACCTTTATTTTATATCAAGCACAACATTCTAGTTCAATAATAATGATCTGGGAAACGCAACAGGCTGCATTGTGGTGAAAAGGTCGCGGAAAACAGTTCAGTTTCATTAAGCAGTTTATCACGTCTTCATAATGTTACACAACTGGGAGAAAAAAGTGTTGGTTTAAGGACATTCTCACGTTGCTGTGACGCTGTCTTCGTCATAATGTTGTCATGTGGTAATGTAGGCAGCAGCCATCTCAAAACCTTTTTGGTACATTGTCACAAGACCATGCATCAGCTGGGTAGTCAACCAAACCTGCCAGAGACTCTGCAAACATAGCTCATATTAAGCTGCACAGTCGTTTGTATAGGTTTGAATGTTCAACTCTAGAGGGCATGTTAGCGCACCAAAAATTATAATTCACTTCCATGCCCTTCCAATTGCCTGTATGTGGGACAGCTTTTCAGCCGGGTCTATATATAGTGGACTTTTAATATTTACAGAGAAATAAATATGACGGAATTAATGATTAAATAAGCAGAATGGTAAGTGGATTAAAGTTAACCAAAAAATTTAATTAAGCTATGTTTCCACCTACCCGGGGTAGCATCTGTTCATCCAGATAATTTCGCTGAAATGTGTTGTGTTTTTTAAATATTTTCTGTAGTTGTACACTGGTAAAATGGATCATACAGGTGCTTCCTCCTTTGGCTTCAAAGCACTAAAAGATTAACATAAAAAAATTCAGCAGAAACAACTTTCTTTCCAAATATAATCCTGCAGTTAAGTGTGAGCATCTCCAAAAATCTTTTTTTAGGTTCCGTAGAACTAGTTTATTTCCACAAGTTCACAAAATCACACCCGTTAATATTCCAACCATGAATTTCAAAACTGCTATGCTGCATGTTCTAGCAGTCTAATTCTAGCACCTATGTTAGGTACCGTTCTACCTCACTGTACACCATTCAGCCTACCATTGCATTATATCCTATTTACTCATTTTATATAATGTATGAAACAATCATGGTGTGAATATAGTCTCTGTCTTGTTTGGAGTGAAATTTTAACTTTACTCGGGAGATCATGTTTTACTTAATGGAGATAATTTACACAAATATGCCTCATTACCTAGGGTGAAAAAATACCAAAACTGTAATCATAAGAAAGGATCAACCTGTGGGCAAATATTAAATTAATTTGCAATTTATTTCTGAAGCAAAATACATGTAACTGTGTGTCTTAGCATGAATGTATATACATTTGTATTGCTATATATTTTGCATGTGTGCTTGCGTGTGTGTATTATGTATTTCCCACACTGAGCACATGAGACTGTGTAAAATGGGAATGTGAAATTGAACACCTTCCTGTCTTCTGCAGTCAGACCGTGGACCTGTTGATGCAGGAGTCTGGCTGCAGACTGGAACATGCAGCTGCAACCAAGTTCCGCAACCACGTAATGGAGGGGGAATGGGACAAGGTAGAGCTCTCTTCAAGGCTGTGCTTGTGTATAGTGGTGTACTAGACTCTTCATAGTTGTATATACAGTATCAAGAAAAAAGTATTTGCCCCTTCTGATTTCCTCTATTATTGCATATTTGTCACACTGAATGGTTTCAGATCTTTAAACAAAATGTAATATCAGACAAAGTGAACATAAAACTTATTGTTGAAGTTACTATTGCATTTATTTAATGAAAAATGTTGTGGAACACCAAAATCACCCCTGTGAAAAGTAAGTGCCTCCTTCAACTTAATAACTGGCTGCATCACCTTTGGCTGCAATAATTGCAAACTCTTCTTATAATTTGATATTAGTCTTTAATTCAGACAAATCGGTAGGTTTCAGGAGGCAGGCATGGATGTGTCAGTGACTACTGTCCGCAGAAGACTTCCCAAGCCGAACTAGCGGTAGAAACAGGATGTACCTAAAAGAGAGTACCTAAATGAGAGTTCTGGAAAAAGGTATTGTGGACAGATGACCAAGATTTACTTGGATCAAAGTGATGAAAAGAGCAAAGTGTTGAGGCTAACAAGATCTGCACAAAAACAGGAAAAAAAGCACGCCCCCCCCCCTCATCCGTGGTGGTGGGAGTTTTATGGTTTGGGCATATACGGCTGCCACAGATACTTCTCATTAATGATGTATTGCTGATGGCAGCAGCAGAATGGAAGTGTACTGAAGCCTCTGCCAAATGCCTCCCAACTGATTGGACGGCGCTTCATCCAACAGCAAGACAATGCTGCCAAACATACCGCTAAAGTAACAAAGCCCAAAACTTGAAAATGATTGACTGGCCAAGTCATTGATCTGTTCTGAATCCAATTGAATATGCGTTTCATATACTGAAGAGAAAACATAGGCAACTAACCCCCAAAACAAGCATGAGCTGAAGATAGCTGCAGTACTGCCATGTCAGGGCACCACCAGAAAAGATACTCAGCGCCTGATGCTGTCTGTGGGTTACATTATGGTGCCCTGAAATGGGGGGGGACTGTGTATAAAAATTGCTGTAATTTGTGAAACCTAAATGTTTAAAAATGCCCTTAAATAAAAGCTGAAAATTTTCACTTTGACCACAGGTTTAAATGCCAATCTAAAATTTTGGAATACAGAGCCAGATCAAAAATTGACTGTACAGTAGCTGTGCACAATGCTCTGTCCCTGTGTACTGGACCCCGCATAGCTGCATATAGCAGTGGGCTCTCCGTGCTGGGTTATTTATGTGCGTGTACAGCTGTTAACCCTCCTGGGCTTGTGTCGGCATAGGCCTGTCAGTCTGTGTGATGAAATGCTGAGCAAACTTAATCTCTCTCTCCCTCCCTCCCTCTCTCTCTCTCCCCCTTTCCCCCCTCCCCTGTCTATGTTGTTCTGCAGGCTGAAAGTGACCTGAATGAACTCAAAGCTCTGATGCACTCTCCCAGTGCCATTGTGGTAAGTCAGCACCACCTAACAGGCGGTATGAGTCCAAGCAGTGGGAAGTTATGTAGAAGAACATAGTCCTTCCAATTACCATGTTCTTTTCAGCAGTCTGGTGTGCTTGGAACAGAACACGCTGTGCCTGTTTTGACTCCAACAGTCTTCTACCCACCACAGTATATCTTTCCTAGTAATGATGGCTCTGTTATCCCACTTCCTCAGAATTATTATGGAGTGAGTAGAACACTTGAACGCATTGCTTCCTTGGGCAATTGTACGCGATTAAAATATAATCTCATCTGTGTGGTGTAAGTGTAAGCTTCACTTACACCACTCAGATGAGATTATATTTTAATAGTGTATAATTTAAGGAAAGTAACATGTATTACAAAAGTCTATTCTGGAATGATCTATGGTCACAAGCTATAAGGAAGCAGAATCGTGCATCGTGACTTGTATGTGGTGTGTTCGTACCATTTGTTGCCTTCATGTTTAATGTTATTCAGCTCCAGTGCTGTTATGTTGTCATGATGCTGCAGTCATCATATTGTTGGGTTAGATTTTATTTGACCTGAGGGGCCAGATTCCAGGGTGTTCCTTTACAGAGTTTCCTTTATCTGAGGCCATGTTGGGGAACCATGTTAGGGAGGCCTGTAGCGTAGTGGTTAAGGTAAATGACTGGAACACGCAAGGTCGGTGGTTCTAATCCCAATGTAACCACAATAAGTTCCACACAGCCGTTGGGGCCTTGAGCAACCGGCATTGCTCCAGGGGAGGATTGTCTCCTGCTTAGTCTAATCAACTGTACGTCGCTCTGGATAAGAGCGTCCGCCAAATGCCAATAATGTCATGTAATGTAACTTGAATGAAATCGACCGTTAGCACTTTAAGCAACGACACACTGTTCAGCAGTAATAAACAGGCCTGGATTCTTTGGTTGCATTTTAATTAAAGTTCACAAAGTGCCAGGTTCATTAGCTTTAATCAGTCATGCAAATCCACGACAGCCAAAACGGTATCACCGCAAACTGAGCAGCCTCATTCACAGCTCAGCCTACTTTTAATGATCAATTCTTCTTATTTTATGTCTCAAATGAGCTGAAAGTGTGTCCCATACATTCGGATCATACATCATACATCCAGCCAGTCGGTCTAGCGTGACGGCAATCAATAAACCTCAACGTTACCTTGAAGCAGCGCTGTGCGCTTATTCACAGGTGTTGCCGCGGTGCAGAACAGAGAAGGCAGCGTGGGTTATTCTCGTCAGTGCGTGTCTGGCAGCAGCAGGGTGTAAATAATTAAACGGCGTATTGCAGTGTACAGATTCTCGTACGGCACTTGAGTGCAAACGGATTGTGAAAGATTTGGCAGACATCTTGTTCTAAGTTTGAAAGGGGGATGTTCGTCCTTCGAAGTGCAGTGGGATAGGCGTTTAGAGAGGTGGCTGTATGCATCAGGTCCGGGCACAGAGAAGCCCACTGATGGAGGCAGGCCCATGGAAAATGGCCAGAACATTACTGCAGAACATTGAAATGGCTGTAATACTTCATTTAAAGGGAAGGAAACACATCAATGCAGCATGTACTACTACTACTACTACTACTACTACTACTACTACCACTAATAGTAATAATAATAGTTCTTGACAACCCTTTTGCTCTCTCTCCTTCTGAGTGACTTTTCTCTTTTCTAACTGTGCAACTGTTTTCTCTCTCTCCAATTGCACAACTCTATTTTCTCTCTCCTATCATGTAACCATTGAGTAACTGTGTTCCCTCTGTCGCCGAAAGTGTGACTGTTTCCTCGACTATTGCACAACTCAATGTTCTCTGTCCTATTGCATGACTTGTGTTTTCTATCTCCTGTATAGTGTAACACTTTTTTCTGTCTTCTATACTATAACCTGTATTTTCTCTTTTCTATAGTTTTCTCTCCTATAGTGTTACCCTGTTTTCCCTCTCTCATATAGCAGAACTTTCTCTCTTCTATAGTTTTTTCTCTCTCCTGTAGCTTAGCTGTTTATTCTCTTCTGTAGTGTAAAGATGTTCTCTCTCTCTCTCTCTCTCTCTCTCTCTCTCTCTCTCTCTCCTGTAGTGTAACTGTATTTTCTCTCACCTATAGTGTTAACCTGTTTTCTCTCTCCTATAGCATAGCTGTGTTTTCTCTCTCCTATAGCACAGCTGTTTTCTCTCTCTCCTATAGCACAGCTGTGTTTTCTCTCTTCTATAGTGTAACCCTGTTTTTTCTCTCTCCTGTAGTGTAACTGTGTTTTCTCTCTCCTCACCGTGTTCTCTTTCCCCCTGGCAGAAGATGAAGTTCCTGTTGCTGCAGCAGAAGTATCTGGAGTACCTGGAGGATGGGAAGGTGTTGGAGGCACTGCAGGTTCTGAGAGGGGAGCTCACGCCACTCAAGTACAACACCGAGCGTATTCACATCCTCAGTGGGTACGCACACCAGTTACATCCCCAGGACTTGTGTCTATTTGGCCTGTGTTGTGGGTGTGTGATTGGCTGGAGGTGATGTGGCCTGTGTTGCTGGTGTGTGATTGGCTGGAGGTGATGTGGCCTGTGTTGCTGGTGTGCGATTGGCTGGAGGTGATGTTAAATTTGTGTCTCCTCAGGTATCTGATGTGCAGTCATGCAGAGGACCTGCGTGCCAAAGCAGAGTGGGAGGGCAAGGGGGTCAGCTCCCGCTGCAGACTGCTGGACAAGCTGCAGAGTGAGACACACACACTCTCTCTTACACATACACACTCTCACACATGCACTCACCTGCACACACACACATTCTCTCTCACACATACACACTCTCACACATGCACACATTTACACACGCACACGCACACGCACACGCACACACAGTCTGCACATTAACCTCATATTCATCATTTAGTTTCAAATCCAATGTGCTGGACTATGGAGCCAAAAGAACAGAAATTCTACCACTGTCCAAATACTTATGGACTGGACTGTATATTCACAAGCATACATGTGCTCATACATGATGTGTGTGATTCTGTGCGTGGTTTTTGTCTCATTTGCATCTGATTGATTTGTGTGTGATTCGTTTGTCCTTCGTTTGTCATTTGTGTGTGATTCGTGTGTCATTCGTGTGTCATTCGTGTGCGATTCGTGTGCGATTCGTGTGCGATTCGTGTGCGATTCGGGTGTCTCTGCTCCCCACAGCGTACCTGCCCCCCTCGGTCATGCTGCCCCCCCGCAGGCTGCACTCTCTGCTGAGGCAGGCCGTGGAGCTGCAGAGAGACCGCTGTCTGTACCACAACACCAAGCTGGACAGCAGCCTGGACTCCGTGTCCCTCCTGCTGGACCACGCCTGCAGCCGGTACGGCCTCCCCCGCTTTCTCCACAACACCCTCCCTCTTATTCAAATGTAAATATTCCTGTTTCCTGCCAGTTTTTTCCCCTTATTTGTGTTGTGTTTTGTTGTCGCAGAAAACAGTTCCCGTGTTACACTCAGCAGATTCTGACAGAACACTGCAACGAAGTTTGGTTCTGCAAGTTCTCCAACGACGGCACGAAGCTGGCGACGGGATCCAAAGACACGACCGTCATCATCTGGCTGGTGGACCCTGTGAGTTAGCAGCTCATGAGGCTCCCTAAAATCCTCAATCCCAGTTTAGAAAAATGGTAATGTTTAAAGGCAGCAGAATTAGGGGTATTGTAAAGCATGGCACAGTCTGCATACTCAGTGAATGTATGTGCATGTGTGTATTTGGGAGACGGGATGTGGGGATGTGGGGATGTGGGGACCTGGCACTGGTGTAAACGTGTGTGATTGACAGGAGACCCACCAGCTGAAGCTGCTGAGGACTCTGGAGGGACATGCGTACGGAGTCTCGTACCTGGCCTGGAGTCCTGACGACTCATACCTGATCGCTTGTGGGCCGGACGACTGCTCCGAGCTGTGGCTCTGGAACATACAGGTAACACACCTGCTTAAACACACGCACGCATGCACCGACACACACACACACACACACACACACACACACATATACACTGATGTTTGATGTGAACATTAACTGAAGCTCCTGACCAGTATCTGCCTGATTTTATGCATTGCGCAGCTGCCACACGGTTGGCTGATTAGATAATCGTATGAATATGTTCCTAATAAAGTGCTCAGTGAGTGTGTATACACACACACACACACACACACACACACACTCACTGAGCACTTTATTAGGTAGACCTGTCACCAGCTTGTTAATACAAATATTTAATCAGCCAATCATTTGGCAACAACTAAAGGCATAAAAGCATACAGACATGGTCAAGAGGTTCAGCTGTTTTTCAGACCAAATGTGAACAGTGAACAGCAGTTATGTGTGAAAAAATGCCTTGTTAATGAGAGAGATTATTGGAGAAGGGCCAGACTGGTCAAAGCTGACAGGAAGGTGACAGTAACGCAAATAACCACACATTACAAAAATGGTATGCAGAACAGCATCCCTGAACACACAACATGTCAAACCTCTTAAAGGAGCACTGTCACGCTTTTTTCAGTTGATCTTATTTTATTTTTTATTATGTGTATATGCTTTTTTAAAATCACCGTCAGTGTAGCAGTTTCATAAATATTGGGCAAAAGTTCTCAAAACTGACATTAGTCACATCTCCAGCCTGTGTTCTCCGGTAACCGGCACTTGATCACATGACACTCCCACGCAAATATGGTAACATTAGCATAAAAATATCACGGAACCTAACTTAGCTGAGTTCAATTTCAATTTTGCTTTTCAATTTTGAGGAAGAAATACAAGTTTTGAACCGGAATTTACTGAGTGAGAATTGCATGAGCAAGAGAGACCGAGAGCTGATGACGAGGAAGCTGAAGCTAACCATCCACAACCAACATTTTTATACAGCTTGTTAGCTAGATATTTACTTAATTGTCACTTATTTGCCTTCCTGGACCCCTTGGTTGTGGATACTTCTTCAAATGAATCCTCTGGGTTAGGTTCGGCTGCTTCGTCCTCCGCTGTCTGTCTCTCTAGCTCACGCAATTCTTCTTCTGTAAATTCCAGTTCAAAACCTCTAACTAGCAAAGTCAAAGCTGTTTGTCATATCGCACAGGCTAGCCAAGTTAGGTTCCGTGATATTTGTATGCTAATGTTACCGTATTTTTGTGGGAGTGTTATGTGATCGCCTGGATGGGTGGCAGCCTATAAACCAGTCTCTGCATTGAAGGGTGGAGTTTAAGCACCCGTTACCATCTGGGAAACACAGGCTGGAGATTCAAGCCAAACACGTCCAGTGACGTCACTGGAAGTGTTTGTTTTGAGAGGTTTTGCCCCATATTTAGGAAACGGCTACACTGACGGTGATTTAAAAAAAAAACGCCTATACACATAATTTAAGCATTAATTCCAAATAAACTCAACTGAAAAAAATGTGACAGTGCTCCTTTAAGTGAATAGGCTATAGCAGCAGAAGACCAATAAGTCTAAAAAATAAGTGTCATAAATACCTCATAAAGTGCTGACTGTGTAGTGTATATGCACACAGTGTTTATTGTTTGTCAACTTTTATGGCGACATCAGCTGTAACATGAACAGGTGTTTCAGGTGGTGTTGGGTGACTTTAGTGACTCTGGGCCCATGGGGTAATGGTTCTTGGAAAGGTGACAGGAGGTTGTCTTTATTGAGAACACAAGCAGGATAAGATTAGCTCTGATGAACTCACAGTGGCATGAGTCTTTTGTGTGAGTGTAATCCTTGCGCCTGTATTTATACACAGATCTATTTACAGTAAAGACATTATGTACATTTTTCCATGTTACTCCCATGTTTTTTTAAAATTTTTTTATATTGATGTGCCGTTTCAAAGCCAGTCATATTTCAATAACGAAGCCAGCGACGCACAGCCGATCACGTGACGCACGGGCTGCATGAACATCAGTCGAGAGGCTGTTCATTTCCCCAGAGAGTGGGGAAACTGACCTTCTGCTCGCCTGCGTGGCACGTGTACACGCAGGATCGCGAAGATGAAAGTCCAGTCGTTGCAAATGAGATGATCTCTGTAGCCATGGAAACATGCCTGAACACGGCTGTGGATAAGCGCGGACGTGACTCACCTTTCCCCTCTCCCCCCGGTGGCCAGACGGGGGAACTGCGGACGAAGATGAGCCAGTCTCACGAGGACAGCCTGACCAGCGTGGCCTGGAACCCGGACGGCAAGCGCTTCGTGACAGGAGGCCAGAGAGGCCAGTTCTACCAGTGTGTAAGTACACGTGCGGCTCCTGCAAGTCCCTAAAACATAACCTTTCATAAGGAGTGTTTTTTTTAATGTATAGAATTAAAGGTTGTGAAAGTAAGTAGTTTACTTGTGGCAACCTTAATTTTTCCATTTTGGTAGATCTGTAGTTACAAAAAAATCATTTTCAACCTCAAAAGTTATCAAAGAGGCCGTCTTTTAATATGAAAAAATTAAGGATTACCACTTGAGGCTGCCCCAGTTTCCTCTAGTTTATACATTTTACAAAAATAAAGTTGAACTCTGAGACCATTTACATTGTCTTGAAGGACCTTAAAGTGCTCTTGTATTTGCTCTTGCAGTGGAAATACAACACAAACCATGTCTCGGTGCACTTTATTGAATGCTGGTTTCTCTAGCTTTGTGAGGACCCTTGTGGACGGTCCTCATGAGGCCTGTGTGTGTGCCTGTGTGTGAGCTGGGGAAAGGGCACGCTGTGGTGCTGAGCTGCCTGTGCTGCAGGACCTGGACGGGAACCTGCTGGACTCCTGGGAGGGGGTGCGGGTGCAGTGTCTGTGGTGCCTGAACGACGGGAGGACGGTGCTGGCCTCCGACACGCACCAGCGCATCCGCGGATACAACTTCGAGGATCTGACGGACAGGAACATGTGAGCCGTTCTGCTCGCTCAAATCCGCCCCTCCAGTGGGGTTTTTGTGCATCTGTTTGCTGCATTGTGTCTGCCTGTCATATATCTGGTTGCTTCTGTGTTTTGTTTTCGTGCGTTATGCATCTCCGTGTGTCTGCTCTCTGTGTATGGGCTTGTCTGCATATTGTATTTCTGGAATCATCAAATCTCAAGGGCCAAGAACTGCTGGTTTTCCACCTTCCGGACAGTCTGGCCAATTAGTCGCACTAATTGTTCAGTTAATTCCCTGGGAGAAAAGAAAAACGGGGCTGGATTTGGATTCAATGGCCAGATTTGACTATACCTGTTGTATATTTGTTGTGTAACTATGTATTGTGTCTTCGTTGTATAGCTGTGTGTTGTGTGTGCAATATTTTCTCTTTCTCATACACTTGTACACTGGGTGTGTGTTGTGTGCGCATTGAGGTAAGAATCCCTGCTGATTAATTGTTCTGTTTGTCTTCCACAGAGTACAGGAGGATCATCCTATAATGTCTTTCACTGTTTCTGAAAACGGAAGACTAGCTCTGTTAAACGTCGCCACTCAGGTAAGCTGGTTTCGGCTCTGAAGGTTTATTAAGTGTCAGTGTTGTCTGTGCTGGTTTAATTTGAGGTTTTATTAAGTGTTAATGTTGTCTGAGCCGGTTTAAATTGAGGAGCTGCGAGTGAGATGTTGAGACGTGTGGGAAGTGGCAGTGCCCCTCATGGCATGTGTCGCCCCCTGTTGGCTCATACAGGGAGTGCACCTGTGGGACCTGCAGGACCGGGTACTGGTGAGGAAGTACCAGGGCGTGACCCAGGGCTTCTACACCATTCACTCCTGCTTCGGAGGCCATAACGAAGACTTCATCGCCAGCGGGAGCGAAGGTAGGGCACTGTGCTCTACCTCACTGTGTTCACTTACTGTCACTGTGTGTGTGCACCTCTCCCAGAACAGCACAGAGCTCGTGTTAGAGCGGGGTTTCTCAACCTCTTTCCTTCCGTGGCACACTTTCCTAATCTACAGTCTCATGGCACAGCACTCTCAAAAGCGAGCAACGAACTCACGTTGACATGACAGTCGGCCTAAATGTTCTTTTGGAGTTGTTAGAAAGCAATATGCATTTTGATGACATTACATTTTTGTTTGTGAATGGTATTGGTTCATTTATCTTTTTAATTAATTTGAACGTTTACATTTTTTAAAAGATTTTTTTTTTTTTACATGGCACACCTGACCTCGCCTAGTTGGGCTGAGTCTCATGCATTGTGGTTGTTTCTAGTCTCAAACAGAGTGTGTGTGTATGTGTGCGTGTGTGTGTGTGTGTGTTTGTGTGTGTGTAATCAGTCCTGTGCTCTCCTGCGCCCCCTACAGACCACAAAGTGTACATCTGGCACAAGCGCAGCGAGCTGCCCATCGCCGAGCTGACCGGACACACACGCACGGTGAACTGCGTGAGCTGGAACCCCGCCCTGCCCGGTCTCATGGCCAGCGCCTCTGACGATGGCACGGTCCGCGTGTGGGGCCCCGCCCCATTCCTCGACGTCCACGCAGAAGGTCTGAGCGCCAAACGGCAGCTCCCCATACCGTCACGCTGATATTACAGCCATAATCCTGCTGATGCCGTCCAACCTGGTCTGCCGTTATCGGAACGAAACCTTTCCTTCCTGGCGGCAGCGCACATGCTAATGCTAATGGGCATGAATCACTGTTATTAGCATGATTACTGACGATTGTGCACGATTATACAAGATTGTCTTTTTTATTCTGCAGTAGTAAAATTAAATGGGGACAAAATGGCTCTATTGGAGCAATAGTACATGCATTATTCATACAGGGTATCATTACTGACTGTGTATCAGTGTGGTGTTTTCCCAAGACTACCCTAAACTAGATGGGAGAGCTAACAAAGCACTAATGCCAGGTTATATTGTTAAACCTGGTCACAATGCCTGATTCAGCCAGTCAAAATGGAGGACTTTGTGCTTGTTCTTGACCAGGTCAAGCAGTTCCATATGCACCATGTCACTTCATAGGTGGTGATTTTTTTAAATTTTCATTTTCATTTTTTAAAATCTGCTACCTTTTTCCTCCCCAGAGAACAGCGGCAGCACCATGGACAGTTGATGGTTACCGCAGAGAGAGGGAAACACTGCTCTCGGATGAAAACAGATTTGAATATGAAGAGGTGAAAAGGAGCTGAAGAAAAGCCCTGCCGCGAATGCGGACCTATCACCGGAACTAAACTGTCAGGAGGTCTGCCCACCATCTTGACCTCTGACCTGTGCACACGTGACTGGCTGCACTTCCTGTCTCATACCCCACACTGCCTGAAGAAGCTCCGCCCCATTGAATGTGACTCACCCCCCCCCCCCACACCCACACACACACACACACACACACACACCCAGGGGACACCAGAAGGAGATATCAAGTTAATTTATTTCAACCTCTGCTCTTTCCTGCACTTTGGAGATTATCACCCAAGACCCCCGAAACCGGATGCTTGTTTGAATTTTTTTTAGTTATATTATTGTTATAATTTATCAGTTGAATAATGGAAATGGTGTGTTTTATTACAATGTTTTCTGGAGAGCTCATTTTCTCCCTTTATTTCTCCGTTAAACCCACACTCACACAGTCGTTGAATGGTCACACTGAATTATAGTGGATTTTAATCTGAAAGATTTGCAGGGATTTTAACAATCTGACTTAACCAGGGAACAGAACTACACTTGATGGCTTTTTTCTTTTTAGTTTGTTTATTTTTAATACCTGCCCCCCTCCATTTCTTTGACCTCCGCAAATAGGTTTTTTAATATACAGATATAGTCCTGACCATGTGACCGGATGGTGGCAGTTTGGGGAAGGTGTTGTCATTTGTGGGTGTGTGGGGGGAGGGTGTTGATATTTAGGAGCTTTTCTACTTGCATTTTTTGTCGCATTAACCCCAAGTGGTGGCATGCTGTGGAGAGACTTACTTCACCAGGAGTGGAAACACAGAGCCCGATCAACCAAACCCAACACTGGAACACATTTACTGAGCTGCAGAAAGTCCTGCTCTCTTCTCTTCCGTCACCCTCTGCTCCTGCTTTTTCTCTCCTTCTCTCTCCAGTCCCCGCCAGTAGATGGGCATTACGGCTGTCTTTGCTTTGCAGTGGACTGACGGACTATTTACCGTTAACTGCTTTTCACCCCCCCAGTGTTCTATGGAATTTTTGTTACTAATTTTTGTTTCTTTCATGTTATATTAAAAAATATACCTTGCCTGTGGGTCCCTATAATTTATACTTTTGTGCATTTCTTTAACCATTTGTAAATGTATAACTATGTATACTTAACACTTGACATGTTTATTAGGAGTGCTGGTAGGATTTCATTATGGCCCACGTGGCCATTAACTGACAGTGAAGTAACACTTTGCCTGATTTGGTGTGCTGTATATTATATGCTGTTTGATGATGGTATATATTATAGTATACGCCAGTTAAGCCACAGGCCACGTGCCGTGTACACCGTCTCGCCTGCATCAGGTGAGACTCCAGTTTTTATCACACCACAGTGAAGCAGCAACACACACACACCTCCAACTTAGAGAAGCATAGAGGTGCTCAAAACTTCTTATGCAAGTTCATTTTTTGGTTTTCTATTTTTTTTCCTTCTTTTTTCAAAGCTTGTATCTTTTTAGTCTTCGCCAGGTGAGATGTCTCCAGGTATGAGTTGTTTTCTTTTTTTGTTTTTTTGGGTGGAGCAATTGGTTCCGAGGACGTATTTGCATTTAAATGTGTTACTACAAAAGTGATTGTATTGTTATGTTATGTGTTGGAGAAGTGTTATGTATGCATATTTTCAATAAAGCATTCAGGGTTTTAAAAAAAGGAAATCCAACAAAGGCTGTTGTGTTGTCTGTCCCCTTTTGAGTAAGGCCCAGGTCTGCCAGGTGAAGGCAAGCCGGTTCCATTTTGTGAAAAGAAGGGCAGGTCTACAGTTTCTCTCTTGGCCTTTATTCTAGATTCCTCACCCTCACCAATTCAAAGGGAGAGGAAACTGAAAAGCAAATATTGGTTTTCATTCTGCACCTGAAAACCTTTTTGCAGTTAACCCTTAACCTAGGTCCCTGCCTAAGTACATTTGTAGGTCTTCAAATCTTCAAAGGTCTACAAATGACATTCACCAATGTGTAAATTTAATTTGCTCATATACATTTTAAGTGCTTATACTAGAATTACAATTATGAAAACTATCACTGGGATTCTATTAGGATATCAAGATTTACAATTAAGTTTCTATATCATTAGTATTTATGTGGTATAAGATCAACTTAGCCTGTAGGAATCCAAGGAATGCCAGACATATCTTAACCCATTTTGGTATATCTAAAGCATTAAAGGTCAATGAAATGTATATTTATTTAAAATATTGCTACTGTAATTGATGCCCAACTAAAGGGCCTTTTATTTTATAAAGGTTTGAGATTGATCAATAGCCTAAACATTATGCCCTCATAATGCAGAAAAAAACATGGAGCCTACTATAGGAAACCGATGCAGTTTTGGGTGTAGTAAATGAAGACAATATTTCCAAAATACTTTTATTTGTTTGGGTGCAACCTGACAGAATGGAAACCAAAATGTTACTTCTAACCCCGTTTCCATGTCTGAATGATTTTTGTTGTACCAAATATTTTTTTTAAAATTCAAAAAGCATAATCCTGTTTTATCATCTACCAATATTTTACATTGTCAATACCTTTTGCTCTCCAAATGATAGTCAAACATTTATGAGACCCCCATAATGAGAATTTATCCAAAATAAAAACATTACAAAGACCATTTTAAACACTGAGAAACACCCAAGAATACGTTTTCTTTCCCTATACACTCAGCAGCAACGAAACGCCTCCAACAGAAACTGTAACGGTCCACCCGTTTTCTCATTATTTCAGTCCGGTCTGGGAGAGACTGTTAGAAAGACCTTGGTGCACATTGGGGAATACTTTACAACAGGGCTCTCCAATCCTGATGCTGGAGAGCTACTGGGTCTGCCGGTTTTTGCTGTTACTCTGCACTTCAATCAGAGCAGTTGATTACAGTTAACCTGGTTAAAAAAACAGCACACCCAGTAGCTCTCCAGGACCTGGGTTGGAGACCACTGCTTTACACACAGAGAGACCTGGGGGAGACTTACAGAGTGGGAGATCTCACCGATAGTGACAGAAAGACATGGGGGAAGCCTTTACACACAGAAACCTGGGAGAGACTTAAAGACACCTCAGGAACACAGAGAAAGAGACTTTAGACTAGGAGACTGTGACAGGGAGACCACATTAGAGATACCTCTTCAGAAGAGTGGTCACTGAACAGCTTGTTAATTTAAATCTCTTTAACCATTGCAAACACACTGAATGCACGGTACACACTGGAGAGTATGGAGTGTTCAGGCTGGGGGTGGGACTCTGGAGTGTGCGGCTCATGGAGGAATAAAGTGTGAATAAATCACGAAATCACAGCCAATTTAACACTTAAGTTTAAGTTCATTTTTCCCGTCCCCTTGCATGAACTCTGGGCGTCATTGTAGGTCCGGGCTTTCAACACACACACACACACACACACACACACACACACACACACACGCACGCACGCACGCACGCACGCACTCCCAAAGGCACCGCGTACACCTGTAGTGCCACACTTTTACTACACAACTACCGTAGCGCACCCACACAGTTTACTCTCTCACTAGAACAGAAAACAATTGTCCGAGTTGCCCCTGGCTGTGCAGTGCAGTGCAGTGGGGAGATTGCAGTGGGGAGATTGCAGTTGTGAGCTGCATTGCCACTCTCCTTGTTCCAGGGCGCATGGGGGGGGGGGGGGGGGGGGGAATGTGACTTGGCACCTCTCGAGAGCTTTCAGGCAGACAGGGAGGACAAACGGGACAAGTTTATCGCAGCGGAGAGAGGACAGACAGGTTCTTAATCTGGCAGTTTGAGTGCGTAGGTTGGTGGGGTCTCAATCGTTGATCAGGGCCAGGATCATGCTGCGGGAGATGGGAGGTGTCTGATGAGCAGGTGTAATGCTAACAGGAAGTGCACGAAACGTAAAAAACGACAGTGGTGTCATTCAGCGGGACTTGTGGGATTAATGTTCTGTGGTGCACAACTTCTGTATCCTTTAGAGCAATACCTAACAAAATCTTCCCAAATGAATATACCTGCAGAAGTTCGCTCAAAGGTATCATGACTATTCACAGTTTTGCAAAGATAACCACAACTACCAAGCTATTACACTGCAAAAGGTGATTGTCTTAGCGCTTAGCATTCTCAAAGCGTTTTAGTCATGCAATGAGACTTTTTTTTGGTAATAAGATTGTTTTAAGTTAATGTTTGCTCAAAATAAGTAACATTCTTACTCCATTGTCAAATCTTGAAATAAGTCTTACCTCATGCAAACTGTCTTACCTCATTTTCATGTTAGCAACATAAATAATAATAAATAAAATAATTTTAAGTTTCAATACAAGACAAGAATACTTAATTTATTGGTTTTTGCAGTGTAAAATCCCATCAGTGTGCCACGTGCGGGGGTTGAAGGGGTACTATGCGCCGTTAACCACGTCACCCATACGGATGGCTTAAGGTAACGTTCTCACCTGTACAGGTAGATGAAGAAACAAAGCAGGTGGAAGCCAAGTTTGATCATAGCCTCCTTCATGTGGGTCTTGAGCTGACCGCGATTGTGGATTTCTGTTGGGTCAAACACCCCCATGTTTCCCATGGGCACATTCAGGAACCTAAAACAACACACAGCGAGAGCAGCCCTTAACAACGGTGTAGAAACAAGCTGAAGCGGAAGTTGGCCTCCGTTTCACTCGTATACTTCAGACATTGTTTGCAGGGTGGGGAGTCGATCTGACTGACTGGGAATGCCCACTGCTTTGGGAAAATAATATTGATGGGGTACACGTCAAATCTCGTAAAATCTTGTCTTCCAGGAAGTGGATGGAGGGGAAAAAATAAATAAATAAAAATTAACTTTGGTACGAGTATTACAATTTTCTTTTTCTTTAGAAATATATACTTGAAGACATGTTCATATGGTTATTCACTAAATTTCACTTTGTGCCTCTGCAGTCTACACCAGTGCAAAAGCAGTACTTCAGTAAAGCAAGCTCACCGTTCTGGGGGACTCCATCAGCCAGTGACTTTTCCAGCTTAAGACACAAAGACAGCAAACTAAGCTCACCTGTATGCATTCCAGGCCGCCACAGGCAGGTTGAGGAGGAAGACAAACCAGTGCATGGAGATCAGCATGAGGACTGTGGCCAACGCCAGGCCCACAAGCTCTGGTACAACCCACTGCAGAAACACACAGAAAAAGAGACTTAGAATACGAGTACCTAGGGCGGCCTGTAGCGTAGTGGTTAAGGTAAAGGACTGGGACACGCATGGTTGGTGGTTCTAATCCCGGTGTAGCCACAATAAGATCCGCAAAGCCGTTGGGCCCTTGAGCAAGGCCCTTAACCCTGCGTTGCTCCAGGGGAGGATTGTCTCCTGCTTAGTCTAATCAACTGTACGTCGCTCTGGATAAGAGCGTCCGCCAAATGCCAATAATGTAATGTAATGAGTACCTATGGTTCTTATAAGCCAGTTCTTATGCATGTTTGACAAAAATGCCATAGTTTGCAAGTAATTACAAACCAGGATCAAGCAATTTCGATCATGTAACGTTGGTACAGCAAAAGTGTTTGAAGACCAAGGCATTTTCTGGGGCTTTTAAAAACGCAGTTTTAATGTATGATCGTGATTGGTCCAGTTTTGTGTTGTTACGAAGGGCAGTTTAGAGAGTAACACGTTTCTGGCAAGCTGCCGGCATTACAATCGCTGGATTATGGACATTTGGTACTTATGGTCAATAACGTTACACTTTAAAAAAAATAAAGTGGGAACAAATGCAGCGTCACATTAATATAGTAATTTTACTGAACGCATAACTTACTTTATTTAACTTTGAACAGCAAGCCCTCGCATTGATGTAGTCGCATTCTAGGTCCGAGAGAGTGATGATCTGAGACTGTGGTTAAGGAGGATTATTTCGCAATGCATTTTGCTAGCACAAACGGTCATATTTGGCGGCTGCCATGCTGTGCTGAGAAAATCTAGCTAGCTAACTAGAAAACCACTAGCTACACGGGGACCTACAATACAATGCAAAAACTGACAAGCCTGCTTAGCGAAACCATGAGTAAATAATTTGTTTAAACTATCCACCTTGTCAGCTAGCTAGGAAATCGACGTTTTTCAAGGAATTTTTGCTTACGTTACTTAAGTCAGGCAAATAGCTAGCCAACACATACACGAATATACATTTTCATTAACTTAGGTAGCTAGCTTCTAACCGCCTTATGTCTCACAAGCATTCGGCTCACTGTTATCTAAAACAAGATTTCATTTACCAGACACCGGGGGAAAGGATACAAAGTACACCGAGAGAAAAATCAAAACGCAACAGTCGATAAGCGATAGAATAAACACCGCCGCCTCCATTTTCAACCTCCTTATCTAAAGCCATTTCCGGGAAAGTAACGCTCTCCAACAAATCCCCGTCTTTTCGCTGCGCGGGGATTTTTCTACGTGACTGCCACCTACTGTAGTGGAGAACATGTCACACCATTTCGATCGCGCTCTGCTCTCGTCATATTTAAGACCCTTGTCCTGTCGTTCAGTGGTTGATCAACATTTTAGGGGCCTATTTGTCCCTGGTTTCTTTCAGGTGGTCTGATTCCTGGTTACAGTTGTGGTTTCTTCATTCATAGACATTTAAAACATTTACATTTAGCAGGCACTCTTATCCAAAGCAATTGTCCCTGGAAACCTACAAATGCAGCAGTATATTTTATTGTGGGGATGTAGTGAGAGGCTGTTGAACCGTCTTAACATAAGCCATGTGTAGAGGAGGCCAAGGGGGGTGACTATTGAGGCCAACACCAGTATCCTTATCAGCTGCAGAAATATACAAATTCTCAGAACTGCACCCAGCTGGAAACAGCTGTGTGTGAAGTCTGTGAATGTGGGATTATGAGGGAGGGAGGCATGCTTTCATAGTTTGGGAGTTGAGGGAAATGCTGATTAAAACTATTTGTCTCAGAGTGTGCTTGCTTTTCTTGTGGTTGATTGTTAGCCCTAGCCTGGGATTTGGGCTGCTGTTTTGGCAGTGTGGTAAACCTCCATCTGGCATGTGAGCACAAAGATAAGCCAGTCAAGTATAGTCAAATCTTTAAGCCTCACACACTGAGAAGAGAAAGTGCCACTTGGTAAATGCAGCCTTTGAAGGCAAAGTGCAGTAGGTTACTGTGCTCTGGTGGGATCAGGATGTGGAAATGTGCAACCTTCAGGTCCTCTGCTGTGGACCATTGTCCTGTGGCTATGCAATGAACTGTCTGTAGGCTGCAACATCTGTGCACTGCAACATGTGAAAAGGATATCCACTGAGAAACTTGTTGAGATACTTTAGATCTAGAATGGGATGAAAACTGCCATCCTTTTTTAGAACTAGGAAGTACATGGAGCAATATCCACTGTGCTGTTCTGTGTTATCACAGTGCCTTTTAGCATGAGCTGCTCTCTCTCCTGATTGAGGACTTTGTTCTGATTCCTGCTGCTTTACACTACAAAATGATAAGGAATTAACCATTCCCTTGTGCTATACAGGTTGCTGATATCCTCTATGGGATTCATAGGATTTAAAAACTGCTAGGTGTACAGTGGTAAGAAGAGGGTGCAGGTTAAAGTGAATGTAATTTATTGTACAGAATAGCAATATACAATGGTGCACTACAAAATGTGAGAAGTGAAATGGCTATATGTGAATGGCGGACAGGAGGTTGTATTAACAGCTACACTGGTGCGCAAAATCATCATGAAATGGCAGTAACATGAATGATCCTGCTGGCGTTATCTCTGTATGTCTCATAACCCCGGTTAACCTTGGCTGGCTGCTGACTCACTGCTTGCAATGACACCAACCTGTTCCCCAGTTCACCAACCTGCTTTCCAATAACACCGAACATGATTATACTGTATATGGAAAACCTTGGCTTTCCATAATGCTATTTCAACTCAGTAGTTTTTGGAGCATTCCAGTGTGATGGCAGAATTGCACAGAAGCAGCTTAATGATGTGGGCAATAGTCTTATATTTGATGAGCACTATCTCTTTATCACACCATGCTGACCCATTGTCAGCATGGTAAACACATAGTGACTGTGTCAATGTGGTAACTGTATTGATTAAATTATTGTTCTTGTACTATTACTGTTCATGTTCAATAATAGTATTTATTTAGTTATTTCTAATGTCAACATAGAAATAAACACCACACCACATGGTGTGTATAAAACTCAACACACTTGATAGGTTGGTAGAGGACTTTGGCACATTGACAATGATTGGCCCAACAGAACTAAATGAGAACAACACCACCAAACACTGGAAAATACAAGTTGCAAAAATGAATGATTACAAATTATTCTTACTTGAAAATAGAGGAGGCCAGCTGTATGTATTTTAGTCATGCTTGCAGTAAAACCTCAGTTTAGTTAAAATGTATTGAACATTTATACAGTAGTTACATGCCCATCATTGTGTGACTAAACACTGTCTAATAAGAGATAATCTCATCAAAGACTAAACATGACAGCTAGTCATACAATTATGTGATTTGGGAATCCAACTTTAAAAAAACACATGTATATATCAAGCTGTACTTCATGTTATTATTGCAAGAACACACTATTAATAAAAAGCTCAGCTACCAGCAAGATTTGTATGCACTCATACCGTATTGGGGCACCAGCACACAACATAACAAACAATATGGGAGTTTTAATAGGGTTTTTCATTTATACAACAAAAAATCCTGGAAGACACCAGACTGCAGTGGAAAATGTATTTAAACAAAAATGATTAGGGAAGCTAAGCTCCTTTGTCTCAATGGGTGGGCTGCCACTATAATAAGAACAGTAAATACCTAGAGGTCATGGTTTCACTTCATTAAAGCATTGTAATTAAAATCTAATTCCTGACTCAGAAACTAATTTCTGGTGACACATGTGGCCCTGCTTTGTTAAAAACTAAGACATAACATAAAAATTATGAAATATTTGGCATTGTATGACATTTGTTAGTATTGTGGATGGAGTGTTTGAGCTTTGGCTTACTTCTGTCATAAATTCTTAGGTTAATATGCCTGTGGAATATACATTGACAACACTGCGACTTACTCTGAATTCTTGTTATTTAATGAAGGCAGGTACAGTTTCATTGAGTAGTTGAGCCAAACCAGCCTGTTCCAGATGCTGTCTGTTGAATGGATGATAAATCTCCACCTCAAAACTCCCTTAAATATCCATCTGTTTGAAGGTATGTCCTTCCACTCATACAAGAGAGCTTTTGATGAACTATACAATTTCAATATAATTGCCCATTCCAAAGCTGGAAAAAAATAATTGGGTCTTATTAAACTAATACTAAAGTTCTGAGTGTCATATTTTTACTTTACTAGATGTTTGACGTTTTGCATTGCAATTTCAGAACTATAGTGGGTTTGACAGAGGAGGAGAGCGAGGACTATAAAAACATCAGGCTCATGCTGAGTTTTCTTCATTAATTTTTTAAAAATGTTCATCTAGATGATTTATTCCACAGCATGCTTTTAATCTCATAGAAATTAATTTGATGCAGCTTTAGAAATTGATGTGAGCTTGCTCTAACACATGTAGACCCATTGCATGCAGGCAGGATCTGCTAAACTACCTTAAATACAAGTGAGATCATGGTTTACAGACATTATCATCGTGTAAAATATCAAAAGTGTAAAAATGCAAATATAAAACACTGCAATTTTCAAGGAAGGATTAACATCTGCCAATCAGAACTGTTCTCTGAAGCAAAGTGAGACTTATCTCTCTGATGAACCCGCATAATGGCTCCTTGAAAGTGACTCACAGCAAGGACACCAATTAAAATAGAGGAAAAACATTAAAGCTAATCCAATTACTTAGACATGCTCACTGAGTGATTAGTACTTTGAGTGATTAGAACATTGGAGGAATGACTTCCTGCTCTTTCATGTAATAATGAGCAAGACACAAAAACATACATAATATTATGTAAGCAATATCAGGCGCATTGCATGGCAACATTTACAATGATGTATGCTGGACAATTTAAACTGAACTGAAGCCATGTGTAAACTGAATCATCAACTAAAACGTTTTGGTCAACCAAATAGAGTGTGTCTTTCATTGATTCATTAACTGAACATTACATTTGTTACATATGTTACATTTTTACAAACTAAGAAATTAATCATTTAGCATTTTCCATTTTCACATGTAAGTATGCAATCATCAGGTTTATTTGTATTATAATGGAAAGAGAGAGCAACCTTCATCTTGCAAAGGTGAACTCCTCACCCTGTATTATCTAGCTCTTGGTTTAAGACTCCAAATACAGAACAGTACAGAATGGCTTATGTATTGCAATGAGGGGACCTCATTCTCCTTGAGGTGACGTTACACTGACTTCTAGGCTACCCTCTGAAACCCAGCAGAGCCTGAATTGGTGAGCACAGCAGGAGGCATCCATGTGTGCATTCGCATGCTTTGTCCAGCTCCTATCAGCGTAACATTAGACGTGCTTGCATTTTATGCACTGCACCCTCATTGCTGCAATGTGCATGTTCAAGTAACATTTTATAGTTTGGTGCTGTGTCTAATAAATAAATAAAAGCCAAGCAAGTGTTCATCTCGTTTACGTGACAACAACCAATTTGATACAGTATTATGTTTAATGCATCCCCTAGATGAGACTTGCTCATTTCCCTCTTGGTGTTGTCACCAGTGGTACAACTCTGACATGTAGACATTCGGCCATTGTTCGCATCAGGGTACTAACAATAACGCTATTTGCGAAGCGATCAGATGCGTTTTATGGCCGTACTAGTCAGTGAGAATTGAGAAAACACAAGGAACGATCCAGTTGACCTCTTGCCAGAACTCATATGATTGTGTCATTATATCCAACGAGGAGGAGTTCTCTCTGGTATAAAAAGCTACAGCCACAGTGGACATTGGCTTTGAGTGTCCGCACCATTCTTGCGAATAGCTGAACTGAGAATCTGGGAACATGGTAAGCTACTCATTTCCGATTTGATGCATATTCATATAATTACTTATTTACTTCATATAATTACTTACTTAATTACTTAATTTGTTACGTACAAATTAAAGATAACGAAACTAATAAACAACTTAAACAACTTCCCTCGACAGATTTATTTGCTGCTTTTCGCCCCCTTGTTTATCGCTGGATCAAGAGCATTGACGTTTCAATTCGATGAATTGACGAAATATATTGACAGTCATCAAGAGGAGTATGTGCAGGCAAGTAAAAAAAGAAAAAGAAAGTGTGTGTGTATATATATATATATATATATATATAAATATATATATATATATATGGCCATAGATTACCGAGATGCCCTATTATTTCTGAGCGGTAACGTGCTTATTACTAGCTACTGTATAGCCGATAAGGAATATGTGTGTGTATGTGCCTTAGACTCTAAGGGAGTGGGTTGCAGTGGAGAGCGATTCGAGTAATGTGTTGAAGCGACCAGACTTGGACCGTATGATGAATATAACTGCGGAGAAGCTAAAGGCAATGGGTGGGAACGTGGAGATGGTCGATATTGGGCTTCAGGAGGTGAGTGGATACTGCGGTTGTGGCTGTAAGGAGGGTTCTGTACGATCACTGATACAGATGTGACGTGGGTGGGTGAATTAATCAATCTTGAAACTAGAGAAACGATTAAACTTTTAGTTTACTACAGGCATGTGTTTTTAAACAAGATTCTTGAATTGCCGTGCTAAATCTCAAGTTTTAATTAACAAAGTAATAGGAAAACATAAAACTAGCTTGTGTTGCAATTAGGCAAATACATAGTGTAATGTTAAAGGAATGCGATGTTAAAGGAAGCAACCTGTTTGAGCACAGATCTTAATGAGTTTTCCATTTCTGTGGTGATTACTCTTTACCTGAGAAAATCGTCCCCTGCATGTGGCAACTTCATTGATGAAGTGTTTGTTTGTGTTCCGTTTACTTATTACTTACTATCCCAGTTACCAAGTGGCGCAACCATCCCTTTGCCTAAGGTGGTCACTGCCCAGTTTGGCAGTGATGCTACCAAGCACACAGTTTGCGTGTACGGCCACGTGGATGTCCAGCCGGCCAAGATAGAGGATGGCTGGGCAACGGAGCCTTACAATCTGACTGACATCAACGGTATTTCACCTGTGTGTCTCCATGATAAATAAAACAACGACTGGCCCGATTGCAGCATTGCTTTTACAATACTGACAAGTGCCACTGGAACATTTGTGCAGTTCAACCAACTAAGCCTGTGTTTCATAATTACTCAGTGTGACTTCCCAGAAAAGAAAACTTACATTATGTTATATTTATAAATTATCCATGTAAAAAAACAAATGCACAATTCAACTCTCACTGTCTCACCAGAATATGAATTTCTGCTTGTCACAGGAAATCTCTATGGAAGAGGGGCTTCAGACAACAAGGCTCCAGTACTGGCCTGGATTCACACAGTGCAGGCCTACCAAGCACTTGACATCGTCAGTGATATTCTTAATAAACTCACATTAACCATACTTGTCTGTCAACCTTAATTCCTGAGGGGCTGATGTGTATGCTTGTTTTTCCTATAAATTTGAATCTATGCATACATAATTGGTTCAATTTGTAAACAGTAATTAGTGCAGAGTCACATGTGTAGTATATTGTTTAATCAAGAAATGCTAAATGGAGTAAATGACAAAACTAATTAGGACATTAAGAAGCCTGGAATCTGGATCAAGAGCTAGCATAAACACCTGCTCTTTGGAAACTGTGTGTGACGCCCCTGGACAAAACTTTCATCTTGATAAAAGTGACAGATTTTAAGTGGCTGTGTGAAAGTGAAGAAAGTATCATAAGAAGTGGAAAAATACTGAATATGAAATAAATATTGGCATTTTAGGTAGAAGGGGGATTATAAAAGGTTCTATCTGCGTTCCGAGTAGTTCTGACATATTGAGCTTCAAAGATTTCAATGTGAATGGGCTCCAAGCAGATATGGCTCAGTTAAAACTTTCTCATTCACAGCTCATGATTTTCTGATGTATCTTCTCTTTCACCTGTGACTTTCACCCCACAGGAGCTCCCAGTCAATGTGAAGTTCGTCATTGAAGGCATGGAGGAGACCGGATCCAATGGCCTGGATGCCATGATTCTCTCGCATAACGATACCTTCTTCGCTGATGTGGATTACATCATGATCTCTGACTGTGGTTGGCTGAGCCGCCGGCCAGCCTTAACCTATGGCACCAGAGGAAACTGCTACTTCTTTGCAGAGGTGTGGGGAGGGAGAGAGTGGTTCCACATCTCATGATGTGAATGTCTCCAAAATACAGCTTCTTCAACTGCCTTCCCTGGTGCTCATATTCAAAAGATTTAATTATGCTGAATGGGTTTTTTCTCAGGTTGTCATGGATTGACAGTACGATTCTCCACATGCATTAATAATAGGCTGGACTCACCTTGTTATATTTATATTGAAGCAGATCATATTTGTGTAGCTTAATCACAATGTTTTGTCTAGTTTTCTTGAGTGCTTTCTTCTTTTTCTTTTGTAGGTTGAGGGGCCTACACAGGACTTACACTCAGGAGTGTATGGAGGCACTGTGATCGAACCCATGACCGACCTCATCGGCATTCTGGGTAGGATTTAAAAGCTGACATCTGACATGTCACTGCGCTGGCAGTGTGATCACATGCATTGCCTTTACTTAAGTATCTGCACGGTAACAAGAACCTGGCGAGAGAGAAGTGGGGGGTGGACCACTGGAAAGAATTCATCATATAGTCCACCCCCCCAAGGGACACAGAAGCCTCTCAGGACAGCAAAACCTGAGCGAAATAGACTTTCTTTTTTCCTACTTCTTGGCCTTTTAATTCACCTTCGTTTCTTTGAATTGTATATTGATTTTTGTCGGATTCTGTGTTTTTGTGACCATTTTTGAATCACTTTTTCTTAAAATTTGTTTTCCATTAATTTTGATGTCTTTGTTCCCTTTGGTGTAAGTGTTTGTTTAAATGATTTGTTTGTGTTATTGAGTGTGTTTTAAAAAAGGAAAATATTTAAAATTGTTAAAAGAAATTTAAAAACCAATAAAACTACCTTTACTTAAGTATCTCGCATAACCTGCTGGAAAAGAGGCAGTAGTGATCAGGCAAATGTGAAGGAGGGCTTGGTGCACTTTGCTTGTGTAAAGTGATGGTGGGTGTTAATGGCTACTGAGCTTGGTTTTTTTTCAAATATGGACTGGTGATTTAAAATCAGAAAATAGCAGTTATTGGAGAAAAATGAAAGGTGATCAAAAGGCACATGGGGGAGGAAAATTAAGATGGAGAAACCTAAGAACTGCAACAAGTAACCATGAGAGCAGATGCACAATACATTCTGTGCCTGATTCTCTTTTGAAATACTACTGCACTTGTGATTCTCTCACCCCCTTTACCTCCCCTCCCTCCTTCCAACAGACACTCTGATTAGCCCCGGAGGAAAGATCCTCATTCCTGGGATTCTGGAGGCAGTGGCCCCCTTGTCGGATGAGGAGTGGACCATGTACCAGGACATTGAGTTTGATGTGGAAAACTACAAGAAAAAGATTGGAGTAGACCACCTCATGTACAGCAATAAGGTGACCGCAGGACTGTGTGATCTGTCTGGGGCGGTCTGGGGGTTTGTTTATACACAGGGAGACAAAGCTGTCAATCATAAACATGACCTTACCTGGGCACATTAGTAAAACCTGTAGACCTATAGATTCTATAGAGTAACCAGATGGCGAGCTCCTGCATTCCTCCCATCTGGGCAATATTACAGTTTGTGAATATTCATTGAAGGCTAAAGGGGCGGAGTATTGTCCAAAAGGTAGAGACTGCAATAAATATTTATAAGAATAATCACATTTTAATATTTTGGCCAAAAAGGTGTGGAGACATCTATGTTAAGAGCACAGAACTGATCATTTGGTGGGTGGGCCAGTTCAATATTATGTTCATCATCATAAAGCCCGTAATGGGTGGGACAGTTATACGTTATCAGTGGCGTATTAATCTGAACCAGTTCATGTTTTGCAATGAAGAGTATTCTCATTGGTCCTTAAAGGTATAATAGGTCATTTCGGACTCCTAAAGAGTCAAGAGAGGAATTGCTGCAACAAACACCCTCAAACCACAACACTGTTTATCCCTCCCCCTTCTCTGTGAACATGCTGAACGTTGAAACCCCCCAACACCATTTGCCGTGAGAATTGTGAACCAATGAACTTCAATTATTGTACAGTTGTGCAATGTTTGGTACAGAGTATCGGTCCATGAACTGTATATTTTGAAAAGAAGAGGGTGAGTCAACATGTTAGTTTGCTTTTTTCAATGATAGGAAGGGATTTACGACGGTCTTGTAACAATATTTTAACACAAAAATCTTACCTATTGTACCTTTAAGTCAGTGCTCTTCAGTAGACAATAGCTCTATGCATCATAGAAATAAAATATATCTTTTCCATCAATAGTTATTTTTGGTACTCAGGCATTGTTATCTCATATCATGCCTTGTTTTGACTGCTTCTCTGACATCCCAGGTAGACCTGTTGGCCCATCGCTGGCGCTACCCCACAGTGACTATTCACGGCATTGAAGGAGCTTTCTCTGCTCCAGGAACAAAGACGGTCATCCCTGCCAAGGTCATTGGCAAATTCTCCATCCGCCAGGTGCCCAACATGGACCCGGCAGTCGTTGAGAAACAGGTACAGTCGACTGACCACACAGTCTTGTGCCAAGACTCCTGTAAGAAAAATGAAAGGTGTGCTGTCATACATGCATTAATGCCTCTTTAAGCTCAATCATACAATACATAGATTCTCTTTATTATCATGAAATTGGAAGTGAGCATTAAATGGAAATAAGTTTGCATTTCCATTGATTAAAAACTTGAAAAAAGACTACTATAACAGTGTCCATCTGAAATCAGTGAGTTTGGAACACATTTCTGAGGGAGCGGCATGATGAAGCAAAATCAATGCTTCCTTCTTGCGTGCAAAACCTAGCATTTTATTGTTATTGTGCACATCTACAGACTGCTACTCCCCTTTCAGTATTATTTTTCACCCTCCTTTACTATTTTGTGGTCAATAGCTTTAGTTTCTCTGTGACCTTTGCTTCTGATGACCTTGTTAAGAGTATTGCTCTCGTTGCACTTCTATTGGCCAGAGGTTAGTTTAGGAAACATTCCTCACTGGGGATAGGGATCTGAAACACACAGCAGTCCCTCAGTATTAGGGAGAGAACAAATAATTGTTCATGGAGGCTTGCATGTGGCCTCTCTTTGTTAATGTCTTAGTAACTTTCTCTATTTATTGTAATTAGATCACAGATCACTTCTGTGGTACCTAATTAAAATCCCTACACTACCATATGAAAAGGCCATTTGTGACATATAGACCTCCACTTTTATCTTCTGTGTCCTTAAAAATGTAAATTTCAAACATGTGGATGCCTCAAGAATCACAAATGAATATGTAAAATTGGTAGTTAAAATTAAACAGCACAAATGGGCTCTTTTTATTTTGCTGAAAACCCAGGATATTCACACTTTTACAAATGGCAATGGTGACTCTGTGGTGTGGTGCAGCCACTCTGGACTCATTTTTAGTTCTGGTGTTTCTTCCGAGAAGTAATTAAACCTTCCCATAATAGGTGCTCATTATTTGTAATTATCTGAAGAATACCCTTTGATAATTGGGGAGGGGAAGAGAGAATGGGTTGATGATAAGGTCAACAGAACAGGCCACTTTGAAACAATGTGTCTTAGCCTATGAACAAATAACCCGCATTTAAACATTTTCTCTCTCTTATAAGTCAGAATCTAAAATATATGCTCTCAACAACAAAGCTGTGAATTGTTCTGAAAATCGTAACGATTTAACTCCTCAACAAGTAGTGCCACATTATAGGAACAGAATGACTTTTCATCTCAGAAAAGGGATATATTGCCCAAGCAAAAATGCAATTAACTGGAAATAAGAACTTTAGGGCAGCGATTTCTGAAAACTCAATCCATGGGTGTTTTGCAGGTGACAGACTACTTGCATTCAATGTTTGGCAGACGGAAAAGTCCCAACAAGCTAAAGGTGACTATGGTCATCGGGGCCAAGCCCTGGCTGGCTGACACCCAACACCCTCTGTATGAGGCTGGGCAAGAGGCTGTGAGGAAAGGTAAGAGGAGTTACATTCATGGCAGTCTCATCGCAGGACGGTCCCATTTCCTGGTTGTTCATCTTCTTCTTGCCATTGTTGTCTGTCTTATGATGGTCGTAATGGTTAGTGACTGTGATTAGAATTAATATGGATATTACCACCTTCATCAACATCATCACCAGTATCATTGGGTATCATCTACGAGATCATTATGATGATGATGATGGTGATGGTCATGGTGATCTCCTCCCTGCAGTGTTTAAAGTGGACCCAGACATGATCCGTGAGGGGGGCACGATTCCCATTGCCAAGACGTTCCAGGACGTGACCAGGAAGAGCATCATTATGTTGCCCATTGGGGGTTTTGATGATGGCCTGCACTCCCAGAATGAGAAAATGAGCAGGTGACCATGACCGGCACGGAACAGTTCCCAACCACGATATGCACTCTTGCTCAATCCACTGTAGGCAATACAGTCATTCTGTTTCATGAAAGTGCACAACCATTCACAGTTTGAATGGTAGTTTGAGAATTTAATTTCCAATCATTCCTATTGAAAGTGTGTGGGTGTAGGTGAATAACCTGTAAGTCACCAACCTATGTTCTAACAAAATAAACAAAAACATAACAAAAAGATTATTTTAAGGACAAGGACAGCTGGGGTGGGGACTGAAGACTGTGTACACACAGTAGTTTCCCAATGATAGTATACTTTTGCCATCTAGTGGTAAACAAATTTCTATACCTTCAGGGAGCATTCACTCTGTACTTTGGTGACATGGTTCTTAAAAAAAAAAAAAGGCATTTTTTGAGTATTTTATTGTGGAAATCTAGAATGTAGAATCCTTATTATTAATGTCATAATAATGCCAGGAATTATTCATAAACATAATCTTTTTTTCTTAAGGTACAACTACATAGAGGGAACCAAGCTGTTTGTTGCATACCTCCATGAAGTTGGGCAGATTAAGAGGAACTGAGAACGTCCCCTTGAAAAACTAAATTAGGAATATTAAACTTGAACTCTACTCTCTTCAACAGCTGCAGTGTTTTTCATGAAGCACTTGTTTCTTAAAACACTATTTATACCTACATAGTGGCATATTTTTGGAACTTTTGAAATGATTTATTGTTATTTGAGTACACCACTTGGTAAATTTATGGAAATCTCTCAATTTCACTTCTATTTCTCGTTCGGCATTACATACATATTGCAGTGTTACTAAAGCTGAGAATGATAGCAATAGTTTATGGGACAAGAAAGAAAAAAGAAAATAAATTGTTAACATGACAATACACTCTCAGCCTCTCTCCCACCATTCCTTTCTCTGTCCATCTCTTTTTCTAGGAATCTGTGCAACAAATATAAAGACAAATAAAATGATTTGTCTGGTTATTTCATTTGACACCTAGTGACAATAGCATGTTTCTTTCCATTTCAATAAATTTGGTGTTAGAGTGCGAGGCAATCAAATTGCAATTCAAATACACTTAATATTTGGGACAGTGAACTTGTGTTACTGAAACAAGTACAGAGATGTCCACACCCAAAGATCTTTTGCAGAAAATAATAAAATCCACATATTAGGAACTACCAACAGTCTGCTTTGGGCATATGCCACCAAATCCAGATTAGGGTATAAAGTCCATAAGAGGAAACCTTATCAGTGGCTTTATTGACAGCTCTTGTATAAGCAGTTTAAACACAAACCGGAATCACCCGCACTGACAATTAAAATTTCCTTAGACATGGTCACAGACTACTTGCCTCAGCAAAAACCTTGACTGGCAAAGGGGAATTCAGATCACCACCCCAATTAAACACTGTAGAGTAGATCACAGATGTCACGTCCAAGTTGATAATCAGGGGGTAATAAGGTAACATTTTCAACTGAACAGGACCTCCCATCCCAAGATCTGTTGGAGACTACTTCAACAAAAAGTTCATTTTTTATTAAAACCATTGACAAACTTATCCAGAGAAGGTGGTAAGGTCACAGGGTTTCTATAATAGGGTTACATAAACTGTAATGTATTGCAGAATTCACTTGTTAGCATAGCTAGTCTACTTTAATTTTGGCAATGGTTTGTAGAAAGTCTGTCCTAACCATGTTGTAATAACCCTGTTGCCCTAGTTAGAAAAACAATAAATCATTGAATCATTAACAGTCATATTGACACTGAAAACATGGCTTTGTAGTCTTCTGTTTGTTCTGCTATGTGGGTATCATGTGTCTCAGTTTGTTGCATATACTAATGCATTGTATAGTTACCTTTGCCTGTTGACTGATCCAAATTTCACAGGTGTTCACAATGGGAAGACGTCTTGCATTAGATAAATAAGTGAACTCATGAACCCACAATCCGTTGTCATCCTGCCAGACAGCATTTTATCACTGATTTTGTACAGTGGTCATGTGTCTATTGAACAAACAAAAAGTTCTAATAATAGTTCAGACATACAAACACAGACACACACAGTACATTTCAGGCACAAATGGGCATATTTGTACTTCAGCAATGATAAATCCCATTACATCATTCCCTGCAAAACTACATAAGCATTCAGTAACTCACTAAAGTTCAGTAACTCACTAAAAGTGCAAAGAACCAGACCAGTAGACTTCCCAGCCACATTCAGCCATGGTAAGTTTTTCTTCATACATTTTTTTTATACTGCTCCTGATTTGTGTTTTTGCTAAAGAGATGTTATTTTTGTAATGGGGGGCAAAACAACAGTCTGGTATTTATTCCTTCCTGAAGAAGATGGCAGACATTGACAAAGTAAATTTCTGAAGCCAATAAATCAGAATTTCTCTTAAACTGCTAGTCAAACCCTTTATTGAGATGTGCTAAGCCAAAAGGTCTCTTCACAAAGATAAACAAGCTACCTGTAGTCAAGTGGTTTGGTGAGGGTGTCAAACCTTCTGCCTTCCCTCTTTCTCTCTTTATTTTTCACCTGAAGAGTCTAACTCAGCGATGTCAGTATAAATGTCAGGCCTCATATGGAAGAGACATGAGAGAAGTTCATATTGGGTCACAGCCTCCGTACAAAAACACAAATATGAATAATTACAAACATAATATTCTAGATAATGCAAACAAGCACTACAAAGATACCTATAACCATGTAGAGCACTGCACATGTAACAATAACCATCCACAGCACAGAGTACTGCACAGGTACATATAACCATGCACAGCGCAGAGCAAGTGCTGCATCCCTATGGGAATTGGGGGGTGGGACTGGATTCAGCTGTAAATTATGATGATACAGTATCGAACACATTTGTTGGCTAAATGGCTTTAAGTCATCAAGGATCCAAGGTATCAAATGGGCCTCAAACCACCATGCTCAAACCACCAAATGTTCCTAAAGAAACAATTATTGTATCAAATGTGTTCGATACAGTATCAGCATGATTTACAGCTGAATCTAGTACCACCCCCCAATTCCCATAGAGATGCAGCACTTGCTCTGCGTTGTGCATGATTATATGTACCTGTGCACTTGTAGGACCTTAAAATAAGATATCCAGACACTGATGATGTTGATAGGTCACAGGCATCAGGAAGTCATGACATGCAAAGGATATGCAACAAAAAACCAAATATGACTACTTTAATTTACATAACATTGCTGTGTCCCAAACATGGGACTATGCATAAACACTGCTGGTGAAACCAAAATGTATAAAAAGGCTCTTTATTAAAATCTGACAATGTGCACTTTAACCACATGTGATTTTTTTATTTATTCATGGAGGCTGTTGTGTTTGATTATGGGGCTGTTTCTGGCACCAGATTATGTGGTGTACCTTAATGAGGCTCAGAAGAAATGTGATTTACAGTGTGACAATATTTCAGATTTTAGATATACAGTGGTGTGAAAAAGTGTTTGCCCCCTTCCCAATTTCTTATTTTTTTGCATGTTTGTCACACTTAAATGTTTCAGATCATCAAACAAATTTAAATATTAGTCAAAGACAAAACAAGCAAACACAAAATGCAGTTCTTAAATGAAGGTTTTTATTATGAAGGGAGAAAAAAAAATCCAAACCTACATGGCCCTGTGTGAAAAAGTGATTGCCCCCTAAACCTAATAACTGGTTGGGCCACCCTTAGCAGCAACAACATAATAACTTGGAATGAGTCTCTTACAGCGCTGTGGAGGAATTTTGGCCCACTCATCTTTGCAGAATTGTTGTAATTCAGCCACATTGGAGGGTTTTCGAGCATGAAATGCCTCCAAAGTCTTCATTTTGTTTTTCTTCAGCCATTCAGAGGTGGACTTGCTGGTGTGTTTTGGATCATTGTCCTGCAGCAAGTTCGTTTCAGCTTGAGGTCACGAACATATGGCCGGACATTCTCCTTCAGGATTTCTTGGTAGACAGCAGAATTCATGGTTCCAGCAAGTCTTCCAGGTCCTGAAGCAGCAAAACAGCCCCAGACCATCACACTACCACCAACATATTTTACTGTTGGTATGGTGTTCATTTTCTGAAATGCGGTGTTACTTTTCCGCCAGATGTAATGGGACACACACCTTCCAAAAAGTTCAACTTTTGTCTCGTCAGACCACAGAGTATTTTCGCAAAAGTCTTGGGGATCATCAAGATGTTTTCTGGCAAAACTGAGATGAGCCTTAATGTTCTTTTTGCTCAGCAGTGGTTTTCGTCTTGGAACTCTGCCATGCAGGCCATTTTTGCCCAGTCTCTTTCTTATGGTGGAGTCATGAACACTGACCTTAACTGAGGCAAGTGAGGCCTGCAGTTCTTTGAATGTTGTTGTGGGGTCTTTTGTGACCTCTTGGATGAGTCATCGCTGCACTCTTGGGGTAATTTTGGTCGGCCGGCCACTCCTGGGAAGGTTCACCACTGTTCCATGTTTTTGCCATTTGTGGATAATGGCTCTCACTGTGGTTCGCTGGAGTCCCAAAGCTTTAGAAATGGCTTTATAACCTTTTCCAGACTGATAGATCTCAATTACTTTCTTTCTCATTTGTTCCTGAATTTCTTTAGATCTCGGCATGATGTCTAGCTTTTGAGGATCATTTGGTCTACTTCACTTTGTCAGACAGGTCCTATTTAAGGGATTTCTTGATTGAGAACAGGTATGGCAGTAATCAGGCCTGGGTGTGGCTAGAAAAATTGAACTCAGGTTTGATAAACCACAGTTAAGTTATGTTTTAACAGGGGGGGGCAATCACTTTTTCACACAGGGCCATGTAGGTTTGGATTTTTTTTCTCCCTTAATAAAAAAAACCTTCATTTAAAAACTGCATTTTGTGTTTACTTGTGTTGTCTTTGACTAATATTTAAATTTGTTTGATGATCTGAAACATTTAAGTGTGACAAACATGCAAAAAAATAAGAAATCAGGAAGGGGGCAAACACTTTTTCACACCACTGTATGCTGCAATACCTCCAGTAACCATTGGAGTTTGTGGGCTTCTGGGGGAATGCCAATCCCTGGTCCCCTAGGTGGACCAGCTGTTAATTTCTTCAGGCTGCCTGCCACAACCGGTTGTTTCTGGGCGTGGTCTCTCTTATGACAAAGGATAGTTTGCAGGGTGTGTGTTCCAACGGCAGTGAGCTTTGAGCTTTTTCCACCTAACACATTCAGAGCTGCCTCTGGCTACAGCTTCGACAGACCACATACAGTGTTGAAGTAACACTCATAATATAAAAGAACAACAATGACTTCTGGGCACAGCATTGTTTGGCTATCATAGGAGAGACTGCAGACAAGAACCACCTTCTGTCTCTAGCGACCTCTGGCTGGCTCATTTTTTTATTTCTTCTATGGCAGGCGGAGATCCTTTTGGCTGTCATCATGCTCCTTCATCTGTCATCTTCTTCTTCCTCGTCCTTGCCAACATCTACAGTGCTGGATCCTCTGTTTCTGTACATCGATGAACACCAGAATGAGTTTGTCCAGGTGAGATAGGAAATATCCTTTCCACATATTTCCATTTGTAACCGTTGCTCTGACAACACTAGAGAGAGAAAGTGACAGACAGAGAGAGAGAAAGAGAGAGAGCTGTGTCTGAGAGATTGCCTGTTTATTGCTGTGGCGGCACTGTATAACACCATAAAAATAAAGCAGAGAGAGAGAGAGAGAGAGGGCATGTAAATGCATATACAGTGGAATGCAGAAATTTGGGCTCCCAGCCCTGGTCAAATTGCATGGTTTTTCTTGGTTTTGAAAGTTTCTTGGTTTTGAAGTGAAAGTTAGCGCAACCTCTGCAGGGGAGAAATTAAAAAGATGCGACCAAATTTAAGTAATGTAGAATATTTAATAGTACACTATTTCATAGCATATCACATTGACTTTTCATTACTGGGAGAATAAACAATGATATTAAGTGTAGCACTGAAGGAGGCAGGGTGCGATTTGGACTTGAGGCAGAGTTGAACCCAATTTAAACCCTAGCTCTTTATTAGTTTCATTGTACACAATGGTGATAAAATCCTGTCTAGCAGGATGATAACCTGGGTTGTGGGTTTGTGAGTTCATTTCTGTCCATAGACTGTATCCTGTCCATCTTACATCATTTATCTAATGCAAGACACCTTCACATTGTGATTGCCTATGAAATGTGCATCATTTAATAGGCCAAGCTGTAATTACACATTCCATTTCCATCGACTGTATCACCAATGTAATACTTTACACAAAGGCAATAAGACAGAGAGAGATAGAGAGAGAGAACTTTTTTGATGCTAGCCTGTTTATTGAAGACGTCTGGTAGTCATACTGTATGTGGATATGAAGACTGTATCAGGAGTGACTCAGATTGTCTGATGGAGGGAGAGGGATAGCAGACCTGAGAGCATGCCTTTTTCTGCCCAACAGAGGCTAGGAGAGTGGGTGGCCGTTAAGAGTGACTCTAGTCATCGGGTGCACTGGGGTGATATCCACAGGATCCTCAACATGACTGCGGACAAGATTAAAGAGATGGGAGGCCAGGTGGAGTTTGCTGACATAGGCACTCAGCAGGTATGGCACAACTTCACACTGCAGTATTCCTATGCATTCACCCCACCATTCCTCTATTTAATTGGGATCAAACGGCTGTCTGTTGGCAGGCTGTTGATTCCACACCCAACCAGTGAAACCGGTTGTAGCGAAAGTATTAAATTACGCTTCTGCAATCTCCATTAGTACCATCTAGCTGTCGAGAGTTTGGAAATGTTAACAACCTTAGACATGTACATTTTTGCAATATGAAAGCAATCTGGCAGAAAGTTGGGTCTTGTAAGAAAGTTCATAAATAGTGGATAAAACAACTTTGACTCACTGTCTTGTCCAACTGGTTTTGTTTAAATTACAGTTCTATGCTTAAAGCACTGTCAGCCCATAAATTTACATGATGCCTTTGCTTACAAACTGGAAGATTTAATGATTTGTTCTGCTCTTTCACCGAACCATTGTTTTGTATTTTTAAACCTCGCAGTCTGAGGCCAAGTTCCTTGACATATGTGTTGCCTCATAAGCCTTATAATGGGTGGGGCTACCATGCCTGGTCAGTAACTGATGTGTTTGAGCATAAGACTGCTCTCTGCATGAAACCCTGTGGTTGGTTCTCATCAGCATGTTGCTGATGAAACAGGATAGCTCCACACTATTTAGAGCTTATGAAATCTTTTTTGTCTGTTTTCCCCTGTTCTGCTCACCTTGTTCGGTGGAAGCTGTCAGACGGGGAGTCTTTGGCTCGGCCGCCTGTCCTCCTGGCGCAGTTTGAGAGGGACCTGAATAAACCCACGCTCTGCATCTACGGCCACGTGGATGTCCAGCCTGCCAAGAAGGAGGATGGCTGGGCCACTGACCCCTATACCCTGACTGAGCTCAACGGTGCCCTCTTTCATTCTCTCTATTCTCTCTGCTCTGCAGTGTTTCCGAACTAAACTCTTAAGGCTAATTCCATTGGATAACTAGGGGTTTAAACATCAGTTTTAACTGAGAGAACCAGGCAACAAGAAACATTTCAGTGGTCTTGTGCAGGGGTACCTGATTTCACAAATGAACTGAACCAATGGAAGTGAAGGAAAAGGAAGTGAAATCTAACAACTTAGCAATCAGATAGCAATTTTTATTCACTTGACATATAGCATGTGCTTACCCAGGGTACTCATAAATGACCACTCACAGATGAAGCGAATAATGTTGATCATCTCATAACCATGGCACATGTCAATATTTAGGATATAATAGACGGTAAATGAACAGTTGGCTCTCGTAAAGACTTTGACAAGGGCTAAATTGCAATGGCCAGATGACTCAGTCGAAGCATCTCCGAATCTGCAAGGCTTGTAAGGTCCCAGCCAACAGTGTTGAGTACCTTCCAAAAGTAGTCTGAGGAGGGACAAACCACAAACTGAAAGCAGGGGGTTGAGTGCCCAAGGCTCATTGATGCACGAGGGCAACAAAGGCTATCCTGTCTGGTCCAAACCAACAGGAGGGCCACTAAAATGTTAATGATGGTCACGGGAAGAATGTGTCATAACACGCAATGCATTGCACCCAGCTGCAAATGGTGCTGCATAGCTGCAGACCAGTCAGAGTGCCCAGGCTAACCCCTGTCCACCATCGAAGCACCTAAGCGTCAGAACAGGACCTAGGAGCAATGGAAGAAGGTCTCCTGGTCCGATGAGTGCAATTCTCTTTTACATCATGTGGACGGCCGGCTACATGTTCAACATTTACCTGGAGAAGAGATGGCTCCAGGATGCCATCTGAATTGTTTAAGTGGTGCGCCTAAAGTCCCTCCAACCTATAAATTTACCATTCAGGAATACGATTGCATAACCATGTTATTGTTCTGATGTCAGGCTACTACTTGTGAGTTGAAGGATGTAGGTGTCTAGATGGATGTATAGCCCAGTAATGTCACTTCTTTTTCACAGGTAATCTGTATGGCAGGGGGGCCACAGATAACAAGGGTCCGGTCCTGGCCTGGCTGCATGCTGTGGAGACATACAGAGCCACCAAGCAGGTTCTGCTCACCACAGTTCCCTATATGTACAGCTATGCACAGCATTTCATACAAATCATACAAGACTGATCGATTTCTTGGTGGATGGTTTGATATATCTGGTTCAGGAGGTGCCGGTGAACCTGAAGTTTATCATTGAGGGATTGGAGGAGATTGGCTCAGATGGTCTGGATGAGCTGACCAGGCAGCGGAACGAGAGCTTCTTCTCTGACGTGGACTACATTGTCATCTCCGACAACGTGTGGGTCAGCAGGAAACCAGCCCTCACCTACGGCACCAGGGGCAGCAGCTACTTCTTTGTAGAGGTAACAATCTTCTTTATGCAGTTATCCATCCCAGTTTGAAGGATATTTCTCCGGTTTATAATTCAACTGTATTTACACGCTTGACTCATTGCTGCAACCCCCCCCCCTCCACATTTCTCACACTCAAAACGCTTCTTAGTGATGAGGGGGAAACCTCAACCCGCACCAATGTGTAGCATCCACTTTGGTGATGTACAGCAGACATGATGCACCAGAATGTTCATCACACATCAGCTGAGGTGGGCAAAACTATTTTATGGCCAATTCAAATCAGTAGCCATGTTGATTTAGCCAGGACATCAGTGAACACCTTACTCTTTGCAATGAGTGTCATGGAATCTTTAATGACCAGGACATTGGTGACTGTCTCCTACAGCACAGTAATGAACCACCAACACCACTTCCAGCAGCAACTTAGTTTTCCCTGGTGGTATCATATTTAAGTACTAACCAAGCCCACAATTGCTTAGCTTCAGCCATTTGGCTGGAGCAGGGTGCATGGTGGTATGGCTGCTGGCCAAGTGGAGGTTTCTCAAATGTAGCGGCGTGACTTTGAAATGGCCTCTGAACAGCCAATAGATCTATATACAAGCAGAAAATATGTTCAGGCTAAAAATGCTTTTGATACTTAGTTAGAATGGGCCTCAACAAGAATATTTTCATATTCTTATCATAAATTTCTCTTACCTTTTTCAAACAAAGGGTTCATACGAGTGTGCCACGTCAGATTCAACAAACGCACTTAACTTCAGACAACTGTCCTAAATGAAGATGTCCGAAAACAGTATATACGCTACTTTAGGTGGCCAATGGGATTATCAAGAACAAGGGACGAGTGATACCTGACTGGGTAGACTGCGGTTGTTTGTTTTTGACAAAACATAATAATATAGCGGACCTTTGATAAACTTTGTCTTTTTTCTCCAAAACAAGCGACTGAAATATGTTTCTAAAAATAACTGAGGTGGGAAATAAGCAATAAGTTGCTGAATATTGATTCATATTTGATCTGCAACATTTTTTGTTTGTTTGTGCATCACATTTCTTAATTGAAAACTTGAACTCTACCCAGATTAAATGCGTGCACACAGTGTGATACAAGTTCGCCAAGCTGACAGGATGGGATGATTTCTGTTCACTGCAGGTGGAGGGTCCGAAGCTAGACCTGCATTCCGGAGTGTTCGGAGGGTCCGTCCATGAGCCCATGACAGATATGATAGCCTTACTTGGTAAGATCAGCTGCATAAGAACATACAAACATAAGACTGTGTGATTGACATTTCCCTTGTCTCTGCCCCTGGCAGGCAGCCTGTTGGACCACACAGGGAAAATCCTCGTCCCCGGGATCAATGAGTCTGTGGCCCCGCTGACAGAGGAGGAGAAGAAGCTGTACAAGGACATTCACTTCGACATTGAGGAAATGAAGAAAGCGATCGAGGTCAAGAGCTTCTTACAGGACAATAAGGTACATATACAGTATGTCTCTGTCACTGCCATAAAGGAGGGGAGGAGATTGAGGAAAGTACAATGTTTTTGGTGACAGGAAACAGCGTACTGGTAGTGTCTGATGCTACATTTCGTTTGACTTTGCTAGGAAGAAATCCTTATGGCTCGATGGCGCTACCCATCGCTGTCCATCCACGGAATCGAGGGTGCATTCTCTGATTCAGGCTCAAAAACAGTCATCCCCCGACGTGTAATTGGGAAGTTCTCCATCCGCCAGGTGCCGAACATGGAGCCAAGTGTGGTGGAAAGACAGGTGAAAACTAATGCATCAAACCACCCAGAAAAGGATTATAATCTCCAAGAAATACATAACCTTTAACAAAGAAAGTGTATTTCAGGGGAAATGAGCGAGAGACAAGAGCCTTTACCTCTGAAATGTGAAAAATAACAAACAAGCTTAAATAGATGGTTTTCCTGTGCATCATTACCTAAGTATTTCTACTTAAGTGCCTGCTTCCCAGAGTTTTGAGCCAACCTGATTTCCACTGTGTTTCTCTCATTTAAAACATAACAGGTCAAAGAACATCTGCAGGAGGTCTTTGCCAAGCAGAAAAGTCCAAACAGCCTGAAGGTGACCACATCTGTGAGTGCCAAGCCATGGGTGGCCAACTTGAATGACCCACTATATATTGCTGGGCGAAAGGCAGTTAAATTGGGTGGGTTTCATTATTGAATCTCATTATAAATGCCATTTTATTATTGATGGCTTTAGCTGTGTAAATGGCATCTTCAATTTACATTTCCAATGCAAAAGTTTCATCAGCAGAAAGCTAGGTCAGTCATACATTATCTTCAATTGTCATGGTCACTACTGGCAGCAGAGTACTTTGTAAATAAATGACATTCATTTAGTAAATGTTGCTACCTTCAGAAACCGACAAAAGCTGCATTACAGATTAGAATAACACCACGACAGAAAAGATAACAATCTTCGAGACAGTAGCAGTGTAAAAATAAGTGCTAAAATGATATTACTGTAATATTGTCAGCTAAGTACTGCAAGTACCGCTAAGTTTAACATATAACCCAAAATATGGGGGCTGTAGTCTCCATATGAGAATATGAATATTGGTTTTGCACATTGGCTGGACAGAAATGGAATTGATGGCATCCCTGTTTTTTTTTCAGTTTTTGGTGAGGAGCCAGAACTGATCCGAGAAGGATCCACAATTCCCATTGCCAACAACTTCCAGGAAGTGACGGGGAAGAGAGTGATGATGCTGCCCATTGGTGGGCATGATGATGGAGAGCACTCTCAGAATGAGAAGATCAGCAGGTCAGGTGACAACTCTGTCACTCTATCTCATACCATGTACACAGATTGTACTGGAGAGTATATTGCATTTATATTGCTATTATGAATACAGAATACAGTGAAACAAAGCTGCTGTATTTTTAGGTAGTCACTGAAAACAGCATTATGGAAGCTAATCATAATACACTACACACACTATGATGTGTAATTCTTGGCAGTTTGCAGCAATGTGATAGTATTACTCCTGTACTTTCTGCCTTAAGGATCCTATCAGACTGTTCTCAGATATGACCTTTTCCTTCACAGGTACAACTTCATTCAAGGGACAAAGCTCTTCGCTGCCTTCTTTTACGAACTCTCCAAGCTCCAAAAAGACCAATGAATGTCACAAGCAATTCTGTCCATTTGTTTCAAAGAAGGTCGCTAAAAACAAGACCAACAAGTCCTACTGCCTCTTCAGCATCACAACCTTGAAAGGGCCAGTTCACTTTCAGGGGTTTTAGGCATTATTTCAGTTTTAGTACAGTGCCCTGAAAAAGTATTTGCCCCCTTCCTCATTTACTCTATTATTGCATATTTGTCAAAGGGAATGGTAATTTCCCCCTTAAACTTAATAAGCACTACCTTTAGCAGAACAAATTGCAACCAAACACGTCCTATTTGTTATCAGTCTCAGGAATTTTAGCTTTAATTCAGACAAATTGGTAGGCTTTCGAACATGAACTGCTCATTTCAAGTCCGGCATCTACAGCATCTCTATTTTGATCAAGTCAAGACTCAACTGTACTTGTCAGCTAAACCTATTGATTTTAGAAAGCTGTCGACGTTCCATGAATGTTAGCTGATGTTCAAACGGATGGCTCCGATTCCTTCAGGAGAATCAGATAAAACCAGTCATTTATGGGGCCACTTGTTTCCAACATTAAGCCCTCTTCCAGAAACCGGGCTGTTTCTAAATTTAAAACTTAACTTTGAGAAAGAAGCTAAAAAGCTTATTCAGACATGCTATCACCAACTCGGAAACAATAACCCAATAGCCAACATGACTGTTCAGTCTTTCTAGATAAATAAAAAAAATCATACTTTTATATTGTGCCTTGTCTGATGCATCAAGCTGTAGCCCGGCTTCAATTTGCATAAAATTTAGCACCACGACTGATAACCAAGACAGATATGAGCCTATCACAGCTATTTTAGCATCTCTACATTGATTGCAACAGAAACCACTGACATAAAATAAAATCGAATATTTATGTGGTGTGAATAGACACTTTAAAACAAATCTGTTGATATGCTCAGCCTCTGGAAACAAGAACTCAGACTACAAGCTACTTTGGATTTACCTGAAATGTATTTTCTTGCTTTCGATCACAAAACCTAGAACACTGGTTCCCAAGCTCAGTCCTGGAGTACCCCAGTGTATGCTGGCTTGTTCTAACCCCAATTGCCATCAAATAATTTTAATAAGCTGTTAATCTTTCTTAATTAGGTGCTTAATAGCTTTGCAATGGCATGAAGAATAAAATGGCCATGCTCACTGCATCATCTTTTAAACAATTACAACAGAAGACTAAGTAATAGGCTCAGAATTAGGTAGTTGAACATACGTTTAATTTCATTTGTTTCCTTAAACATATCAACACAATCCAGGTTTGCCTAGTTATCACCTGCCTTGTCTTTAAATTCTTCATTAACCGTCCAAATGGTTACTTTTGGCATCAGGTGTCAACACCTTCACCAGTTATGAGCCAACTGATTCACTGCAGTCTTTAATTTGATCAGTGAAAATAATAGACTACTTTTATGCAATTTTTGTGCAAAATGTATGCATTCTTTGCAATATAGCACAAAATGAACACAATAATTGTATTATTTCTGGTATGCATCACAGAAAATATAAGTGTAAGTAATCCCTCTAAACATGAAGAGCACATAATTTTGAAAAATTAACAGCTTGTTAATATTCTTGGATAGCTATTGTGGTCGGAACGAAAACCAGCATACATAGGGGTACTCTAGGTCCGAGTTTTGGGAACCACTGACCAAGAATATGCACAAGCCATTGTAAAGTTGGCTGTTTATCAGATAAATAGTATGTAATTACATAAAAAGTACTCTCAATCTTAAATAATATCTAAAATACCCCAGAGAGTGAACTATACCTTTAACACCCTGCTACCACATGGCTCTTTCCCATGATTGCAGTGATTTTAACCAGCTTTGTCTTTATTATTTTTTACACAATACTGCAGCCTAATGGTGCTAATACTATGCATCAGCTAAGCACAGTAACTGTTTATATCTGGATTTTTATTGAGGAAAATATTTTTATTTTTATTAAATTCTGTTCAAACATAAATTTAGATTTTGGCTCCCTCTAGTGTTATTTGAAGAAATAACGTTGTCATCTGGACGTCAAGTAAAGCATACAACTAAATAGTGTCTGGTCTGGTGTAGGGGTGGTCCAGGTCTTGGTGAAACAACAAATGATTTGCACGGGCTTTGAAGAAGACACTAAATACAGTACTACTAAACAATTTAGCTTGTATTGTCAAATTTAACAAATGTAAACAATTCTTTATTTCAATTTGTGTTAGCTGATTGTGCAGGCTATTGGCCTAAATCCAATTGTAGTTCTTAAATAATGAACCACCTGTATGTTAAATGTGTACATTAAATCAATATATAGCAGTGAATAACATGTATGTTTATGACACATTTTCTACATCTATTTTAACCATACAGGAAAAAACTGACCTTAAGTTCTTACTCCTACTCTTTTTCATTGTGTGACTGTGCTAATACAGCATCAAAATACATGCAACCGAAAAGACAGCAAGAGCAGCAAGATTTTAGCTGTGTTTCCTGTACCGTAAAATACACTTTGCAAAATTAGCAAACTTATTGCAAAATAAACAATGTGCTGAAAGCAAAGGTTTAATGTATCACTATACGGAGGTATCAATTAGTTCGTTAACCCATTTAAATATGACAGAGAAGGCAAACCGGAGTATGATGAACCAATAATTTATCACAGGACCGTTTATTTAGTTTCATGCAGTCCACCTGTCTATCAGTAGGGGTGCAGTGATTCTCATACTGAACTAAATAAGACGGCTTGGAGAGGAAATTATTTTGATTAGGACAAGCTGGTTGAAAAGTTAAATTTTACACCTACACCTTAAACCGAATGAAAGGCTTGTAGCTAAATGAAATTAAAAGTAACCAAATAAGTAACAGAAGAAAAAGTCATTAGTTTGGCCTAACTCATGGCTATATGATTTTCTGATCTCCCTACCATGTAAACCAGGGATGGGCAAGGCGGGATTTCAGACCAAGCCCTGCTCTTAATGATTTATTTAGCCCAAACATTTACATGATCTGTCATTTAGAACCACTAAATGACAAGATATAAACAGCAGCTGATAAATGTTCTTGTCTTGTAGCATTATATTGTGGTCGAATTTATGAGTGAATTGGTCATGCTGCATATGGCTAAACTGGTGGCAGCAAAATCCTGCATACTCACAGGCCTGCCAGGACTGGAGTTGCTCATCCTTGATGTAAACAGATAGTTATGTTTTCTGTAAAAAGTGCAGTTAAGTGTGTTAAGATTGCAGCAGAATCTTCTGTGCTTGGATCAATGTTGGTAGGCACTTTCGGGGCAGATGAACACATGTATTAAATTCTAGAAGTATATCCTATCAGGTTCAATGATAGTCAGTAAGTTCTGGTAAAATGTGATAATCGCTGCCATTTTAGTGTTCAGGTTTTGAGAACTGGAAACTGCACAATCTTCTAATTTAAGCAGTCTAGTCACTTTGACTGCTATCTATAGATTAGTCAATGCATTCTTTTTAACTAAACGCAGACATAACGTACCAGTAGTTTAACCGTAGAGTTAGACAAATATCAAAACTCATAAATTAACTTAAGCTAATATTACACATTCCATATAACGTTTTTCAGTCAACCCTGTTTTGACCCCTATGCAACGTCCGTGTACTGCCGACTGTCACCCCGGGGGTGGGGGGAGTGGAAAGCGGAGCAAGGGACGTAACGTACAACTCGGTCTACGGCACGCCGCTTGTGTGCAAGAGCAGAACGAGGAGACGCGGGAAGAGCTGGGGTATTTGCAGGTAAGACTTTAAAACAACAAATGTACTGGCGATTTACACATATTTTATAGTTTCAGAAACTCGGCGGAAATGACGGTAGCAATTATTTATACTCTAAAGTCTATAAAAGAACGTTTTTCGGAGAAGCATTTGGCTTCCTTTTTGGGCCTCTGCGCTGCCGTCGTTTCCCCAAGCCTGGCGAAAACAGGTTCCTCCCCAATGCTATTCCTATTGGACGTTAATGATGAGACCCTTAAATGGTTGGACCACTGGCACGCCAATCAATGAAGATTCGAATTTAGGGAAGTACCTAAAAACTAAGCTAGACGGCTATGTAGCTATTTATGCAATATTCTTATTCAGACGGATGTAAAAATCTTTATTTAATTAAGAATTTACTGCTACATATGCACAGCTTCGCAACCGTAGTATTTTTACACACGCCTGGACAGACATTACAACTCGTTCTTTTCCAACATTATCTGCATTAGCTAGCACTAGCTAGCCAGTTTAGCTGGATTATAGCGTTCGGTGACGTTTGGCTAAAACGGTGCAGTACAACCGAGCTACTGCTGGTTCGGCTGCTATGCTAATGCTAAAAGCATTGCTCGTAGTCGTAACCTAACCCACACCAGGTCACGAGTTTGCGACAAAGTAAGCACACATCACAAGCAGACAGAGACTTTTGTATATAAACTACCCAAATAGCTAGCTACACCACTCAACTAATGTGGGCGAATGCGAAAATAACGCGAAAAAAATAGCCAAGACACAAAGCTACGCTATGTTACTGCCTGTGTACATTAACTTGTGCTAGGCTAAATAATCTGGAGTTGCGCTGTTGCTAGTGAAGGTACTTGACCATCTTATTGACGCGGAAAATTGCAGTTAGTGGTCCATTCAGTTAACGAGCCGGTCACTAGTATCCAAAAAATAATAATACAAAAAGAGTCGAGAGCTATGTGCCTCTTCTGTAGTGCAGTTCTGTGCTGGACTGCGGTGACTAGTTTGGAAAACGACGGCAACATAACGGCCCAAAAAGCAGGACAGACGCGAGTTCAATTATCACCAAAAATGGAAATTTTCACAGGGCAATCGATAGGCTACGAAAAAAAGACAAGGTTTTACTCCGCAAATCACCTCCTGCACATATTTATGCTTGTCTTGCAGGCAAAAAAGGGGTTCATTTTTGTATTGCAATAGTTGGCTCTAAAAAGCAATTTCTTGGACTTTAGTAACAAGTTAGGCTCCACGGAGAGTGCTTTGATGGTGTATTTGAAACCTTAATTTAGTGGTGTTTTGACACGCTTCTACCCACGCTGTCAGTATGCTAGTCTACACGTGAACCGTCAAACTCAGTGTTGCTGAGTTTTACCTAATGTATTGTTAAGTAAAACCCACATCCCTCCAAAATATGGCAAAATGAACCCTAATTAGACCAGACCTGTTCCGGGTTTTACTCGGTGCAGTTATCCAGCTATCTGGCTTCATGATACTGGCTCCTGGTCCCTGATAATCTTGCTGATGATACTCCTTGATTAAACTAATCACACCTTTAAAAATGGCCTGCACAATAGACCAGGTAATTTAACTTAACTGAAAGGTTGAAGTGCTTGTAAAATTTTATCAGCAGCATTAAGGTGGACGTGAAGTGGTTTGGTAAAAAAATATATGGTTCTGAGGCCTTGCCTACATTTTGAGATGCAATTATGAGACTATGAATGTATTAGCACGTTTAATTACAGTAGAGCCAGGATTGTGATTTAATATATTTAACATGGAAGCAATTTAAAAATTGCGCTCATGTTGTGTTCGAAATGGTTTGTCTTGGGCGAATTTGATTTGACACGCACATGCGATAGCATTGTTCCATGAAAGATATATATATTTTTTGCAGTCTGGTATATCATAATGTCCCCGTTATTTTTGTTACGTTGGTTAACAGAACAACAGTAGCCTATATGCCACTCTATTTTGACACGAGAGCAGCCTTGAGGCATTTCTCTCTTGCATAGAAATATGCAGTAGACCTATGCTACACAATGTAGGGGTAGTACTCTATATCAACGTCGTGGGTTGTTAATCTTTTGACGTAATATTTTCGTATTTTGTTGTAATTTTTGAATATAGGCATATTTAGTTCGGGTTCCACATCTCACGGCTATTTACTCCCTAGTGTGAATGTGCGGTGGTTTTCACCACAACTTTTTCTAACAAAAGCCGCGCTTCGGTTCAAAAAATAATTTTCGAGGAGAACTAGAGTGACGCGCGACCAGCTCCGATCTTCTGAACCAGGCGGGAGGTCACGCGTGTCACATGCTGGTTACACTGCCTGAGGCACAGCAAAAGCAGGGTGGAGAGAGGTGGATAAATTGGACCAGACACACTCGTCTCAGGGTGGTAACTTACAGCGACAAGCTCTCTCCAAATTCAAGCAGACACGATCGTAATACTGCCCCTAAGATTTTTTGTCCCTTTCCTTCCTTTGTTTCGTTCTTTATGTCAATTACGAATTTTCATTATGACATTTTAAAATGTATTTTAAAAATATTTCTGGCACTGTCTGTCTGCTGATGTTAGCCCACTGACAACGTACGGCCGGCTTCTGATAAAAATAAAAGAAAAACATGATGGGGTGGTTGTAAAGAAAAAATGCACATTTTAAATATACATTTTAAATGACCACTTACCTGTTTTTTATTTAATAAAAAAGTAAGAACTGGTGGTACCTATTTGGCATTGTAATGCCTTATGATTAAAACTCATTATGCTTATCAGACATTGCTGTGAGGTTCTCCAGAATGTCTCATTAGTTCTGAATGTGAACAGGGGGAGTTACATACCTAATGAGGCCTTGCCTCCATTTTCAGTGGTGATTATAAGGATCAGATGGACAGGCAGAGAGAGAGGACAATATGAAGTGAACAAGTGCCATCATCCTCTTCTGCTGCAGGCTCTCAATGTTTTTGATCAGGCAGGAGGAGAATGACACTGATACAGGTCTAATGAAGGGAGAACTAATGCAAAGGATTTCATGCCTCAAAGGGGTAATGAGACTTGGAAATTTAGTTACAGTGTAATAGGATGTATACCCCACCTACCATTTCCAGATTTTTTGAAGGTCATAAAAGTACTGTAGTTGGGGATGTTAAGAGCTAAGGGTAGAAGACTGTGCTTTGTCTTCATATTTAATGTAGAGTAGAAATAATATTCAAGAAAAATGTATATACACTCACTGAGCACTTTATTAGGCTGTCTAATCAGCCAATCATGTGGCAGCAGTGCAATGCATAAAATCATGCAGATACGGGTCAGGAGCTTCAGTTAATGTTCACATCAACCATGAGAATGGGGAAATAATGTGATCTCAGTGACTTAGACCATGGCATGATTGTTGGTGCCAGACGGGCTGGTTTGAGTATTTCTGTAACTGCTGAACACACAACAGTCTCGAGAGTTTACTTAGAATGGTGCAAAAACATCCAGTGAGCTGTTTTGCAGATGGGATATGGTAGAACGGGAGATTCACAGCATGAATGTGCAGCTGACAAATCTGCAGAAATGATGCGTGATGCAATCATGTCAACATGAAACAGAATCTTAAAGGAATCTTGTGGAATCCATGCCACAAAGAAGTGAGGCTGAGAGCAAAGGGAGCACTTTATTTACCCAGTATGAGTATATTGTTCCTAATAGAGTGCTCAGCGAGTGTATTTTCACTGTACTTGGGTTTGGAATGAGTAGAGTGAGTTTTAATCATATGCAGACACTGCCGTAGCACGTTTGGCAAAGGGGGGAAAGGTACTTAATCAGGCTACATGACTTTTAGGCTGATATTTAGGCTACTTAATATTATAAACAGTTAATATCAAGGTTTTTGTAAAATGTAAAATGACATTGCATGCAAAATGTTTTAATGGAAATTTTCAGTACATTGATTGCCAGTGCACCTGCTATGCATATAATAAACAGTTGTGAATTTATAACAAGTAGCTAGACTTCTGGATTTTCTGGGAGATCTAGACAATTTGTGACTGACTGAGGAAAACCCCTGTTTTGTGCTTACCTAGAATGATTTGGCCACATTTACATTTCTTATTATGAGCACTAGGTGGCGACAGATAACTGAAAAAATAATCCTTGAGCAAAGTCAACATTGTTTGATCCAGTTAGCATAACATGGAGTTAGCCAAGATAATTGCAAATTATGTGTGTGTTGTAACAACACACTTTTAAAAGGATACAGAAAATACAAAGAATATGACAATCAAAGAGGCATTTTTTTCCTCAGAAAGTGTCAAATAACTTGCCACAAATGTAACATGCATTTCTTGTCTTTCCTCAGATCAGTCTCTACAGAAATCTGAAGCAAGAAAGAAAGGACGGTGAAATGGACAAATTGAAGAATAAAAGGAAGCTAAGGTCAGGGAAGGAGGTTGACAAGGATGAGGAGGCAGAAGAGGCTAAAGGAAGTAGTGGTGCTCCACCGACAGCAAAAAAGGTCAGGGGTGATGACATCACAGAGGCCAAGAAGGGTAAGGATAAGAGCACTGAGGAGGAGGCAGAGCCTGGAAAAACACACAGTCAGAAAGAAGATGCAATTATTGAGCGGCGTGCTGGTGGGGGTGTTGGCCAAACAGCCAATGAGGGTCGCATTTGCTCCCTCTGCAGTTTTGTGGCCAAAACCCCCACTGCCTTGAAGATACATGCGAAGAGGAAACACTTTGTGGAAGGGGCAAGTACTGGGAAGCCTCAGTTAGGAAACACCCAGCAGGAGAGAGGCAGTGAACAGTTAGAGCTGCCACAAACCAGTGATTGCGCACCATGTGTCTCTGAGACAAATATCACTGACTGTACAGATGAACGTGTCCAAGAAATGGACATGGAAAAACAGGTGATCACCTCAGATAGTGGTCTGTGTGAAGGTGCTTCTCCTTACCAGGCAGATTCATTTAAGGGTGAACAGCATCAGAGTGAAAGCATTGCAGCTGAGGAACAGGTTGAGAACATCCCACCACCGAAGTGTGAAGAAGCTGCTCAAGATGATTGCACAAAATCAGAAAGCAGTATTGCAGACAAAGCTACTTTACTGGGGGACAAAAGCGCATTGGGCCTCCAGGCTTGCGTCGAGGAAGAGGACAGAAGTGTCTGCCAGCCCCCTGCATGTTCCACCGAATATCCTGAAGCACAGGGGAAGAATGTCCATGTCAAAACGAGAGAGAAACGGAGTAATCATGGTGCTGGGCAGAGTGGAGACACCACCATCAATCCTACACAGATACTTCTGGAAATGGTTGAAACTGTTACTGAAGCAGAGAATACATGTATAGAAGATTTACCTCAGAGTGATGGTGAGCGAAAGCAGGAGGCTTCTATAGGGCTGATGGATGATGAGCAGGAGCCACCCATTAGTCAGAAGGTGGAGAAACAAGGCCCAAAACCCAAGGCACAACACCCATGTGACTACTGTGGCCATGTGCTTAATGACAAACACAGCCTTGCAACACATGTCAGAAGGTGCCGCAAGAAACAAAATAACTTCTCCTGTGAGCCCTGTTCTTATACTTGTGTGGCTAAGTGTGATTTCGAAAAACACTGTTCAAGCAGCAAGCACAAAGCAATAGTCTTGGAGGGCAGTAATGCCCAGGATAGCGTGCCGACTGCAAGTGTCATTGACAAGTCAGAAGATGCATCCAAGATGCTAGCCCAGGTGCCAAGCAAGGAATCTGATAGAGTCATTGCTGTACAGCTTCGGCCAAAGGCTCAAAGCGTTCGCCTCCGTAATCGTACTGGCAGCGATGTCCCTGTAGCATCCAATGAAAATGAGAAAGCAGCCTCCACAGGTGAGCTAGAGTGCATTGATAAATCCTCCAGTGAGGACCAATCAGTTGATGATGATGATGTGCAAGGGGAATTAGACCCTGGAGCAAAGCAGTCTGCTGCAGCAGTCGGGGTCACACTATCTGACGTTTCTGGAAATGTGGAGGAGCATGCTGCGAGGAGCAACCTGAAAAAAAGACGAGGCCGGCCAAAAGGGTTCACTATGACAACCTGCCAATACTGTGGACTGGTGGCATCCAACGCCACAAACCTTACTGTCCACATAAGGCGCAGGCACAGTCGTGAGTATGGATTTGCATGCAAAGTGTGCAACTACTCTTGCGTGACCAAAGGTGACATGGATCGCCACTGTGCTACCAAGAAACATATGAAGCGTTTAGAGGTCGCCAGTGATGGTCAATCGCAGGATTCTGAGGTAGAGTCTATTAATGTGGTGGAAGTTCTCCATAGCAAAGTGCTTATCACAGCGGATCAGCAAACTACGGGAAAAGCTGTTAAAACAGAATGCCAAGAGGCAGCTTCCATTATGTCGACACAGGATGGGAACCCATCCCACCTCCAGGATGAATCACAGGCTGAGATGGGTGCCGTGCAATCCAGATTGGTTGATCAGGAGGACACAACACAAGAACCAACTAGCCTAGCCCAAAAGAAGGGCAAGTATGACACAATCAACACCTGTACCTACTGTGGGTTTGTAGCCCACTCCATCCCATCACTTGATCTCCATGTCAAGCGGAAGCACACCCGGGAATTTGAGTTTGTATGCTTGGCGTGCAACTACTATGCTGTCACCTGCAGGGAAATGTCGCGCCACGCTGCGACTGATAAGCACAGGCAGAAGAGTCAGACCTACCTGGACTTCCTTGGGAATAAGGAAGTTGATGTGACCCAAAGGAATGTGAGTGTAGAGGATGGGTCCCAGCCTAATCCTGCTGGCCATGATGAAACACCTTCAGGGACTCCTAGTGCTCTAGGGGCTGCCTCTCATGAAGACCCTCGGACAGATACAGATACCCAACCAGGTCAATCCAGCGCTAATGGAGATGTTGTGGCTTTGTGTAATGTGGAAGAGGCCGTCAACCTGTCTGAACAGGATCACACTGAGGCCAGTGTTGAGGAGGAAGCGGAGACAGGAGGGGGTAGTGTAGTGGAAGCTGCTGTGAGTCAGGAAACTACCCTGTCTGAGAAGGATCTAGGAAAAGGTGACCTGGAGGACCATGGAGGCCAGCCAGTGTCAGTACTGGACTTGCCCGGCACTGAAGTTTCTGAAGGCACCATAGCAGACCCTGATCTGGAGTCTGCTGGTGATCTCGGAGGTGAGGCTGAGTCTGAAACGGAGGACGATTGCGTGGTTGAGGGTTCCTCAGATGCCGACCCAGAGATAGCTGATGAGAGCAGGGACAGTCCAGCTGAATCCAAGATGCTCAGGGCGGTTCCTTTTGATGCATCCATTGTTCCCTTCAAAACCATGTTTGAGGGTGTTTCCTCAGTGCCAGTAAAAATGTTTTCCCAGAGGCCTGCTGCAACTCTGGGCGGTGCTGTGAAGAAGAGCAAGCCATCCACAAGCTCTTCTGGGGCTGCAAAGGGAGGTGGGTCTGCACGGATCAGGTGCGATGACTGTGGCTTCATGGCCGATGGCCTGAGTGGGCTAAATGTGCATGTCTCCATGAAGCACCCTTCAAAGGACAAGCACTTCCACTGCTTGCTCTGTGGTAAGTCCTTCTACACTGAGAGCAACCTACACCAGCACCTGACCAGCGCCGCCCACCTGCGCAATGAGCAGGCCAGCATCGAGGAGCTGCCTGAAGGGGGCGCCTCCTTCAAGTGTGTGAAGTGCAGTGAGCCTTTCGTCACTGAGCAGGACCTCTTCAACCACATTAAGGAGAAGCACGAGGAGCTCCTGAGGGAGGTGAATAAGTATGTCCTGGAGGACACAGAGCAGATCAACCGGGAGCGCGAGGAGAACCAGGGCTCTGTGTGCAAGTACTGTGGCAAGGTGTGCAAGAGCAGCAATTCCATGGCCTTCCTGGCACACGTCCGCACACACACAGGTACGACTCAGTCCCATTATAGTTGTTAGATTAGACAATAGCCGATGAGCCATTATGCATTCATGAGGTTCCCATTAGGGGCTTGTGGTCTGATATTTTCAAGCTTCATTACTAATAAGCTGGTGACAAATCAACATGACAGCTCAATTTTTGTCAGAGACATTGCATGCCAAAGTTAATGTTGAGTGTTTCAGTATGCCCCATGGATTATTGTATTTGCAGTAGTTTTATTTCAGGCTTAAGGCCAGTCAAATGAATATGAAATATTGTATGTGTAGCCCTTTTCGTAGATGTCATTTATGTGGTTTGAGTGCTTTGCTTCCTGAAAATCTTTGCTCAGTTTCTGGTTACTGAAAGCAATACAGCAGTTTCAAAGGGAAGAGGTATTGCCCCAATCGGACATAGTTAATTACTCACATTACAACATTTTCTCTTAAAATAACATTTTGGCCTTTGAGGAGTGCTTCTGCATCAGACGACTTGACTCTGCTCCTCTCCAAAAAACATGATAAATGGCAGAGCAGGTTTCACTCATGCCAGATGCATTAGGGAGGTGACATGGTAGTCTTTGAGGAGATGTCTGTACGGCCTCACAGACTACACAGTTGATACTGCACAGAGAGGGGCCATTTGTGCATTCTCACCCACATAGCTAAAAGCTTTGCCTTTTCTACCTGCAATCAGCTGTCATATAACTTCTGCAGAGAGAGAGAGAGAGAGGGAGAGGGGAGAGGGAGAGCAAGAGGGGGGTGGGGAGATGGAGAGGGAATGAGCGAGATGCTAATGATGCAACGAATTGGATTCCCTATGCAATGTCTGGTCAAGACATGTGACTTATAATTGATGTGTCCATTACTTCAATTCTCTTGTAATTACAGTCAATAAGTCTTGTAAACGTGTTGGAGCTCGCTAAAAGCATAAGAAATGCAAAAGAGAGTTAGGCTAATCATTTAAAATAATCAATGCAGACGTTTCAGCTCTTAATTTCCCCAGTGTGGGGATAGCTGATCATTCTTAATCCATTAAGATTTATTTTGTCGTTTATAATGCAAAATAGGTTTTCACCGGTCACGACTGCGGGTTCGAGAATGTCCAGCAGGTGAAGCGCTGACTGTAGTTCATTACTCTTCCTTGACGATATATATTAATTGCTTTTAAAATCAGCTTAATGCAGGAACAAGAAATGAGGGAGGCATCGATAAATGCCTGTTTGGTTCTTTGGGCCTCGCCCCTTGCTAAGATTTAAATGACTAATTGGACTTCAGGCCTGTATTGTCTGTTCAACATAAAAATCAGCAGGGTTGTAGATAGACGGCAAAAGTTAAAAAGCCCCAGTTTATATCCAACAAACCAAAAAGTTAAGTGTCGATGTGACCAATGCGATCAACCGCCTTACATCATGTTGTTTAGGGCTTTTATGGGGTGAATAATGATTATTTATTTATCTTAAACTGGATTTTGCCTTTAGGAAAGCCAAACTTTGTGTTACACTTAGTCTGTACCTGAAAACAGTATACAAAATTACTGAAAACTGTTTGGACATTTGGTCAGTCGTTGAATATTGACCTCCTAATATAATGCTCTTGCACTATAGAGGGGCATCCATTTAATGGAACATCCATCATTCAATCCCCCCTTTTTCCACCCACCCCTGGAGTGACAGAGACATTAGACAGTGTTGCCTCTCCCTGGTCACCAAGCAACAGTCCTACATGCCCTTCTGAAGCAGAAGCTAGCTATATCATTGCTGGCTGTGCAATTAATGACCTCAACTTAAATGACCCATGACAAGACACACAGACCACACCAGCAATGACTTCTTCAGAAGGCGTTAAAATGGGGAAAAAAAGGAATTTGCCACTTTAGTTCAAGATATTGCCTAGAACCTCTGCTAAGACCACAATCCAGTCCATTTATGTTTAAGAAGTGTTTTTTTCTAGCAATGCCACTGTTGCCCAAACCATATTTAAAACAATGCTGTCCAGCCATCCTGGCCTGCAACCTGTCCATGCTTAAGCCGGATGGGTTGGTCTCCAAATTGAATTTACAGACTAACAGACTCACACTGGCTTAGGCAAATTGGCCACCTTCCATATCATTGTGATTTCAGCTCTGCACTGTGAACTGGATATTATTCACTTGGTTTCTTTAGTCCAGTGAACTGTCCTCCCCCCCTCCATACAGAGTGAGGGTGCACACTGACTGCAGTAATGCAATCATCTGACTGGTCTGTAATGCTCTGAAGCTCCGCCCCAGGGGACCATTTTCGGCTTGATGGCATCGATCAGTCTGCCCCTCTGACAGCTCTGGTTTACACAGGAGAGAACAACATTCTGCCTGCACCCTACTGTGCTCCATTACCCTGCACCTCCAGCACACAGAGGCCAAACAGAGCTCACAACCTCCTCCTCATTCCCAGCACATCACAAATCCTGAGCAGGTACAAACTATCCACTGCTCTCGCCCGGCAGGACAAACATCACCTGCTGATTGGACATAAACGGTAAACACTCTCACACCTCAGTCCCAGGCATCGGATCTTAGATATACAGGTATATGCCCCCCACCCCTCCCCTGACCTCTAGTGCTCTCTCCCCAAGGGATGGGATAGTGGGGCTTTCTGGATCTCATCCTGGAGTGAGCTGTCAAAGGCTTCACAGATTTGAACCAATGAAAATGGCTTTTGCGTTTGATAGCAGCCAATGTTTGCTGTGCTGCGGTGACTCCAGCGACTAAGTGGCTTGCAAGGCTTCGTGACCCATATAGTCCATCTCAAGCAGAGCGGTGTCAGAAAAGACATTTCACCTCACGCTTCAAAATGGAATTTCATATCCAAACCAGTCACTGCCACAAACATTTTCGCCGCTAAATTAGTCTCTATTGCGAAAAATGATTTAGCAACAAAGATATCACTTGGTACAATTAATAGCTGACATTTCTCCCCAAAAAACAACACATTTTTCATACGGAGGATGATAAAGCAGGGGATGATTTCTGACATTAGCAGAATGAGAATATCACCCCACAATATTGTCACATTCATGACAGATAGATTTTGGCATATTTAGTATGATATGTGATGAATCGTGAGAAGGGAGGGAGGGTCAGTTTTAAATGAATCTACCCCCCACCACCAGCCCACTACCCTTCCCATGTACTCCACCATAATTTGGGAGAGTGGATGCTGACATTCTCATTTGCTCCAGACACTGCTCTATGCCATATGTTATCACATACCTCTATGAGCTAAAGTGAGCCATCCTTACGCCCTGACTATGATGTAAGAGGCTTTATTTGTGTAATGGTGGCATATATCATTGCCGTGTCATGCAGCTAATATGCTGCCATTTTTATATACAGGCTTCCTATCACCAAGTTTCAAAAAGACGCATTTTTGTTCTGAAACTTCGGTTCGTGGCCCTGCAACATGACTGTGAAATACGCCACAGTCTGGCCTAGGATCACTTCCAAGACACTTTAATCACGGGTACTTTTGTTTGCCTTGATTAATCAATGGAATTATGGGGATGGGGAGGTCACACAAGTATTTGTCAGCTTCCTTAAATATTGCATTTTGCCAATGAGAAACCTAACGGATTTGCATTTTTCTGAAATTAGTGCCTTTTTTTCGCCACAGAGAGCCAGTTGACCCCTCTGCACTTAGACAAGCGTAATGGATGTGTGCTCCCTGTATGCCTGTTTTGAATATAGAAACACAAGACTTGTGTAGAGGGAGCCATCATTAGGGGAGGAGGGCCTGTTATTGGATTGCCTTTACCATTAATAAGACCAAAAATGTACTGCCCATGTCCCAAAATAATGTATTCATTACCATTTGATATGATGGGGAGATCTGGAATCCATTTTACAGAAGGGGGGGGGGGGGGGGGGGGGTTAGGGTGTAATGGAATGAACAGCGCCGGGGGTTTTAGGAGATGAATTAGTCATTCTCAGTCTCATTTGAAATGCGAAAAAGTCACACCACCAATTTAGATGACAGTATTAATTTAACATGACACTGCATTAATGGTCGATTTCAGTTTTACGCAACTCGTCCAAGTGGAATGGACTCCCTTAAGTTGATAAGATGTGACGGGTGAGGGCTATAACGTCTTTCTCCCCTTGGCATTTTCAAACGCGTGAAGCCATCCGGATGGATCCAATCCCCACATGGGTCGCTCCCCGCACCTAGGCTTTGTGACTTGGAGAGTTGGGGGTGGGGGTGGGGGTGGGGGTGGGGGGGAGTGGGGGGCGGTCAAAATGAAGAGATCCTGATTCGCCGTTGCTCAACTGTGAAACGCTCTTCCATTCCTGGACCTTGTTAGCACACGGCTGCCTTTCAATCTTCGTTACGGCATTAAAATTCGATGTGTCGTACTTTAAGCTCGCAGGAAGTGAACCGTGCATGAACGTATTAGTAATCTACACAAAGTGCTTAATCAAATCAGTGAGCGGAGCTGGGATAAATATTGCAGCGTGTCTGGGGATATTTGCGGGGAGAATTTTATTTTTCATTTTTTTTGTTGCATTAGAAGGGCTCTCACCTAGACATGAGCCCCCCCCCCCCCTTAAAAAAAATAAAAAAGTATATTATAAAAGAGTATAATTTTTCCCCCACATGGATTTTGAGTCTCACTGTCCCACCTAAAGGAACTGCTCGTTGGCTCTTATTTAAACTGGGTTCCGCCCACTGACTTTAGTCCGTGGACCCTATCCACCTCCTTAGCTCAGTGATGGTAGCAGCCTGCTAATGACCCAAGTGCACTGTGCCTTATTGATGAATGTCAGACAGGGACGTTCGCTCCCTCATCCGGACACTTGAAGCCCCCCTGATTTATTAATGACAATAATTAGGAATAAACCTCCCTTGCAAACCTAAGCAAAGTGATTAGTGTTTTAATGACGGAGAGGGGCGGCGAGCACGCTGAATTGATCTGCGCACTCCGCCTGACCTTTTGAATCCAATTTATGGTGTTCTGCAGTGGAAATAAGAGCGTTGCCTGGTACATATAGTACTTTTCTTCTTTTGAAAATGAGCCACAGTTCCTAGGTAACTGGTCTGGCAAAAAGAAGATTTGTGCAGGTCAGTAAACCAAAGAGCAATGGGGCTTTCATGGTATCGGTCATTTGTTTTATGCAGTTAAAGGATGAAGTATGCTACGTTAGGATTAGTGTTGAACATGAGCACGTTGGTGCAAGCCCTTGGATTTTGGTTCCTTTGGGATAAAAACATCACCTCCTACAACACAGTGTCCCATCGTTGCATTGGGGTGGAACAGCTTAGCTCATTGAGCTGTTCCACTGCAGTCAGTTTACAGCGCTCTATAAAACACCAACTCCTTCAGAAGGAGAGGGACGGTAAAGTCTTTTGGTCCAGACAGTAATTACTGTGTATGCATCGAGTGGTTTGTAATCTGGGCCTGTAGACATTGTGGCCTTCCACGACTAAACCGGAGCAGGGTTTTCTGAACTTTTTAGTTAATTTGTGCTAATTTCTGGCCATCTAGCATCAATCTTTTGAAGTCTTCTGTTTTGATACTCTTCAGGCCCTGCCATGCCCAGCTTCTGTGAGTTTTCAGAGGATACCAACAGGAGATTTTGGTGACAGGCATGTGTTTATGCTCCTACAAACTCATAGTAGTATTTTCCCCAGAGCCCTGACTGATCCCAGATCAGCCCCACAGTATTCTTCCACCAAAACAATAGTGAAACATGAGTGTACCCGATTCATTAATTTCACTGCTTCGTGCTTATTATTATTCTGCCTTCCGTGCTTTGTTCCTGATGCGTATTTCTGGTTTTCTGCTGATCATTTTTCAGGGTCCAAACCGTTCAAGTGCAAGATCTGTGACTTTGCCACGGCCCAGCTGGGAGACGCTCGCAACCACGTGAAGAGACACCTGGGTGTGAGGGAGTACAAGTGCTCCGTCTGCGGGTGAGTGCAACCTCGCCATTCCTGCCCCGCAGGCCGGGGTGGTTCACGTACATCCACCTGGCCTGATAACACGAAATGCTTCAAGTTCTGTAACAGTCACAGAAAAAGCGGTCCACACGTTTCACATGTAAACTGCTGGCCTACTCTAGGTATAGGTGAAGACGAAACCATTGTAAGAACATTCTAGATGTTAATACTGAAATGCATGTGTCGGTGAACAAAATCAACATGAATGACCAGCCACAATTCTAATTGTTTTTTAAAATGTTATAACTAAACTGAATATCATTGTAACACTATTCCTGAAATATTCCTTAAAATAACAGGGACATGTAGGGAGAAGTATGCATTGGAAATGTTTATCATAACTTTATGGGAATGTTTAGGGAACTAAAAACTATTCACGGGGGGATTGATTTCCAGGTTCAATTTTAAAATGTGTAGTGTTTGTTATCCTCATTGATTCTTAAATCCCACCACATTTTACCTTGAGCGGCAGTGTGTGTTAGACTTGTGCTCATCTCCCGGTCCTGACCGAAATGGGGAAACAGCAGCCTTTTTTTACTCAATCAAAACACGCGTGCTCTCCCCATTACGGCATCGATTCAAGCTGCCCCCTTTCAAACCCGACGGCACAGATGCGCGCAGGGTTTCGACGTGCTGTGCAAACCGTTTACCGGCCCCGAACGTACCGTCCGCGCAATCGCCGTCAGCCTTTATCTTCCCCGAGCCGGGGCGAAACTCGTTTGCGCTGAAGACCGGAGGGAAAGTTGTTGATACTTCGAGATCATATTGTTTTGGCATTTAATTAACAAATGCAAATGAGGGCCAACACCAAATGGAGACCGTGACCCTGCCGCCAATCAAATGTGAGACCTGCTCTCAGAAAGACCCCTCACATCGTTTCCTGGTTTGTTATTGGCTTGAATGGGAGGGGCACTGACATCGTTGATAGAAGACCCCTGCGTCAACCGACGTCTCGTAATTTGTGACGAGCGGTCGGGTCAAAGCCCCGGTTTGGGTTCGGCAGAGGCGTGGGAATTGGACGGCTAAGATGGGCGGCTTGAGACGCTTAGGGTCAATAAACCCGAGCCTCTTTGACACGTGATGTCAGACTGCGTCAGAAGATTGAGTCAAAGTGACATCCTTAAGATTAGTGACTCACTCTGCTCACTTTTTACTTTCTGCACTTTTTTACACCTTAAACTCTGTCTACCCTTCCTGACCCCTGCAATAAATCCAGTCCCAGATATTCATTTTCACTATTGAGGATGATATATTGTTTATCAGATTAGCAAAAAAAAAGTTTATAGTTAAAAGGATGGGATAAAAGGGATAGGCCGGTTCACCCTAACAATGAATGGTATTCCTTAATTTTCTTTTCTCAAGAATTGTCTTTTGACCTCACAATGATAACTTCCAGTAGCATATTTGTTTCAAATTTAATTAGTCCATCAAAAGTGCTCCACAATTGTGGGAGACTGTGTTCTGCGATCCGTAGGGCGACCTCATAGGTGAATCTCCCCCGTGCTCCCCCACAAAATCTCTTCAAAGTAAGAAGAAGTAGAGAGGCTGTATGCACAGTTACCATTATATCCGTGCTGATATAGCTTCTTAAATGATCACATTTTTCTGCTTGCTAAGTAATCAATTACTGTTCATAGGACCTTTGGTAGTGATTTGCACTTCACCTAAGAGCAAGGTTCTCATCAATGCGCTAGTACACGTTCTCCAGCAACTGATGAGCAACTGCTTCAGTAAGAAAACAAATGAATAGCATTCATTTTTTAGGATGAACTGTCCCTTTAGAGTGTTTTAAATGGTTTGAGAGAGTTTTCAGAACGCTGCTCTCTGCCCAGACCTACGATTGTAAATTGAAGTTGCTGTAAATGTGTTGAGTAAATAATAAGATATGAAAGTAATGCGAAAGGCCCTTGGTGATTAGTATTCGTTTTTTTGGAGCCGCATTTCCGAAATTACGAGACATTCATAATTAAAGTTAAGTCGAGTCGTTAAAGTTTGACCCTGCGTAAGCATCAGAAAACAGTGTTGGGAGGACGGACGACCCCCAAACAAAACCGTCTGCTGGCAGATATTGCGAGATCCGTCATATTCAGTGGGCAAAAGCCCAAGGCGACAATTTCCTCTCTCCCTCCCTTCCCCACCCCCAGTGTCCGGCACTTTCTGTGGAGCAAAGCCTCTTAATGACCGATTCCTCCTCTCCTCCATCATTTTCAGAACACGCCTGGAATCAGCACTTTCCCTCCCTCCCCCTGATCAACACCCCCACTCCCTAAAGATGCTCCACGTTGGCCCTTTCGGTGCCTGCTAAATTATGTATCAGGAATTTAAACGGCGTGAAACATTGGTTTAATATCACAGCGGTATATTGATACTGTGTGGAAGTGTGCTATGCGTGCACTTCTGTCGTTTCTATGGCCCTCGAAATTTGCCGGCCCACTTAATGCGGTATATTTCATATGATTGTTACTTCACTGTTAACATCTGTCTTAAAGGCTAAATTGACTGTTTATGTCATATGAATGGATATGGTTGCAGCTTTTTATGAAAAATTTGCAAACGGCTCATTTGTTCGCATGTACTACAAGTACGCATGTGCAAGTGTGTGCATTTGTGAGTAATTCGAGATTTTCACTGTAGAATGGCAATACAAATGAACGTATTGTTGGTGTATGAATATGATAAGGCTCTGTTATCATTGTAATGTATGGTTCCCAAGATCGAAACATCAAATTATTTAACTCCCCTCCACCACCCCCTCCCCACCAACACTGTATGAAATTTTCTTTGTAAATAATGGCTTGATACAAAGGTATTATTCCAAGCAGGGAAATGAATAATACAGGTGAATTATTTTATGCAGAATTCTCACTCATGAATATTGATGCAAAAGAATTCAACTCTTCGTGTCTTTGCCACTTAACAAGCATTCAAATATTTTTTATAAATAATCACACCTGTGACCTCTCAGTGAAATAATCATTCGTGGTGGGAAAAATCGAATAGTGGGAATATTATTTAGTTCATGTTTTGTTTTCTTTTGTGGGTTTGACCGACACTTGGGAGAGTCTGGACTTTCTTAGGCTGTTGGAAACTTCTGAGCTGGCCCTGTCATTTCAAGACTAAAGGCAATCCTTCTTACCCCTCCATGGTGGTATGTGTGTGCAGTGGCCTGCTCGTAGCACAAAACCCACTTCTGACAGGGGCAGGCATTGCAGCAGCTTCTTATCCCTTGCAGATGTCACTTAACTCAACCCCAATAGCCTGCCCTTCCCTTCTCTTCGCTACGATATCCCATAATCCTCAAATAGAATCTCGTTAAAACTTCCGTAAAAAAAATAAAAAGACCTATTTTTAAATTCGTTGGCAGTTGTTGCAGATGAGAAGGGATCCCAGTGCGGACGATTATAATGCCACCCTCTGATCTTTAATAATTGTAAGTCACCGCGTCATAAAGTGTCAAAGGGGGTGTCCGTAGCCGGCAATTAAACGCCGGAATATAATAGACCAAATTAGTGCCTGTCGAGTTTCGAACAACACCGCCAGTATTTGAGTTACACTTAATCATTACGTGCATTAGCAACTTCATCGCAATCCCACATACGGCTGAGCTTGACAAGCCCTGCATTATTTAAACCTCTGATGGTAGAAGCCATTTATTTGTGGGCTGCAGAACGACACGCAGAGTTTTACAAAGCACGGAAACACTTAAAAGCCCAATTTATCCAAATCAATGTCTTAAGGCAAATAAACCAAAGTGCCTAAAACGAGCAATTTTTAGAAGCTGGAAAAATATTTAGCGATGCAAAGCACTGGATAATTTCAGTCAGCCAGGATGAAATTTAAACATTTACTTGTAACCAACAAGGAGATATCTATGAAACCTTCTTTTTGCATAATTCATTTACATTTTCCAATTTATGTGAATATTTAACTAAGCTTATATGTTGATTAAACAAAATGATTCTCTGTTTCTAATGATCGTCCTTCTAATTAGGCATTCTGGGTAAATCTTTTTGTAGAATTCTCTATACATGCAAATTGGGAGTTCTTTTTAACACAAAGCTCCCTTGAACCAGGGTCATTAAGAAGTAATGAGGGTCTTACTGATAACAGACCTCTTGTCACTTTTTATTAAACAAGCCTAAATATATATTTGGATTCGGGAGGGTTCACACTTGCATCCTGTGTGTAGTATCTCGTAATCTTGCAGCGTTCAGTGTGTTCTAATATTATGCATTATGCTCATTGCTTTTATGCAGTTAACTAAATATAGCGTGCCATTATCTAGAATCTAATGAAACAATGAATGCTAATATGTTGTTTGTAAAATAAAAAATAAATAAAATGCAGACCTTCATCTATAAAGGTTAAGCGTGTGACTAAGCAGTTTTCGACAATAGTCAGCTGACAATAATGATGTTCTGTCTGCATTGGGAAGGCCGGGCCTGTTTTTTGACTCTGGAGGACCCATAGCTCTTTATGAAATGGACAGCTTTACAGCCGTGTTAGTCCCTGTAATGCGATAAAGAGGCTCGTAATGGATCGGATGTTTTAGTTGCCTTTAGCTGATGCATCTAAATTAATGTTTGCGGGGGAAACAAAATGGAAGTGCGTGCAGGAAGCAAGCAAGACCAGAGCTGAAGATCAAAATTAATTTTGTCCTCAATTTCAGCATAAGGCCGATATTCATTGTGGGTGCCTGAACTGGACTGTACGGTTGGTGGTAATGCAACTTTGTTGTGTCTGGTTTCCCTGGCGCACTTATTAGGATGGTGTAAAAGAAACGAGGAACACCAAGAAAACTGCGGAGGCAATTAAACATTTTCTTAGATCTCATATCAGAGAAGTTTACAGACTTTTCCCATAGGGCATGCTAAATATTTCACATTGTTTAATCCTGTTTCCCTAAAGGGGACGCTGATGCGGGCTTTGCTGATGGAAATTTTCTATGGCCGTTCAGTGTATCAGTTCACGTTTGAAACTTTAGACTTGCCAAGACACAAAATGGAGGCTTTTCGAGGTGAGAATTTTTTTTTTTTTTTACAGTAAGCGTCTTTGGGGTAGGTTGCATTAATGTAGTTATGAAATCAGGGTTTGATAAACGCTGACTGGCTCTTTGTGTGCTGTTCCTCGTGTGGTTTTTATCCTCCCATATCCATCCATCTCTAGCTTTTTAATAAGAGCTTCCGCAGGTCCAGCATTCACAACCCCCCCCCCACCCCATAACAAAATTCTGCAAGATGTAGGAGGATGGCCTTTACTTTACAACCCACGAAGGGGCTCGCCTTTTTTAATAATCAAAAACACTTTTTTAATCAAAACAAACAAACAAACCAATGGAGCGTACGAACCCACAAACAAACCAGACAGAAGATAATGCGCCGCATCCATCCTAGGAAACCGGCCAATGCCGAAACAAAGATGTCAGCATAAAAAAGCAGGAGCCAGGTCGAGCAGCGGGGGGCAGGATCCGGGGGGGAAAGGGGGGGCTAACAAGCTGCCTCTGACCACCTATATGTTTATAGTTTGCACAAGCAGGTGAACTTAAGTGGAAGTCCACGGAGTCGAAAGGCTTTGCCTCGGGGTTGCATTGCCCTGCCACGGCTGATTTCGAAGCAGTCGGCTCGCCTTAAGTTTGAAACACAGACCGGGATTCAATCGACATTTGCTCTTAACTTTGGCTCAGAACTTCATTGCAAATGTTAGGCGTTCTTTACCTTCATCAACTTGATTACGTGAGTTCATAAATCAACTAAATGAACTCACCAAACTCTGGCCTCAAAGTTAAGGCCAAAGCGTTGATTTTATCCAGGCCACATGCAGACCACCTGTGCGGGCTCAGATGATGGTTCAGTTTGTGGCTATGGTTCAGTTTCGGTCAAACCCCCGACTCCTGAGCACATAACACCCGGGGGCGACATTTGCTCAGGAGGTAAGAGCAGTCCCTCGGCAAGAGACCCTCAATTGCTCCTGACCATGGCAACCAATCACCTTTGCTGTGTGAGTGTGTGTGAATGAGAAGTGTGGGTGAAACACCTGAGCATCAATTGTACAGCGCTTCGGGTTTGGTAGTCTTTGTCCATCTGGCCCACAGCAGCCTTGTAAAACCATTGGCCTCAGCAGCTCTGTAGCGTCTCGCTCAGGTTGAGCAGACCACGTGACACGGACGCAGAGAGTGTTGTAGTGTCAGTCCCAGTTTCTGATGAAATTTCGCATGCATTCCGCTCCTATGGCCTCATGCTCACCTAAACTGTATATTATTTTTATTTGCTGTGCACATGAGGGCGATAGGTTGAAAATACTTATTTTAATATGTGGTGTGGAAAATTTTTATCTGCTGTTTAATTTTAACAGTTATATTTAATTAAAGGAAAAGCGGACCTTTCCCTAATTTATGCTCCGATTGCAGAGGAACCGATAACTCACAATGTAGGTTCTTCTCCGCTGCATCCATTATAGACGATCGCTTGACACCCTAGTAAGTCACGGTCCTTCACCGCGATTTTCATGTCCCCCAAGGAACCCGGGCAAAAGAGGTTCCACTTAAACTTACAAGCTGATAAAATAGTTGCTGTTAAAATGAAAGATTGTACATAAAGGAAAGACTATTTCCCACTCAGCGACACCCAAGGGGGAAGGCTTTTTTTTCTGTTTGAAAATGAGGTATTAATTATCAATTTCCTTTATTCTTTTCTCAAAATGAGATTTACACCCTAATTTCCAGTCCGTGTGAAGGCCTCTCTGGAATTGCAAAAAGGGGTCCAGGGTCTTGTCCTTGTACGAAAATGCAGTGAGAGTTTGTCAAGAAGATTGAGAATTGAGCGCACCTCTTTGATGTAGCTTCTCAGGTTGTGGTCTTGGCCTCTCTTGGATAATTGCATTTTTGGTAACATGGATAGATCACTCTTTTTAAATTTGTTTTATACAAGTGGCCTTTACACCTAAAATCCTCATCCCGGATAACCTCACACTTGTGTGAGTGAATAGCGATATTACGTGGATGCCTTGCGGGACACATACTAACATTATCATACTTTCAAACAGCAGGGGACTGTTATGTCTAATAAACACATTAGACAACTGAAGTCCCCATCCCCCTGTTTCACGTTTCATTTTTTAAAGATTGTTATCCCACTCAAAAAACAGTAAGTGGGACCATTACATAGCCCTGTCGGATACGTGAGCTGGTGCTATCTCAGGGTGTTAGAAGGTATGATGTCTGGGTAGAGGCTGTCTCCACAGGAGGGTGGTGACTGCGGTCCATGCAGTGACGTCAAGCCTCTCGGGGATAGCCACCCTCTCCTCTGCTGGCATTTCCCCAAAACACAACCTCGGGTGGTAAATCAAAACGCGCTGGGTACCATGGCCTTCCCACCATTTTCTCCTCCTCAGGACCAAGTCAATAAAAATAAGATAGAGCGTAAGCCAGGGCAGGGTAATACTCACTCTGCTTGGCGAGGAATCAAATGTGTGGATTCTGTTAGGTTTGTGCCCGAGGGAGGCTTGTCAGCATAGACAGGATGTGTAGTGTAACTGTACCCTACCATGTACATTTTCTCGCTTGTTTGAAGCATATACCTTTTCTTCACAAAGTCTTTAAGCAGTGCAAGTACTTTTAAGCACTGAAATGCTATTTAGCTCAGAGGTTGTTGCAAGGTGTTTCAAATCTGGTAAGCCAAGTAAAGGCATGTTTACATAAACATAATGGTTTCGTGTTTGCTTACGACTGGAAATGAATGATTTATGGTTTCTTATAAAACCAGAAATTACTTTTTTCCAGTGGTAAGGAAACACCAAGTCAATAATGTAGTATTCCGGTGCATGTGCAAACATCTTTTTGTTTTACCTTGGAGTAGACAATTGTGGAAGGGTGCACTAGAGATATCAATGAAGTCAAAATCAAGTAAAAGAAAAAAAAAACATTTTTGTTAGTGTATTACTACCAATACCTATAGAATAGCAACTGCAATAATTACCAAACCCTGGGCAAAATCCACTGGTCTGTTTGTCAACTTTTATCTTTTTTGCTGAAGACAGCATTTTTACTTTGTCTTCTCATGCACTGTCTTCTGTCACAGTCCAGACCTAAATGATTTAGCTGACTGATGTAACAACGGTTTTCTTGAGTTAAACGTGAACCCCCCCCAAGACAAATAGCAATTGAATTACGGAGAGAACCTCAGCAAAGCATTGCAACATATTTTCACAGACATCTCAGCACTCTTTGCAATATACAAAAAATGTTAATTAATATTGATAAAATGCATTGTTTGAAGGTTTGAAGTTACGTACATGTTTGGCATTGAATAGGCTATAATACAGATGACATTGTTACATACAGTCCATTTATACAGCTGTAGATTTTACTGAATAACTTCAGGCATCCTGCTTATGGGTACTATGGCAACTCCCCCAGCAGGGAATCAAATCTGCAGTCTCTGTAAAGAACCCTGGGTTCCTCTGTAAGGAACCCAGTTCCTTAACCTACGTTTAGAGCGTACTGTCCCTTTATATGTTGGCATCAAACCTTTTGAAAAAATGTAACCCCTTGAATATGATCATATCACTGTTGAGCCTCAAAAAGGTTGCATGGTATTCTATATTTTTTCTAAGAAAAGCAGAATCTGCTGATGCTTCAGATCAGGGCCGGTTCTAGGCGACATAGTAGGTGGTTGCCTAGGGCGCCATCTGAATGGGGGGGGGGGCACAAACTGTCTGGGCAGGGTGCCAAATGAATGGAAATCATGGGGGGAAATGGCTAGGCTAGGTACAAAGGCTAGAGCAGGCCCTGCTTCAGATGACACTGAGCATGTGTGCTACCCACTGATTGAAATGCTATTGTGTATTGCCTGTATGTCTGTATTCGATCAACATGTGTCCTTAAAGACCAGCTGAAACGGAAGTTGGAGGAGCACTCTTTCTAAGTGCACACCTGCGGTTCCATAATGACATCAAATCTTGTAAAATCTCTTTTTCCAGGAAGTTGATGGGATTTTTTTTTTTTTTTAAGTATTACAAATTTATCAGTAATTAACTCAGATTGGCAGGTTTTAGTGATTTAAACTTCATGAAGAGAAAAAAGTATTGTTTTTCATTGTTAGTTGACATTAAAGACAAATGTTGATTGAATCCTAGCAGGTTTATTGGATTGATTGGAGGAGAATGAAAATGAAATCTTAAGTACACGGCTGTGGATACACAATGACAATCTTGTTTTCCAGGAATTCCATGAAAAAAAAAAACTTAATACACGAGTATTACAAGTGTATACATTTTTTGAAATATATACTTTTAAGACGCGTTTGCATGGTTATGAAGGGTTGACTAATTTGAGGAAAAAATGCATTTTGATTTCAGCTTGACTTTAAGTTTGACTTAAGAGTGTCACGCTTGTTGAACTCAGATTGGGGCATTTTAGTGATTGCTGAACCTGTTAAACTTTTCATAAAAAAGTATTGCTTTTAAGTGTTAGTCGATGTAAAGGACAAATGTTGATTGAATCCCACCCAGTTTATTTTTGATTGCTTAAAAATAGTCGACCACAAGATGACATCAGAATTATATTGGTCATACCGTCATTGCTATTCTCTGTAATTATTTACTTTATGGGCATATTTATGGGTATATTAACATTCCTTTTATATACTCCAACAGTTTTTTCATATACCTATTTCCCTGCATGCTTTATCTAAATTGCTCCTTCTGGGGATATATTCAGTCGCATCCCAGCACTTTATGAGTCAAAATATTGATTACTGTTGCTCAGTTACACGACTCAAACATTCCGGTTTCCTTCAAACACCATTAAATGGTGTAATTCAATAAATGGCAATTCCACAACATTGGTGGTATAGAAAAATGTATAATGTTTATTCAGTTAGATTACTTTCTTATTTGTTTTTAACCGCCTAAAATGTTGTTATATTGGTAGGCATTCTTTTGGGTCAGGCAAAATTGTTTACACCTAGATGCCGCTGACAGTGTTCGAAAACTTGTTCCTTGCTTTTACATCTGATGTGGGTCGGAAACTAAAAGCCACAAAAGATTAAAGTCATGCGCGCTTAGTGGTCCAACTGTGTATTCTTAATAATTAATATTTTTGGCATTAATTCCAAAATTATTCATTTTAAGTAAGTAAATGCTATTTGTCATTTTGTTTTTGGCCCAAGGTAGTGAAGGTAGAAAACAATGTTTCTGTATGGTCGAGGATGGCTGTGGTTTCTGTCAATGCGCATTTCATTCAAGGCTGACATTCAGTCTGTGTGTATTAAGCCCTGTAGTGAAACCCACATTATAGTGTTGTCACTTTTGTAAACAGGGCTGCATTGCATTAACAAATGCTCACATCACCATTGCAGTCCAAGGTCAAATAACCCTGCGAATTAAAATGGCTAAATTGTCAACATTTTAACGATGAGCTGGCGCTTTCACAAATTCAACACATTGCTAATAAGTAGAAGTTACCATTGTAACATTGTCAATGCTTATAATGTAAAAAAATAAATATTTAAACGCGCAAACAGTCTAGCAGCACAATTGCCATTAAGTATGGTTTTGCTCTCGGTATGCCCTTCGACACTTGCCCTCGGATTGAATCGGCATGGCCGTCTTTGCGAAACGTGACCGCGTAACCCCCAGCAGTTCTCTGGATGTTGTGATCTTTTGACTGCATTTGTATTCAGCTTTCTTCAGCGGTATCCATCACACCCCGTCTGTTTCCCTTCCGTCCGATGTATCCACCCGCGAGAGCGCTCCGCTCGCTTGGCCCGCGTTGTTCCAAGTCACTTTTCTCAGCACGCCTGTTTCTTTTCAAAAAGGTGAAACAAATAAACGCGGTGTCACCGATTTCTTCTCGCTGAGACACTGTAAGAGACGTAACTTTGGTTCTATCGGGCTATGAGTGCTTGAAGTCATTCAACGGCAAAAAGGTTGGCATTGGTAAAATAGCACAATTATCTCTTCTTTACGCATTCCCTCTTCCCCCGTCGACCTATCATTTCACACAGCGTACTGAATTATTGTAGTCTTGATATATTTGGGAGTGGTTTTTATGAGTAGCCTACTTTATGATTAAAAATCCGGGTACTGATGTCTTCGCTGAGCAAAATGAACAATGCCCTGTATGGGAAAGGGAAAAAAAAAACGGATTAAATTATACGTGGGTGACGAGGAGCGATTGAATTTATTGAGCTGTAAAGTGTTGCGGAAGATTTAGGAATTTGACACAGTGGGGGGAAATTAATGAGTGATTAACAACAGCAATTAAAAGATGAGGAGAAAAGGTATGCTGCAATTAAACCTCTAGTTCCTGCTTTGTCAAGTTCCACGCGTGTCATCCATTGTGTACTAGTTAAAAGCCTGAGAAAAAGAAACCGGCACTTAATTTCAGTCTGGGTCCTGAAGAAGTGGCTGATAATTTGCCCGCAGATGGGACTCCGAAGGCTGTAACTCACATTTAAGTGACGCCATGTCATTAGAAGTTCACAGCCATGCATTTTGTGTTGACAGTCGCTGGGCACAGGATATTTGGCAGTCAGGAGTAATTTAACTTAATTAATGGGATGCATATTTGATGGACGAATAAAATATTCAGGCTCAGCAAAGTGGAAAAGAGGAAAGATTTAGTGGGAGTTAAAGGTGGAAGGAAAGTAATTTGTGCATTCAATCCTGCCTGCCCACGAGAGAAGAAAAGACCAAATTGTCTTTCGGGGGTGACACAAAGCCGAACTGATCCGTAGATGGGAATGTGCTGTCCCTCAACAAAGGGCGCAATCAGGGTGACAGCTCGCGACTCAATTGATGCGGAAGCGAACTCGCTCTTAACAAACGGGGACATTACTGTGTTTTGCAAACTTGCGTCGGAGCTGGGGGCAGTTAAATATTCATGGCGGCTTTTAAGGGGACCGGGCGACGAAGAAGCCCCCCGCTCGCTCGCCTCTCTACCGTGCGTTCCCGTGAAAGGCTTGTCACCGCGCTCTTAATCTCTCCCGACACATTTTAATTGACTTCCTGTAGGTATAGATTATTTCATGGCTGGTTTGCTGGGGAGATTTTGATAGCTGAGAAGAGAGTGGCATCTGGGTTTTCTCGTTGCTTGCTGTGGACGAGGGTCCGATTGCCACCTTGCCTTCCTCCCCCCCTCTCTCTCGTGGCTGGAGTTATTAAAATAGGGCAGAAAAAAAAGCAATCACTCATTGCCATCTTCATAATTGAAATGATGTTCCAACTCTTACATCTTATGACTCCAACGAAAGAGGACATGTAGAGCTCTTTGTGAATAAAAGATCTATATTTCCAGAGAAGCAGATTGCCCCTCATTGTGTCATATTTAGTCCGTGACGCTGTCAGTCACGATCACGTCGACACGGGGCCTGTCTGAAACGTAGGTGAACAGCGAAAACACCGTCTTGATATCTACTTCATCCCGCGTTCGTAATGTAGAACCATATACGGTCCCGGCTGTTAATGCCAGTAGGTGTAATCCGATCTTTTGTTTTCTAAAATATTGTTTATATCATTTTCCTGGGTAAACATACTGTTACACTAGCTCTGTTGAAAAGTAGGCCTACTGGAAGCCATCACAATCACCCAGAGAAGGTGGCTAGAGATTACCAGAGAACCATCCAGCCTACATTGCTGTAGATTTGAAAACTGTCACGTTAATTGGAGATGGCATTTCTGTGTGAAGGAGGGAGCCTAAATATCCAGTGGTTAGTCCATTAGGCTGTTCAACGCCAGTCCTGAGGACGTCTCTGTCATGGGGAAACACACACAGTCCCAACCCTGCACTGAGGATAAAGGATGCCATTTTGGATTTTAATGATATGGATTAACACATAAAGTATGGTGCACAATAAGTCAATACCTGCAAAACAATGGCGTTGATTATAACCGCGTGTCAAAGACGAGGCTTGGCTTTATAGCATGTGATAGTCCTGCAGGTAGTTCTGCAAAGCAAGCATCATTTATTGGATCGGTCTGCCATTTTGCTTATTTTGGAGATTTTATTTGAAAGGCTTGACCTCTCATGTCAGAAAGTAACGGGAAAGAGCCCTAAAGCTACACATTAATGATGTATTTCAGTTCAGGGCTTTTGGGATTAGTTTGGAACATGAACAGAATGATCCTGACTAATTTAAACCTCCAAATTGTTTTTTTGTTCCTCATTTGTTTTTTTAGTGCACATTAAATAATACCTTCTTATTTTAAGATCTTAAGATTAGTTGTTTAGGATAATTGGTGCATGGAGCTTAACATTTTTATCATTCAAATATATCTAGTGAAAAAACAAGCGGTTGACTGAATTAGTTACGATACATTCATATAAAGAACTGACAAGAACCCCCCTCCCCTTGCTTGTAAATTCTTGCATAGTTTTGGGTCAGAAGAAGCAGCCCTTAAAAAAACACTTTTGGAAACAATAGGCTGGATTCAATGAACATTTGCCTTTTACATTGGCTAAAAATGAGAAGTAATTATAGCTTTCTCTTCACAGTATAGCTAATTCTGAAGTCATTAAAATTAAAAACTCGCCTAACTGAGCTTGTGAAGAAAAAAAACAACGCTACTATTTACTTATGAGTCACAATTAGGGACGAACATTGATTGAATACCGGCCACTGTCTCCGTATACAAAACAGCGTTTCTCTCCTCTGCTCCTCCCCGGGTTTTACAGTTGTAGATTTCACCCCCGCATCAAATCCATAATGCATTCTGCTCCTCCGAACTCCCGTGCTGTGGGACGTGTATACGACACCCCTGGTATTCGGCAGCCAACAACTTTCAATATGTGAAAAGAATGTGTGGTGAGCGATGTTCCCCGTGCCCTTGACTCCGAGTGGGGAGTGGTGCCACGGTCCCACGGGGGGAGTAAAAACTCAAGGCTTGACAACGCACTGTCTCCATATTCTACATCAGCCGGGCCGCGCCCGTAAATCCCTGCCTTCCCTACCGTCCGCGGACACTCCCGCGGAAAAAGTTTAGGCCAACAACAAAGCAATAAAGAGACAAATGCATTGTGGGAATGTGCTGCAAAGGCCTGTAGGTGGAGTCAAGCCAAGTCTATTCCACCAGGCAGAAAAAACCGTCGTGCGGTTTGGAGGGTACTGGATTGCATCCTGTGAGTGGCCGCTGCTGCTGTACTGTTGAGAAGACCGACAAAATATCAGGTGTTAAATAAACTGTGGATTGTGCATTTCACTCTAATAGAGTATATTTTATCCTTATCAGAAGCGTAATGTTAACACTATTAACTTTATTCATAAACATTTTACTGTGAAGGTACTCAGCCTCAAGAGCTGTATAAATCATGAAGCCCAAAATGGAAGCCAAGGCTGTCTGAGGGGAAAGGCCGTAAGTAATGCAGTTTTAGGTCATGAAATGTTCATTTGTCTCTCACACTGCAAAAACAAAAATATAACAAGTATTTCAGTCTTACATTGAGACTTAAAATGTTATTTATTTTACCTTTTTTTAGACTAACATATTGCCAATGAGGTCAGACAGTTGGCAATGGAATGAGAACATTTCTCTTGTCAAGCAAATCTCGTTTCAAGATTTACAAATGGAATAAGAAAATTTCACTTGTCAAGCAAACATAAAACAAGCTAATATTTTCTACATGAGAGAAGAAAAAAAAGATCTTATTACAAACTGAAACGCTTGTTAAGACAGCCACCTTTTGCCATGCACACTGACCTATGGCCTGATTTGTGCGTTCTTTTAGTGCAATCTCCTTTCAATCGTTTAGTGGAGTCACCAATATTCAAAGATAGCGGTGTGGGTGAGGGAAATGGTTGCCATGTCCTCAGTGGTAAAATGTAAACACATTAAGATAAACTTGGTAAAACTAGGAAGGGGAAAAGGACAGAGACTAAGGGGGGGGGGGGGGGGGGGGGCGGTGGTTTGAGTGCGATGTCTGGGATAGGGGCTTCAGAAAGTGTCTTTTTTGTGACATTTCGATGTGTTGGGCTGCTCTCTATTCTAGTCCACATGAACAGAACCAGGGAAAACGGGCCTTAAAGCACCATAGCCCGCTCCAGACTGGCTCTGCTCCCCAGTATTAACCCTTAAAAAGTCTCCTAACTGGAGTCTGCAGATCCCTGGTGGTCCTGGCCTGTGAAAACTGACAGACCGATAACTGCCGCAGATGGCAGCTCTTCCGTGAGTTAACTCCGGGGCATTAATATGCGCTAAGATGGCTCCGGTCACTTGCGTGTGTGAATCAGGGGGCAGGGTGAGGGCCTCTCCTCTGTGATACGCTTCTTCAAACGCTCTGCGTGTAGCAGCTCTGTCTCCAGTGTCAGCAGTTTCTTTAACATTGGGCCAGACAGCCATCGCTTTTAAAATTACAGTTGAGGGATAGTTATAGTTGTGAGCTTGCATTACAGTGTTTGATCAGAAGCGGTTACAAAGTGTATTACAATGTATGAAAGCAAACAAACTTTGTCAGAGGGCATGATAATGTTTATGAACACTGGGCTGCTTGTAGAAATGGAAGGTTATTAATTTACACCAATGTCATCCAGAAAGGGCACATTGTTATATATACATTGAATAGATGATGAGGCTATGTGCTGTATATAGGATAAAATCTGAAGAAAACATGCATAGCCATTGCAGACATGCAAGTGTCGTGAGTGAAATTATGCAAATACAGCACCCTCAACTCTTATAGTAAGGAATATGAATCCCTTTCAATGCTAAGATTGAAATGCGTGGCCCCTTAGTGAAATTAAATATGCTGCAAATATGATTAATTGAAATGTATTATAAAATATTGCAATGATTCACAGAATGCAGGCTAAAATATAAATTATTACTACTTACACATATTGAAATACATTTTAGTTAAATAATTTTTGGTGAAATATATTTATCATTTTGTTTTTTCCAAAATATTTATTTTACCCTGAGAGCCAGGCAGTATTCTAAAGTCAGTTTATTTTATTTTGCCATGGCTGATTTTTGCCCATAGATGGCGCCAGTTTATTTTAAAAAAACAAAAAAACATTTTATATTTTTTTGACCTGTCAACAATTGTTTCTGAGTCAGACTCATACAATAGGTTTGAGTGCTTATAATATACACATAATTAACACACATAAGTAGAAATACAAACTAATCTTATTTTGATGAATAAAAACACTGTTGTTATTGCTTTGATCACAAAATCAAAAGTGATGTTTTTAAGGTTTACTTAATATTCTGTAAATAACAATATAGAGGACACTTAAGTGTGCTCTGAAGCATGAAATACATTTTATACGTATCCCATAAAAAAGAGCTAAAGTCTATTATTTTAAACGTATAGAGAAAATATATTTCAAACGCAAAATTAAGTCATTTCCGAAGGGTTTTTTTTTCTCCACCAACGGAAATGACTTTTGTGTGTTGTATTCAGACCTGGCAGATTCTTACAGTATTGCTTACTTATGTACCGCGTCAATTAAACACCCAAAATATATAAAGTCGCACGCATTTTCCGATCAGATGTATGTTTGTAAACGCATTTCACCGAGCTCTCATGTCAGCAAACACAAACGGATGAGAGCGTAACGGACGAAGGGAGGAAGGCAGAGTCCTGTAGGGCGGTCTGTTTCCAGTGGTGGTTTTTCGCCTTTTTTGAGGGCTGGTTCCTCCTCGCACCCCCAAATATAGTGGTTTAAAAACAGTTAAAAATACGGTGTGTGGGGGGGAGTCTGTGGAGAGGTGCAGACGTTCCTCCTGGTATTTCGTTAACTAGGACATCCTTTGCTCCGTGTTCTGCCGGGTGGACCTTGGGGGACGTGTGGCAGATCTCCAGAGAGCCCTGGCGGTGTGCAAAGCCAGGCCGTCACAGGGGGTGGCGTGTGTGTGTGTGTGTACGTGTGTGTAGGAAGGAGGGGTACCAACCAAGGTACCAAGAGGGCAATTACAGCAAGGACAAAAGACTACACAGTAATAAGTCCCCACAGCTCCTTAATGAAGAAGACCCTTTAAACAAAAAGGAAAGTGGTAAAATTAGCAGGGCTGATAATGAGGGTTTGTCTGTGGTGCATGTGTGTGTGTGTGTGTGTGTGTGTGTGTGTGTGTGTGTGTGTGTGCGTGTGTGTGCGTGTGCGTGTGCGCACATGCGTGTGTGTGTGTGCGTGTGGGCGGGCATGCGTGCGTGTGCGTGTGCGTTTTTGTGTGGGTGCCTGTGTGAGGGTGTCTGTGTGAGCACGAGTGTGTCTCTGTTTTGGAGGAGACCGGTTATGAGTCGAGGGCAATGTGTGTGTGTGTGTGTGTGGGGTACTGACATACAAAGGGCTCCTTCTCAAATCCTGTGTAATTTCATCATCGTAATTGCTTCCTTCACCACACACACAAAACTTTGTATTTTCATCCTTTTGTTTTTTATGTAAATTATTTGATACTATTAACACGTCGAACACTTACAAGGCCAGCGGTAATTTAATTTTCTGTAATTGTTAACCGCTTTAGCAAACAGATAAATAGTGAAAAAAAAAAAATTATTCTCACGGTCCATCTGTATTAAATATTTCACTATGTAAAGATTTAAATTGGCACACGTTTATTGAGCATAAAGATTGCATGCAAGGTATTCTCATTGTTTCCATCATTACAGTGGTCCATTATTGAACACACTGGATGACATGGTGGAAAACAGGGTGAAAGTTTGGATTTGCTTCCAAAGGGAAGGAATTGATGCATGTTAAAAGGACCAAGCTCCAACATTTTTACTGTTTCTTCTCCAGGCCACCTAGCGTGCAGTGGATTGTGAAACGGGCAATACATAATTCAACAAAGACATTAAACTACTAATAAACTAAACAAAGAATAACTATTAACAACCTAGTTAATATGCGGCATCTAGCCCTTCTATTAAAATAAGGGCTGGCTGTTGCACATTTTTTCCGAGTCCACGGTGGGCAGTAATAGTGGCATATGGGTTCAGAACGAAAAGTTTGCGAGGGGGGAAAAAAGTGGGCATACTTGTAGACATTTCACAGCGGGACAGAATTTGATTATGGTGAATTCCTGCTATCAGCAAACAGATCTGAAAAGCTGGAATGCCCTCTCCCTTTTCCCCCTTTTTGCTGGAGATGCTGTGCGGTTGATACGCTTGTGTTTACACACAGGGTGGTTATCAGATAAGGGACGCAGAACTGCACATTTGAATGGGCGCATGTACTGAATGAATAGAAACAGGTAGGCAGCTGTGGCTTAGATAACCTTGTCAGGAAAAAAAAGGGCTTTTCAAGAAAATAAGAGCTCACCTTATGCACCTTATGAGGCACGATAGTATTGTGCTGCGTTATGCTGTATGTATATCGATACCAACCTTTCCTTTAATTTCAAACATGCCAATTCTAAGACGAAATAAGATGAAATGATAAGATTTATATGGTGTGAGGTGACTAACGCCAGCTTGCGCTTAGTGTTTTTAGTTTAAATAAATCTGTACGATTAACACAATTTTTCAATTTACCTGTGATTACATTAATGTTGTTTTGTCTTGACGATACATGCATAGGCTGTAAGCTATTGTAATTACATGTAACGGGTAATAGTATTTAACAGTTTTATAAATCGTAGCTGTGGAAAGAATCGTGAAAGTGGAAAGTATGACTCATTCAGTCTCACCACAATTTATTCTTAATTGCGTACATTAAATCTATATTCATTCTGTCATTTGAAAATCTCTGAAATGGATGAAAAATGCAATAATAATAATAATAATAATAACAATAACAATGTATGCATATAATTGCATTCACATATTGAAGAACAGAGTGGGATATAGGTGACACTAGTTCAGCAGGGCAGGCATTTAAACAATGTCTGTGTGTGTGTACTTGCATGCGTGCGTGTGTGTGTGTGTGTGTGTGTGTATGTGCGTGCGTGATCCTGGGGGGGTGCATGTGTGTGTGTGCGTTCCTGTCGGGGTGTGTGTGTTTGTTTGTGTGTGTGTGTGTGTACATGTGCATGCGTGATCCTGGGGGGTGCATGTGTGTGTGTGTGCGTTCTGTCGGGGTGTGTGTGTGTGTGTGTGTGTGTGTGTGTGTGTGTGTGTGTGTGTGTGTGTGTATCTGTCCAGCTTAACTTGTGTGAGCAGTAGTTAAGCACACAGGTGAAAGAAAGCCTCTTAGAGGCAGTGTGTTAATGCGCCTGGCTTCACAATGGTTTGACAAGTGTATTAGATTCAGCCACAGCGCTCTTTATGTTTTTAGCCTTGAGTGCTCTTGTGAAAATAGCCCAGGCATTTTCTTCTAACGGGTAACGCAAAATTAATGTTGCACTGAACACCCCACGTTGTGCCTTACATATTAGCATTATTAATTATTAGTGAAGGTAATGATAATATTTTAGACTCATAAAAACAGGAAGGATAAAAGCACTCCGCATCATCATCAACAACAACAATATATCAGACGTTTATAGGTGGAGTATTAATATAGTATGCCTGCTTTATGTTGATCCTGGTAATTTATTATTCATGTCCACGTATTAAATGTTAAATTATTGTGACTGGCTAAATTAAATTTGAACTCAGTCAATGAGGGATACAGATTTGGGATATACATATTTTATTGTAGGGGATAATTACAGAGTAGCCTATCGCTACCATATGAACAACAAAAACATGATTCATTGGATGCAGAAACGCTTCTGAATTGTAATATTATTTCCACAACCAATGCAGAAAAAAAACATTTTGTAGGTTCTGTGTCATCTAAAAAATAAAACAAAAATAAAATGAAGCCAATGAAATTCGATTTAAGGTTATACTATGTGCTTGCAATATAAACTGTGCATAGGTATTAACCTTCTTTTAAGTAGTTTTCTCATCACTTATACTTGTATGTCAGAAACACTTCACTTTTTTGTTATTTAACTCGCAGTCCTGTGCTGTAATTCCGTGGCAAATAACTTAAAATATTACTAATATTGGAGAGGAGCGTTTTCATATGAATCAAAACTTAGAAAAAATCGCTCTACGTATGCATGGCTTGTATTATATTCGAAAGTACACGCAAGAGCTCCATATACCGTGATAAATGATGTGTGTACTTTTGTTTTTATCGACTGACACAGAAAGTGTAAGCCGATAAAATATCCACTCTGTAACTTTCCACTAATCCAATACATTAGTCGCCTTTATTTGTACATGAGTGAGCAATTATTCTAAAAAGTTTCCGCTGCGCAGTCGGTGACAAAGGGAATCTGTGCTGGGGCGTCTGGCTGCGGTGACAGAGGACACATTTGGCGGCCCCACTCTGAATCGAACGGTCGAAACGGCTGTGGATCTCGTAATGATTACAGCTCTTGATGGTGTTCATAAGAACGGCGCACAGATGTTGACAACCCCAGTAGAGGGAGAGTCGGGGAAACTTTCCGGGTTGGCGGGGGAGGAGGAGCAACGGGGTTTTGCATTTTTAACAGCAATTGGGCGAATCTGTGATCGGATTTGTCGTGAAAGAGTGTCAGAATCAATACCCCGCTCGCGCGCGCAAGGTTGCTTGCCTTTTCTCAGTCTGTTAGTTGGAGACGAGGCCTGGTAAACGTGAGACGTCATACGTTCAGAATCAGACAGTTTTGGACAAAATGCTTCAGGGCTACTTTCAATCTGAATACAATGCGTATTGCCCTCAACATGTAATATAAAACCGAAGCAAGTGTTTTTTTAAAAGGAAACGCAAAGGATGCTCTGTTACATTAATAATAATTATAATTATCATTATAATAACATTACAACTACTAATAACAGCAGCAGCAACAAAAACAACAACAACAACAACATAATAATAATAAATTAATAATAATTGTAATAAATGATAAAAGAAAATGAAGAAAAATAAAACACTTGCTCACAGTTAGCATTGAAAGTTGTGCAGAAAGTCCATTAGATTGAGTCTGGGCCATGGTGTCTTCAACATCAGTGCCTTGCCACATTTCCAGCCCTCTTTGTCAGGGCATCCCTGCAAAACAACGATGCTTTGAGGACATAATTAAAGATATCGTTCAAAGAACAACTCTTTGCATATTTGAATTATTACTGTCGTTAAAACCACACAAATATGGAAATATGATCGCCGGAAGCACATAAATCAGTGATCAGCAAGGCCCCGGAATCCAATAAATATGGGGAGTTAAATACTTTAAAATGCAAATCACATCTGAGCATTTGCATATGGTGGAATTTAAAGGAACCGTTCTTCAGGAAGAACCTCTGAGGTAGCAGAGAGCATTATGGGTAGACACGCACGCACACACACACACACACACACACACACACAAGCGCACACACACACATATTCGTCACTGGTCAAGTTCAAGATTTGAAAAATGATAGCGAATTCAAGTGGCGTGGTAACGACTGCCTTCTTTTGTAGATTCAGAAAGTGCCTGGAAGTCATCTGAATAATTAAGAGTTAATTATTCTTCATCCATCTAAATCAGAAAAGGACAGATTTAGGGGAGGAATTTATAATTTTTGCCCAGCATCCCATCTTGTCGTAATGCGATAAACTAAAGTGACTTTGAATAATACCTAGTGACCTTATAGTAATTATGCCCCATATTGCATTTTAGTTGCAGTAGTTGATTGGGGGTATTGATTCAGGGAGACTCATATTAAAAATACATATGTTTTATGGCTAGGATGAAAACATTTTTTTCCCTTTCCTTTTTAATGTATTATTAATTATTATTTTTAATGAGATTAGAACACAGGATATGCAGGACCAGCGGGTAAAATGTTTTCTTCTTTGTTTCATCTTCCTTCACAGGTATATACAAATAATAATTCTGCTGTATATTGCATAAATTCGAGAAGGTGGTTTGTTGCTGCAGCTTTTATATTTATAGATAAGTACGTAAATGCATATGTATATTAAATGATCATCATGTACATGTATATATAAAAAACGTATACAAATCTATGCATTATGATGATTTAATGTACACATAATCATGAAGTGATACGCGACATTAAGACCTGAATATTACAGGTATTTTAAGATGTAGGTTGGGAAAGAAATGAACAAAAATAAGTGCGTGGCAGGGCGGAATTCATTAGCGCCAAATCCCCGTGTGGTTGTTTTTTTAAAATAGAAAAGTAGACAATGAAATCAATGGACATGTTGTCCCCGTGTGAATAACTACATGGTTACACCGTCAGGTTAAACACTGGCCAGATCTCCTTCAGGAAAATCGATGTAGCTGTGAAGCCCGGGACGCGCAGCTCGTCCTGGAGGAGACTCTTTACACGCTCCGCCGCGTGGCCCTGCCGCTGGCGCCTGTGGGTATTGACCTGTAGGAAGGAAGCTCCACCCGGAGCGGGGGCACGGGGACTTCCAATATGTCCGCTGCGATGGTCGGCCATTAAATATTGAGTAACGAACGCAAGTAACGGCTCCGCGTTCTTAGCCACTTCCTGTACCTCACCCAAAACGGTTCGATGGTTCGTCGTTAAAAATTCAGTAATGGACGCAAGTCACGGCTACGTATTCGTATCTTGTTCTTGCACCTCACCCGAAATTGGGTGTCTTGATAACTTTTGTTTGGGAACGGAATTGTTAAAAGTGCGATGCCTGGTTAAGTATGATGTAACCTATATGTTTGATAGATGTAAAGCCCCATCCGCTCTGAGTATCCCCATTTTCTGTTTCACGGTTCATATTCCCACGTAGAATGTTTGTTTATGAAAATAATATTTTTACTGGTGTAAGTTTTCCTCATGTTGCTCTGTGTTTTCCTGTTTCTTATGTACGTCGGACGACACATTTATTTGACCTCTCAGTTGATGGATTCAACACTTCAATGTATTTGTTTGACCCTTTTTATAGAATACCACGGAAATGAGACACTAAGAATCTCTTAGGTCTCATTTTACAGTGATATGGCATGACACAGAATTTTAAATGGCACGCGCCCCTTACTTAAATATGCAAACATATTTCTTATTAATATCAGATCTGGTTCCCTCCGACTAGCAGATCCTCCTCTTTGAAATGGGCTGACTGTTATTTGATGAACTGCTGTAATTGAAAAGACAGTCTATCTCTGGTTGTTGGTTTTTTTGTGTGCGAGTGTGTACGCACGCGTCCTGATATAAAATGACTTTTCTGTTTGTTTCTGTCAAGACAATTAGGTCGCAGTGGAGTGTGACCCCTGACCCCGCCTGTTTGTGTGTTTTGCGGGTGTACGTGTGTAACGCGTGTCACTGCTCCATTACACGCGGCAGAGAGTCAGGGCTCTGTTGACTCTACCCGCGCAGGACATATTGACGTCTAACGTAAATATGTGCTTTGGGGCAAAGGGCTATCAAGTCAATTGGCAATGCAGGGAGAATTTCTCCTCTCTAGGTAAACATAGTTGCTTTAACTCCCTATACTGGCTGGGACATGCACACCCATAAATGTCATAGAGATTGCCTACATGCTGCCGCTCTGAGCTGTGTGTGTGTGTGTGTGTGTGTGTGTGTGTTCATGCATGTCTGTCCATGCAGACAAATTGGTATTGAACTGCTGCATGTATTGAAGCAAAGATGACTATTTCTTTGATGACCGTAATATCATACTGAAATTTAATTTCTCTATCCATGATAATCATCTTAAGTTTCCCGAATGAAAATAATAAAATTGAAGTGACATTTCAGGGCAGTGCTTAATATTTCAAAATCAAGAAAAAAAAAATACAGAAGTAAAATTCCATTATATTCACTCTCTTTTTAATGTACCTTTCAATTGTAGGATTTTTTTCTTCTTGATTTAAATGGTTGATGACTGCTGTGTGACACCACAGTCTTTGTGTGTGCGTGTGTGTGTGTATAGGTATTATGTATGTGTATATATGTGTGTGTGTGTGCATGTGTGTGTGTATAGGTATTATGTATGTGTATATGTGTGTGTGCATGTATGTGTGTATAGGTATTATGTATGTGTATATGTGTGTGTGCATGTATGTGTGTATAGGTATTATGTATGTGTATATGTGTGTGTGCATGTATGTGTGTATAGGTATTGTGTATGTGTATATGTGTGTGTGCATATATGCATGTGCGCATGCGTGTGTGTGTATGGGTATGTATATGCCTGTGTGTCTGTGTATGTGTGTGTAGGTGTGTATATGCACCTGTATGCACGCTTGTCTGTGTGTGTGCGCGTGTCTGTTCGTCAGTGTGTGTGCGCGTGCCTGCATGCGTGCATGTGTGTGTGTCTGTGTGTGTGTGTGTGTGTGTAGGTGTGTATATGCCTGTGTATGCATGCGTGACTATGTGTATGTGTGCATGTCTGTAAATGTCTGTGTGTGTATGTGTGCATGTCTGTTCGTGAGTGTGTGTGTGTATGTGTGCATGTCTGTTTGTGAGTGTGTGTGTGTATGTGTGCATGTCTGTTCGTGAATGTGTGTATGTATGTGTGCATGTCTGTTCGTGAGTGTGAGTGTGTGTGTGTGTGTGTGTTTTTAATAATCAGATGATTATGAGGCGAGAGGGGCTCACAGTGGCCGAGGCACAGATAAATAAAAGTGAAGAGCATGGGCCCTCAGGGCCACATAAACTCCAGCATCACCGCCGCATTCTCACCCAGAAACACTGGATGCTGCAAAGCAATTTAGACGACCCGGTGACAGACGACCCCCCCTCCCCTCCACTGTAAAGGGCCACACAGGGAGGGCTGGGAGGCTGCGGCGAGGTTCCGTGGAATATTCCGGAAAGACATTAATATGTGGACGGGGAAGGGGGCAGCTGATAAGTAAAGCAGGTGACAGGCAGACACAAACCATCAGGGCTGGACCGGCACTTCAGCTCCGCCCACAGCGGTCGCCCTGTTCGTTGCCGGGAACATCAGGGAGCCATTTTGGGGTGGGGGAGCGGGACGAACGCCGCTGTACTGACCTGCCCCGCTTCCTGTTCTCCCGAGGGGGGTCTGAGGTCGCGACCCTAATGACCCCGCTCTCACGCCTTACCACCTGCCCCATTGTGGCTACCGGTCTGCTAGCCGCGCTGACCTCGCCGTGTATGACCGTCCTTTCTCCTCTCCCCCGCTTTTCTCCCTGATTTTCAGCCGCGCCTGTCTCTGATTACCGCACCGTTGTTTTTAATCAGAGTAAATAAGGGCTTGGCGGTTCCACCGTTGGACCCGACTCATCCGCGGCATGACGCGAAATCGCTGCTCCCACTGTCCGAGAACCTTCCGGAATCTAGTTTGTAGCAATCAGCGCAAAGATTTTTGTGTGCGCCCCGTCTGTTTTTTTTTTTTTTTACACTAAATGCTAGCTGAAGCTGCTGAGATGCGCAGGTTGTTTTGCATGTCATTTCTCAGGCATCAGCGATCGCCTGTACTTTCATGTCTCCGTGATACAGTTTGCTCCAATCGGAGCCCTGGGGGGCTCCTCGGAGTCGATATATCTAGATTAGACACACGCACTAACTGTATGCACAATAACGATCAATAGATGTGAAGGCACATATATTTTAGTAATTACTTCAGGAATTAAAACAGTCTTTTGTGATTAAAAAGCTCTTCACAGTCAATTTCCCCAAATGGTTTTGGACAATGTGTTCTAATCTCGACCCGGGCCTTGCTGTGTTTCTGCCATAAAATTATTTATGGTTATAATGGTACGATTTCTTTCACTTTTTTTGGGTTTGACCTTTGACTTCTCCAGCTGCAATAAATAAGTATGATTTTCTCCAACAAATATATAGTATATAGTAGCACTGTATGCAGTAACTGTGTGGGAAAATTTGACAGTTTTCATATTACGAAACACCTTTATTGTATTATCACACAGAAATAATACGGACCCATAAGGATAAATGCTGGTAAGTGACAATCTCGTTTAGTAATGCGATGTAGTAGTCAGCAAACTGGATTCCAATTTCAGTTGAGACGATGTTGCTATACCCTTGAGTGTGGTAATGTATTACCTCAATTACTTCATGAAACTAAAGTCTAAACTAAAACTAAAACCCATATGCATAAGGGGCTTGGAGAATATGAGGTGTATTTATAAACATTGTAAATAACACTTACTTAAGGGGGTCAACTAAGCAACTAAGAAATATAATAAAACCACAATTAGAGGGAGAGCGACGTGAAATAATTCAAGGCAAACCGCGAGGTAACCTGAATTCGGAAAAAGGCGCTGAAAAAAGGTCGCTGATGAGACACAACAGATCGAGTGAAGCATTATACGAGGCCCTTATGCGTTTCTTTTCATCTGGGCCAGTGTTCCCATCGTAACCAAACAAAACAAAAGAAAACAGCGGATTCGCTGAAAACGGGCTAACCCGAGGAGCCGAGAGGAACTGAGAATGTGCTGTGTAGGAGAGTTTTGAGTAAGTGTACTGAAGAAAAAAAAATGCAGGCCATTTTTGGCTCTAAGGCTTTTCTACATCCTATCGATAACTTTTCTCTCCCCTCCACCACCACAGGTAGGCAGTCTGAAAGCGGCCTTTGTAAAAGTATCAAAGGACTTTCCCTTTTAATAATGAAACAAATATTCTAATTTCTAAAAATAAAATGTGCAGCCCATCCTTCCTGCTAATCAAGTTCTAAGCCTAATTCATTCCATCCCCCGGCTCTGGTAATTAGCATGCTAGCTGTGGGCAAAATGATTATGACAAGAATGAGTTTCCTGCAGCAATAAAGAAAGAAAACGTTAAAAAAGAAATTTTAACATTCTACTCCAGTTTTGTGAATTTCATAAATATGACTTTACTATTACTTGTATAAAAAAATAGTATTCATTACTTACTTTTTATTTTATTTTTGTAGTATATCTGATATAGTGGGTTTACTACATTGATATGATTGTGTCACTTAATTACTGTAGTGTTTTGGCATGTATGTGCATCTCTGTCCCAGTATCAAAGTAAGGAGGGGAAAGGTAGAAACTGACTTTGTTAGCTGTGCAGTTCCTCCGGAATAACTGACTCCATAACCTCTAGAAACTGTTACATTTTTAGGACTAAGCGTTGAATAACTGCCAAGTAATTCCTGTCTTGCATTTTTGTTTAATTTGTGTGTCTGTGCATGCGCATGCTGCACAATATTACACAGGAGTTAGTCGCTTTTATTTTAAAGTCTTTAACTGTATCTGTATCATGTAACTACTTCCTGTTTTAGCTTTTGCTATGTTGTTTTAATTATTGAACCTCTATTAAGGTGAACATATGCTGTATGACTCACAATATATTATAGAAACATTTACCTCTGAAACCATGTCAGTTCAATGAAGTATATATTAATATGTGTTGCATGTTTTTTTTTACCAGTTTTATTTTAAGTAGTTCAAGCTCAACAATTTTGCCTGAATACATGAACCATTTGGGACACTTTGAGTGTCAAAATAATATTAGACCAACAATTGAACATTTGTGAACAAACTATTGAGCTTTCATTTCTAAAAATAATTTTTCCATGCTATCTCGCTTGGTCTATCATGCAAAGCATACTTTAATTAATTGAGTAATATGGATTCCCTGTGAATTGATGAATAATTAATTAATCATTAGTATTTCTTTCACGGTTTTCATCTTTAAAGATGTATTTGCTCCTTTTTTGTACAAGTTCTCCTGCATAGATAACATCTGGCAATACTACACTTTCAACAGCACAGAAAACTACTGGGAGGTGAATAGGAAGTAAAGCAGATGCAGAAGAAAGACTCACTGCGATCTGTTTTGAGGTATGAGTAAAGAACCTGAAATGGAAATAACCGGATAAAATTTTTAGCTGGAAGGCTTTTCTGAAAAACGACAACAGAAAAGTTATGTTGTTTTGTATCAGACTTGCTGAGATCCTGTCTTTATAGTTTGGCTCTGTGGGCAGATTTTAATTTTGTTTAATTGGGCCTACATTCTCACTGAAAGGAGCAGTGGTGTACACTCCCTTCATAGGCACCCTAGAATTCACAACTGTTTTTATGAAGAATTGCCAAAAAAGACGAGATTCACTCTATTGCCTGAACAACAGATTTTTTTTTGGTTTGTTTTAAAACTTTAAAATAAAGTAGTCTTTCAGAATTAACGTAGAATAGCTTTGTGGCGTTACAACTCGTAAATCTGGGAAGTGTTCCTACATTTGCTGAGGATATGACGGCTTTGATTTACTAGGAAATAGTGGAAATAAACTGCTCTGAAATAAACTGCTCTGAAATATTTCAGATCTACCTGGTAGACCTGTCCTTAATACAAGCTGAAGATTCTGGGTGCTAAAATCTGATGCTTTCATTCTAAGCAACTTACACTTGATTAGACTAAGCAGGGAACAATCCCCACAGGAGCATTGCAGGTTTAAGTGCCTTGCTCAAGGGCTCAACTGCTGTGCGGATCTTATTGTGGCTTGGACCACCAACCTTCCGGGTCCCAGTCATGTACCTTAGCCTCTAGACTATAGGCTGTCTTGATTTTATTGTACTGAGGCTGCTGATACTTGTCCCCCGAGTGAGTGGGACACTGTCTGAATACTTTCCATGACAGCATAAGCCAAAGAATCAAATCATATTTCTCTGAAATATAAAAATAGGTGGAGGAAGGGATGCGAGTGAGGCTAAAAGGGTGAGAGAATAAATATGTAAGTAATATTCTGGTTGTGCTCGTTTTGACCTGTAAAACGAGAGTGAATATTCTGGGCCAGAGCAGTGCTGAAATATTAACACATAGACACCTGACGCAAGATGCAAGAATCCAAAGGAGGCCCCAGAGATATAATCCCCTGGATGTAAAAATATTTACCCGAGACTGAAACAGATAATACAGAACCATCATTTTTCACTTCAACTCGCAAGGGATTTTTTCCCCCAGCAAGCCTATAAGGGCCCCAAATGTATACATGTTTGCTCGATATCAGATGTGTGTAATCACCAATTACATAAGTATTTCAGTTTTCAGTTTTAAGGTTGTACCTCCTACCAAAAATGACCGATCGGAAACAAACCTAATGAAATGGGCCTTGATGGTGTAGTGGGGACCATATGGGTGTACTGGGAACCAGGCTGGTGTAGTGGGGACCGTACGGGTGTACTGGGAACCAGGCTGGTGTAGTGGGGACCGTACGGGTGTAGCAGGGACTGATCTGGTGTAGAATAAATATGTAAGTAATATTCTGGTTGTGCTCGTTTTGACCTGTATGTAGAGTGAATATTCTGGGCCAGAGCAGTGCTGAAATATTAACACATAGACACCTGACGCAAGATGCAGGAATCCAAAGGAGGCCCCAGAGATATAATCCCCTGGATGTAAAAATATTTACCTGAGATGGAAACGTAATACGGAACCATCATTTTTCACTTCAACTCGCAAGGGATGTTTTTCCGAACAATCCTATAAGTGTTTGCCTGATATCGGATGTTTGTAAGCACCTATTATATAAGTATCTTTTCAGTTTTACTGTTGTACCTCCTACCAAAGGAGAAAACAAACATAATCAAATGGGCAGTGCAACCTAAGGTAGGATTGGGAGTCATGGGAACAGCATAGTTGTGGCTTTTGTAGGGATGTGGCATCAGGTGTTGGTCTGGAGGGTTCTGTTATTTTGGGTCTGTGTCACTCTCAAGTAGTGATGCAGAACCCAGTGGGGTGTGGTGGGGACCAGGCAGGTGTAGTGGGGACCAGGCAGGTGTAGTGTACTGGGGACCAGGCAGGTGTAGTGGGGACCAGGCAGGTGTAGTGTAGTGGGGACCAGGCAGGTGTAGTGGGGACCAGGCAGGTGTAGTGTAGCGGGGAGCAGCAGGTGTAGCCGGGAGCAGGCAGGTGTAGTTTAGTGGGGACCAGGCAGGTGTAATGGGGACCAAGCAGGTGTAGTGTAGTGGGGACCAGGGAGGTGTAGTATAGTGGGGACCAGGCAGGTGTAGTGTAGTGGGGACCAGGCAGGTGTAGTGGGGACCAGCCAGGTGTAGTGGGGAGCAGGCAGGTGTAGTGTACTGGGGACCAGGGAGGTGTAGTGTAGTGGGGACCAGGCAGGTGTGGTGTAGTGGGGAGCAGGCAGGGGTAGTGGGGACCTGGCAGGTGTAGTGTAGTGGGGACCAGGCAGGTGTAGTGGGGACCAGGCAGGTGTAGTGGGGACCAGCCAGGTGTAGTGGGGACCAGCCAGGTGTAGTGTAGTGGGGACCAGCCAGGTGTAGTGGGGAGCAGCCAGGTGTAGTGTAGTGGGGACCAGGCAGGTGTAGTGGGGACCAGGCAGGTGTAGTGGGGACCAGGCAGGTGTAGTGTAGTGGGGAGCAGGCAGGGGTAGTGGGGACCTGGCAGGTGTAGTGGGGAGCAGGCAGGTGTAGTTTAGTGGGGACCAGGCAGGTGTAATGGGGACCAAGCAGGTGTAGTGTAGTGGGGACCAGGGAGGTGTAGTATAGTGGGGACCAGGCAGGTGTAGTGTAGTGGGGACCAGGCAGGTGTAGTGGGGACCAGCCAGGTGTACTGGGGACCAGGCAGGTGTAGTGTACTGGGGACCAGGGAGGTGTAGTGTAGTGGGGACCAGGCAGGTGTGGTGTAGTGGGGAGCAGGCAGGGGTAGTGGGGACCTGGCAGGTGTAGTGTAGTGGGGACCAGGCAGGTGTAGTGGGGACCAGGCAGGTGTAGTGGGGACCAGCCAGGTGTAGTGGGGACCAGCCAGGTGTAGTGTAGTGGGGACCAGCCAGGTGTAGTGGGGAGCAGCCAGGTGTAGTGTAGTGGGGACCAGCCAGGTGTAGTGGGGACCAGGCAGGTGTAGTGGGGACCAGGCAGGTGTAGTGTAGTGGGGAGCAGGCAGGGGTAGTGGGGACCTGGCAGGTGTAGTGGGGACCAGGCTGGTGTAGTGTAGTGGGGACCAGGCAGGTGTAGTGGGGACCAGGCAGGTGTAGTTGGGACCAGCCAGGTGTAGTGGGGACCAGCCAGGTGTAGTGTAGTGGGGACCAGCCAGGTGTAGTGGGGACCAGGCAGGTGTAGTGGGGACCAGGCTGGGGTAGTGTAGTAGGGACCAGGCAGGTGTAGTGTAGTGGGGACCAGGCAGGTGTAGTTTAGTGGGGACCAGGCAGGTGTAGTATAGTGGGGACCAGGCAGGTGTAGTGTAGTGGGGACCAGCCAGGTGTAGTGGGGACCAGCCAGGTGTAGTGGGGACCAGGCAGGTGTAGTGGGGACCAGGCAGGTGTAGTGGGGAGCAGCAGGTGTAGTGTAGTGGGGAGCAGGCAGGTGTAGTGTAGCGGGGAGCAGCAGGTGTAGTGTAGCGGGGAGCAGCAGGTGTAGCGGGGACTGTGCGGCTGTATCCGGAGCTGCGCGGGTAAGGTGCGCGCGCGGCATCGCTCGTTGGATTCCGTTTGACTCGGGTAATTGAAAGTGTTTTAAACTATTATGGCAACTGGAGGGGCTTGTTTAAGCGGCGGAGCTGCCAGTCAGCGGGTCAGGCGGAGGGGGGTGGAGACATGTTTCGGCTGTCCCCCCGTCAGTCAGGGAAGACGGCAGCTGTCCGCCTAATGGATTCCTTTATGTGGGGATGCGCGCGGCGGGCAGAAGTAAAATCGATGCGCTGTCATGTGTGAGTGCGGCAGGCGAATCAGACGGCCAGGTGAATTGGGATGCCGCTTTCTGCTACGTCTGTATTTCCCCTGCTTTGAGGCGGGGGCCAGACTGACTGCTGCTCACCTGGCTCACCTCGGAGGCCTTCGCCGTGATTGTACAGCCCTAAAAGGGGTTCCTGACCTTTCCGTTTCTGATACTTTTATCTCCCGGTTCTTTTGGCGCGGGATATAATCGCTTTGAGCTTTCCTCCTCTCGTGGGGCTCGCCGCATAAGAGAGATGTCACGCTTTGAAATGCAGCCAGCCGTCTGCGAGTGTGCCTTTCTTATGTTCGTCCTTACGGAGATACCCCTTTACACCGGGGATAGGGGAGCCAGGTCCTGGAGTGGGGGAGATGTTTCTGGTTTACGCTCCATCCGGAGCCCTAACTAGGCTATTGGGGTCATTATGAGGCTTATTAAACGCTGGTGACCCCGTACTGGAGGTACTCTGCTTGTAACCGCTCAGACTGAACTAATCAATCAGTCTGTAATCGAGCTTAGATGGCTGAAAAACCAGGAAGATCCCTGGCACTCCGAAGTCTACACGCTCCTCACCTGCATCTGGTAAAAAAGGAGCTTGACTTATCTTTATAAAATCTCAGGAATATATTTTTGAAGAAATGTCTGGTAAAAAAGCAACGTGTCTATTCTGTATGAAAAATCCAAATCTCAGGGATATATTTAGAAGAAATTTCTATTATTTTACCCACTCAAGCATGTGATTTTTACATATCTGTACGCGTTGTCATGTTAGAATTTAAATAGTTGCCTTAGATGATGTTCATAATAACTGAAGTGCAACTGATGTCTTTTGTATTATCACTCGTATATTTTAAAATCCGTCCAATATATATTTGTCATATATTTAACTATGTATGGGTGTTATTTTATTCTGTGTCACATGGGACTGCACACACACTGTTAAACACACAGTCCTGCAGTGAACGCTGCAGTCATATGTATGTATTATTCAGCTTCTTCTTCTTTGGTGTCACTGTTGGACAGGGCTACTTCAGCATGTAGTTCTCCCTCCTGATGAGTTATTAAAAGATGTGTATAATTTAGCATGCTGTGCTTCATGTACCATTGAACAGACAAATTCCAACGAGGAATGGAGGAACCGTTGAGATAATGCGGCTCTTCTGATGCCACGGTGATTTACGCCCTTATGATGGTAAAAAGGGCCAGGCTCCTCTGCGAATCTGCGTTAAAAACCAAAAAGCGTGTTTTCTTAATGGTAGTAATGATGTGGTGTGTGCCTATTCCTTTAGCATGCGTGGCATGCACTTTTGTTTTGTTTGTTATGTTAAGCGAGGACATTGTTTCCTGAACTGGGATCAAAGTGTAAAGGCACAAGTAATATACAGTTCTTATACAGGGATGTGGAACCAGGTTATAATTCTGTGTTGCAGTCAGAAGCGCATGGCCTTGTGTGTTTTGTGGAAATGTGTGCGTGTATGTGTGTGTGCATGCATGTGCGAGTGAGTGAGTGACTATGTGTGCGTGCGTGTGTTAGTGTGTGTGCGCGTGTGTGTTTGTCTGTCTGTGGGTGTGCGTGTGTGCACGTGTGCGCGTGTGTGTTGGCATGCGTGTGAGTTGTTTGTGTGTGTGCGTGTGTGTGTGCATGCGCGTGCGCGTGTGTGTTTGTCTGTCTGTGTGTGTGTGTGTGTGTGCGTGTGTGTAGGCATGCGAGTGAGTGTGTTTGTGTGTGTGTGCGCATGTGTGTAGGCATGAGTGTGAGTGTGTTTGTGTGTGTGTGTGTGTGCGTGTGTGTGTGCGCGTATGTGCGTGTGTGCACATGTGCGCGTGTGTGTAGGCATGCGTGTGAGTTGTTTGTGTGTGTGCGTGTGTGTGTGCGTGCGCGTGTGTGTTTGTCTGTGTGTGTGTGTGTATGCGTGTGTGTAGGCATGCGAGTGAGTGTGTTTGTGTGTGTGTGCACGTGTGTGCGGGTGTGTAGGCATGAGTGTGAGTGTGTTTGTGTGTGCACGTGTGTGTGTGATTCTCTCAGCCATCGGCCTATTCTCTCCTCCCGCTGGGGGTTGGGAACCTGGCTCTCCAGAACGGTCGGCTTGTGCCGATATGCAACTTTTTCTTGGGCGTGACTTAAAACGTCTTCATTGGGACATTTGCAAAGAAATTAGAGTATTTGGAGCTTTAGACTAATATAAGTGCAAACATATGTGTGAAACCTGATGCAATATGATGTTGCCGGCATCGTAGCAGTAGGTTCAGAGCAGACGGCATATTTGTTCCACGTTAAAAAAAGAGAGTGCGGTAGAAAAGAGGAGGTGGACAGCTTTGAGAGTAGTTAATTGTCTTGGAAGGCATGCATATATTTTAAATATTTATGTGTGTGAACAAGTAAATGTATATTTATATATTAGAATTTAAAGAAGCAGAACAAAAGTTAATGAATATGCAGCATTCGGTTACCACCTGGGCTCTGTGTGTGTGTGTGTGTGTGTGTGTGTGTGTGTGTGTGTGTGTGTGCGCGCGCGCGCATGCATGCGTGTGTCTGTGTGCTGTGTCTGTGTTTTTGTGGAGGTGTGTGTATATGGTACGTGTATGTTGGAGTATGTGTGTGACAGTTCTGAATTCTTAAGCTATGGGATGACTGACTTTGACGTCATTGTCATCTTTCTCTTTTATTTATTTATTGGAACGTCAGTGTCAAGGGCATACAAAGACACGCGCGCGCGCACACGCACGCACACACACACACACACACACACACACACACACACACACACACACAAACACACACTCTAGACCACACCCCATGTGGTCAATTGCTGATTGAACTACTAACTACAACATTATTTTTCATATTGATTGTTTTTTAATATTGCTTTATTACATCTCGTGGAGCACTATGATTAAACTGTTGTTTAAAAAATTATCTCTGCATTATTACATTATAAAAATATAATTTCTAACTGCACTTGTAATATCAACATTATCATCATTGCTCGTTTTGATAAAAGAATGAACAAATTTTCATTAAATTGTTCTTTTGTTCTAATAAAATCGTCACATTTGTTTGTTTTTCTTGAAGACATTGTTAACGTCTAAGTATGATGCAAGTTGCTATGCTTTGACCCTATTTTAGAAATTTACACGCCTGAATATTAGGTGCGTCTTATCTTAATGTTTGTACTTTTTGCTGTCATTCTTGATTAATCTGACCATAATTCCTTCAAAATAATGATCAAAATGGCCACTTTTAGCTTGGGAGAGACAGGCATCATCAGAGACTGAAAGGCAAATTCTCTTTATATAAAAAGCAATTGCATATAACTCTAAATAATATGTAATACTTAGGTAGTAATTGATCCACATTATTATTTATAGCATGTTACTTACAAATTATTGCTATCGTTCAGGTTATTGCTTTCTGCTACTATGAATCGAACCATTACAGTGTTATTTATTTAATAAATTATGAGTTTTGGTGATATATTACAGTGTATATATACTGTATATTATCTGTGTGTGTGTGTGGGTGAGAGAGAGAGAGACAGAGACACAGAGAGAGAGTCCCGACCCACCCTCTGACAGATGTCTCGGTGTGTGTGAAGCCCTGACCGTTTCAGGACCAAATTGCAGCGTGCACTCAAAGGAACTTTTGATAGCGGCTGACCCGCAGAAGCGGTATCATTTGCGGTGCCCTCCGCCACGCGGTCAACGGCGGGGAAGGCCAGGGAGGCTGCGAGCGGGAGGGGGGGCCTTCCAGTCCTTTCTACCCCCAGCAATTTGGTGACAGGCGGGGGTGGGGGGAGGGGCTCACCTGAGATTGCTGCAAGCTGGGCTGTGATACTGAACAGTGCTGTTATTGCACTGACTCTAATGGCCCTTTGGATCGCGTTCAAAAGCAGTTGCTCCAGCCATGCCTCACGGTTGCCCTCGTCACACCCGTTTATATTGCTTTTTTTTTCTTGAATATGGGACTTTCCTTGTATACAAAATGTTCTGTTACAGTAATTCGGTTAGCCACCAGACTTGAGAACATTTAAGTTACATTTTTTTAACGGTCTTTAGCAGAACGGCTAAAAAATAATTACCCTCACGTAAATATGGGGCCACACATTAACATTTAGCACAAAAAGATGATCTCCAAAGATGCGTAAGACGCGAGTAGCCTACGTGCACGCTGTAATTTTCTATGCAAATTCCACTCTGCTAGGCGGTTGTAATTACATCGCAACATTTTTTCCCCATATTTTTCCATTCCTCCTGTGTCTCTGGAGACAAATTTAACCATTGATCTCAGAATTCTCTCTCAAGTTGCTTGCAGTATACGCAGAATAATTGCGGTATACACCATTTCGCCATAAGGGAGTAAAATTGTCATCTTTTGTGAAGATGTAAGCTTCGGGTTTTTAAATACAGGAGGGAAAAAGCCAAGATTGAAATGCGAGTCGTGCCAATGCAAATATGGGCACCACTGATGCCAAGGAAACCGCTGTCCTCTCTCGTTTGATTGGTTTCAGACAGGCTGAAACTTTCTTCTTGGTTTTTGCGAAAGCACGAATCCAAGTAAAACTCGCGTTTCTAAAAAGTGCTGCATTTTCAGATTTTCGCCTCTCCTTGAAGCTCTGTCCGCTGACCTCCAGCCTAAAGCTCGTCAGGACTTTATTTATTTAATAACACCGATGTGGGTCGCTGTGAATGATCATTTTTGTCTGAATACCACCTGCATGATTTATGGCCACCGCGTTCGTCGCCTTTTCGAGAAGGACCGTTATTGTCCTGCAGCGGACTAACTCGACACCGGAGCGGTTGGGTTATTTTGAGCTAAACCAGACCCTTCTTAAAAAGAATCAAATTATTTCATCATGTTGAAAATGAAAAGCTGTAATTACTCGTAATTAGCCTTCAGAATTTTTTTTTTTTTCTGAAATGGGGATTTTTTTCCAGAGGTTTCCAGATTGCCTCAAATCAGTGCCTTCAGAAAGTAGGAAACAATTTTCCGTTCAATTTGAAATTGATTAATTCGGGCTCTTGACAGCTTACTCGGCTTTGATATTTCAGTGCAGGAATATTTGAAGTGCTGTGATTATACAGTAATGTTTTCTTTAAAGCTCCACTTTACTTTCTTCGAATCCACTGTGTTTTGTTATATAAAAATATTTCACACTGTACTGGACAAGAAAAGGTGTAAAAGATACTGATTGTTTATATGGGATTTAGTTCTTTCCCTATATTGCTTTCTATGAGCAACATTGACCTAATGCCTTGCCTATGGGGCGCAGTGTGGAATTAGCGGTAATGGCAAGCGCCAGCGCTTCAGCGTCCTTCGACTGCCAATTTGTGTGCAAAATAATTTTCTCGCTGTCAGGTATTTACATGTATTTTACCACAGAAGTCCTGTTATTTTAGGCGGCACAACAATTTGCTAAACGAATCCAATCCCTATTTATCTATCTATCAAAGGAGGGTTTTGTGGAGGGGGGGGACAGGGTGGCAAATATTTACACTGGCTGGTGATACAGCAGTGAAAACGGATACTTTCTGCTGATGCATATTAGAAATGAGCTGGGCAAATATTTTTTGTGCATCCCAGCCCTGAGCCTCTGTATTGTGGTGTGTCTGGACCTTAGGACCTTACCTTGTGTCTGGACATTAGGACCTTACCTTGTGTCTGGACCTTAGGACCTAAGGACCTTAGCTTGTGTCTGGATCTTAGGACCTTACCTTGTGTCTGGACCATAGGACCTTACCTTGTGTCTGGACATTAGGACCTTAGCTTGTGTCTGGACCTTAGGACCTAAGGACCTTAGCTTGTGTCTGGACATTAGGACCTGAGCTTGTCTCTGGACCTTAGGACCTAAGGACCTTACCTTGTCTCTGGACCTTTGGACCTTACCTTGTGTCTGGACCTTAGGACCTTACCTTGTGTCTGGACATTAGGACCTTACCTTGTGTCTGGGCATTAGGACCTTACCTTGTGTCTGGACATTAGGACCTTGCTTTGTGTCTGGACCATCGGATCTTACCTTGTGTCTGGACCATAGAACCTGAGCTTGTCTCTGGACCTTAGGACCTTACCTTGTCTCTGGACCTTTGGACCTTACCTTGTATCTGGACCTTAGGACCTTACCTTGTGTCTGGACCATCGGACCTCACCTTGTGTCTGGACCATAGGACCTTGCCTTGTGTCTGGACCTGAGCTTGCAAATAGGTTGATGGATCACAGCAACTGTGATGCCTGCATTGGAATCCAGTGAGAAATGAACAGACAGGTTATGTGACACTATGCATGCACAGTGCTACAGAGGTGCTGTCCATGCGAATTGGGTTTCGGCATGCGCTTTGCGTTTCATGTGGGTTTCCAAATGGCAGGCATTTCTGCGACCCGCCAACTGTTCCAGTGGATTCCTAAAAGAGGCATTGCTTCCCGTACGTTGATGTGGCCTTTAAAGTTAAAACTGTGGTCCAGAGTCTTACAGCGAGAGAGAGAGAGAGAGAGAGAGAGAGAGGGGGAGGGAGGGAGACTTGCATGAAGAGTCAGAGAAACAGACAAGACAGAGAGGAAAGAAAAAAGAGAGAAGAGTTCCTATTTGTATAACGGCGCGTATGAAAGGCCGAAATGTGACATTGCGCTGGAGGAGGTTTCCGAATGCATTTCCCCCACTTGTCTGTCCACATCAGGCGCTGATGAGTGTACTGCTTTTTATGGCGCTCGATTAGGGAGCTGCTGGTTCTGCCCCCTCCCCACCAGCTCCTGAAGAGATGTATCTCGTTTGATCTTCTCTGGGCTAAGCCGCTCAAACAGTGTTACTGGAAGGCACACGAAGTCCTGGAGTTTGGCGACTGCTCTTTTCATAGCTGTTTGCGTGTGTGTGTGTATGTTTATGTGTATGTGTATGTGTATGTGTATGTGCGTGTGCATGTATGTATGTATGTATGTATGTATGTATGTGTGTGTGTGCGTGTGCGTGTGCGTGTGCGTGTATGTATGTATGTGTGTGTGTGTGTGTGTGTGTGTGTGTGTGTATGTGCGTGTGCGTGTATGTATGTATGTGTGTGTGTGTATGTGTATGTGCGTGTGCATGTATGTATGTATGTATGTATGTGTGTGTGTGTGTGTATGTGCGTGTGCGTGTATGTATGTATGTATGTATGTGTGTGTGTGTGTGTGTGTGTGTGTGTATGTGCGTGTGCGTGTATGTATGTATGTATGTGTGTGTGTATGTGTATGTGTATGTGTATGTGTATGTGCGTGTGCATGTATGTATGTATGTATGTATGTGTGTGTGTGTGTGTGTGTGTATGTGCGTGTGCGTGTGCGTGTATGTATGTATGTGTGTGTGTGTGTGTGTGTGTATGTATGTGTGTGCGTGCGTGTGTGTGCGCATGCATGTGTGTGTATTCAGTCTGTACACACCTTTGTCACTGTTTAATTCATGTTCCTTTTTCTGTTTTGATTTCACTAGTAGCATCTGTATCTCAGAAGTCTCCTGCGCTAGAATGGAACATTCAATCAGCAATACAACAAAATACAACAGGGACACTCCAGATCATTTGTATTTAGAGTATTGATGTACGTTGAGAAAATGTTGCGGCTGAATATTACTGCATCCTGCAGGTTGTGTTTTAAGTTAAGGGCTTTTGTGTTTGGCAGTGTGATCTGCATTAATGAAGTCACCTTGTGCTGTCTGCACAATTTGATTGGCTCAGAGTCAACACCTTTAGAAATGCCATTTATTTTCCATCACATCACTTGTCTCCATCAGCACAAGCAGAGGAGCAGAACACACCACATTTACATGAATGGCAAGAGCATAACTAATATAGATCCAACATCACCGCAGAAAAAGACTTCATTAAATGAGAGTCAGAGTCTTCTGCTTTGCTTAGATTTTAAAGGTTTCAAAATATTGTCAAATATGAGTCTTCATTAAATATTATGCCTATTGCTTCTTGTCTTGTGTCCCAATCAGAAATAATGCACCGCGCTTCAGAACTCAGAAAAATGCCCAGACTGCTGGTTTAATTCTTACTTGGTGATCAATGGATATGTCGCTTACTAGTAGGATTGTAGCGGCACATTTTTTCGTAAATGTGATGTTTATGTTTGATGGTTTTTCTTCTTCTAGGGAATCGTTTACCTCATATGCTATTTGGGGGCTTAGGGCTGATATTTCCCATTTTTCTTCCCTTCTGTTACTATGTAAAGCGTCTTTGGGATAGTCTGCTGTGAAAAGTGCTATACAAATAAAATGTAATTGAATGTTTGCTAAATGGTGGCAAGGACGTTGATTTGAATTCTGCTGCATGGTGTATACTAAATACATAATCATGACTCTGCTTTCTTGAGGGTTGAAATGTTTTCTCCATATGTTTTTTTCTTCTAAGTCTAAATCTCTCCCCCCCTGCCCCCCAGTATAAACAGGGCAGTTCAGCTTTGTGAAAGTTGACATCTGTCAGATGGTACCCCCGGCGCTGTCGAAGGTGCGGATGTATCCGGAAGGAAGCTGTTTCTTTACGTTACGCTGAGGCTCTCTCCGTGAGAGGCCCGAGCAGGAGACGGCCCCACAATCAGGGGGGCCGCGTTCGATTCCGTCTCCTGTCGTTTGGCTCATGTAACGGCCCTCCGCCCCCCGGAAGAGTCCGGACTCGGTCGGCAGAATCGGGGGCGGGCCAGGGGAGGGCGGCTCGTGTCACTTCAGGTGCGTCACGCGGCCGGTCGGTTGAGGGGAACCCGCCGATCTCGGCCAATCAGCTGTCGGCGCGCTGACCTTTTCTCCGGTACGGTGACCCTGATTGGAGCTGAAGTGCAGGCTGGTGGCAGGCAGAATGGGGAGGGGGCGGGGTCGAGCTGGCACAATGGCAGCTTTAGCCCCTCACCCCCCCACCCCCCCTCTCCCGTTCGCTCGTATGTCTACTGACAGCTAGGTGAATACTCGCCACACCGAGCGTCTCCTGGATTGGCCGGGATCTCCATGCGTGCTAATTAGAGTGGAATAGATGACTGGCTGAGCAGCACTCGATTGTATACGGTGCCCAGATGTAGCCAGCACGCTAACGTAATGCGCAAGGGCTCGCTGCAGCAGCCTCTGTCAGCAGCGATGTCGTAGCGAGCCCTGACACTGTCAGATGGGATTTAGGGAGGGACGTCGCTGGTTTGCGTACCCCTTTCGCCCCCCCCCCCCCCCCCCCAAAATCCTCTCTGACTGTTCCAGTCGACTTTCTGAGGAAACTAAAGGTGTGAACGATTCCTTTTCTCTCCAAAGTTTTTCTTCCCCCCCCATATAATTAATTTGTGATACTTTTAATTTGTATCGGTCTGGAAAAACAAAGCAAAGCAACACTCACATGCTTATTGTGTATTCAAATAGTATTATTAATATGCAGCCTGTTGCATTATTAAAATTATGGAGTGGATATGTTTGACAAGAGTGGCTAATCGACAAGGTGTGTGTGTGTGTGTCTGCGTGTGTGTATACGTGTGTGTGTGTATGTTGTATGTGTCTGTGTTTTTTTTGTGTGTGGGTGTCTGTGTTTGTGTGAGTGTGTGTATGTGTGTATGCGTGTGTGTGTCTGTGTTTGTGTGAGTGTGTGTATGTGTGTGTGTGTCTGTTTGTAAGGGTGTGTATGTGTGTGTGTGTATGTCTGTGTGTGTGTCTGTGTCTGTGTTTGTGTGTTTGTGTGAGTGTGTGAGTGTGTGTGTGTGTGTGTGTGTGTGTGTGTGCGTTAAGCATTAACACAAGCCATTTGTTCATAATGGGAATCGCATGTCGGCAGGGTTTATGTGAAAGCCCATGGAGTCGAAAGAAAGCGCTCTCCACCTAGACTCCCTCTCATAACAGCCAAGTCTTAAATCAACACGGCTCTTGTAATAACATCTCAGCCGGTGTTATTCTTGTGGAAACGATGGCGTACAGCGGGTCTCGCCTCTTGTCTGAATCCTCCTTTGATATCTGGACCTGGCCGGTGGGCCCTGTTTTCAGAGAAAGCTTCTCTCCTTACACTGAGCCGGGCAATGGGACACTGTCCGACCCCCCAAAACCTGGAGATTACTCCTCCATGCGCGCTCTCTCTCTTTCTCTCTCTCTCTCTCTCTCTCTCTCTCTCTCTCTCTCTCTCTCTGTCTCTCTGTCTCTCTGTCTCTCTCTTTGTCTCTCCCTCTCCCTTTCTCTATTTCTGTCTGTATCTATCTATCTCTCTCTCTCTCTTTTTCTCCATATCTTTATTTCTCTCTGTCTCTCTCTCTCTTTCTCTCTGTCTCTCTCTCTCTCTTTCTCTCTCTCTCTCTTTCTCTCTGTCTCTCTCTCTCTCTCTTTCTCTCTGTCTCTCTCTGTCTCACACACACTTTACTCTCCATTTCTCTCCACTTTCTTTTTTCACTCACTCTTTCCTTCTTTGTAATTCTCTCTCCAGCTTCCGTTCATGAGTCCTAGAAAGAACGCGTCGGTCGGTGTGAGTTTAAAATATTTGGGGATAGACGAATCGGAGGAATGTTTCCACTGTAAGTGATTTTCTTTCTCGGGCACTTGTACATGTTTGTATTACAGTGTATTCGTGCGTTTGCGTGTTTGTGTATGCACACGTATACGTCGGTGTTTGCGTATGCGTGTACACATGTATGTGCTTTATGTATTTGCGTGTTCGTTTCTCCTGTACGCCCTTACGGCTGTGCGTTTGCGGTGTTAAGTGGCTCGCCACAGTGGAGAGGCAGCCGGCGTTACAGCCAGTCATTATCCGCGCGGTTAAGATCACATGGGGGAAAAGACTTGAGAAGAATCCGGTGGCGAAGGGCCCTTGTCATGTGCCAGTTACATCACACCGCTCCAGGAAGTTAATCAGTGACATCAAACAACCTGGGAGAGGTAGTCGGCACCGGGGTCTGTCAGTAATACTACAGCTCCTCGGCGAAAGCCCGAGGTATATACGAGACCGTCAGCGACATCACGACAAGGCCCTCGCCATCCCCCATAAGGAGCGGAACATCATATAAATATATGGTTAATATATTAATAAATGTTTTGAATGTATGGATTCACATCCGAGTCTTTTCGCGCTGCTCACAACAACAAACAGGCCTTTAAACTTAAGCGACGAGGGTTAGTTAATTATCCCCATTTCTGCAGCCTGAGCGCTGGCACCGCGAGTGGAGATGATGCTTTTTTCCCTTTAATTAAGAAGAGATGCGAGCAGAGCCTGTCAGCCATGTTTAAAGCTGTGTTTTAGAAACAAAATATTCCATTGGAGGAGATGAAAGAGTGTGCAGTTTGAGTGGTAAAAGGGTACCAGGGGTATTTTTCCAAGAAATAATAATAATAATAATAATAAAAATCCAACAACAGATAATGTGCTTGGGTTGGCATATACCAAACATTTATCAGTCAGCAACGGTAGGGCTGTCCGCCATATCTCCAAATGAGCGCTTTTCCAGAATTTCAGTCGTTTTTTACTTTCCTGTGGAAATGAGAATTTTTCAGTGCTCAAAATTGGGAGATATGTTCCTTAATTTGTAATAGTGAAATGTTGATAATTTGTCTAGGAAAAAATCCAAGGTGGCCTCTCTTGTAGGAATGTGAGTGTCTCATTTGGATGGGCTTTTGAGATATTCACAGGCCCCAGTCTATACATAGTACTGTACGCTATAAGGCTGGGAAGCTACGGCCGGCTGGATGAAACAATGCTCAAATGGGCATCTTCGCTGCTGTGGATAGAATGGTATAATTTAGTTAAATGGCTGTCTTTCAGCTGTCTACTAACATGCTAAATCAAAGGTGCAGAGAAAGATATTCTTTTCATTCCCACTAACATTTCCCCCTGAGACTGTCAGTTTCAACAGCCAACAATTCAGTGGCTAGAACCAAAGTAGAAAAGTAGAATGGGAAACATTTATTCCAATTTACAAAATGCCAATTTCTTCATGAAATTTTGAGTGACAGGAGAATATATTTTTCCATTGCGTTCCGTTTAAATTATTGTAGGTTAGTCAGCCCTCAGATCGTACCTCTCATACCTGAACAACATTTGGAGAACTCCATTTTCAGAAAAACTAAGGGATTTGGTAACAATACATATTTGTTTATTAAAATTTAAAAGAAAATTTAAATGTATTGTTAAAGCATTATTTTTTTAATGACTGTAAACAAAAGGGAAAAACTTAATGTGTGCCCATATACTTAACAAATTGCAAAGGTTATCAAAACAATTCTGCAATAAGTTTGGCGTACAAGGAGTACAGCACATATACAGAAGTATTGTACTTCGAAAACGGTGAGCAAAAAGTTAACGCTACCATTGGCTACATTTTTCAAAGCAATGGAAAAAGATAATAGAAATAACAAGATATGGGGGATGAAATATGAGTTGTTTTGTGGTGAATAAAGAGATTGTGGAGATAGACCAGTGGAGGGAGAGGGTAGCTCATGATAAGATTCTCATAGAGTAGAATTTTTCAAACTTCTCTCTGATGTGAGATTAATCATAGGCATTCATAGTTATTACTCTCTCCGCCCGTTTCCCGTCAGTGATATTTGTACGCACTTCAGTAATTTAGAGGGTATTTAATAGGTTGCGCTCAGAGGAAAGCAGAGGATGCGTTGTTAAGGAGATTAAAGAACGCGGGTCTAAAATGCGAGAACGCGCATACAGTATGGCGACTTTCGATAATTGTGGCGGTGGAAACGTATTGCTTACTGTAAATTCTCTATCACTGTAATTTAATAGTCATAGGGAAAAAACACTCGATGAATATGCTAAAGAGGCCGCGCGATTTTTCATTTATCCAGGAAAATGAGCGTAATTGCTAAAAAATTAACTTGTCAAACGCCTCTGCTCCTGTAGCTGTAGCGTAGCACCAGTCCATCCAGTTGGTACGCTTTTCACTTTCCGCAGCAGGCTCAGTGGGGTACTGACGACTTCCAGGAGAGGAGGAACCGGGGCGAGCAATTAGATGGAAAACTGACAGCATGAAATATGGTGATTACTGTTATACAAAAGGCACTTTTATGAATTTTGCAGATAACCATATTTTTTTTCCCTCTCCCTTTCTCTCAGGTGTTATTTGCCCCTGTTCTGTTAACTTAATGCCTTCGGTTTGATTCACCCACCCCCCCCCCCACCCCCCACCCACCCCCCCATACGGAATGGGCGAGCGTCGTCTTTTTAAATTACCTCCACACTGGTACGCACGCTGCGTGTTTTTAATATCCGAACAATGAAACATGCATTCACCTAATGCAAATACAGTAAGCAATACAATGTCGTCGCCCACCCCCCTCTTTCTCCATTAATGAGTTATTTTGAATACACTGCCAAAGACGAGGGCGGTCAATTTACGTGACTGTGAAAGATTCCTGCAAGAGTATAATGCCAGGAAGAGGGAAAAAATATGCATTCATCCCCAGGGTCATTTACAGCATTCACCAGATATATTGGCAGATGAGCATAAGTAGCGATAACAAAGATAATTAATAGTATGTGTTCGCAGAAAGTTTCATGCTTTTGGTGAGGCTTCGTGTATTTACTGTCCAAACTAACAGCAGCTTCTTTTACAGCCCTATCATTTCTGTTTTACGTTCTACTTGTTCTGGGTGTGAAACGCACAGCTCTGGTTACAGTGGTTTTAAAATGATTCATTTCAGTTGAGACGTATCGAGTTTATTTTTCGAGCGTTTATATTTTTAAAGCTTTAAGCAAAGCTGCTCTGTGTGTTTTTGTTTTTTTTCTTCTTTCTGCAGGCAGGTTTCCAAACCGTACCATATTTAAGCGAGCAGGGGATCTGTGAACTTGATCTCTTTTTCTTGCCGAATATTAGCACTGCCCCCTCCTGTTTTATTTGCAACCCGAAGCTCTGCGATTATTTAAACATTTGTTTTTGAGCTATGGTGGCAAGGCTACTGGCACTCTGTCAGGAAAGGGCTGACACAAGTTTTTTTTCTTTACCTTTACGTCAAAAGGGCTGGCACACTGGGAGCAGACATGTTCCCTCTCCCCCAGCCCGCGTTCCCGAAGGAAAATAAAAGTGTTCTACAGGCACAGATGTTTCCCCCCTTTTGATGGATAACGCAAAACTGTTTTGAAGCCAAAGTCCGCAAATATAATTGTCACTATAAATTAAAAATCAATATGTTATTAGACGGAACCCCCTTTTTTCCCCTCCGCCCGGGAAGGAAACGCGTCCCTCTTTTTGTGCCGGGGCTGCTTTTGTTGAATATTATTGCAATGCAGTTTTAATTTCCAAACATTTGAACGTCGTAGAGACGGTGGGTCTGGAAAGCCTCTGACTTGAGCAGACAGGAAAGGCATAAATGCCGGCCCTTCATTCACAGCTGTGGAAATCTAAAGAGGGATGAAAATGAAGAGGAAATAAAATGGTGCTTAATTTAGTTAGGATCCATCTTGATTGATTGCTGCGTATTAGGGCCGTCTGCGTGCAACAGTTTCGGCAGGCCCGCGTAGTGCGGCCCTTCCGCTTACGACGCGCGTGCTGTATTCATCTTAACGACATATTTAGCTCAGCATATGTCAAAGCTTCATTGTCAAATCTCTGATGTTCCAGGATATGAAATTATTCACAGACGAAAATTTAATTTGAGGAAATACAATAAAATAAATTATAAATAAATGTAAAAAAAAAAAAAAAAAAAAAAAGGAAAAATGAAAGGACAGTTTCTTCGGCTATGTCACAGTAAAGAATCTGCAAAACAAGTGTCCGTGACATTTTTATTCAGCCAGCCAATTTTTTTCCCCAAGATGAAAGCGTGGATATTGTTTTTGTCATCATGCAATGCCTTCCTCAGTAATATCATCACTTTGTTCCCATCTGCGCCTGTTTTATTTTAGACGGGCACGATGCAATTCGCAGAGACGGCCAAAGCCTATTCCTCGCATCTAATTCAATTAAGTTTAGTCATGTTTGAATTACTGTTAATCTCGCTATTCCTTTCCATCATCATGCGAGGGGATCAAATCAACACAGCTCTTTTTGAAGAAAACAAAAAACGCAAAACCCGGAGCTCCGTCGGACTGCAAAATGTTTCTGACAAACCCTGTCCCTCGCAATATGTCCGGAAAGTATCGAGAAGTGGAAAGCTAACAGGACACGCGAGGTTATTGCGGCGCGGAGCGGCTGTTCTTTCCCCCCACCGAGTCCCGTTATAGTCACTGGCCATGTGACGAGAGAGAGAGAGAGCCCGCGCTTGAATATTTTACCAATTAGGCCGTGCGCATTTTTAATTCAGATGTGTGCAATTTTCCTTCTTTCTTTATGTCTTTCTTTCCTCCTTTTTTGTCTAACATCTTACAGGTCTGAAGCTAATTACCGAGAGAATCTGACTTCTCCATTTAGGATAATTGCTGTGAAATGCTGATGCTGTTTTGGCCCGGAGTGTTGCACCAGTAGCTAGGCTGGATAGCTACGCCTCTTTTGAAGAAAGGGGGGAAAAAAGAGAGAGAAAAAATATAATAGCTAATATGAAATACCTTTGGAGTGGAGTGTGCGGTCTGGTGTTGATTAAGTCCCCCCCCCTGCGTTCAGAGCTCTGGCTCTGTACGGCACAGTAAAGAGGACAGTGCAGTCTGGAGACTCTTCCTTCCATTTCCAGGAAGTGATGTAAGGCCCTGGAATTCTTCATTCCTGACATTTCCATTTGTTAAAGGGCACCTTGGCTTTGTTCTAGAAAAAAAAAAAAGTTTTGAATTTTACATGATTTTATTATCAGAAATATTTGCTCACTACGCCTAGCGAAGAGAAGTGTCCATGTAGGAGGCTTGCCCATATCAACCACATCCCAGGAGAGCCCAGCTCAAATCCAGCTACAGCGCTGTCCTTCCAAACCTTTGTTAAGAAAGTACATTTTGTAAGTACTGTAGTCTTTTGTTATACAATGTTATCAGTTTTGCCAATTGCTGGAATTAACTTTTTTAGCGTCAATGATAGAACTGTAGAAAAAGCTCATCTACTGTAGTGTTGGCCCACTATAATGCATGGCTGGTATGCCCAAACACTTTCCCTATTGCCGTTTACAATTTTGTTCTTGTATTTTGAGCATTCTCTGTGCTCTATTTTTTCAGAATGTATTTAATGAGTTATTATCTTGTTCATGTCCATATCACTCATTGGCCAAATCAGTCCTTGACATGGTATTATAAATCCAATTGTTTCATAACCAGTCCGGCTAATTAATTTTGGTGATTGATCAGTTTTTTTCTGAGCAAAAATGAACTGTTACATTAGATTGTGCGTTTGAGCTCAGGATGAATGTGGATTAAATAGAGCATTGATTTGTCCATTGACTTAAACCATTGATTCATCCCTCTATGGCTTTTTCATACACTTTCAAAATCTGCATATTTCTGTGTTCATTTGATTGCATTCAATATTGTTTTACTCTGTACTGCAAAACTATTAATTTTTTGTATTACAAGGGCTTCAAATGCAGTGTTAGTTAGGCTAATATTTGCAAGGTTAACACAGAAGTGCACTCTGTGAATACTGTGTTTAGACGACACTGCAGGACATAATTACGCTGTGTGTGTATTCATATTCATGTTTGACTCGTGCCATTATGCAATACATAGAGACCTTGATCATTAACAACATTAAAGAGACATAAAAAAACCTCACGTCAGTCATCAGTCAAGCTTCGGCCATTTTGAACATAAACACACCTTCCGTTCTGGAAAGAAGTGAAATCTGAGAGAGACGCAACATGGAGTAGGCAAACTGCTAAAAACTAAAAAGGACACATGAAGGATTTAAAAAAAGAAATATCCATTCTGCATAGTTATATACAGAATATTTATAGAAGTTAAATATAAAACGTAAAAAGAAATTGTAAAATGGGAACTGAATGGGCAGCAAGCTAAGGAAGAAAATGGAATATAAAAAAAACGGAATGAAAATAAAAATTCAACATTTCAAGGAATGTGGGGTAAAACTATTCTGTGATTCAGTAGTATTCAGTCATATTCTGTTCAGTTCTGTGTGTCTAGAAGCATTCCAATGTCTTTACTACTGTTAACTGCCAAAGAGATATACAGTACTGCTAAAGGGTTTACAAATATGATATAAATAAGATCTATTAAGTACTGAACAATGAAAAGGGAACAAAAATACAAAGAAATGTACCTGAAATAAAAAGAGAAATAAAAAGTAAACATGCCGTTTCATTTGATTCAGACTGAGTGATTACATTGTTTAATGTTTTGTCACCATTTTAAAACATGCATCATACACTTGTCAGCAAAAATAAAAAACCCAAACAAACCTCTTTCTGTTTGAACCAGCACATTCTCACACACGGTTTTTTTTTACGACAGTGGGAAAACTCTGTCTAATTCCCGACAAAGGGGCGGATTACGTTACGATGACAAAGCACATCGGCTCTGTTATTTACTCTTTTTTTTGTGTGAGCTGGTCGCGCAAATAAAAAAGAAAAAAGGAGAAGGAAAAAAAACCCCAAGCTCCGCACACAGCCTGTGTCTCTAACCTGGCTCCAGAAGTCTGCGTCCTGTGTAAAGGGATAGCATCCAGCTCCAGAAAATCAATACGGAAATATTTCTGGAATCGCCCATCTCTCCTGTAATGTAAGGAATCAAACAAGACAAACAATTGGCTGTGCCAGTTTTGACACCTCATGGTCCCGGGGCCTTTGGTGCCGACCGGAGGAATGGGGGATTGTGGGAGGGGGGGGGGGGGTCAAGAGGGGGGGGGGGGGGGGGGGGGGAGTTGTTTGGGAGGGGGTGGGGGTGGATATATCCATTTTCCTCCAATCCTCATCGGAACAGGGTCTACAGCCACCGCATTGGCGTGTTGTCAGCCTTCGTGGAAGTCTGGCCAGACATTTCGTCTTCCTCTTAACACCGTGCTTCAACCACCCTGCCCCCTTCTTTTTCCGCCCTGCGACCATTGATTACCTGTAGTAGAGGGTAACCATTATTTTGGTGTGTTATCCTCTTGTGACCAAGGCCCACTACCGTCACCGCGGTAACTGCCGCCTTTTTCCCAGGAATTATTATAAAATAGTAAGACGGTTATAAATCCCCCCCCCTCACATTTCCCCAGCCTGCGCTCCCCACCTCCCACCCTCCTCCCTAGCATCCTTTTTCCGTCTTTACGGCAAATTGTCCTTAAGGAATATTGAAAACGATGATCTATGTTGTGAGGGGATTTTTTTGGGCCTTTTTTTTCCTACAAAAGACACTTTTGAACAGGGGGCTTAACTGAAAGCCAGCAGCCATTAGTCACTAAAGGAACACGCAGTAAATATAAGAGCACCTCGTATTTCTTTAGAGGCCCGCTGGTGTGTGGAGGCACCCACACTTAGAAAATCAAAAAAATCTATCTACACACACACACACACGCCCACGCACACACACATACACATACACACGCCTGTGTTATTCTGTTTTATTTAAAATGGCTTCATTCCGGCATAGTTTCATCTGGCGCTATGCGAATTTGCGCTGATTCTAATGTTAAAAGATTAATTTTTTTTAATCATTCAATATTTTTGAGATTTATTTCTTCATTGGACATAGAGCACAGTGATTAATAAATGGTGTATCACACAGCTTTAATGCAGCATGTTACATTTTCTCAGGGTAAGGGTTTCATTGCAATGAACTGAAAAATATCCATGATGTACTGTGAGGACTTTTCAACTTATCAATTGAATTTCAGTTCATTTCAAGAATGTGTCCAAGGAAAAAGACTGAAATGCATTAACTTTGATATGTAAATTCAGGGCTGTCATTTGAATGTGTGCTGGTGGATATTGCTGCTGGTTGGTGTTGATGCGCGTAACTGTCAACAGAAATATTTTTTCTTGTCTTCAATTCAAATTGGGAACCAAATTTAGTCTCACCGCCAAGAGCTCTTCCTTCAACTTTGAAAAATCACTTTAAGCAGGTGCCAGAAAGGAAACAAAAACAAGTAACACTTGCTTTAATTGTTACTCAGTCCATCTAATTTGTTGTCGGGCAGAACAGAGGTCTTATTTGCAGCCAATGACTGACTGGATGCCTGAATCACCTGTCGCCCTGGGAGCCAATCATTTCTAACCCACAGTGCTTTTTAAATGAAACTGTTGTTTTCCACTGTAGGGTAATACTGTAGTTAGTTTAAGTCAACTTAAAGCCATTTTGCTCCAGGATTGAATCTCAAAACTCTTCTCCTGGAGTTCCAGTAAAATTCACGCGGCGCAAATTAAAAATATGGCAGGCAAATGCAAGATACCGTGTGACTTGCACAGGATGTGCTAAGGACATGGTGTCATGTTGATGTCATATTGGGAGAAGTGGGCATCATCGCGGTTGTAATATCCACTCTCTGGAGTCTGTTGTGTTACAGTAAGTCAATTTCAGCACAGAATCTGACAAATGCTTGGAGACTAACAGTTTATTAAAAAATATCTGGCGTACATGGCATGCAGGACATGGAGAAGCATTTAAAAATGCATTTCATTTTTTATTCATTTAAACACACACACACACACAAACACAGACACACACACAAACAAGTATATACGTTCTCAAACAATGATATACATACTAACGCATTTAGTATAGATCTTCTTTTTGTAGACATAACCCTTGAGAAAATGGATACTTTAGAATACTCTACAGATGAAATCTATGTGCAAATAACTGTACATACACAACATTTTACACACAAAAAATAGATTTAGACAAAAGAACAATTCACCCATGAAGGCAATGTGTAAAAATAGTTATTTTATGAATGGATTTTCAAAGAAATGCAGTCATATGAAATATAAAATGCGTTCTGCAATACCTACATAAACTGCTTTGTTTCGGTAATACACTGTACTGCAGTATTCGCAGATATTCTTGCAGTGAAAGTTATTGTCAATGTGAAAGTGTAATATGTTTACATTACGCCGGACAGACGTGGCATTATTCCACGCGGGCAGTCTATGGATCACGCGGCGATTACACAGAGCAGGAGAATAACTTTCAGTTTGAGGACATATTGGGTGGACGCCGCTCCGGACGTCTCATCTCCAGACAGGCCCGACTTCATTTCCAAGACTTAAAGATAATTGTCAATAAGATGAATCTCTCCTCTCGTGTTTTTCCTTTCCCCCCCCCCCCCCCCCCCCGCCGCCCCTCCTCCCTCCCTCCCTCCCTCCCTCCCCTGTCTTCTCTTCGTCCTTCCCCTTTCATTGCCGGTTGATATATCTGTACGGCTGCCAAGTGCTGGAGTATCACTGTACCGTTTTGCAGAGCACTAAGTCATGTCGTAATTTTTCAGGGGGTTGTTTGGGGGGGAGGGGGGGGGGTTGATGCCTGGATGTCTCCTGCCACTTGCGATCACGCCGCAGCAGTCGAGGCGGGCCTATCCAAACTGAACTCTGCTGCCTGGCTGCGGGTCACCTTTCATGGGCAATTAGTGTTGCAGCGGCACTTTGGTCACAAGTTGTCGGGAGCGCTTATCGTGAAGATCAGCGGCGATCAGTCTCTTTCTCTCCCGGTCTCTCTCTCTCCGTCTCCCCCACTCTCTCTTTCTCTCTCTCGCTCTCTTTCTCACCCCGGCCTGCGATACCAACCGCGCGTTGTGTGTCACAGGCTTTGCTCGTCACCCGTCGTTCTCCTGGGTGGCCCCGCAAGGCGCCCTGCGATCCCCCCCCCCCCCCCTCCTCTCTGTCTCTCCATCTCTCTCTCTGGCTCTATCCGTCTCTCGTTCTTTCCCTCTCTCTTTCTCCGAGCGTCTGTCTCTTGGCGTCGTCGGCGGTGCCTCTTGACAGGAATAAGAGCAGCCATGTTCCGGCTGTCAGGAGGCTCGGGTGTTGGTTATCGACGAGTCGGTGGCGAGCGACGCCCGGCCGGAGGTGACTTGTCCCCGGCAGAGCGGAGACGTCGCCCCGTGTAAGAGCGACAGCCTTGCTGCCACGCTAGTGCCACGCTAGGGCCACGCTACTGCCGCACTACTGCCACACTAGTGCCACGCTAGGGCCACGCTAGGGCCACGCTACTGCCGCACTACTGCCATACTAGTGCCACGCTAGGGCCACGCTAGCGCCATGCTACTGCCGCACTACTGCCATACTAGTGCCACGCTAGGGCCACGCTAGCGCCATGCTACTGCCGCACTACTGCCACGCTAGTGCCACGCTAGCGCCACGCTACTGCCTTGCTACTGCCACACTAGTGCCACACTAGTGCCACGCTAGCGCCACGCTACTGCCTTGCTACTGCCACACTAGTGCCACACTAGCGCCATGCTACTGCCGCACTACTGCCATACTAGTGCCACGCTAGCGCCATGCTACTGCCGCACTACTGCCATACTAGTGCCACACTAGTGCCGAGCGGTGCCTCGCCACGCGCCGAGCGCGTGGAGGTCAGCTGTGTTTTTGTCACTTGTGCAATTATAGAGCAATGTATCATATGGACTAAATGTATTACAATTTGAAATGCGTGGGGAAGGGGGCGACTCATTTTCAGCACCTGGCTGGGTGATGTCCGGCAGCCATTTTGTGCCATCATGCTCAGCACACATCAACTCAGTCCCACAGGGAGGTAATCAGCTGCAAAACAGACTAAACAGTGAGAGGTGATGGTGATGGTGCAGGGCGGGTGTAGTCAGCAGAGCATGGGTGTCGTGAGTGTAGGACGGGCGTAGTTAGCACAGGGTGGGTGTAGTTAGCACAGGGCGGGTGTAGTTAGCACAGGCCAGGTATAGTGAGCGCAAGGCAGGTGTACTTAGCACAGGGTAGGTGTAGTGAGTGCATGATGGGTATACTTAGTACAGAGCGGGTGTATCTGAGTGCAGGGTGGGTGTAATGAGCGCAGGGCAGGTATACTTAGCACAGGGCTGGTGTAGTTAGCACAGGGCGGTTGTAGTGGGCAGAGCGGGTATAACCTAGGACTTTTGAATTCTATTTGTATATACATAGAAATACACTGTAGTTACAGTAGTTTTTAAATTTGTAGTTGTCTCGTATGGTAGTTATCTATCTTGTGTACTAGACATATGTTCATAGCCAAACAACTAATCCTATATGAATTGTACCTTATCTGGTGTGTCCAGTTGTTTGTTGTATGACATTGATATGCACGGTTTTGTCCGTCGCTTTAGATAAAAGAGTGCTAAATGAAATGTTATGTAAATGTAAGCACAGAACTCATCACAACAGACCTTTCTTTCCTTCCTGTGACGCTGAAGCCCACTTAGCCCTAAGCATCAAGCATCTCCTTAGTATTGCGGGCCTTGTTTACTCTTGAATCCGGTATCTACACCAAGTTAAATCAACTTCAAGTTTATATAGATCCAAGAGGGACAAAATGGACTCGTACAAGAGGCAAACGCACTCGACGAAGAGCTGATGTAACACAGAATAATTTACTGTGTGGAGCCAACGCAAGCTTTGACTTTGGCGAAGTCCTGAGCTGGCAGGACACGCCAGGGGAAGCGGAGGGGAGTGATGGGCGGCATCGGAGTGGGCGCTGAAAGGCAGTATGGGAACAGAGCCGTAGCCTTCAGAGGCCGCGCGGGCTGTCTTGGTGCTCAGCCGGCACCAGGTGTTAGCACCTGACAGAAGGTTCGCCGAGGTTCCCTCTACAGGTGTGCTTGTCATGAAGAAACACATTTTCCAGGTGGGTGGGGAAGGGGGTTGGGCAAGGTCTTTTCGCAAATTGTTGCCGGACACGGAGATAACCGGAAGAATTTTCGCGTGGGTGAAAAATGACAACGGCGATAAAGAACGGGAAAGGGGGGAGACGAATACGGGTTCCTTTGTCGCCAGCGGGAAGGGGCGGGGCCTTGGGTGGCGGGGGGGACCCCGTGTGCCCACGTTTGAGGTCGACGGCCGTGCTGGGGTGGAGGGGGCGTGGCTTCGTCGATAGCTCATTATTCCAAACGACCTGCCACCGAGCCCACAGCGCATTAGCCCGCATGCATTCTTAATACCTGCGCCGCACGAGGACACATTACAGAGGGAGAAACGTATCGTCTACATTTATTCAGCTAGTTTGTTTCAAAATGAATACGAGTAAATAATAAATAAATAAATACACAAATAGGCAAACAAATAAATAAATAAAGCGCCCGCTATAGTCCGCGAGACTAAATATGTGTGTAATTCATTCTACTTCTGTCGACTGGAAGCAGTGATAAATCGTTTCTCTGTATGAAATTCCCCATCCAAGAGGCGGTATTAGTTTTTGCTTTAATTACCAGCGCTAGTAATGTTTCCTATCCATAACTGTCGGCGGAATAGCCTGTTGCCTGGCGGAGGGTATGGCCTGCCTGCTCACCCACAGGAGAGGAAGCCTGGGCCCCCCTGCCTCTTCCTCTTCACATCCGTCTCCCTCCGCCGTCTTTCGCCCCCCCCCCTCACGGCCGCGCATCTGTCATTTCAATATTTCAATATTTATGTTGCGCTTTTACAAGCTGAAAAGTTCAAAGTCATTGTAAGGATGCGTAACTTTGGCTGTTTTGCCCGCCGCTCGCCGTCGGTCGGTGACGTTCAGACTTCTCTCCCCGCCGCCGCTTCCCCCCCCCCCCCCCCCCCCACCCAAGGCTCGATGAGGAGGGTGGGGAGGAAGAGTAGGGGGGGCGGGGGGGGGGCGGGTTGTACGAAGCAGTCGGGTCAGGAGACGATGTCCGTAACAGCTCCGTAAAAAAAAAAAAAATGACCAAAAAGCCCCTCCGCCCTGACACCAGCCGTAAAGCACGGGCGGCAAACAGCATCTGCTAATTGATTAGGGTAATTACACAGGCTCCTCGCCCGCCGCCAGCGCGCTATATATACGTGAGCGCGCCGCGTTATATATGCGCTCCTCGCATAAATGTGAACTTGCAAAAAAGCAAGAGAAAGGTCACCCTCATTTGCATGATAGGCTTCATTAGAATATGCTAAGGACAGGAGAGGGTGCTTTACAGGAGCAGGTGATGAATAGCTCGCACTTTAAGGAGCTGGCTGAAAGCGCGCTTTCGTCACCCTCATTTGCATGCCGCCTCTTTATTTATTTATTTATATCCCAATACTTACGGACGCGTAATGCCTTTCCCCGTAGGCACCGCCGGGGCCGGGGGGAGACGCGGTTTAACTCCGGCTTTCCGGAACCAGCGCCGAGCCCCCGCTAACTTTTAAGTGACGACGGTGGCCGTTTTCCACGATTTCGGCGTGCTGAGATTCGGAATGCGGTTGTGCAGAGCTGTGACTAGTATCACGCCTGGAACTAGCGTTCGTTTTGAGCCGGTTGTATCGGCTGTGATAGATCTTCGTTACACAGCGTTGGCCTTTGACCGAAGTAGATAATGACCTTTACAGGGGACACATAGCCTCCCTCGCTAACCTTGCTGAAGTAGATTGTGTTCCCTGTAATGCAAAGTAAATGCGTGTATTCAGAGGTGAACATGAAGCATTATAAAACAGTGATTCATGGCAGGACTTTAAATCAGTGTGGAATAGCGGTTGGGCCCCTAGTCCGCCGGCCGTATGAAATTGGTTAAAAAATGTACAATATTTAAAACGGTAAGCACTCTCATTTAGATAAGGGCACCGGCTATGTGCATTCACAGTCGTAATTCTGTGACGGCTATTACGAATAATAATTTACAAGTGCGGGAAACATTAATCATATTTACGGAAAATTATTTTTCGAATGATTATGACCGCTATTTTGTATGTATGTGTGTGTGTGTGTGTGTGTGTGTGTGTGTGTGTGTGCATGCGTATGTGTGTGTCTCAGAGATTGGGCTATGCTGTTTATTCACGGGATGGAAGGTATCAGATTTCTTCTCATTTAGTGAAGGTCTGCATTACTTGTAGGGGGATGGGTTCTGTATGCTGCATCCTACCTCTGTGCAATTGAGCACTTTTACAATTTAAAGTGAGGGTACTCTTAATAGCTACACTCTAGTTTAGGTTGGATTAAATTAAATTAATTAAATTAATGCTTGAGTAGTTGTTGGGAAGAGAACACTGAGTGCTTACAGGGCAGATAGTTAAACGCACGGTATATCCAACTCAACCTTTACCTGTGCTAGATTTCCTTTGAGAGCTGCCCTTGGTGTGCTTTCTGACACATAAATAATGAGACACAAACCACAAAACAGTGGAGGTTCAAGTTTTTACACGCATACACGCACACCCACACACAGATACAAACACAGGCACACACACGCACACCCACACACAGATACAAACACAGGCACACATACACATATTCACAGCGTTGTATTGTACACAGAGTGAGATTATGCTTTCTGCAGAGTTTAAGGGTAATGTCAATTCAGACTGCTTATATTTCACATAATATCTGCATAACAGAAAAACCTGTGCAGAAGATGACAGCTTTTTGCTTTAATTTCTCTCTCTCTTGCTCTCTCTCTCATGTGTGCATGTGTGCGTGCGTGTGTGTGCGTGTGTGTCTGGAAATGTGAGGTATTGTACCTTTTTTTCAGTTTTCTTCACTGGAAATTGTCGGTGAGAGAGTTTAAAGGCCATAGATTTTCCTTATTTTTATATACCTTTGTGTATGCATGTTAATTAGTTGATTTTAAAAAGAAACTCTTCGACTTGAAAGCAAATCACGACCATTCCACAAAAATACAGGACCCCTTCCATTGTATCCACATGTTAGACGAGAGCTTGTTTTGGACGGGGGGGGGGGGGGGGGGGAGACATCCAATCACATAGGAAGGGACACCGGAGGTTGATAGCCATTTACAAGGGTTCCGGAAAGCCCTTTCTTCCTAACAGTCGCACAAGATACTTTGGGAAGTCAAGTGCTTTGGGGTTCAAGGGGTTCTTTTTATCCTTTGGGGAAATTTTTTCAAAAAATTTAATTTGCTCTCAGAGGAATGGCAGAAACAGTAAGCAGTAAACACACTAAATAAATCATGCTTTTTTAAAAAACAGACTCCTCGTGCCCGTCTCCCATGTGGTCGTGCCCCCGTAAGGGAACCTGAGGAGCGGGGCTTTACTTCAGTTTATCTGCTCACCGGGCCCTGAATGGATCTGACTCGCCGCTCGTCCCAAGTGGGCACTTTTGAGGCCTAGCTCTCAATTAGCCGCCACCCAATTATGAGGAAAGCACGCTAAACGCACTGTCAGGTGCTGGGTGTAATTTCAGCTGCCGTCTTCAGGAAAGATAAAAGTCCCCCGTCTGGCAGAGAAGCCTCTTTCCTCTCCGTTTGAGACGTGACAACAGGTCCGTCTTTTCCCCGTGAAAGTATCCGAAGCCTCGGAGTAATCCGCGTCTAAGTCGCGCTAACCCAAATCCCGCTAACCCTCTGTATTCCCCGCGTCGTTTTCCAGAGCCAGCCGGCAGAACAAAACAAAAAAGGGTTTATCCCGAAACAAACACGACTGAAAATCACAACGAAGGGCAGTCAAAACATGTTGAGGCTAATTAGTTTGAGAAACACGCTTTAAAAAACGCAGGTACACCGCTCCTTACCGCAAACGCTGTAATCTCGAGATGCCTGGGGTACTGCTAATCTCTCAGGATAAGAGTCTGATTGTCCCTGTGCTTTGGGTTTTCCAAGGAACATTTTTACCGTGTCAAATTTTGAGACTGTAAGTTAAAAGGCTGGTTTAAAAGCATTCATTAATATATGAATTTGTGGAAATAAGATAGATAGGCGCAGATGTCGTGAAAATGGTATTTAAATGACTCAATTGGAGTCAGATGATTTCAAACAATGGCTATCCGTGATTGGAAGCTGTGCCCAATGCTGGGGCATCCATGATCAGATTTTAAACACAGGTTAATTTATATAATTTCCACAGATAATATGAACACACACACACAAGTACACACACACGTGCACACACACACACACACACACACACACCTGTACAGACCTGATGAATGTGAAGACACCTGAATTATAAATTGCAGCATACCACAGAAATTGTACACCAAGCTTTTTTAAAATACCAGGTCTGCCACATAGCCGGTCTGTAATTTATATATTTTACATATTCACGGCTGTTAGTGCTGTGGCCTTTGATTTATTTGGTTTTAGAGAAGTTTTGTTAGGGGAGATAATGAGGGGAGCTGGTGTTTAATGATTTAGCACGGAAGCTGGGGTAAGAACGGCGGGGGGAGGACAAGAAAAACATATTCTCCTCATCTCAAGTAACACGGCAGAGGGAGAATACATTAGCGCAAAAGCGTTAAGGGCCTTTAGCTATCGGCGATTTGGGAAGCGTTTGTTTCTCGGTCGACGGCGGTGGGTTTGAGAGGAAGCGGTCGTTCGACGTTCCATCGTGTGACACGGCGGACCGTCTAGAGCGAGTTTTTGAGAGGGCCGTCGAATTAAGGGTGAGTACCACCATTCTGCTTTCAAAGGGCCTACATTGCAGAATGAGGTGAACCGTGTCTTCTGTAGCTGGAGATGGGGAGATGGTCACCATACTGAGGAATGTTGAGTGTGGCAGAGGGATCCTTAGCTGGCTTTAAGGATCTGTAACTGTTTTAGAACTGGAAAAATCTATCGATAAAACACTGGAGTGGGTATTAGAGTGATACTAAAGATGGATAAATGTTTAACAGACACCTCGCGAGCTCCCATGAGAAAATAAAGGCGAGGGACTTGGTTCCCCTCGGGGGTGCGTACCATGCGTTTATAAATCAGCCTTATGAGGCCCACTGACTTGGCGTGTGCTTGCGGTACGCACAACTAAACACTTTCCCTAGGGTTGATTTGGAAATATTTATTGACTTTTCTCTGGTAAAAACTTGAAATTAATTTCAAGCTCCAGCAACTGTTCGTTTTTTTTTTTTCTTCTCTTCTTTCTCTTCTTCTTCCAGGGAACGGCCCTAGGTGTGCTTTAAAACGGTACGCAAACTTCCCAAAATGAGTGAAGTGCTTTTAAAAAAACAAAGCCTTGCAAAGAACATGGCGTCAGCAAGACCCGGCGAGCGCATTGGGTTGTGGGGAAGGTTGTAAACAAAGCTTGATTTTATGCCCTTTTAATTCTGAAAAGAAATGAAGCGGGGCTGCGTGAGCTCGACGATAATCCATTGTGCTCGTTATTTTAGTCGGATTTGTCAAGCGGGTTTTCCTCTCCGCGGCTCGCTGAGCGAACGCTCTCTCCCCACGCGCTGGTGTGCTCTGGCTCTCCTTTCCACCAGGGTGCATTGTGGGATTCATCCATTGTGGCGGGCTCCCCACTGGAGCGCGGGGCTGGCCTCGCGGTTGTGAGGGCGTAAGGAGGGGGAGCAGGGGCACTCGGTGGTGGGCGCCCTCTGCCACTGTCTGTGGGACTCCAGTGCCCTCGGCCCCCTTTTGGGGGAGTAAGGGTCGCCCCCCCCCCGCGCAGTCGTACGTGAGTGTGCGGGGCCATGTGACCGTGAACAGAAAGGAACGTGAGGAGACGTTCCCAAAATGGCGGCAGCTTCCCCTGGCAGCGCTTTCGTGCTGACGTCGCTGACCTCCCCGTGTGGAACACGCGTTACTGACCACGTCTTTTACCGGCTAGCCGTGTTTTCGACGTTTCATCACGCCGATAAAAGCCCCAGCCAAACTATCTTTTCCAGCTATCGTCCCACTCAGTTTTGTGGATTTTATAGCAATTGAGAAAACAATGAATATATTATGAGTCCGTATTAGTCATCTATTGCCCACAAAAGTGAAGGAAAATTTTCATATAAGTGACTGTCACTGCTTGTTTTCCTACTGTCTGCTTTGTGAACAAGTGAACGAGGATCTAAACACAAAATACCATGAGCCATTGTCCTCATAGAGTGCATTTAGCTTTGCCGGCATCCATTTAGACACAAGCCTGGATTCAATCATCTTTTTTCTTTAACTTTGACTCACAATTTATCATTGGGTTTATTTTTTTGTCTTCACCAATATATGGCTTGGCCAGCCCAACAATCAACAAAGTAAACTTGCCAAACTGTCTCCTTGAAGAAAAAAAGTTAATGTGTTAATGCTGAGGACAGAGCGAGATTGAATCCAGACCTCGATGTCCTTGTAATGCAGTGTGTTTTGATACAGGTAATGACATGCATTTTCCAGCCCAAAGCTGGCTTTAGCATCTGTCCTATTAGTGTCACTTTCCACTCCTGCTTCTTCAGCCAATCTCTTTACTTACAGGCTTGTCACATGACTGGCAAGAGAGGCTGCCTTTCTCTTAGCCCACTGCACTGTGGGTATTTCCCAATAACTGTCTAAAAAGGGACCTACTTGAACTACAAGTCTATTATTTACTGCTAGAAATATAAATCTAAATGCATGTCAAAATGCTGTTGATACTCATTATATTAATTTGACATGATTTTCCCTATATGGAGATGACAGAGAAATCGCAGCAATATACAGTCGACTCATGATAACTAACCGCTCATGACTGTTAGCACAGCACAGCCAACGCACTGTATGCTTTTAACCAGAGTATGCGCATAATAGAAATAAATAAAGTCAACATGATTAATATAGGTCCGGCGCGCTATATTGGATGATAGTGACAAAATGGAGTATACAGTTTTTCTCCTCGCAATTACAGGAAGATTATATTGGAACGGCATTCACAGTTGGACGTTTATTTACACAAGAGGAAACGCGCGCGCGCGACGCCGTTTAAAAAGTAAATAAGGCTGGGGCTGTTTTATAGCGGTCTTTTGGTGTTACCCTAGTCTTGGCGAGCTGTCACGGCGAATGTGAACACGCGTTCAGTCATCCTGTCAGGTTGAGTAAAGCCTCAGAGTGACTGACTCAAGAGACGCGTGTAGCAGGGCCAGACTCTTTAAGCGCAAGTGCGGAAAAAAAGAGAGAAGAAGAGTGCCCTTCTTTTCCCCCTGTTAGAATTCACACATACAGACACCTCTGCATAATGTTAAAAGTGATGTCTGGCCTAGTAAGAGCCATGACAGTGATCGACAAACAAAGAGCTCTTTTACCTTTTTCATAAACTGTCTGCCACGCTCGCGAAGATCAAGCGCCTGGTTTTCCAAAATAGTCTAAAATCAATCCCAACTTTCAAAGAAGCTGTTACGTTAGGTGATATTTCCATAAGAGGCTTTCTTGGAAGACACGGGCCAAGGTAATATTGACATGTAGTCAAGTTTTCCTCTGTCACGCAGAATGACGGTGCTGCCATTCTTTCTCTTTCTCCCTTTATTTTTCTCTATCTATCTCTCTCTCCCTCTCCCCCTCCCTCTCTCCCCTCCAGGAGATATTATAGCACATGAAATATGTAAGTGATATTTCGTGCCTATTTTTAGATCATTTTTAATTTTTCCCATCAAACACACCTCCATCACTCGGTCCCTGAGTGGCAGTGGAGATTGAGACTCTAATCCCTGTCATATTTCTGCAGGTGTACTGTACCTTCATACGTCTGTGAAGTCTCTTGATATGATATGACGATTCCTCACGTGTCATCGTGTGATTATCCGGTAGCTTGATGTTCCTCATTCTACCTGAAAGTGATGCGCTAGGCTGTTTAGCTTCATGCATTCACCCGCTGTCGGATCCGTCAATCTCCTCCGCGTAGGCCCGCCGTGCCGCACTTTTTCAATCGCTTACGGCCCATGAGCTCACTTTGCACGTGTCAGCTCTTATGACTGATTGTCATGATCAAGATTCCTTTGCTGTCCATCAGACCTGGGTCAAATACGTAATTATTTAGGATTTTCTATGCTTTTCTGAGCTTGTCTGGTGTATTGGAACCTATAAAATGCTCTCTCTTGCTTTCTGGTTGGCTCAATTGGCTCAATTGCACCAGGCTAGATCAGTGGAGCACAGAAAGGTATTTGAATCTAAAACAATTATTTGACCTTTGTCTGTTCGTACTGAAGACACTGTATCTCAGAGATCAGAAACTCCCGGTCCTCGAGGGCTGAGAACTGCTGGTTTTCCACCCTCCCTACCTGGGAGTCAGGTGTGAAAGTAGTCTGGCCAATCAGGAGCACTACTTTTTCAGCTAATTAACCGGGAGAAAATAAACCAGGGCTGGATTTGGATTGGAGGCCCTGGCGTGCGCGTTTGCAGGTGCTCTGTTTAAGTTATTCTTAATGAGAGGGAACCAAGGGAACATGAGTTGTGTACTTGGTGAATGGCAAAACGCCTATTTACACAAAACAAAAGGGGAAATGCTTTAAATATTTATCTGGCCATTGGGATAACTTAAAGACAAACTGTTCCACATTTGTATGTGTATAAATACTGTAAATATAAATAAGCATTCCCCAGTAACCAAGGATTGGATTGGCCTGGATCTCTTAAAAAAAACAACAAATGGATGTAAGAAAAAAAGAAAAAGAAGAAAATTTGACTTTTGAGTTATTTTTTATATTTACATTGAACCACCAACCTTGCAGGTCCCAGTACCTTAGCCACTACGCTACCCTAACCTTAACCACTACACTACATGAACAATTTGGTATTCTGACACTAAAGTCAAAGTATCAAGAAGGTTCTTTTACGACACCCAACCCCAGGTCCCCTCTTAAGAAGCAACAGCTTAGGGAGAAACCGCAGGACAGGGAAAGAGAAAGATAGCCTCCACGCTCCCCTCACACCTGTTCCAGGCAGCTAGGCCCCGCGGGGAGGTGCGGAGGGGAGGCGAGCGGCCACCAGACCCGGGGCGACACATCGCTCCTCCTGCTCCGACCCCGCCTGGGAGCGCGGAGCCCGGGCGAGGCCGCGCGGTCCTGAAACGAGGTCCTCGCGCGCGCTGACCGTAAAAAAAAGTTCATCAAAGTAATGAGGCGCGGAGAGCGATGAGCGCTGGCGGGCGCGGCCCAGCCGCCGCCGGGGAAGATGGGAAAGCGGCTCCAGCTGTGACAGTAAAACAGCAGGTGGACGCCATCATTAGGACTGGCAGATGAGGCGGGGGACCGACATCCCGCCCTCACAACTCCCATTTGCTCGCCTCGAACCAGCGTAGCATGGAAAATAGCCTCCCCCATTTTCGCTCGATGTCTTTTTCCGCCCGGCGTTTTTCCGGCGGGATGCGTTCCCGGGGCTCTCCGAGGCCCTCTCTCGGCAGCGCTTCCGTTTTTCCGAAACGACCGGGAAAAACTCGAGCCCGCTTTACTTTCTTATTCTGCTGCCCGCCTTTTCAGTTACGCTCGAGTGATATTAGATTTTTTCAATTAAATTCCATTCTCATAACGAAACAGGGGGGCAGCCTGTAGCCTAGTGGCGAAAGTGCTTGACTGGGACTTGGTGGGTCGGTAGTTAAAATTCAAGTCCTAGTGTAGCCACAGTAGGATCTGTGCAGCTGTTGGGCCCTTCAGCAAGGCCCTTAACCCCACATTGCTCCTGGGGGGGATTGTCCCCTGCATATTCTAATCAACTGTAAGTCGCTTTGGATAAAGCATCAAATAATTGTAATGTAAACTGAGAAAAAGCAACCACACATTACCGAGGTACAGACCAAAGGACAGTACTGTCACTTTGAAAAAGAAAGGCCGCACATACTTTTCTGAACTCTGTGTGCACTCAGATTTGGGAAATCTACATTTCACTTCCTGCCTTTTTTTATCAGGGTGAGTCGACCAGTGCAGAGAGAAGTTCCTTTAGAATTCAGAAAGAAGTTTTCCTTTGTGGTTTTCTTGCATAACCCCGCAAGTAACATATTCTCTTTGTCAAAGTAGATTTAGATGTGCACGTGTGTTTTAGCACAGAACTTCTTTGGGTAAAGAAAAGCCGGAATGAACAGTCCGAATATTTATCACGTTGAAACATTCAGGAACATCGATCGCAAACCGCCAGGTTGGCCTTAAGGAGATATCGGTATTGGTTAGCTGATAGGGTCAGGAGAAGCCTTTCTAAGAAAGAGGTCCTCAAAAGTTCAGCAGCAGCAGTAGTAGCAGTCTTCTCTTCCCCTGGTTACACGGGCGGCCGTCTCGGGACGAATCGAAAAGCGGACGGGGAGTTCTATAAACGCGAGCGTCATTCACGGGGCTTCAAGTTAAAATCCATTCGACCTCAAAAGAATTCCAATCAGACGACGAGGATGATAAATTAGATGCCTCTGTACCCCCCCACGCCCCCCGAGTCACTGTTCCCCAATCAGCAGATGCGCGTCAATATTTGTGATAAGACACCGTCCACTTAAACAGTAACTCGAAGCACCTAAGATAGATAGATGGGACGGGGTCTGTGTGAGGTTCAGCGCATTACACATTCAAATGCCCGGGATTCATATTCATCAGAGCCGTGGCAGGAGGCGAACTGGCCTTTTAATAGGTCTCCAGTCTAAATTATTTAATAGAAGTCAATATGTTGACTGAAGGTCAGATCACCTGGTATTTCACACTTCGGTCGGCGTGGTGTCTCGGCCATTCCTGGAAAATTATATATAATTATATATTGTAAAATTACGAGGCTTCCCTCGTTTCTGAAGCCTTCCAAACGTTCCGTCTTCAGATACTGTGACCGCTGAGAGAGAATTATGTAAACGATGCGTAGATGCACCGTACGTAATGAAACCTGACGTTTGGAGTTACGCGGAAGGCGTCTTAAAGCGTTGTTGTCGTGAAAACGAATCGTAAAAGGATTGCCGCTTTCATGAACGTAATAACATGCATGTATATTATAGGGTGTAATTTGTAATGTATGCAATTCTGTCATTTTATCTTTCATCAGAAATCGTGTGTCCTTTGTCACGCAGAGAACAATTATGTTCGATGGCAATGTTTTCTTTGTGCCTCGTGGGAGGCTGGAAGCGTAAGAGATGAGGCATATGTTCAAACGTCCTTTTAACCCTTCATGAAACTGACTCGCGTCCAGAGAGAGTGATTGAGAGAGAGAGCGAGAGAGGGAGAGAAGGGCAGGGAGAGAGAGAGATGGAGCGAGGGAGAGTGAGACAGAGCGAGGCAGAAAATGTCTATGTGAATGCGTGTGTTTTGACACTTGAACTTGGGGGCGGTAGTTGCATTTCCTCTGACGTAGTTCCTGTTTCCTGTGTGAGCCACTGGGTGCCGATGTCGTTTGCGTCGCATGACCAACGCGGGGGAATGACCGCGAGACGGAGCGGTCCGCCCCTCTCCCCTGCACCGCACCGGGCCCTCAGCGAGGCTCCGCCCCTCTCCCCTGCACCGCACTGGGCCCTCAGCGAGGCTCCGCCCCTCTCCCCTGCACTCTCCCCTGCACCGCACCGGGCCCTCAGCGAGGCTCCGCCCCTCTCCCCTGCACTCTCCCCTGCACCGCACCGGGCCCTCAGCGAGGCTCCGCCCCTCTCCCCTGCACCGCACCGGGCCCTCAGCGAGGCTCCGCCCCTCTCCCCTGCACCGCACCGGGCCCTCAGCGAGGCTCCGTCCCTCTCCCCCGCACCGCGGCGGGCCCTGAAACCCCCGGCCCAATTATCCGTCCGGGCGCAATTTTCCCTGTCGACTCGCAGTCAAACAACCAGGGGGGAAAAAGGAGAAGTTATAGCATGCTGTGTTTATTTACGGTCCTAATCAAAACCAATCTCCGTCGCCGCGCTGAAATGTTTTTGTTTTCAGTCTTTTTAAGAAGTTCAAAGGGGTTCGGATTTCTCCAGAACATTTGCCATGTGGAATGCTGAAGGGACTGTAATGGATATTCCGTCGGCCGGCTATTGGTCGAGAATGAGCTCCCTCTTCTTCGGGCTACTTCCTGTGACCTGCGTTGGAACTTTTTCCGCCCCTAATTGCAACTGATCCTGGATCAGAGTTGCGATTTCACACCTAACTGTTTGGGGCTATGACCGGGGGTGCGTGAGGTGATCTCGGATCTGTTGTCCTGGGCAGTGTCCCAGCGTACCCGGTTTGTTTCAGCACATGCAGTTCACCAGTGAGACATTACATGTCTGTTTTGATTCCTGCTCAGGCCAAGGAGTTCCTGTTTCCATTTAAGTGATTGACTAAGGGACTGCAGTGGCTGAACTTTCAATATAAAGAACAGAGTCTGTCATCTTGGTTATGATAATAGAGTATCTTTATATACTGCATGTACCGGCCCGCAAGAAACAGCAAGGAGCATGTGACATTTAGAGACTCTGCCTGGTCTGTTCTTGTTCACCGAAGTGCATTTTCATATGTCATCTCCAATGGTAACATAAAACAACAAAGAAAGCCGGGTCACTGATGTTCTTTTATCGTTATTATTACAGGCAAAACGTATTAATGATGTAATACCGAACATGGTTATTCCTTCAGTGAGTCGGTTTCAGCAAATGCTATCATACTTGCATTACACTACATTACATTAAGTTGACAGATGTTCTTCTCTTGAGTCACTTACAAAGTAAAGATCATAAATACATCTGGTAGGTATGCAAGGGGAGCCACAACTGTTGGCGTAATGAAATATTTGTACCTTTCAATCATTGGAAATTACTCTGCGATAGATGTAGCATTGAGCCACAAGCTAATATTTGGAGTGACTGAGGTCGAAGGGGACTGTCTTCAGTCTGAACTGGATGCTCGTGTGGTCAGCGCATTTGCAACACAGTTACACCGCAAACAGTCTCTCATTAATATTTCATGCGATGACAACATCGCAAACATCCAGTACGGGTGAACTTCAATGTATTAAAAAGCGAAAAACGTCTGAGGTTCTCTTTAATCTTTTTAGCTTATTTACAACGGTTCTGTTTTCGCGAGTGATCGTTTCATTCCGAATAAAAAAGAATCATAAACAACACAATCAGCCTTCTCTCCTGGCGTATGATTAAAGTGCCAGTACATCATTATTTGCGTCGGAGACCTAACGAGGGGTAGCATGTCGATTAGTTACAGCGGATAATGCGAAATCCGAAACCATCCTTTTTAACTACGACGATATTACGGAACCTCCCTCAGGCCGAGAAAGCGTTATTAGTTAAATTTATTGAAAAATTGATAGGCTGAATGGCATCGTATAATGTTCCTTTATAATAATAATCAAGACACAATCATTTTTTTTAAAGGGACCAAATTATGTTGTTTTCCCCCTAGAGGCGACGCGGAGGAAAGATTTTCCCCGTGATAACTTGACAGCACCCGTAGCCGAGAAGTGAGGAGCGTAGAGAATGAACAGCTTGTTTAAATAGACGCACGGCTCTTGCCCTCGTGCCTGTGATTTATTTCGGGAGTTCCACATCAGAGACATCCAGTGGGCACTGCCAGCCTTGCCATGCCACGTCTGGATTAATTCAGGGACGGAGATGAGAATCTTACACATGCCAGCCTGATTCGCAACCCTCCCTATCAAAGAATGCTAATTAAAAGCATATTTTTGCATACGCCATGTCTTTCATGTACATATGCAAATGGAGTCTTTTGCCTTTCAGCACTTAGTAATTAAGTTGGTGAAGGACAGCTGTAATACATAATTAACAGAAATGTTTGCAAGCCCTTTTTTACGCCGCAACTTAAACAACGAACGGCGAAATGTTTCCGCCGAGTTTTTTGTAATTAATTTTGGTAAAAAGGAAGAAAAAAAATACGACTGTTATTCGGGATATATGTGTTTATTGCTTTATTTATAGGGTCTGCTGTCACACAACTGCCCCCGGGTCTTTTTGAGAGTACCCAGAATGCCTCGGTGTTTGATCTCATCACTCTCCTTTGTGCGGGAACGGGACCTGCTGTATCCGCCAGTGCCCTCCCGGGCAAACATTCCGGATGGACGGATTGATTATGGAGGGGGGGGTTAAATGTAGAAAAATAAAAAAATACAGAGGCAACCACTTTGAATATTTATATGGCCGTGGGGGGGGGGGGGGGGGGAGAGTCTGACGGGTGTGACGGCTGGTTGCCGTGACAGTGATTCTTTGAGAAGTGTATCGGTGTCGCCCTCCGACAACAGAAGCTCCCCCTTGGGGGCGCGTCACCATTGGGCGGGACCCCGGGCGGTGGGCTGCATGTGGCGAGAGGGGCGCGCGGTGGCTGTGGAGCTCTCCTGACGCAGTGTGACCCCCCCGGCACGTCCGCCCCCCGGCCCGGTCCTGCAGACGGTTAGCTGCGTGTATCGACGGCGCTGACAGCTGAAGGGATTGCGGTATTGATTGGAGAATTCCTCTTGCCTTTATGCCTCTGAGGGCCTTTTCTCTTCCTGCGTGTCAGGGACACGGAGAGATCAGCGACTGCGCCTGGACCTGTTAACGGAGAGAGAGAGGGAGGGAGGGAGAGGGAGAGAGAGAGGGAGAGAGGGAAAGAGGGGGGGAGAGAGAGAGGGAGAGAGAGACAGGGAGGGAGGGAGAGAGAGGGGGTGGAGGGAGAGAGGGAAAGAGATAGTGAGACAGAGAGGTAGAGAGCGAGAGGGATAGAGAGAGAGGGAGGAGAAAGAGAGGGAGAGAGGGGGTGGAAGGAGGACGAGTGAGGGAAAGAGAGATGGAGAGAGTGAGACAGAGAGGTAGAGAGAGGGAGAGAGATAGAGAGAGGGAGAGGGAGAGAGAGGGAGAGGTGCACTCATTATGGGAGAAATGTACACACGTCCCTGCAGAATATGGCGATCGATGCTCCTGCAGCTGCATACCTCTCTCTTACCCTCTCTCTCTCTGACAGCTCTGAGGACATAAAGCAGCTCCTGCTACACGCTGCCATGTACAGAGCGCTGCAGGTGTCCGTGATTGATATCACCGCTAACGCAATACCACACACGCACACACACGTGCGCTAACAGCCACACGCGTCCGACACGCACGCCAGCGCACACACACCCGCATACTGCACACACACGCGCATACAGCATACACACCCGCATACTGCACACACACGCGCATACTGCACACACACGCGCATACTGCACACACACGCGCATACTGCACACACACGCGCATACTGCATACACACGCGCATACTGCACACACACGCGCATACTGCACACACACGCGCATACTGCACACACACACGCATACTGCACACACACCCGCATACTGCACACACACACGCATACTGCACACATACACGCATACTGCACACACACACGCATACAGCACACACAGCCACATACAGCACACACACACGCATACAGCACACACACGGCCGCTAAGCGACACATGCGTCCAACACGCACGCCATCACACACACACACACACACACACACACACCCGCATACAGCACACACACACACACACACGCGCATACAGCACACACACGTGCGCTAACAGACACACACTTCCGACACGCACACCATCGCGCACACACACCCGCAAACAGCACACACAATGTGCGCGCACGGCCAGCTTAAACGCCCTCGCGTACACACGGATGCGCGCACACACATTTTTTGACAGAAAAAGGCAATAATAGAATATGATCAGTGGGAAATTAAAAAGCAAAAGGATAAAAGAAGACAGAAACAAAATGCCATAATATTTGCCCGGTACGCCTGTCATGCGGTTATTATATTTTCAGAAGCCATTCAGTAGATTGTGCAGAGTTGGTGTTTAAGACACGGATACTGCATTGTGGGGTGCTTGGCTATGGTTCTCTCCGTCTGTCTGAGAAGCTGGGGATGGGTGCTGACACAGAGCGCGGTGCTGGGGTTTTTGAGTGAAAGCATATTACTCATGATCCACTGTATCCATCCAGTCCAGCATGTTCGAGCACAGCTTTAGCTGGCCAACGTTATGTTAATGATTCTGGAAAGCCTTTATCTTTTGAACCAGGCTCTCATCATTGTTTTATGAATGCAGGAATCCAGGGACAGTTTATGGTCGTGCGAACTGGATGTTTCCTGGCGCTTACATATTTGTGTTGTAGGAGCGATCGCCCAGGTCACTCGAATGTGCCGAGTTTAAGCAGCCACACTATGTGGGTAGAGGTTTCTTGAAGTGTATTTATTGCCTTCTTTCTGGAAAAAGTGCAAAGAAATACAGCTTGTTTTGCTGTATATACAATCAGTGGGCCCTTTTTTACATATTTATTACACCTATTTTTGCATTATTTGCACTATTAGACTGCATACCACTGTTGTAATGTGTGGTTATTTGCGCTACTGTCACCTTCCTGTCAGCTTTGACCAGTCTGGCCCTTCTCCTCTGACCTCTCTCATTAACAACGTGTTTCTGCCCTCAGAACTGCTGCTCACTGGATGTTTTTTGTTTCTTGCAATATTCTCTGCAAACTCTAGAGACTGTTGTGTGTGAAAATCCCAGGGGATCAGCGGTTTCTGAGATGCTCAAACCACCCTGTCTGGCACCAACAATCATGCCACGGTCAAAATCACTGAGTTCAAATTTTTTTCCCATTCTGATGGTTGATGTGAACATTAACTGGAGCTCCTGACCCGTATCTACACTGCACGGCTGCCACACGATTGGCTGATTAGATAATCACATGAATAAGTAGGTCTACCTAATAAAGTGCTCAGTGAGTCAGTGAGTGTATGTAGATTTTACTTTTTGTATCATGTATCATGCTCTGTGTGTATGCAGTGCCTTACTATGGCATGCCTAGCTACAGCGTGCGTTTGCCTGCCAGTGTTGCGCTGGCCCGCAGAAAGTGGGGGCGGATGGAACAGAGCTCGGTTGCCCACGACACTCTCTCTGATGTGTGAAAGGCTCTTTTTTTTTTAAATGACAGTAAGCGGACGAAGCCTGAGATTTTTTGACGAGCAACACAGCCGGCCCCTCGAGTCCCACCGGCTCTCCGCTCGTTTTTAATTATCGTTATTTCCCTCGCTCGTTTGTTCCCGTTTTCATTAGAGACGGTGATTTTCCCGGCTCGGGGGACCGCGTTCGCCACGGTGTGAGAGCGGACGCTTTCGGTCCTCGGCTGCAAATTCATCTCCCGAAATGTTTCCCAAAAAGGGAGCTGCCTATGTTTGGTGAAAATAATCTGATGTAGCTCATGGTGTTCGGTGGCAAGTGTTGATTCGCTCTCATTCCTGCTCTCTGTCTGTCCGTCTGTCTGTCTGTCTCCTGTTCAGGTGGGCGTTTGTGATGAAGAAGCACTTGAACACACACATGTTAGGCAAACATGGTGTGGGACAGCCCAAAGAAAGGTAAGAATCTTGGTTTCAAGGTTTGTGTTGTTTCTGACTCTCAATTCTGGTATCTGGAGAGTCGTTGAGAGACTGCTGGCAGTTATTTTAGTTTATCTACTTATATTTTTGCCATATTTGCTCTACCAACACCAGGCATTTTCAAAAATAGAAATCTTCAACATGAAAATGCTACTGAAATATTGTCCCAGAGATAATCATGTATAGGCTCTTGATAGCAGTCACTGACTGACTGACTCACTCACTGACTCACTGACTCACTGACACACACAACCATTTGACTCATCAACTTTTTACAATGGTGTATCACATGGATTTGGGAGGAAGACAGGACAGGATTGGCATTGGTAAGTGAACAGGTTTGAACTGTGAGCCATGGCTGTAGGTTACTGCAAATGTGCTTTATGGTCAGTATGATATTAGGCCTGAGCTGACTCATTGTGCTTGTGGAAACCTACCCACTTACACCACACCCAACCAAGTCCTTTCCCTGGATTTAATTTCAGAAGACTTCATGTTATATTGACTTTATGTTTTATTCTCACTTGTAAGTTTATTCTTTGCAAGTGCCCCCAGCATATGCAGTGTATACAAAGTTTGTTTGTCCAGTGAAACGCGTCTTAAGATGGCCACCCAGGGAACAAATCTAAAATGGCTGTTGTGCAGGTGACTGCCACACAAAGATGGCCGCCGCAGTCGGTTGTATTTGGCCACCTGTCCTTTAGTATTCATGACCACTGAACCATTCAGGTTCACTGAAGCAGTCAACTGTCTCACACTATTCTTGTACTTGCAACCCGAGTTGTTGTACTTAAAAATAGGAAAAAAGTTAAGTATCTGTAGAAATAAATGAGGAAAAAAAACTCATGTGAGTGAATGCTATTTAAAGTTGTTCATGTGGAAACTAAAGGTGACAAAATGATTATGCAACTATTAGCCTATGGTGCGTATACTTGTGACAGGCGTTCTCTCCCTGGGGAAATTCATCTATTTCAGAATGAGTTTTGGAATATTACAAGTCGCAGCTAGGATAAGATTGTATATACAGTATGCTGTCCTTCCCGAAATATGCTAATGTTACTCACATTAAAGTGTTTAATATGGGAGGCATATGTGTTCGAATGGGAACATCATAATTCCTTTCCAGAGAGGGTAGTTTTTCTGGGTCCTCATTTTGGGGCAGGTGGAGTATCCTCTCTCAGGAAGAATGCTTAGTCTAGTCTCTGGTTTCACCCACTGTTTTCAAACCATAAACCTTCCCTGTGTGACACTCACTATACCTGGCCTCCTACAAAGTGATGATATTGTAAAAATACAGTATTCTGATAGTGATAAAACTATTATTTGACCGCTACCAGATAAAGTGGAGAAGTGGTGGTGTTTTCTCCATTGAAAAAAGCTATAGAATCACAGCAGTTTAAGTCCTAGCGTTAATCCCTTCTACATACCTCTGTGGGTTGACGTCATTAGAAACCTGTGAATACCAAGATTTGGTGTAAAGGCAACATAACCTCCCCCGGCTAAGTATAAATGGGTCTAGTCTATATTCACAGCTCCATGCTGCAGTACATAATCTGTTGTGAAATGCTTTTTAAAGGAACCACCAGCTGTACATGAAAGCCTGTATGCCCACTGTACGTTCTGTAACTGAGGTTAATATGACTGCGCGGCAGGTATTGCATTAAAACAAAAGAGAAAAGCAACGTATGGACACGCTGGCACAGCGACGTGAGAGAGATTAACACAATTTATCTCATAACTTCTGAAAGACACGGCCCCTCTAAACTCCCCGCGCAATAGCAGACATGGTAGATGAGTTATTCACCGCGGTGTGAGATTTGCATTTGTCTCAGTTATAATGATGACGCTTTCTCTTTTTTTGAAAGGCGAAAAAAAAATGAAGGTGTATCATCTGATTTTGCGTAAAGGACGGTTCTGCGACTTTAATGCTTTATTCTGCTTGGCAGGACCAGGTCTGTTGCGGGACACCCAAATGAGCAGTGACAATCGAATTAATAATGCAGATGCGTTCTCAAACGCCTGGGCTACACGGTGTGACTGATGTATGCAAAGATGGTAATTTATAGAAATTAAATTTGTGTGATTGTGCCTGGGTTTACTTGATAAACCGAAAAGGAAGTGTCAGCATGGTTTCCATCACGATTATGAAAAAAGAAATGAGTAACAATAAATGAAGTAGGACGAGATGAAACAGTTATTTATATATTTCTTTTGAAAAAAGTTGCTCGTTTCTAATAAAAAACGAAATGAATGTAGATAATTTCAGGGAGAAAGAGCGGGGGGTGTGCTTTGGGTCCCCTTTTGTATGATTTCCTGTTATTCATTTTCCGTTTTGATGTACACAAGGATATGATAAACACCCATTGCGAGCTTATCAAGACAGGCTAATATAAACCTAATTAAAACACAGCGTTAAAAATAACTGTCAGTCCGGAGACGCTATGACTGAATTGGAGTACGATCGGTTCGGATTTGTCAGGTGATACTTCCCTGGAGAAAATAATAACACGTTAATATTTCCCATCTCTTGAACAGATTGTTGAAATAATGACAGCATCATCGCCTTCATTACTCCAGAGTTATGAGTCGAGCTTTTCGCGCGTTACATCCAACGACGTCGTTGACATGATGACAAATGATGATAGAGATGGAATTATAAAGAAATATAAATATCATTTTTAAAAAATCACTTGTTCACCTTACTGTCAGTATTTGACATTTTTATGTCAGTAGCTGCTAGAGGAAAAACTTCTAGAGACTTCTGTTAAGAAAATAGAAAAAACATAGGGAAACATTAAGAAAATAAAGCATACGGAAACCGTCTGTTGGACGTTTCGGAGCAAATGGCCCCTCCAACGCTGGCTCGTAAATGCTTGATAGAACCAGACGGAAGCTCTCCCTGGATTCATTTCCTTCAAGAGAACGACCGTAGGTGGCCCTTAAAAACGGAAAAGAAAGGAAGATGTGAAGTTTAATATCTCGGGGACGACATAACGTGAGCGAAAACGAAGATTCGACACCGACAGCCGTATTTGGTTTTTCTGTCTGTAATGGCGAGGAGAGCTGGTGACAGTCTGCTGGGGGAGCTGTAATGACAGCTGTTGCTCATGGGCTCAGATGGACGCATGGGCCAGACTTTGTGTAAACACACACAGCTTGTCTGTGGGCGAACGGCACACAAAATAGCACAAAAGAAAAATAAACCTGTTTTGCTTACATATTTAAAGGAATAGCCATTGTTTTCAACCTGGTAGGCCTGGGAAAACGGTTATAGGCCTACAGTACTGTATACTGTACTGTATGTCAATATACAAATACACAAAATTGATACAATGTACTTATTTAGCTGTTAAATAGTTTAGACTTAAATTGTTTAGACTTAAAGTTGATTCAATTAAGCAGGGGCCTGACCCCCCTGGGGCAGTGTTGGTTTAAGGGCCTTGCTCAAGGGCCCAAGAGCTGCACGGCCTGTAGTATAGTGGTTAAGGTACATGACTGGGACCCGCAAGGTCGGTGGTTCGATCCCCGGTGTAGCCACGATAAGATCCACTCAGCCGTTGGACCTTTGAGCAAGGCCCTTAACCCTGCATTGCTCCATGGGAGGATTGTCTCCTGCTTAGTCTAATCAACGGTACATCGCTCTAGATAAGAGCGTCTGCCAAATGCCTTTGATGTAATGTAATGTAATGCACTGATCGGATTTTGGCCACACTGGGATTTGCACCACCAACCTTGCACCACCACTGTTGAGCTCACTAGCCACTAGGCTATCATACAATAACTGACGGTAAATGTTAATGGCTCAGTTGGCTTCAACATTCACTGGTAGATTCTAGCCTTGGCTAAGGCTCTATCTACAGTATAACAGACTGTGATCTGGAGCCTAGAACAAAAGGACGCAGTCGGTAAACTTTGTTTAAGTTGGCCAGGCTTCCTTCCAGCTTTTTTTCTCCCAGTGACACAACAGGCACCCACAAGCCACCGGTTGTCTTCATCACAGGAGATGACTCTTTTTCAATCTGCGCTAACCATCTCCCGTTGTTCCATGCAGTCTGTAGAGAGTAGTGTACTGTTGTCCCCGACTGGCAAGAAGTGCGTCAGAGAAGTGTGTGTTGAGCTGCTGGGTGTGGGTGGCACAGCAGTAACTCGTTACAAGTTCCAAATTGAGGGGAGGAATTAAAAAAGTGGGGGGGGAAAGATTAAAAAACCCAATTATCGCTTTTTTAATTGCACTTACATAAGGCTTATGTTTTATACATTGAAAATATGCAGGTAATGGCCAACAAGTTAAATTGGTTTGATAATGAGTGGTACAAAGTATAGTGAACGCAGGTGTGGTTCCTCAGTTAATGAAATCATGTATAAGAATGTATAAGAATGCTGAGCAGGCCTGGGTGGCTAGCATGGCTAGCTAGCAATATGAGGCCTCGGTGACTTTGATAGAGGCGCGATTCACAGCTGTAATTGACAGGAGCTTCAGTGTTGAACACCGCTGAACTTACCGATGTTTCATGACAAACAGTAAAATCGTGTCATGGTAGTCTAAGGGAAAGGCAACGTCAACAAAGGGCATGGTGCTCGGAAGCACATGCTCCTGGATTCTCATGGTCATATTATTTTTAGGCAAGCAACTCTCAATCAGTGGACACTCACACTCTAGATGGACACAGAGTTGCAGTACATAAACCACTCATTTTGGCCTGGCTATGAGCATTTGTAAGTCCAGTGGTGCGAAGTGCATAGGCAATGGACTACCTAGAAGTGGAGAAATATGATATGGTCAGATAAACCATCCTTCCTCAACATTCTCCTCAAGCGAATGCATATGTGGGACACCTCTGAAGAAGCCTACAGGCTTGAGTGAGTGCTTGGTTTAAAAGTGAAGGAGCCGGGTGGTTCCACACTGCTGTGGGGTGCAGTTTCCTGGCATTGGTTCGGGTGCGCTCATCCCCTCAGAAGGTCAGGTGAATGCTAATCACTCCTTAATGATCCTGAGTGATCACCCTCAGTCCAAGTTGTAGTGTTTCCAGGCTGGCAGAGGCCCTGTCCACAGACCATGTGATGATTTGACAAGCATTACTGCGATCCATTGGCCTTCTCAGTCACCAGATCCGAAGCCAATCAAACATCAGCAAGGCGGGGGTTGGTGGGTGAGGTCACATCCCTCCTGCAGAATTCTACATCCTGTTCTGGTAGCTTCTGAGCCATGGTTGAAACATGGGAGGTTGTAGTGGAAATACAGACTTGGGTTCCAACTAAATGGTACGAGGCAGGAACTGAAAAACTGCGCCGCGTTCTTTATTCTGCAGAAGGAGAGTCATTTTACTCTATGAGATGTATCACCGATGTATCAAGTCCCACAGAGAGGCAATCTCTGTGGACATGTATAACATTCATATTACATCACTCGGTGTTTACCTTCAACTGAACAAATCATCATTTGGGCTCCCAAATAAGGCTAATGGAGTTAGATTCATTGCTAGAGTGAGAGAGCTATTCATATTCCTATTCCTTTCTGTGTGTATGCTTTGGCAATATATACAAATGTATTTCATGCCGATAAAGCATTTTGAATTTGAATTTGAGAGCAGAGAGGGGGCTATGCCCCTCCCATCTAAATTACAAGGTAATTATTAACTATGGATAATATTGCTTAGTTCTCTTAGTAAAAATTAAATAAATTAAAATAAATAAATAAATAAACATATAAAATGTAAAACTGTAACCCCCAACAAGACATTGGGTATCATTGACAAAACATGTCTATGGTCAGATTTGAGCATAGACTTTGAGAAAGAACATTTCCAAAAACATTTTGGCATTCATCGTTTTTTTGTTCTTATCTGAATTTGTTGTTTGGTACGGTCAAGATCTATGTGTATTTGGAAACAAGCGTGTAAAGGTGTAAATTAAGTTTATATTTAAGTTTATATTTACAATGCATTATTATTTACGTAGGCTATGCAATACAATGGTTACAGACCTCGTATAAACAACATGTTTTTCAGTGTAACTCTAGACATGGCTTGTGATTTTAGCTACATTAACGTATCTGAACAAGCTCAAATATTTTACTGAATATTTTTCTCGTTTTCAGTTTAGCTGTAGTTAGTTTTAAGAGTGTGTTTGCTAGTTTTAGTTTTCATTATGAAAAATGTGTCTTTATGGACCATACAGATATGTAGAGAGTGATGAATGGCTTATGTTTACACACGACCAAGTCAGTATTCCTTTTATGGGATTGCTAGGGTGTTTTCTGATGCTAACGAACAGGCACATGTATCCAATTTATGAACAATCATGTTTCATGAATCCCAAGAAGAACTTTTCTTAAGAACAAAAGTGATAGAATTTAAGTTTTGTGAATGAGGCACATTATTTTTTCACGTGAATGAGAACGGGGCCTCCATCCCTGTCTCTTAGCCGAATCGATAGCCTTGTTGGCTGAGGCCGGGCACTGGGACGCACCATTATGTCTACGGGCTTAAGTTCCAAATCCCTCAACGCTGTTTAAGATCTGTGGTTCTCCACCGCTGTGGTTGCTCTCTGCCTCCCTGTAACCGGACACTTTCTGATGCCTGCGTATGGTGCAGAAGGGCTTTTCTACCGACTGGTCAGTACCGATCGCATCAGTCAAGAGTGACAGGCATCTCGCTGGGTCTCTGGGAACTGAGAACATGACCTCATACGCTGTGCTTCCAGAAAGCCAGCATAGGCAGGCAGTCATGTCAGCTTTGCTTCAGGGTGAATACACATCGTTGTGTTACCGTAAGCCTATTAATGTGTGCAGTGTGTACAAAGCTGGTCTGACAATTCTTCTGGGCAACTACCAAGAAAAAATGTAAACATGTCTGTGATAACTCCTCTTGTGCCGGTGGAGAAAAGAGCACGGAAGTTTCAGTGATGTAACCGAGAAAACCTCTGGTGTCTGTTTAGCACATAAAAGCGGTTGAACGCATTTTTGAAAAACTGTTGTGCTTGTGGCAATGCGTTTCAACACCTTTGCTCTGTGGGTTGAGTTCAGAAGTCGGTAAACATTTAGTTGGGCTTGAAGAGGTTCAGGAACACTGTAGTTTTGTGAGCCCCCTCATTCCTCAAATCCACCTCTGAAGAAACTTGAGTGGGATCAGAGAGTCGATGATGTACTAGAGCTGCATTTCTGCTATGGTTCATCTTTGCGTTTCGCTCAGTAGACGAGCGCTGAGGCAGAGTGCAAATAAATAAATAAATAAATAAATAGATAAATCTACCTGTCCTCATGACCTGTGATATTCACTTATTTATTTTATCCTCTAATTTAATTAGTCAATATTTTTGATCTCTTCAATAGTGCAGGGATTTGCACACAGTGATGTGTGTCGGCTTTAAAGACAAGCTGTAATGGAAGCTAGATCACCATTGGCCTCCGCGACATGACGTGTACGCAAGTAAAACATTCGGGGGCACTTTCTGTAGGGCGGGCATGAGGGGGGGGGACAAAATGAGGATGCGTGAAAAGGATATTGATTGGAAGAGAACGGAAAATTGACAGACATTTGATCACCATACACGCCCCCTGGTACGCAATGACATAATATCTCTTAAAATCTCCGGAAATGGATGGAAAACAGCTTCGGAATTAAAATTGTATATATTTTTTAGAATATATACATTAAGACATGTTCGTGTGGTTCATTAAACTGAGGAGGAAGCGAATTTTGATTTCAGCTTGTCTTTGAAGAGAAGGGGGTGTGTGGACTGGATGGATGTGCCGGAACGGGCCTCCTGTCTGACTGAGAAGACGAGATGTTTCCTCTCACGTCAGCACGGTGTTTGACTTGAAAGAAACACTCGCACCCCGTTTACCCTCCTGTCAGAACCTTCACGCCGCTGTCAGACGGAGTCTCGCCCGCACAGTTGTGAAGTTTCCCTGCCATTTCAGAATGAGAAGCTGAAGGCACGCTAACCGCAAACATCCATTTTGTGAAACCTGACTGCTTTTCTCTTTTTTTCTTTTCTTAACTTGAAAAAATTGATTTGAAAGAAAGGCATATTAAATATGACAAGTGACATCGGAAATTAATAGAACGGTTGAACCATATGTTCAGTACAAATGTACATACATTATTAACTTAATTCTTACTGTCAGCTGTTAATTAACATTTGTAAAAAAAAAAAAGATAAATTAAAAACAAAAAAAATACGGCATGATTGAATTCCATGGACTGTGTGATTGTGTGTGTGCACCTGTTTTTGTGTGTGTGTGTGTGTGTGTGTGTGTGTGTGTGTATGTGTCTATGTGTGTAGTATGTGTATGAAGTCCAATTGAAGGAATGTGTTGTCTTTTAAGAATTCACATTCTGGGAGCTCTGGGTGACATACAGTACTTAGTTGATACATAGAGCCATTTAGCCTAAAGGATGTTGGTACTTTCAGTCAAGGTGTGCACTAGTTTATTTTGACTAAGGTTCAGTCCTGTCAAAACTGGGGGCATAGCAGTGCTTCCAGAACATAGTGCTGTAGTCCTTCCAAACAGGCGAGAAATGAAAACTACATTTACCAGACTGCTTATTAAGTGTGTGGACATATTTTTGCAGTTGGTAGGTGTGTTTGTGTATACACACCTACCAACTGTGTTCAACAAAATGGTTGATTGGCATATAGAATAATTTGCCTTGAAACATACACTTTATATAACTACAGAGAAAGTGGCACTTGTTTAAACTGTGATGGAAGTTGGAACCTGACCCTATATACAGCATAACTGAATAAAACAGTGTAAACAAAGCAGACTATCACTCAAAAGGTGGCAGATGTTCGGTGGGAACAAAGCTCTGAAGTATGTGTGTTGGTGCAGGAGTTGTGGAGCCTACATGCTATGGGTTAGCCTGAAACTCTTTACTAACGTGATTTTACTGACGGGACCTGACATGTTCCAGCCAGATCTCTGAGTTGCGAGCCTGCACGGCAAATCAATCTGTTTTTTTTGTTTTGTTTTGTTTTGTTCAGTCCAATAAACATTTTAGTCTGCGTCATAAGGTCATTAAGACTCTGCCAGTCTTCAGGCGTAATCCTTTACCACGCTGCTTTGTTCAATTAAGTGCTCAATACTACGTGGGTCCGTGTGTATGTGTGTGTTTGTGTGTATATTTGTATGTGAATGTGTACCATAGGCAGATTTAAATACCTGTATCTGTGCATGGATGGTTGTATGTGTGTGCGTGTGTGTGTGTGGGGGGGTATATGTGTGCACTTTGGTATCAAGCACATATAACTCCTGGTGCGCATGTGTGTAATGCATATGTGTGTGTGTGCACAGCTGTTTATATCTTTATATCTGTGATATTTGTATACGCACATATATGTGTGTGTGTGTGTGTGTAGTGTCATACTGTGTGTGGGGGGTATACAGTATGTGTGTACTTGAGTAAGTGCAAGCATGTATCTGTTGGAACAAAGCAGCTTTGGTTGTACGTCGCTCTGGATAAGAGCGTCTGCCAAATGCCAATAATGTAATGTAATGTAATGTAATGTTTATCTCCTGGTGGTTAAGCATGTACAGTACATGTATGTGTTTGTGTGTGTGTGTGCGCAGAGCTGTATACGCACACGTATGTGTGTGTGTCTGTGTGTTTGTGGGAGGGGGTATATATGTGCACTTGAATAAGCACATGTATCTCCCGGTATATATGCGTGTACAGTGCATGTATGTGTGTGCGCACAGCCGTCTGTATTTGTATACGCGTGTGTCTGTGTGTTTACGTCCGGGTGTGGAGGTGGCAGAGGTCTGGGGAAAGGTTGTTGAACGCAGGGGGAACAAATGGCTTTTTTAATAGACTGATCAGCTGGAATACGAATGGACGGAATCCATCATCCCGATTCATCCGTCAGCCGCGGCGCGGACCGGGGCTAACGACAGCGGCACAATGGCCCGTCTCCGACGGCGCGCCCGGGTTTATACATCATAACACCCCCCTATCAGCGGCCAGATGGATGACGGCTCAGCGCGTGACACGCCCGTGTCACTGATGTACCGGTAACCACCAGCCTCCGCAAGGTTAGGCGGTCCAGACGCAGTTTCGCTCTCTCTGGAAGACACAACAGGCCCGGGAACGCTAAGGGGAAGCCGCTGGGGGTTTTCTAACCCCGCTTCAAATAATGCGGAAAAGTGTCGATACGCCACTGAGCCACACTGAAAATATAGTCTGTTTTAACAAGTGTGTTATTCTGGTAGTGAGACATAACATCTTTTTTTTCTTTTTCTTTTTTCTCAAGTATAAGATATTAGCTTGTTTTAAGGTACTGTTCGCTCGACGTGACATTTTCTTACCCCATTGGCAAATTTTGAAACGAGTGAAAGCTGTCTCATCTCAATATTTTTGTCTATTTCACAAAAAAGACGAAATATAAGACTAAAATGCTTGGTGAGATTGACTACTTTCTTTTTTTTGCAGTTTACTGCTCAAGGAATTGGCTTACTAACCAGAGGGTCGTCGGTTTAAATTCCAGGTGGTACTTAAACCTGGATTCCATCAACGTTTGTGCTTAATTTTTCTAACTTTTTGGTGCTTCTTATTAAGTTAAGGACAACATTTTGATTGAATCCAGGTTGTTCTTCTGTGACTGTAAGGTATTACCTGTATGAAAATATTAAGTAAATAAGTTACCACTGGCATGTGGTAATTGAATGAAATATATTTGTGGTTAATCTTAACCTATGAAAATATCTGGCCATTACGCTTGGTGTATCATGTGCCGTTTTTGGCTGAAACGTTACTGTTCCTTGCCCGCCTGACTGATATTCCTGTCATCGAGATAAATCCTTACATTACAGCCAGAAAATTCCGGTCTTTTTATTTTTTTATTTATTTATTTTTTTATTTTTTAACTTATTTGTGCGTTGCTAAGCAAAATAACACTCGGCAATCCCGAGATATCGGAATTATCATTATTGTCCGTGACATGTCTGGCTGAAAGAGCGAGTCCTACAACAAAAGAAGGGATGGAATGAACATTTTAGTGGATGGAATGAATCTGCGGTGCCCATTTCCTACAGAGAGCGTCATAAATCAGGCCCACTGCTTTATGAGGGTAAAAAATGGAGATATATCTGAAAGCCCCCAGTGTCCTTGGCTGGAGCAGGAGGAGTGGAGTGATGTCAGCTGTCAGGGAGCGGCGTGGGGGCCGAGGGGGTACAGAGCGGGGGTGGGGGGTGGGACGGCGTCTGGGGGGGGGGGAGTCAAACGAGCTGCAGGAAGAGGGGAGCTCCAGGGGCCGCTGGACTGACTCGGGGCCCGGTGCTCGGAGCCGTCCCACCTCGTCCCTCTATGTCTGTCTCGCTCGCTCTCTCCTGGGGTCGGGGGGGGGGGGGGGGGGGGGGGAACACAAAGAGAGGTGTTCTCTGTGTCAGTCAGAGGAATGGGGAGGACAGAGAGATGGACACGGCGACGGTCCCGGGAGGAGGGCAGGACATTCCGAAACGTCTCGTTTCACGGGCAGGGGGCAGCTCCTTTTCTCCCTCTCTCTCTCTCCCTCTCTCTCCCTCCCTCTCTCTCTCTCTCTCTCTCTCTCTCTCTCCCTCTTTCTCTGTCTTGCTCTCAGAATCTTTTTGTCTCTCACTCTACTTCTAGAAAGTCTATGTCTCTCTCACACTCCTTCTGTTTCTCTGTCAGTCTCTGTGCTCTCTCTCTTTCTCTCTCTGTCTTTTTGTCTCTTTCTATATCTCTTTCTCTCTCTCACTCTTTCTAGTTCTCTGTCCCTCTCTGTCTCTCTCACATGCTTTCTGTTTCTCAGTCAGTCTCTGCCTGTATCCTTGTCTCTGTGTCTGCGTCTGTCTCTCTCAAATTCAAATTCAAAGTGCTTTATTGGCATGACAACATTTGCATCTGTATTGCCAGAACATGAAACATGAAACATCAGATTACAAACAAAGATGAATCTATTATTCTTATTATGTCTTTATCTCCCTCCATGTAGTTGGAGAGGTGTACTTATTTCAGATGGCACACAGTCAGTCCTTGTGTTGTATTGGACTTTTGTGAGAAACGAGGAAGCCATTTGCTTTTAGGAAATGAGCTCCTTGAATCCATCATCTCTCCCGGGCTCTGTGCTGTAAGTGGCACTGAGCTGGACCCTGGGTGGCGGGCGGGGGGAGGGGGGTGGGGGCGTAATGGGATATGTTTCAGCTTGAGTGCGGTGCTTCTTGCCAAAACTTTGGCCCAGTCCTGGGTCACCTCACAGCCCAGTTAAAGTCACAGCCACCCAGAAGCCATCTCTGGCATTACATCACCGGGAGAAACGCCTCTCCTCAGCCAAGAATGGGGAAAAATGTCCATACGCTTCACTCGTTTATTTCACTCCGGACACTGGACTGAGGATGACCATGCGTGGAGGGTTACGCGTGCCAACACACACACACACACACCCACACACGCACCCACACACACACACACACACACACACACACACCCACACACACACACACACACACACACACACACACCCACACACCCACACACGCACCCACACACACACACACACACACACACACACACACACACACACACACACACACACACACACACACGCGTACCCACACACACACACGCGCACCCACACACACCCACACGTGCACCCACACACACACACACACACACACCCACACACGCACCCACCCACACACACACACACACACACACATACACACATGCAGACACACACACATATATATGCACACACACAAACATACATACACACAGACACACACATATACGTACACACATACACACATGTATGCACACTCACACACACTTGCACTCTCTCTCACACACACACACCCAGTTTGAGCAGTAACCTTTTTTTACTCTCATTGAAATGACAGCAGTGGGGCCAACTGGTCTCGAATTTAATCTGGTCTCGGGTCTGTGGTCCAGAATCTGGGCCTGATGCTCATTTGCATTATGCCTGTGCAGTGACATGCGTCATGATTAACACAGGCCAAGATTACACGTAACAAGCACAGAGCTCCACACACACGTGCGCGCACACGTACACACACACACACAGTGACGGTGTTATGATTAACACAGGCCACTATTACATGTAACAAGCGTAGAGCTCCACACACACACACACACACACACACACACATACACACGCAGCAACAGTATCATGAATAACACAGGCCACTATTACATGTAGAAAGCATAAAGCTCCACACACACCAGGAAGGATGAAGGGAAAACATAATAGTGTCCAATCTTATCCAAAAAAGGGCCCAGCAGAACAGTATGACTCCAGCTTCGGCTAATTAACTAATCACGCTCTTCAATCGAGACCTTGATAAGTCCAATCACGCATCTCAGCGCTGAGCTAAAACAAAAACCTTCGCCCACGCCAGCCCTTGTTGGATCCGATCGGACACTCCCGGTTCAGACTCCCAAATTCCCAGCAGAGAAAACACGTCCCTCTTCCCACACAAAAAAACCCCCGCGCAAAACCTTCATAAATAAAACCGAAGTAAAAAAAAGTAAAAACCTGATTGATTCCTTAAATACTTTTTTTTATTATTATTATTTTGAGGAAGTCAGCAGTTCACGCCAGCTTCCTCCTCCTCCTCCTCCTCCTCCCGCGGCGGATTAAAAATGCGGGCCGCTAGAAGCACGTTCCGCCCCGGTTCCAGCCGCCGTTTCCCCATCTCAACCGTAAAACACGGTGTCATCATTTTCTGACACCGCCCGAGACAGAATTTATCTCATCATTAATTAACCATCATATTTCCAACACAGCCGCGGTTAATTAGCGGAAGGTCACCGGGGAGGGCTTATTAAGTGGAACAAATTCAGCGAATGTTAAGAAAAGCGCGTCGGCCGCCGGCTCCGGCCCGCTATGACAGGGGCCCGGCCCCGTGATTGATAACTGCGCCGGTTTGAAGCCCGGACCTAGAGGAGCGGAGAGGTAACTGGGGACGAGGAGAAGCAATTGCAAACATATGCCGGCTCGTAGGCAGGGGAAGAGATAGATTACAGTGCAGTCGGTGTCAGAAGGCATTTTTATCATGAATTCCACCCTCCCGTATCCACCTGGTATTTTTAGAACATTGGAGATCTGTTAGTCAAAAAAAAGAAGAGGGGAGGGGGGGGGAGAAAAAAATGAAGGCCAGCTAGATTGGGCGTGCGTGGCTCTCTCTCTCTGTCTCACTCTCTCTCTCTCACTCACACACTCTCACACACCCTCTCTCGCTTTCTCTCTCCTCTCTTACTTGCTCTCTCCCTCTCCTTCTCACTTACTCTCTCTCTCTCACTCACGCACTCACACACCCTCTCTCTATCTCTCCTCTCTCTCACTTGCTCTCTCCTTCTCTCTCTTACTTTCTCCCCATCTCTCTCTCTCCCACTCTCTCTCTCACTTGCGCTCTCACTCACACACCCTCTCTCTCTTTCTCTCTCTCCTCTCTCACTTACCCTCTCCCTCTTTCTCTCGCTCTCTCCCTATCTTTCCCACTCTCTCCCTCTCTCCCTCTCTCTACAGCCGCTCACACGCAGGAGAGCTCCCCGTTACTTGAGGTGACACTGTATTATATTACCATAATTTAAAAGGACAGAATTGGTTTGCCCGTCGTTAAAATAACGGCCGTCCCCCCCTCTCCGGGGCTTGACGTCTGTTTGCCGAATTTTCAGGATTCCTGGTGGCAACGGCGGGAGGGAGGCCCGTGTTGACGGTGACCCCGCCGCAGGTTTTGGGCGGGTGGGCGGGGGGCCACTGCTGGGTAAGATGACAAATCCCAGTGGGTGACAGCCGGTTGGCAGGGAGACGGAAACCCTATCCCGGCCTCTCTCTAATGTGACACATCTGGCTCACGATGCCACACAAAGCTAGCCTCCTGCCGCAGTGCATCGTGGGACAGCACAGCAAAAAAAAAAAAGGAAGGGGGGGGGGGGGGGGTGTGGACGGGGGTCAAGGAATGCACCCAACTTAACAGTTTAATGAGGGAGATGTTTGCTCAGTTGATTGACAGGACTGACCTTGTCTTAATTGAATATAATTTGGGGCAATTTGGAAAGTGCTCACAGAACAACCAGGTAATAATAACTGACTTGTTCAAGGCCTTGTTTTCTGAAATAATTGTGAAAAGACCCCTCTATTAGTTCCTTTTTACACATTAGAATAATAAACCGTTTGAACTAATACACTCCTCGCCCATTATAAAAGGTGCTGGTGATGATAGGTCCCGGGCATACCTTGAAATAGAAATAGACTTAGCAAAGAAAAAAGTCTCTTTTAAATTAAATTCAGTTTCGTTTTCATTAATTAAAAATCCCAGGAGCCGACCGCCGGGGTATAGTTAGTTGGGAACGTGCGGGTTGCAGTCTGAGTGTGAGTGTTAGCGCGGGCTGCAGAGCCGTTCCGAGGTTTAAAATGGCCGCCGCAGCCCGCGGTGCGGTGTGGAGCGGCCAGCCGGCCTGTGCCAGGTGCTGGGGGAGCGGGCAGCTGGCCTGGCCCGGCCGGCGGAGGAGCCAGGCGCTGCGCTCACAGCTGTTTCCCAGCAGCCCCTGCTGCCCCGCGTTACCGCGCCGTACCCCGGCCATATTGGGGCCGGGGCCGCGGGTCCGGGAGGCGGGGGCGGGAGCGGAAGTGCCCCTCTCCGCAGAGACGGAGGGGCGGTGTGGGCCTCCCTGCTGCAGGCGCGCTGGGCTCCCGGCTGGCGGCAGATGTAGGCTGTGTGTGTGGCCCCACGGCCTGCTGGCTCCTCCAGGTGACTTCCTGCTTGAGCGCGGCTACTTTAAGCACGCGCTCACACACACACTCACACACACTCACACGCTCACACACTGACGTACACACTCACACACACTCACACACGCTCACACACGCTCACACACACACACGCACACACACACGCACACATACAGTCACGCACACTCACACACATGCTCACACACTCACACGCTCAAATGCCCTCACACACACTCACACACACTCACACACGGTCAAACACGCACACACACTCACATACACTCACACACGCTCACATACACTCACACACGGTCACACATGCACTCACACACACTCACACACGGTCACACATGCACTCACACACACTCACACACGGTCACACACACTTACACACGGTCAAACACGGTCACACACACTCACACACGGTCAAACACGCACACACACTCACATACACTCACACACGCTCACATACACTCACGCACACACACACGCACACATACAGTCACGCACACTCACACACATGCTCACACACTCACACGCTCAAATGCACTCACACACACTCACACACACTCACACACGGTCAAACACGCACACACACTCACATACACTCACACACGCTCACATACACTCACACACGGTCACACATGCACTCACACACACTCACACACGGTCACACACACTCACACACGGTCACACACGCACACTCACTCACACGTGCTCACACACAAGCACACACGCTCACACACTTTCACACACACTACACACACTTTCACAATCACACAGGCACACACACACCTCCACAAACCAGGCCTGCGGTGAAATAGTATTTGTTTTGGATTCAAATATGCCTCTGCATTTGGTTAAACTCACACGGTGTGTTGGAACAAATGAAACGACCACGAAAGCGTAAACTCCACCCGTGGTAGGCTCACGTGCAGTAGGACAGATCGACAGAGCGCAGTGGTGGCGGTGAGCGAACGCGAGATGGTGTCTTCAGCGTGGCCCGCTGAGGTTATTACTGTTATTACTTATTGTTTTAGTAGTCGCTGCATTTAGCTGGTAAGAAGGGAAGTGAAACGTAAGCTCTTATTTTAAAGTGTTGTGAACCCGTGTTATATCCTGAATACGGGCACAGCCAGCGGGTGTTACCGTGGCACAGCGAAACGCAGCGTATCTCCTCTCACCTGCGATAGCGAGATCCAGAGCGTGCAGGAATGTGTGTGAGAATGTGATAGGGAGGTAGGTCGGTTGATATATAGGTACAGTGGGCTGCAGAATTATTGGCACCCTTGATAAATGTGCACAGAAAATGCTGTAAACTAAAAAAAGATATAATTCTTGACTTAAGCTTTATTTTCCAACAAGCATGCTTTGTTAATAATTCAGTGGAATCAACCAAAGTCTTATATTTTGCAAGTAAAAAAAACACCCCTGACAAAGATGACAGCCATGAGACTTTTCCTGTGATTTGTGATAAGGTTACAGAACACATCTGGGGGTATTTTTGACCATTTCCCCATGCAGAACTTCAGAATCATTGATATCATTAATATCCTTGGGATATAATACATTACTAAATAAAAACATTGTAACATGAGAGTAAATGTATTGAAATACAATTATAGTTTCTCCATATGTTTGAACATACAATATAGATAATTATCCATGTTGTTTATTATATGCAGCCTTTTTCTAAATTTTTACTTCGGGTGCCAATAATTCTAGAGCCAAAAATACATCCCTTTAATGATTCACCCTTTTACTCTAAACGGCTTATCCAACTCAGAATCTGCGTGACAATTAAGAGCAGGCTAATGGGGAGGTAACTCACCTGAGACTGAGACTGGATCTCCTCTGGCTGTGTATACAGTATACACACGTAAACACACGTACACCCACACACCCACACACACACACACACACACACACACACATACACGTAAACACACGTACGCACACACACACACACACACACACACACACATGTGCACATAAAAAACAGCAACAGCAAACATTCCCATTCCCCAATACGGCCACAACATATGCATTCATATCCGTTGAATCATATTTTTCAGTCACAGGAACAGGTATTTTGAAAGTTTTGTTATTCCATTATTCCACTTGAAAACGTATTGTATTTTCGATGATCAGCCATCTAGAACTTTAGCAGTTTGGAATGTTCTTTAAATGTTGTAAGAATACCTTCCATTATGATTTTTCATACCTAAATTACAACCATCGTTGATGTTGCCAGAACATTTGTATGTGACATGCCTGAAATGTTTTCGAAGTATAGTTTGGGAAGCACTCATCCAAGTAGGGACTCTAACCGGAAGGTTTTTGGCCATTGGTGAAAAGTTTTGAATTAGGAGCACAACACAAGGTGCAGACACACACGCTCCAAGGGACTGCGATTTTAATCTCTCGGACGCAAAATTACATCACAGCACAGCAGTTTAGGTAGTGTTACTTTGCTGAAAACTACAACAGCATATCTTCCGTTTGGGATTGGAGCCCTGGTGACCCTCAGGTTTTTCTCTGTAACCACCACGCCACACACCACTGCTCATAAGGGTTGACCGGAACTGCACACCTTGGATCAGCAAACACTTAATGTTTGTTTTCATTAAGCATTTTTTAGACTCTCTACGGCGCAGTGCAGACCGGCGCAAAAAAGAAGTTCTAAACACCGGTGTCAATTTTTTATTTTTTTTATTTTTGCTCTCCATATAAAACGATCACAGAGGAAATATAAAAATTGACGGCGTTATAAATAGAATGATGAATACAAACAGTGGTAGTGGCGCTCGGACATTAAGAAATAATAAAGGCGTGCACAAACATAGATCGCGGGAGTCAGTGTTTCCTCCTAAATCCCCAATAATAATAATAATAAAAACAATTACTTTTTGTTGTTGCATCTTTTTTTTTTCCCCAGCACTTGCCAAAGAAGGTTATTGTTTGTATTTATTTTCTTTAATATTTCACGTTAGATGAGAGTTTGGAATGAGGGATTGCATTAATATCGCCGTTAAAACGAAACGATAATTAGACTGTGTTAGTTTAAAGCTATTGAGGTCTATAAAACTTTGATTACTCCAAAATTACCCGCATTAAGTTTTTATGGGTCAGGCTGCGTGATTGCTCACACAGATTTTATGTACTTTTCCAAGCGTATGGCAGGGATGAAGACGCCATAAAGGAAGCAGACCTCCTGGAGCCTAAGTGTTCTTCTCGGTGTGACCAGAAAAAACCCCCAAAAAACTAGAAACACAGCTGAAATCCAACAAGATAATAGCTCTGTGGGTTACATGCCATTTCAATTCAGGTCAAAGTGTTTTTCTGTTAAGTTTTGGAACAGTTCAACCCAGTACAGGTTCACACCTCATCTAGATTTTGTCCGGTTTATTTATTTATTCATGTATTTATTTAGGGTTTAATATTTTACCTGAATTCTTGTATTTTGTAGAATACTGTGACTGAAACACATCGTTCCTTAGAAGTCCTGGTTGTCCTGATAAATTCAAAAGTTTGAATGATATTTTCTACACATTCATACACTGAGTTTAGGTAAATACTAGCCATTTAAATGTATTTGCTTTCAGTCCTGAAGCTAACAGGAAATGAGAATGCACAAGATCAGTGTAGAAAGGATTATTTATTGCAGCATTGATATTTGGGCCTCCGATTTCCCAAAAATACGTAGTTTTAAAAAGCACTGTTATCCAAGATGTGGAGTGCATCAATGTTACTTAATGTCTTATAGCCGTGTGTAAGTAACTACAGATAACTAAAATGGCCGACACAGGATTTAAGTTATAGTTGCTAATATTAGTAATCCGCTTCCCACAAACGGTGATCTCCCTTAAAATGAGGTTATTAATCCATGGTGATAGCATTAAAAAAAGTGTCTTCTGCAGCAAGCCATAACAGGATTTAGTGGTCAGTGACAGTATGTAAGAACAGTTTGACCTCTCTCTCGTCTGTGGGCTCATTCCAATTGCTTATTTTCCTCCTCTTTTATCTTTTACTTGCTTGTGACCCGGAAATCGATCAAGGTCCGCCATTTTTAAGGACATTCCGACCCCTTAAATGTTCTTCTAGGAGCTCAAAGTAGAAGTTAGGAACTCCCAGTCTTTTACTTTGAGCAAGATCAAAGCATCCTTTTTGCGGAAGTATTTTTACGGAATATCTGACGTATAAATAATGGATCCACCTCTCGCCATCTGCCACGCATCTGACACGTCTGTAACTGACGTGGCTTCAAACTGATGTTTGAAGGAGCAAGCGCATTCCATTTGCCGAATTCACGTTCTTTACTTCTTTTTCTTTAATCTTTTCCTGTCCTCTCCCAATGGGTGGAGCTAGGGAAAGAAAATGAGAAAAGAAAAGGAGAAAGAAGAGAAAAATAAGGGATTGGATGTGTCTGGGGACATGGGCACCCTTGGGTCATCTTCCTTCCTCTGGTTGTTGCTGCGGAACACTTAATATTGCTATCGCCAGCTAGCGAGTACCTGTGCATTTCATCTGAAGAGCCACCCGCATATCAATGGCAGTCTCATAAAATGCTAATTGAGGAAGCAACATGCGAAGGAAAACTGATTTTAAAACACATATTTTAATAATCTCTTTGGCTTGTTAGTGTTATGTCACACATGGAAGATTTATAATTTCTAATTACATTTTAATGCAGAAATCAAAGTTTCCTGTGAAATTTTTCACAAAGTCCTGGGAATTGGTTTTTAGTTCCCGGAGTTAAACTCTAATAGGGATGGATGCATAATAACTGCAGAAACACTACAAAACAATAATCTGATGCACAATGAGTAATTTTGTATCTTACACTAATTTCCAATGTTTGTCCCTAGAAGGGCTGTTTTATTGTTTCATTTGAATTGTAAAATGTGCAAAATATTGTGGTCCATTTTAATCTGTACAGGAAGTGAATTCCAGATAGCCCGTCCCTTAATTGAATAGGCTGACTGCCCAAGAGAAGTTCTACAAAATGACACAATGGGTAATTCCCATTTGTAGCTCCCCTAGTGGATTTAACAAAGTTTTTCCGTTTTTACAAGGTCACCAAGGGATAGGGAGGCCAAGCTGTGCAGGCTTTCCTCTGCAAAGTAAGCTTTGCGTCGGAAAGTTCAACAAAATTTATTAAGCTTAATATGCTATGTTTTTTTATGGCAGTGGTGAAATTGTGCTTGTTTTCTATCCAATATTTTTAATGTGTGGCTGTAAAGCTTTTCCATTTATTTAATCGTTGTTGGATTTGCCTGAGACCGGAATGTTAAACAATATGTTCAATGTGAAAGAAAGATCATGGGGACTATAATAAATAATGAAATAAACACAATCATTTATCAGCCTCACACCTGGCAGTGAAGCAGCACCTGGCACAGTCTCTACCGTATGTGACGAGCTGAGATGTGCGTGTGTGTGAGAAACACTAACTAACCCCTTGCTTTTATTTACCATGTCTGTCTGTCTGTTTGTCCATATGTCTGTCACACCACTATCTTAATGCCTCTTCGTTCGTTAGCTCACATCTCTTTTTATCCTGTCTGTCGACAGAGTGTCTGTGTATCTGTCCAGTTATCAGTCAGGCATGGACAGGTTCATGAGTTCTGGGACTGATACAGCAAGAGAGTGATGTAGGGGGAAAGGGAAAAGCCAGAGTGATAGAGGTGTGTAGCAGGTAAGGACAGGCCATAGTGATAGAGGTCTGTGACACGTCAGAGCAGGGCATAGTGATAGATGTATGTAGCAGGTAGTGACAGCCCATAATGATAGAGTTATGTGGCAGGTAAGGACAGGTCATAATGATAGAGGTATATGACAGGTAAGGACAGGTCATAATGATAGAGGTACAGTCAGGTCCATAAATATTGGGACATCAACACAATTCTCCTCTTTTCGGCTCTATACACCACCACAATGGATTTGAAATGAAACGAACACGATATGCTTTAACTGCAGACTTTCAGCTTTAATTTGAGGGTATTTACATCCAAATCAGGTGAACGGTGTAGGAATTACAACAGTTTCTATATGTGCCTCCCACTTTTTAAGGGACCAAAAGTAATGGGACAATTGGCTGCTCAGCTGTTCCATGGCCAGGTGTGTGTTATTCCCCTCATTATCTCATTTAAAAGGAGCAGATAAAAGGTCTAGAGTTCATTTCAAGTGTGCTATTTGCATTTGGAATCTGTTGCTGTCAACTCTCAATATGAGATCCAAAGAGCTGTCACTATCAGTGAAGCAAGCCATCATTAGGCTGAAAAATCAAAACAAATCCATCAGAGAGATAGCAAAAACATTAGGTGTGGCCAAATCAACTGTTTGGATACATTCTTAAAAAGAAAGAACGCACCGGTGAGCTCAGCAACACCAGAAGACCTGGAAGACCACGGAAAACAACTGTGGTGGTTGACAGAAGAATTCTTTCCCTGGTGAAGAAAAACCCCTTCACAACAGTTGGCCAGATCAAGAACACTCTCCAGGAGGTAGGTGTATGTGTGTCAAAGTCAACAATCAAGAGAAGACTTCACCAGAGTGAATACAGAGGGTTCACCACAAGATGTAAACCATTGGTGAGCCTCAAAAACAGGAAGACCAGATTAGAGTTTGCCAAACAACATCTAAAAAAGCCTTTACAGTTCTGGAACAACATCCTCTGGACAGATGAGACAAAGATCAACTTGTACCAGAATTATGGGAAGAGAAGAGTATGGAGAAGGAAAGGAACTGCTCATGATCCAAAACATACCACCTCATCAGTGAAGCATGGTGGTGGTAGTGTCATGGCGTGGGCATGTATGGCTGCTAATGGAACTGGTTCCCTTGTATTTATTGATGATGTGACTGCTGACAAAAGTAGCAGGATGAATTCTGAAGTGTTTCAGGCAATATTATCTGCTCATATTCAGCCAAATGCTTCAGAACTCATTGGACGGCGCTTCACAATGCAGATGAACAATGACCCGAAGCATACTGCGAAAGCAACCAAAGAGTTTTTAAGGCAAAGAAGTGGAATGTTATGCAATGGCCAAGTCAATCACCTGACCTGAATCCGATTGAACATGCATTTCACTTGCTGAAGACAAAACTGAAGGGAAAATGCCCCAAGAACAAGCAGGAACTGAAGACAGTTGCAGTAGAGGCCTGGCAGAGCATCACCAGGGATGAAACCCAGCGTCTGGTGATGTCTATGCGTTCCAGACTTCAGGCTGTAATTGACTGCAAAGGATTTGCAACCAAGTATTAAAAAGTGAAAGTTCGATTTATGATTGTTAGTTTGTCCCATTACTTTTGATCCCTTAAAAAGTGGGAGGCACATATACAAACTGTTGTATTTCCTACACCGTTCACCTGATTTGGATGTAAATACCCTCAAATTAAAGCTGAAAGTCTGCAGTTAAAGCACATCTTGTTCGTTTCATTTCAAATCCATTGTGGTGGTGTATAGAGCCAAAAAGATGAGAATTGTGTCAATGTCCCAATATTTATGGACCTGACTGTATATGACAGGTAAGGACAGGTCATAGTGATAGAGGTCTGTGACAGGTAAGGACAGGTCATAGTGATAGAGGTCTGTGACAGGTAACGACAGACCATAATGATAGAGGTATGTGGCAGGTAAGGACAGGTCATAGTGATAGAGGTATGTGGCAGGTAAGTACAGGCCGTTGTGATAGAGGTGTGTAGCAGGTTTGGGTCAAGGAAAAAGTAAATGTGAGTCATTGAGGGTCAAACATCAGACTGCTGTGCTCACACAGCTTGCTGCATTGCTGAGAGTCTGAATTTGTGGTGCTTTGCTTTTTCTTTCTTCTCTAAACTTCTGTAAAAAGTGCATTTTGCCTATGGAAAGGCAGTTTTCCCTTTTTCACGTTTGTCTACATAATTGCTAAAAGTGGCAATGAGCTGTGTGTGGTTTGAGCTAGCCGTGGAAGGATAAGGGGGGTCTAACTCATCATTCACTACCGTTCAGTCCTGCTCCAGCCTGTCCATTCTGCTGTTTTGGCAGCCTCGGAAGCTTACAGGGGTCCGGAGGGGCCGTCAAACAAGCTAACGCCATGTAACTCGAGCACAGGCCTTGGACAAAGGCCAATATTTTTACTACAGTGCAGGGCGCCGTGGTCAGTAAGTGTTGTGGCCGCTTTTTTAGCACAACAACAGACTGGCCTGTCTGGGGGGTGGGGGGCTCATCAGTGCAGTGCTGTGTGGGGATAGCAGGGGGTGGGAGGGGGGTGTTTATATTCCAGAGCGGTAGGTCTCCCTGGCTCCGTACCCCTGTCTGGTGCAGTTGATAGACTAGTGCATTTTGGTGATAACTGTAACAGCCCTTGTTGGGGAAAAGCCTGCTCTGTTTCATGGTGAGGATAATGCATTATGAGAGCTGCAAAGGCCTTCCTGCTTCCAGTTCACATGAGCCTTTCCGTCTCTCCATACCTTTATATATACAATATGTCTGTATCTTTCTGGGTAAACGTCAGTTTGTCTGCTTAGGTCTATGGTGGCATCTGCCTGTTTGCATGTGTGTCTGTCCTTGACTCCGTATACCCACTTATTCAGCCTCTCAGTTTCTATTGTTCTCAGGTACTCATCTGTGTCTCTCTCACTCACTCTCACTCCGTACGAGCGTGTGAAAGCCCGATTGGTTTCAGTCACTCTGCCTCCTTCAGTTATTCCCCCGCTCACTCTCTTGTGCCTTATTGAAATGAATAGGTATTGTGAATGCAGTAACGCTATTCCGTGCAGTATACAGTATGGACAAAAGAGCAATATCAACAGTACATGCACATTGGAAGTAGTTTTATAGTAACTATATATTTGTGAGTTACGTAAGTTAAATATTCAAACTCTCATTAATGTCATTTTGTATTGACAGGAAGATTTAGTGACCAATTATTCAACTTATGTCTACAACCTGTATCTAATTCATCATAAATTTATTAGGTATAATTAGGTGGAAGTTCTCAAACACCCCCCCCTCCCTCCTCTCTACTCTCCCCCCATCCTGCCTCTTTCTCACTGTCCCTCTCCTCTTTCTCTTGCCCACATCCTTCTTGTTCTCTCTCTCTCTCTCCCTCTCTCTTTCTCCCCCCCTCTCATCTGACATCCTTTGCCCTTCTTTGCATATTTGTGTTGGTATGTAATTCTGTGCTGAAAGCGCTAATTGAAAGGAAACGACAGAAAACTAGTAGACACAACCCTTCAGGAGTTTTCACTATGCATCCAGTTTTAAATTCGCTATATATTTATTTCTATTTGAGCTCATTTGCTCTATACATGAAGCAAAATCCACTAATTTATTGTTAAATGTCGATTTTTAATGCATGTCACATTTTTTGTAAAAAATGAATTATCCGCACCTTGTTATAAGTACCTATTTAATGAAACATTTTCCCAGTACTCAGATTGAGTGCCTACTGTCTTCACTCCTTCACACCCAGAGCCACTAACACTGCATGTAAATTGTTACACCAAAGAGCAATAAAGTTCTCCTTAAGTGACTGAAAGTCCTGTAGCACATGGTTTGATGAATTTAACCAAGACCAAATTGATATTGTAATATATGTGGCCACAGACAGAAGTGCATTAAACTGATGCCTCCCTCCGGAACCTGTACATCACCCACTTCTACAGCTGTACGAGTCCCCCCGCTCCGGGATATTTGGGGTTTGCTTCGCTCCGGTTCTGCCCAAAATAACACTCCTCGATAATAATCGAAGGCATTTTTCATCACGGCGCTCTACAGAAAGAGCACGTTCACCGGGCGGCGCTTCCATCTGCTGCGTCGCGATACGGGCGGCGGTTAGGTAACGGGATTTGTGGCCTGGAGGTTACGGGTTCAGAATTCCTGGCGGGACGCGGCTGTGGTGACCTTGAGAATGGCGGTTAACCCGGCTCACCTAGGTAAACGCGCAGCTGCGGGCGTGATTAATATGCCATACGTACGCTAAATACAGGGATGAAAACGAAGCTAAACGAAGTTGCTAAGCGGTGTGCTAGCGCGCTCGCCCCATTCGTAAGGAGTATCCTGCTCTTCAAGAACAAGTGTAGGGGCATTAATAGGACACGGCGTGCTGTAATTATTACCTGCTTGACAGTATGTTGAGTTTAGCACCAACCGACTAGGGGGGTAAGCAAGGGGAACACGTTTAACGGAAACATGCCTGACATGCGTTGTTGTTGTATCCACTCATGGAGGATTGTAAATAGATTATCCTGATATAAGTCTTAGGATGTGCCTTTTAGGGGTTCAGGAAGGGGGTTAAACAGGCTTGGATTTGTATGGGTGCGAGACGATATTTCTTGAGAAAGAAGCAAAATCCCCACGACACGGTGTGATGAACTGTAGGTTCGGCCGTAAACTGTTCTGTCTTGTTATGAGAGATTACCTGAATGGTTTAACCAGAACCGTTTCTGCGTCCCAAATGTACGGTGTGCGAAGTTGCTTCCTGCGTGTATTGGGCTTGCATGTGTGTGTGTGCTTTCCACGGAGCTGTGTGTGTGTGTGTGTGTGTGTGTGTGTGTGTGTGTGCTTTCCATGGAGCTGTGTGTGTGTGTGTGTGTGTCAGTGCGGGGTGAAACACAGTAACCTACTCGCCTTAATAAAGCGCCTTGCAGGAGAGTATCACTTCATCTCCCAAGTAAAAATGTTTTTTGAAGCAGAAATAAAAAAATGAAAAAAAATAAAAGGCCCGCTTGATTATGTGACATCCTCCGGAAGAGAGGGAGAGTTGTTTCCTACATTACTTAGGGAAAAATTCCTTCTCACAATCGAGGCTGTCAGGCCCAATTTGGAGTAACGGTAAGCATGCACCGGCCTCCTGGATATTCTCCCCCCAACACCCCCCACAACCCCCCCCCCCCTCTCCCACCACCATCTCTCCATCCCGCCATCCCTGCATCCCGGGCCTCCCTGGCGCGGATCGCCGCGGTGACAGTTTGATTGGATCATCAATCCTGGCTGTTAACAGCGCTCTTCCTGAACACCTGGGCGGCTAGGGCACATCTGGCTCTTAGCTACCGCGGTTTTAGTGACCCCGTGTGCATTTCCAGCCGTCACTTGCATTAGCACCAAGGATTAAAAATTACCTGCACGCGGAGGCTCCCCTCCAGAGCGGCCGTCCGCCCCCGTCGAAAGCGCCGGCGTTAGCACGTTAGCGCGCCGCGTCACGCCGGGTTTGATTGAGTGCGTGCGCGAACACACGCGTGCTCAGGACACGGATGAGAGCCCGGCGCTTTCTGTTGCGGCGGGGTACTACCGGGCGCAGATGAATTTAGATTCTATCATTTAGCATTACCGTGACGTTAGCACGCTTCACCGGGAACGGGCGCGGGGAAAAAAGCCCCGGCCGCACGCGCTCGGTTGGACTCGCACCCGCCCAGCCGGGCGACCCGCGGAGAGGGGGGTGTGAAAGGGGCGGGGGTTCTGGGCGGGTCCGGCTCCCAGCAGCAAGACTACACTACCCACGGTCCTCGGAGGCAGGCGCCAGGCTGCATTGCATTACTCAGAGCGCTCGCCACTCAGGTGATAAGTTAGCGACACGGCGCCGCCCGCTCCGGCATTATCCGCGTAAACCCAAATTAAGATGACGCTTTTCGCTATTGTTGAATTTATCACCGCCGTAATCCGGTTAAATTTATGGGATAACGGTGATAAAAAACCCAGCGTTTTGCCTTCTCCCCAGCTCCTCAGGTACCGTTCGATTTAATAAACATTTCAAGGCTTTTTCATAAAGCTTGTTTATGACAGGATTGCACCTTGTGCTTTTCACACACATACACACGCATATACCCACGCAGACACACCACCCACACACTAACACACACACACACAGACACACCTTTCTACCCCCAACCCTGTTTCTCACTCCTAGTTCTTGACTAATACATATTGTGCACTTCCTGTTCAGACTATGGTTTGAACTTAATGCATACAGAAGCTGTATCACCAACTGTGGGCTGTACAGTAATATCACGGGATCTACCTGTACCCAGGTTTCTTTCACCCTGTCAATAAACTGTCACTGCGGGTCAAAGACTATTCTTGACCAAACAGGAAGTGCCCTTTGAGTCAGGGCAGGAAGTGTTTGGTGGATTCGTCGATCGGTTTGCGGGATACCGAGCCTTATCCCACAGCACGGCCCCTGTTGCGTTCACGCTACCTTGACTCATCGTCGGAAGCGAGGGATGCCGGCAGACAATTAACCGCATGCCACAGAGAAAAGTACAAAACACTGGTTTGCTAATTTGTCTAATTGTTTCCTCGATTCGGACGATAGTATCGGCGGCGCGGTTATTCCGGGGCCGGCGGGCGGGCGGACGGAACGAGAGTGAGAGCCGACGTCCCCGTTCCCCGCGCTTTGTTGCCGTTATTAATTGCGGCTTCACATTACTTCCCGGCACTAATAAACCAACAATGGTCTCAAACCACCTGAAAAATGAGGAGCCCGGCGCAAGGACAACAGCGTTCAGTCGAGGCGTGGCTCCGCACGGCTCCATGCTCGAGAAGTGGTTGGACCCTGTGACCAAGATTAATGAAACTCAGATGGGTTTTAATTAGTGCAGCTGCGGTCATCAATTACACCCTCCACCCCAATACAAATATTGTTATGTTTGGGAAATTTTTGATTTATTCTATTCTGTATGGCCGGCAGATTTAGATGAATGTGTTCCCATCATAAATGTTCACGGGGATACGACAAAGGGAGGACTGTGCGCGCGCGGGCGGAGGTTTCCGGAACGGGGAGTTAAGCTGGAGGGCACGGTTTCGTTATTTAGAATACCGTCAGCGAGTAGCAGGCGTTAGCGCAGAAGCGGGAAAAACATATATAGTCTGAAACGTTTGAGGTCCTCAAAGAACGAGACAGAACCCCCGACCGTACCTCCCCCCCTCCCCCCCCGCAACCTTATCGGAGTTAACGTCCTAGAGAAGATACCCACAGCACCGTGGCCCAGCTGTGCTCTCTGACTGTTTAGGAGACACTTAATTTGGGCACGCTACGTTAAGGAGCGCGCTCGCTCGCGACCGTTTTTCACTCCGCGTCCGTGGGAAAGCGCGGGGAGAGTGGCGGAGGAGGCAGCGTGACAGGGAGGAGAAATTAGGAGAGGAGAGGATGGAATGGCGAGGGTGTCGGGGGGGGGGGGGGGGGAGGGGTGGTTTATGGTGGGGCGCCCCGGCGGACTCCAGGGGACCGGCCGGCCCGTCCCTCCTCAGATGGGACCGGGGGAAAGAAGATCTGTGGCGGTGTCACTTTTATGAGCGCTGTGGGCAATGCCCCTCGACGGTGATGGAGAACACGCGCACGCCGCATACACACACCGCCGTGTGTTTTTATATACATCTTCAGACAGTTGGGGGATTTTATGTCTTAGCACATATAATCAAGCTTGTGGGAGGAAGGACATGGGCATAAATTTTAAAATGAGGCCAACATTTGTTGCTCTGGGAAATTTTCTATTACATTTTTTTGGGGGGAGAAAGAAAAGAAATGGAAAAAGAATAATCAACAGAAACATTTTTTTTCACTGACGCCAGGTTTTTCATACAGTACACGGTGAGATATGTAATCTTTCATAAGTGCGATCTGTCTGCAAAGTTTTGTTTGCGCCCTTTTCCGGGGGCCGACGCCATGTAGCTTTATTGGCCTCCCACGTTGTTATTTATTAATGCCTTTTCAAGTTTGGCCGCTACGAAATACGTTTTATCATTTTTATCTGAGGACATGCTGAAGAGTTGTAGTGGGCAATAGGAATGTCTTCAGAAATAAACTGATATCAGTGCATCCCGTGCCTGTCACCGTGTTGACTTTGAACCGCTTGTCTACGTGCTGCTCTTCCGAAACATACTGGGCCAGTTACGCAGAGACAAGATTAAACCTAGTCCTGGACTAAATTCAATTTTCGATGGAGATTATCCATACAAACCTCAATTTAGTCCAGGACTAAGCTTAATCTGTCTCTGGCTCTTTGTTTTTACAAACTAGTTTTATAATACCGGCATTAACAACAACAACAACAACGGTCATCATGGTCAGTTTCTCCTTTGCATTTAGTTATATTTAGTTAATTTAGTTTCATTCATTTGGAATTTCAGTGTGCATTTGCCAGCCTGTCCCATCTCTCTCGGTTCTTTGTGATTCTGGAGAAGCCAGACTAGAGCGCGTCTTCTGGAGCCCTAGAGCGTCTTCATTTCAGTTTGCGGTGCTCCTGCTGACCTGTGCAGTCCCTGTGCAGGTGAGGGGGGTCAGAGGTGCCTCATTAGAGGCAGGAGTCACTCCTGTAGGACGAGGCTGATGGAGAGCACTGGAGGAAATGCTCGTTCCCTGGGCTTCTTTACGCTTTGCTCCAGAGCCACCGACGGACCGGTCTGGAATTGTTCTGGACAAAGGGGTGCGACGCTCTTCGATGTGTGCCTTTGTTACTTTAAGTTGTATGTACTCATCCTCTCATAGACCACTCAAAAAAACTGCAAAAAAAGAAAAAAGAATATTTTAGTCTTATATATTGAGACTTAAAATCTTATTCCTTTAACTTTTTTTGCTACTGTAAATAATATGAAAATATTGCCAATGATAGTTTGACTCATTTCAAGATTTGCCAGTGGAATAAGATTTCGCTTGTCAAGCAAATCTCATCTCAAGATTTGCTAATGGAATAGGAAAACGTCACTTGTCAAGCAAACATGAACTTAAAACAAGCGAATATTTTCTACTTGACAGAAAAAAATAAGATCTTAAGTCTTATTACAAGACACTTTTTGCAGTGCTGTAAAAAGATCTCAATAAAATATAGCTTTTTTGGTAAAAAAATATGTTGATCTTTTGATTGGCTGTTCTAAAAGCTATCAGTACAGGCTGAGGGCTGCTGGTGACCAGCCGGCTTTACAGTGCCAGGTGTTAGGGCATAAAGGGTTCATGGTCTACTTATAGAGAGATATTATGCCTCCAGAGGATTGTATGTGTGCATATTACCTGAGTATTCTTCAGAAAATAACACTTCGTTTTTGTGGGGGGGACTATTTCCTATGGTGCATGCATATTGAGACTATTCACTCGACGGGAAGTAGTTTGGCTTCCTATGTCAGCAGTGCAAGAGCATGGGTCTTTGGGAGTAAAGAGTTAGTGCCACTTGACTGAGAAGGAAGAAGTACCGGCACATTACAAAAACTGGTATTTATTGTTGTGATAAATACAAATAAATGAATATGTTCATATGCGCAACCTGGATTGTGTTTCCTTACTTACTTGAAGTGCATTTTCTTGCTTCAGACCACAAACCGTGAAGGCCCCCATACCCGCCATTGTAATCCCTTACTGTAAAGGAAGCGGTTTGCCAGCAACTTCTATAAGTATCAAAAATATCCTTCACTATAATATAAAAAAAGCCCACAAAGCAAAACCATCACTTTACTCCACCGCCCCCTCACGAACCTTGACTCGTTTCTCCTCTCCCGTAAGCGGTTGAGATAAATAATATTTCATTTTTTTTTTTCCGAGTGCCCAAAATAATGCCGCTCATTAGTTGTTTACGTTGGGGAGCAGCGGCGGTTCTGCGCGGAGGCTAACGGAGTTGAGCGGGGCCTCTCCCCGGTGAGTGCGTGCGCTCGACAGAGACGCGTGGCTCCGTCGCGCCGCGCGCCGTGCGCCACCGCTGCCCTCTGACTCCGCGCGAAGGCTGAGTGTTGTAAATTTTTCATGAAGAGGCCCCACTTTGTAAACCGGCAAACAGAAATAATGTTTTAAATGCAATCATTGTCAGCCCCGAACAATGTCATTTATCAAGGGAGCCTTTTGGACTGTACAATAAGTTTCACATTATTAATACAATTTTTCATCTTGTGTCAGGTCCCTGATTTATGGCTTGTGTGTGATCTAAGGTGATCATTGAATTATAATTCAAGTAATAAGAGGCCCCGGTTCTTTCTGCGGACTGCCCCTCCTTTCTCCGTTTGCTGTTGTGCCACCAAGCCAATTTGCTAAACAACCGTAGGCTAAATGATGCAGCTCCCTAATTCGAAGCAAGGCCCACTTTAATTAGATAAGGGATAAAAACTCATTATTCTAAAATGATATGGAGCAAAGTAAATATCCTAGCGCATGTGTGGGCGCTGTTTAATGTGACATGCACAGCCTAAACATACGGACTGCACGCTGTTACGGCTGAATGATTTACAATAAGATGCACTTTGATGCATAGACTTTACCTTTTATTAAGTGTGCATCACGGTTACTTGCTCAGTAATTTCCCCCTGTATTTAATCAAAATCCATATCGGAACACTTGTTCTGACTAGTACTGAGCATATACTAAATGCAAAAAAAAAAAAAAAAAAATAGCGTCCATATTTTTTGCCTTTTGCCTCGATGACTGTAGAACATCCATCTTCTGCTCTCCGAGCACCCCCGAAGAACGCGGTGAATGTTTTAAATCACACGTCTTTAGTATGAATTTGGCAAGTTATGAAAGAATAGCGATTTATAATATTGCTATTTGAGGTTTAACAAGAAACCTTGTGTGTAATATTAGACTAATCTAATATTTGTGTGTTTCTTCAAGCTTATGGGATTCGTGCCGTAAATAATTGTGCTGCTTTAAAGGACTTAAACTTTCTCTTGTGATGTGGAGATAGAGAGGGTTATTTTTGGTTTGAAAGTGCAATGAAAGCATCGTTGCAGTTATCTGCCCATATTTGAAATATGCTGGAACCCGGAAATTCAATTCTCATCAGTGTTGGTTAAATTTATGACAGTCATATTCTTAAAAGATAATAACATTTATTGTATTTATCATCCTTTCCTGTGTCTGAGAGTGCAAAATAGTACAGAAAACATAAATATTCCTCCACCTGCAGGTAGGCAGTTTGAATTTAATGAAAACTTTGGCTGTAATTTGATTTAAGATGCACTAATGTGGTTTGATGTCTGAGGGAAAAACAGTGATACCGCTGGCTTATGTTGTATTTCTACGCCATTTCTGCTTTGTTACCACAATTTTGACAAAGAGTGCGGTGCTTTATGGCTGTTTCCGTGATTTACCGTGGCTGATATTCATATTAATGCTAATTCTTCCAGACACTATTTAGTGCCTGCTATATATATTGTTAATTGGTAGGGCTCTATATAGGATGCATAAATACAGAAGTGTGGATTCCAAGCATCTGTCCCAATTTGTTCTTTTTTTACTTACTGCAGTAAGGGCGTGTTGAATCCAAACTTTGACCTGCCTGTTGAACACAAATTACAAACTCAGTACTCGCAGTATAACCCCCGGTTTTGTGACTCTGGCTTCTGGTGGAGTGCCAGTCAGTACACTCACACTCACACTCACACTCACACTCACACTCACACTCACACTCACACTCACACTGACTTTCAGCTTTGAGTGTGCACTGTAGCTGCTTTGATATACAGGAGGCCTGCAAACTCAGAGCCAAATCCATGTCTCTGAGAGGATGCCATCCCTCCACTTTTTTTGGTGTTGACCCCTTCCGCTCTGTCTCCCACTCCCAGACGTATACTGTCCCCCTGCGTCACGTTTAGAAAATGGTTGAATATTGTCAGTAATTCTGGTGTCAGCCATAATGCAGAACACCACCTCCCCCGAATTATTGGCAAGGTAAATTAGATAAATAATTCTTAATAACCCCCTGCTGCCCCCCCCCCCTTCATCCTATGTGGGACTTTTCTCACGTATGGCCGCAGTCTCTGGGTGCACTGTCAGGAAATTAAACATAGCATTTCCAGTATGAAATAATGTTGAATGATAATGAAGACGTTGAACGATAATTAGGGAGACAATGATGATGATGACGATGATGGTGATCGTTTTTTTAGATCCATTTATCTACTTATCATTTATATTATCTTTTTATGTAGCGCTGGGATTGTTCACCCAATGCACAGTACACATTTTATATATTATTATTGTTATTATTATTATCATTATTATTATTATTATTTCCCCATCAATCCCAACTAAAATACTACAACCGCAAAATTCAGTTAACTACCATCTATGCATTAAAAAAAGCCCCACAACACTAAAATTACTGCAATAAAACAACAGCAGCAACGACGACTTCAAGGCTCCCAAAAACTCGCCGACCCGGCTCTCCAGCCCCGGACGCAGAAGCGAGCGAACAGGGTCCCCTCCCGGTGAACTTTGCGACCTCTTTAATTACGGCAGAAGTTTGTTCGGGGCGCAGTCCCGCCGCAGTGGCAACAGCGCTACGCTGCGTGCGCTAGCCGGTGAAGGATGGGATGCAATATAACGGAGGCAATAATGCAATCATCTCACGGGGATCCGTCCCTTCCGCGTCCCTGGTGCCACGTTTCACACACACCCCCCCAACTCTCTAAGTTATGGGTAAAATAACAGGGAAACCATATTAAGATAACAATTCCTGATTGTTCGTCAGGCTTAAGGGATTTACACGCGCAGCCTCTTTTATCTAGTCCACCGTGTTCATTAAATTGACAATTTGTGTTTGCCCTGCAGCACGGTAAATAGGATTTCGACAAAGGGCTTTTTTTTTTTCTTTTTTCTTTTCCCCTCCTCATCCTTTCTCAGGATTGAAGGTAAATAAAAACGTCACGCGTCTTTGTTTTTTTCCCGTCCCCCGTTCAGCCTAAGCAGGGCCGTAGTTATTGTCTGTTCGGCGGAAGGTGCCGGCGAAGGTCGGTTTCGCGGGCGAACGGCACGTTCTCCGGCCGGCTTTTCCGCTCCGCGGTAACCTTGGTTACGAGCTCCCCTCCGGCGCGCTTCCGAAGTTTTGTTTGTGATATCACCGGTGCCATTTGTGTGTTCTCCGGGCTGGTGTGTTTCTGAAATGGATGAACTGTGAACTTGTCTGCAGACGTGACAGTAACACGCACCGTATACCGATTGATCAGGACTTTTGGACCGTGTTTTTGCGGACGATATCCCCGCTTTCCGGTTTGTGGGGAAATAATTTAGGTCGTGAAAAATGCTTGTTGTCCTTTTTGAAGAAGTAAACACGTTTTTGATACATTATTTTGTTAGATTTCTTCCTCACACTGTATGAGGGTGAGAATCAGTATGGATAATAAATAATTATTAACTGCATGAATTTTGTTATTTCCGTGGCCTGTTCTTGTTCTGTTATTGTGTCGGCAGGGTGGTTGGAATGACACCAAACGACAGCAGTTATGTTCCCTTACAGAAAGCAGTGTGACACGATTGCATCAGTGTTTCGAACAGAATGTACATTATGGCGTGCTTGTGCCGTGTTCAGAGGGACAGGCTATGTCTGAAATGTGTAAGGCCTGCAGAATCTTTACTGCGTGAGTTACAAGGTCATTTTGACAAACCGGAAACAAAAAAAAGTTTTCGAAGTTTCACTGCATTTCCCAAACGGAGACTTCTTAATTCATTAGCTTTGTCTGTATTATATATATATATTTTTTTAGAAGTTAATGAAACAAAAAAAACAAAAGTAATATTTCCAAACTGGAAGGGTTGCAGTACATTCCCGAAACTGAGACTTCTTAATTCATTAGCTTTATCTGAGCTTTCCTTTTTTTCTTTGGAGTTAATGAAGTCAAAAATCACAGAGAAAATCAATCATGTCTCCCTGTTGTTAAGTTTCATGTATTGACAAAATATGGATGTCACACTCACTGCCTCTCTCTTTGGATCCTCTGACTCTATATTCCTCTTAATCCTCTCTTTATTTTTTCTGCATTATTTCTTTGCTGCTATTTCTATCCCTCACTGGCCCTGGCCGCACGGGGAGAAGTCAGACGGTGATTGTTACTGGTTGTTGTTTTGTGCTGATTATTGCGTGCCCTGCCGCTGTTGTCTTGGCATCAGGGCGGCGATGACAGCCGCATGAACTCATGTTCAGGGGCCGGTGTTAGCTCAGGAGGTAAGAGCGGTCGTCTGGCAGTCGTCTGGTTGTGTCGAAGTGTCCCTGAGCAAGTCACCTTACCCCCGATGAGCTGATTGGTGCCTTGAATGGCAGCCTTTCACCGTGTGAGTGTGAGTGTGAATGGGTGAATGAGAGGCATTCGTTGTAAAGTGCTTTGGATGTAGGCACTATATAAATGCAGTCCATTCTCAAAAGATTCAGTCCCATGTCTGCGTTAATGGTCAGAGAGAGCCATCTTGACCAGCGACTGTGGGCTCATTCTAATCGCGTATTTTTCTCCTCTTTTTTGTTTTTTTACTCCAGAAATCAACCATTTTAAGGAGATTCCAGCCTGTTAAATGTTCCTTCTAGGAGCTAGAAGTAGAGTCTAGGAGCTCCCGATCTTTGCTTTGAGCAAGGAAGCCTCAGCACATAGTATTTTTCCAGAAAGCCTGACGTATAAGTAATCCTCCGACGTGGCTTCAAACTGACTTTTGAAGGAGCGAGGGCTTTCCGGTTGCCTAATTCATGGTTTCTCGATTTCCCCATCTTAATTCATTTTTCTTTCTTCCGTGCCTCTTTTTCTAGCCTTTCCCGATGGCTGGAGTTAGGAGTAGAAAAAAGCAAGAAAAAGAAAAAAGAGGAGGAAAATAAGCCACTGAAATGAGTCCTGTGAGTGGATAAACAAGAGGGGCTGTCCTCAGACAATGCCTGTTCGGAAATGTAGCGTTATAAAAGGAATCGCTCATTTCCTTTGTTCTTTTTTGTTGTTTTGTGTTTGTTTTCTTTCTCTCCTCTCTGTCCTCAGCCGTTCTTTTGGTCTTTTCATTAGCTGCCGTGCGTGTGGTGGGTGGCCGGGCGATGGCGGTGATGCTAATGACGGTAATTACGCTGATGGCGGTGCTAGCGTGATCTCGGAGACGGGGGCAGCGGGAGGAAGGCGAGCGCTCGCGCGCGGTGGCGGGAAATATCCGAGCGACGTAGCCGCCCAAACCTGGGGCCAGATGCTAGGCCCCGCGTACTGGGAGCCCTCGCCGTCAAAATCATGATCATAACCGTAATCGTGCCTCCGAAAGGCACGGCTCAGTGGCCGTAGCGGGCACAGTTTCCGCTGTAACACCTGAAGGATTCTGGGCTTACTGGTCCTCCATACGGGCTGGTCCTGATGGAGGACTGTAGTCCTATGGAAGGGGATCCAGCTCTTTTCCTAAACGGGGGGGGTCCCCACACTGAGTCCCCAGAGGTCTGCGATAAAACTGGAAAAAAAAATTGGTTATAATGCCTTGCATTTATTTTATTTTTTTACTTCAGTATGCCTTTTAAACCTTCAGACACAATAAACCTTGTTTGATGTTTTGGCCTTGGTTTAGTTAATTATTTATTTAATGTATGTAATTTGCGCTTCAGCATTCAGTAACAAAACGTCAATTGAATTTGGTGTTAGGATCAGATGACATCAAAACTGAGCTTTACAGGCATAGGTGGGAGTGGTCTCGCAGTGACGGACAGGGGGAGGGAGGGGCCTACAGTGAGCCTGTTTATAAAGTGGGCTACACTTGAAATACGCCATCCTATCCTGTCTTATTCTTACAGCAGTAGCTGTTATTCAGAGCGACTTCCAAAGCTTATTATCCTAAAAACGTACCACCCGTTTCTACTTCTGGGTATTTACCAAATCGGTTCTGATACAAAACCTTCCCCAGGGTTAGTGTACAGTGTCCCACTTGAGCTTTGAACCTGCTGCCTCCTGAGTTACAATTACGGTTCCTCAAGCCGTCCCCATGGCTTCCCACCGCTGAAGTCAGGCTCCCTCTGCTCACCACCGCGCGGTCTCAGACACGGCCCGCTTGCAGCCAGCCATTCTGTTTGTTTACGCGTCTCTCCGTAATGTAAACGAATGCGGTGCGTTTGTTTGTGTGTATACTTTCCATCAGATTATTTAATTTACTGGGATGTTCTACAGACAGTGTAGATGGATCTGCATCAACTTCCTGTCAGTCACGCTAATGGGAGGCTGGCGTACGGACAACTGTTGCGTGTCTCTGTGTGCGCTTGTGTACATGCACGTGTGTGTGTGTGTGTGCAGTGTGTGTCTCAGTGGGTGTGTGCGCATGTACCGTATGTATACGTACACATGCATGTATATGCATGTTTCAATGTTGAAATATTTTTATAGGTAAGATCCTGTAAAGAGCAAGAAAACATTATTGTCTATACAAATATATCTCAGACTTATCAACTCAACGTATTTTTAAAGGCTTTGTTTGCGAGTTTGCGTTAAGTACAGATTTCAAGGTGACATCAGCAATGTCCTTCCAAAGGCTCAACCCTCTGATTAAGACCATACTTCTGTGCTGTCCCATGTCAGAGAACCTGCAACCAGACACATTCCCCTTGTCCAGCAGACAACTGCAGTGCCCTCAAAGCGCATTAGCCACACAGAACTCTATGAGAGCGTATCTACAGAGTGAACGTAGTTCATTGTTTTTGCAGACAACGAAACCAAAACATTGTTTTTAACTCGAGACTGAGCTGTCATCGGCCGAGCTAGGGGCCGCATTAATCCCGGGTAACGAAGTTGGCCATGTTTTTCAGGAAGAGGTAATCCGAAATTAAACCTTTTCTTAATATTTCACCGGCGATTCCTAATTCCGTTTGGATCGACTCCCGAGGAAACCCGTGACTGCTACTCGCATCTGCTCATCCGTTCGGATCTGCCTCATGACAGCTTTAAAGCATCGTCAGCCTTCGCTAATATCTGTCTGGCCTGGGCCATTGGCATCGTTTAATCTTCATTCTGTTCATTTAGTCTGGACTCTTGCTGGCCCTGGATTGATGATCTCAGCTGAGCGCCATATGAATGGGGTCGCCAGAGTGGGGTTTTTTTTCTGCAAATGTAGAGGATTTGAAAAATCCTTGGGGTCGCTATCATAGGTAAAAATTGTTGTTAGTAGCTAATGGTTGGTAGTTAGTAGTAATGGTTATTAAAATAGTTTTGAAACTTAGTTTGGGGGTCTGTCAGAGTCTGTTCTGTGGGTGGAGTATCCAAATCATCTGTCAACACTGCCTGTAGGTTTATTGGGGAGAAGAGGAGGCCGAGACAGTAACAGGGTTTTGGAGAGAAGACCTTTTGGGCAGTGATCAGTCAGAACCTGGAGTGCAGTGTTTACAAGTATGGTCAAGATTCTGCTCTCTATTTCCTGCCTTGAGTTATGAAGATTTGGTCAGGCTTTGCAATAAGGTTTATGAAATGGCATTAACTGGTGTAATTGTTAATCATTAATTAATGATGTACAAATGCATTAATTAAGCGCTGACTTTCCATTAGTTAATATATTTAACTACTAACTATTGTGTTACATTAATATTTATACTGTACATTAGCAAACCATAGGATAGTCTTATAATTTGTTAACCATTAACTGTTTTTTTCAATTCCAGTATTAATTGGCCTTAACTAATGTTAACATGAATTAACCCCTTAAGTCTAAAAAAAAAAAGTGAGGGTAAGAGGCATTCATTCCATTTTTCAGGGTGCAAGTTTCAATCACTATGGTTACAGGATATACCATTTGAAAGTGTTAAAACTCACGGTGCTATCTGTATTACCTATTTTAAGATGCCATTGCTTCAGCGACAACAGTTCCTTATTTAAAACATGTGGCTGGTAAAACAAGTGTGGGTGGGAACTCAACTTCTCTGCATTTTGGAAATCCATATACTACAAGAAATAAGGTAATGTCAGTGTCCAGTGGACCCAAATGCATAATAGTTTCTCATTCTAAAGATTGTTGTCCATTTCGTGGTTGTATACTTCTACAAAAGTACTTGGACAAATAAATTGTATTATCTACGTTTTGTATAGGCTCTCTCGAACACAATGAGACGAAGTACAACCGTCTCTGACCAGTTAACTTAGTTGCAGAGTAAATTCATTACCCCCATCCGTGTGTAAGAAACTTCAGTTCATTAAAGAACCGACTATGGGCATGTTATTGAAGTGATGACTAAAAAGCATTTTACCTAATAACATTACATTTACAGCGGTGTATAATTTGTTAGGTTTGCATAAAACAAGCATCATTTGTTTGCCTGTGTAATGAAAGTAGCTGTCGGTGTTGCGCTACTGCAAGAACAGTTTTTATGGCGAAAAAGTTTTTTATGACATAAAAAAAAAAAGAAGAAGAATTTTTGCGATGCATACATCTAAATAGAGGACTTCCTTTGGAGAAGTTCTAATGAATCTCGTCTGATTGAGTACTTCTGAGGAAGACACCATTGTCAACAAAATAGAGGACATTTTCAGTGACATGCCCCCATTTTATATCGGTGAGCATCTAAATACATTCTCACAATATTTTATTATTATCCAGTATGCTTAGAAATAAGGAGCCAGTCTGCATTTGAATAATAAATAGCATGTGAAATTATGGAATGTGTTGGCTTGGTTATGGGGGTTGGGTATTCGACAAAAACTTCAATCAATGAACCTCAGTGAATATATTCATATGCAAGAAGGTATTATTGTACTTGAGGAGGGTGACAGGTGGGGGGGAAGTGCAACCACTTTTTTTTCAGGAAAAAAATTCAGTATTTTGCACATCATACGACCCATAATATAATTTAGTGTCCTTTTAGAGTGTCCAAATCTCTTTTTTTGGGAAACTGTCTAGATATAGATTAGAAAAAACAATGTAGAATGCTCATTTTTGGTGATAATGTCCTCAAAATGGGATTTGTCCAGTGTTGTGACTTGGCTCCATTGTGTTTCTAAGTGCACCAGCCACAGCTACATTAAGCTGTATCCAGTCAAAAACAGAACATATTTTCAGTAAGAAAAAATGGATTTGAAATATATGAACAAAGCTGTACAGATTAACTTCTAGTTAATTAGTAATTTACATTAGTTAATGCTAATTAATGTAAACTTATTGTAAAGTGTTACCGAAAATCTTAATAGTTGCCCGTTAGATTTGTTCTCGTAGAGTAGATTTTTGCACTGAAGCAGTGAACATTTCTGGTCTGTTTGTCTAAGGCTATGTTCACGTAGGCTGGCTAATCTGTGTCGATTAAAATGCTTCAATTCTTTTAAATACATTTGATTAATTTGAGTTTTCCTCCTAAGGGTTGTTATCTGAAAGAAAACATATCAGTGATTTATTTTAAGACTATTTTACATGTATATTTAATAAGAGCTTGAAGTATTTGCTGACTTTATGGAAAAAAAAGCTAACATGCATTCGCAAATTAACCCCAGTGAGTGTTCTCTGATCTTTGTTTCAATAAAACTATGTGAACGGCCAAAGTTGCGAAGCTGATTTATAACCGCCTGGTTCGGTCCATTAGAACATTCTCATCTGATTTTATTTACTCACAGAACCACCCTCCCCAACGGTTTGCAAAGCCCAGAAACTCCCTAATAGACAGTTTCAAGATTGCCCTCAAATCACAGAACTGGAGGCTATGACTTTGTCTGAAGGACAGTGCAACTTCTTTTCTCTCCGCAAAGCCCCAACATCGGTCAGATGGACCTGCCAATCACGGCCGGCGGCGCGTGACCTCATCGGGTGATGCGAAACCGTGAACTCAATTAGGGCGCCAGGCATGACCCATTCCAAAATGGCCTTGTAGCACAAACCGCCTTTGATTGTCACTCTGCTTTATATCGGCGTGCCCTCCAGCATGTATCCTCTGCTGTGCGGGTGGGGGTCGGCGGGGGGTGGGGGGTCTGGTGGTGTGTGTGCGGTTGGGGAGGGGGGGGGTAGAGAAGGTATCAGGGCCCCCTAGGGCAGAATTGAAGTCGGAGGAAAGGACTTCCTCTGCTTTTGTTCTGTTGAACCCAAAAAAAAGGAACATCTTTAAATGATAATCGGCATTCGCGGACAGACGACGCGTTTTTCGCAGCTCTGACAGCGTCGCGGTCTCCGCTTGCTTATCTCCGCATCTGCGCCTGCCTCCGCCACCAGTCACACAACCATCCCCGGAATTAATACCTCCCATCCAGGAGAGCAGGAAAAGTGGAGCGCAAAAAAAAAAAAAAAACACAAAGACTCAAATCCCTGTTTGTAATTAAGATCCAGGGTACAGCCTTTAATTTGTTTGATGTGAGATGCTGATGAGGGCCAACGAACAACAACAACAACAGGAATAAATGCAGCGGTAATTATATTTAACAAATGGCAGCTTTGAATAGGGAAAAAGGTTCTTTTCCCCCCTCTCTCTCCGCGCCGGTGTTGTTTTTGTGTTTTTTTTTTGCGCGTTGCGAGACGGCGTATGCATATGCATGCGCCAGCCTGTCGAACGGGCGAGATCTGACACGCGGGAGCAGGATCAAAGAACGCTATCTGATCTCGTAAAACGTATTAAAGCTCCGCTCATTTCGACATGAAGTATATCGATTGTTGTGGGGGAAGATTTGCATGAACTGAAGGCACGGGAGACACGAACGGAGGAGTCGTTCAAACCGCGCGTTTACGCGGGAGATAAACAATTGCCTGTTTAGCGCATAAAACAAGAATGTCGTGCATAATGTTTACAATAAAAGATAGCATCTGTTCGCCCGCATTATATATATATTCTCATAGCCGGAGGCACGATGCTCCATAAATACTTGCGGAAATGAATGGATATACGTATGTATACAGTATATCTCAGGAATAACGTGGCTGTCTAAACTTTGTGAGGTGGAATGCGTGAAGGCCTATTAGTGTGACGTAGGGAGAGCTGATGGTATCGTTCTGTTGCTTATTATTATACATTTTACTTCCACCATTCCCCTTATGATCTCAGTTTGAATATTGATATTGTCATTTTGTCTGTCAATCCTTAGGTTGTTGTGTTTTGAGTGAGTGTGTGCATGCGTGTACTGTACTGTGTGTTTATGTGTGCATGCATTTGTGTGTGTATGCACCTGTGCGCATGTGTTTGTGTGTTTGTGTGTTGTGTGTGTGTGCCTGTACACATACTTTCACTCGTATCCAGCTGCTTGCGCTTGAGATTGTTGGAAGTTTCCGGAAAGCCCCGGGAGTGAAAGTGTGCATGTAATCAGCTCTTAGCGGATTTCTCTGAGAACAGGGGCAAACTGAACACCAGTGGCACAAACTCCGCTGCCCTCTGTGCTCAGGCCAAACTGACAGTCATCTGCTGGCGACGCGGTGCTATTTGTGAAAACGCACGTGGTCTGGCGGGAGTTGAGCTGCCAGCTAACTTTCTCCGCTTCTGATCACTCATTCTATACCTCACCATCTCCTGGGAGACCACCTGCCTCTCTCCCTCTCTCTCTCCCTCTCTCTCTCCCTCTCTCTCCCTCTCTCTCTCTCCCTCTCTCCCTCTCTCTCTCTCTCTCCCTCTCTCCCTCTCTCCCTCTCTCTCTCTCTCCCTCTCTCTCTCTCCCTCCCTCTCCCTCTCTCTCTCTCCCTCTCCCTCTCTCTCTCATTTCTCCTCCATTCTCAGGGACTATATTCAGAGCTCTGCTGAGCTCCGGCAAGCAGCTTGATGGAGGGTTGTCTAATCCCATAGGCCACTTCTGTCTGTTGTACAGTACCGTCGCAAGATTGCACTTGAGAAGTAAGCACATGTCATACGGCGGGCTATTGACAGGGCCGATTTATCAAACTTCCCCCCTCCCCTCCCCTCTCCGCACGACGGAAATTGGTTGGCTTTTCCGCGGCAGTCTTGCCGCGCTCAGGTTCCACGAAGCGATGGAGGTAACACGCGGCCGCTCTGTTTGTCTGGAAGCTCCTCCGGTCCCACAAGCACCTGCATCCCAACAGTACAAATCATGTTGAAGTATATTTCTGGTGTACGATTCCGCCCCGTAGGACAGCGATTGATTCGGAAACGCGCCGCCTTCCACTTCTTCTTACCGGTCCGAGTAAAGAAGGCATTGAAGTTTAAACGGTCTGGTGACAGGTGGGACAGTACCTTCTGCTCTTGTTCCGTATTGTAGAGCGATGGGTTTGTCTGACCGTGTTCATCTAACCAGACCTGCGATAATCTGCAAGTTAAAGCACATACACTGCAAGAGATAAGTCATCTGAACACGTATTTTAGTCTTATATTTAGACTTGAAATCTTACTTATGAGACAGTTTGACTCATTTCAAGATTTGCCAATGGGATATTGTAAGGCAGTTTCATTCATCTAGCAGAGAGTAACTTAAAACAAGCAAATATTTTCACTTGAGAGGAAAAAAATGATTTTAAGACTTGTTACAAGACTAAAACACTTGTCAAGACAGCCCTTGCAGCCTTTCCAGTGTTTAACTTCCATCATTTACTTCCATCAGGGGTGAAGGTGAATATGTGTATGTTTGAGTACACGTTTTGAAAAATTCGGAAACTGAAATGCAAAACTGAAATGCTATGAATTTACAAGAAGCCAACTTGCAGTTTGGTGAAAAAAAAAAACAACAACTTATAAAACAGCTGTGATGTCATCCACTGAGCAGAAAAGGGAGCATTGTGCCAGTCTTCTTTTAACTCTTTGTACTGGAGGTGGAATTAATATGCCTTTCCTAGAACCATACCCAAAACACACACAAGGTTAAAATTCATGAGGTTCATAGTACAAGAGAGTGCATTAGATACAGTCGGTGTGCCGATATTAAAATCCACTAGCTCTGGGTGTGGCTATAGGCTTTTTCACTGTTATTTTGGTGTTGAATGCCAAATGTTGGTAAGCTTGCCTGAGGTAGCAACAGTAACCGTGGTCGGTGGGATGGCATTATTACATCACCTTAGTTGTCCTGCTCTGTCAGAGTGCTACACTGAGATCATTTAGCTGTGATAAACCCTGCCTGGATTCTGGGTTTCTAGAACCATCCATCAGACTTCCTGCTTGATTCCGTGCTGACAGGAGTGAAAACAGGAACCCACAGACCTCTGGCAGACATTATTGACTCATGATGCTGAATGTAAAATGTAGCGTTTCGAGCGTGTGTTCTGTTTACTGTTGGGCTGTCAAAAATGTAACCGTGATTAATCCCACAATTTCAATAGCTGACCGTGATTAATCGCGTCTATGTTTGCACGTTAGAATCACATACCGCTTTTTATTTTGACAATTGTTTTAAATAAACATTAAGTCCCAATGCGGTTGCGATAGAATGTTTGGATTGGAAGTTAAATAAACACAACCACGAAACCGTGAACTTGTGATCTTATTTTAATGATAATTTCCCTAATTCAGTGCAGTCACAATTAATACTGGCGCTTTCCTAATGATATTGCGCAGAAACGGGGTGCCGATGCCTGATGTTTATACGTTTTCTGAAAAAATAAAATAAAATCATTGAGACAGTCTAGTAAAAAAATAAATAAATAAAAAAACTGCCCTGCTGTTTGGCTTGTGAGTGGCACTTATGCGATACTGAAATTTCATTTGACCAAAACTACAGATTAATTTTATCAGCCGAGCCGTCTGGGAGTCTTTTAAAACTAAATGAGCCGCTCAAAAGCCGGTTTCATTATGTTTCTCCATTACCACCATCTCTTAGATAGAACACAGCCTGCAACGTCCACCGGCGAGCTTTTGCCAACTACAGGTGTGTGAAAAATCAGAATAAGGAATTAATTTAATGTAATTAATTGCGACAGAAAAATTAAGGTATTATCTATTCAAAACTTTAATTTTACGCATTAACATGCTAATGTTGACAACCCTCATTTACTTCAGATGTTTAAGTGCTGCATAATGCTGATGAGCCAGTACTAATAATCATAAAACTGAAGTCGAAAAGTAGCACGTTTTAATTATTTTTTTTACTTGTTAAATACACGGCTGCAAAGCTATCTTGTCATAGCCAAGCTCAAAGCACTTTCGCACGTCGCTCTGGATAAGAGCGTCTGCCAAATGATGTAAATCCTGTGATGTAAATGTAAGTGTGAACTGTTGTTAATGTGAGGAAATGATAAAGCGGAGATGTGAATGGGCTGGTTCGTGTAACTAACCTGTACCTGTGCTTCTGGATGGACAGCATTAGCCTGGAGTCTTTGCCTGGTTCAGGACCTTGACCACAGCCACACCAAGGAGAGAGAGTGAGATAGTGAGAGTGAGAGAGAGAGAGAAATAAGAAGAGGCCAAGCAGGGCTGTCAGTGAGGGACAGAGAGAGCCAGAGTGAGGAGGGCGGGGGGGCGGTGTGAGAGGAAGGGGAGTTAGGGGTAGCATTTCATTTAGCCTTTTGCTCTGACAGCCCCTGCTCCTGCCCCGGATAAGTGGTGTGGCGCACCCCCCCAGCCTCTTTTACAGGTGAAATCTATTCTCACGTTTGCCTCGGGGGCAACTGGACTGTAACAGAATTTTTCAAACCCTTTGGGCCCAACCGCAAAGCGGAGAACAAATGGCGGAGGTGCCAGGGCCGGACAGAAAAATCAATGCGCTCGCTCACACAGGCATGGCAGCGATCGCACTCCTCCTCCTCCCCCTTTTCTTCCCGAGGTTTTCTTTTCTGTGTGTGTGTGTGTGTGTGTGTGTGTGTGTGTGTATGTGTATGTGTGTGTGAGTGAGTGAGTGAGTGTTTATACTGAATGTCTTCTCTCTTTGGTTGCCTGTAGGTTGTGATTTTTGTTGGGGCCAGTATGTAACTATCTGTTTCTATCTGTCAATCTCTTTCTCTCTCTCCCTCTCTCTCGCTCGCTCTCTCTCTCCCTCTCCGTCTCCATCTCTCTCTCTCTCGCAGGAAGTTTGAGTGTAAGCTGTGCGACCGCTCTTTCAGTGAAAAGTGGTCGTTGAACAACCACATGAAGCTGCACACTGGGGCCAAGCCGTTCAAGTGCACATGGGCCGCCTGCCACTACTCCTTCCTGACCATGTCCGCCATGAAGGACCACTACCGGACCCACACAGGTGAGCCTCCGACACGCTCTCCTCGCCGTGACCTCAGCCCCCATGACCTCTGACCTCTGCCCTCATCCTCCTCTGTAACTACATTTCCCCAGGTCTCCCCTGCACTCAAAAGGAGATAATCTAATTGTGGACTGGCTTCGGTGGGGGTGGTGGTGATGGTGGTGGGGTTGGGTTGAGTATTTCTTGGAATGGAAAAAAAGCAGACCGGCACTATTCGCAGTAGTCATTTCCGAGGTTAACCCTTACCTGTCGTGTGGGATGAATTTATGAGCCACCCAAATGCTATTTTAAATGTGTGTGTGGGCAGAAATCTGACACTGAGGTGGGTGGGCAGTAATTGCACTCGGTTGTTTGATTAGTTTTCCGTTCCGTTGCTTGCCATCGCCGGACAGCCGTGAGCCCTGTCATTGGGACAAGTAGCCCAAGCCTGAGTGGAAGTGCAATTGAGACACCCCCACAGAGTGATGTGCCGAGCTGTGATTGGCCACCTCCAACGAGGAGCCTGCCCGAGCCTCAAGCCCAAGTTGTGATGCTTCTTTTCTAATTAATGGACATTTAAGGCGAGTGGAAACATTTGCAGCATCACTGCAATTGCATTAACCGAACAGGCCTGACACCCTTAAAATATTAGTTGCGTGTGTTATCTGTTTAAACGTTATGAATGACCTCATTTAATGGGCAAGGCGTAAAAATTTATCGGTTTGAATTAAAAAAGCAAAATGAATTACTCTAGGATGCTTTGTCTGGACTGTGCATAATTATTATCAATTACAAAAACTCAAATTCCCCCTTACTCATCTCGACCTGGTGTCAGGCCTGATTAAGACGGATGGGTGCCTTTGAGATGCCAGACAGCAAATGGAGGTTCTGTTCATACCCCTCACAGGCTTGGAGGACCCATCTGAAAAAGAGGCCCAAACTATGCAATGTGGTATATATGGAGGTTTTAGTGTGTTCTATGAAGGTTTTAGTGTGTTACATGAAGGTTTCAGTGTGTATATGAAGGTTTTAGTGTGTTACATGAAGGTTTCAGTGTGTATATGGAGGTGTTAGTGTGTTACATGAAGGTTTCAGTGTGTATATGAAGGTTTTAGTGTGTTACATGAAGGTTTCAGTGTGTATATGAAGGTTTTAGTGTGTTACATGAAGGTTTCAGTGTGCATATGAAGGTTTTAGTGTGTTCCATGAAGGTTGCAGTGTGTATATGAAGGTGTTAGTGTGTTACATGAAGATTTCAGTGTGTATATGAAGGTGTTAGTGTGTTACATGAAGGTTTCAGTGTGTATATGAAGGTTTTAGTGTGTTACATGAAGGTTTCAGTGTGTATATGAAGGTTTTAGTGTGTTACATGAAGGGTTCAGTGTGTATATGAAGGTGTTAGTGTGTTACATGCAGGTTTCAGTGTGTTAAATGCAGGTTTCAGTGCATTATATGATGGTTTCTCTGCATTATAAGAATTCTTCAGTGTGTTACATTAATGGCATTTGGCAGACGCTCTTATCCAGAGCAACGTACAACAAAGTGCATACCCATAACCAGGGATAAGTGCGCTGAAAGACCCTAGAGGGAAGTACAATTTCAACTGCTATATGAAGGTATCAGGGTATAGCTATATGACGGTTTCTGTGTGTTACAGTGAGCTCCAGAAGTCTTGGGACAAAGACATATATTTATTTCTTGATTTGGCTCTATACTCCACAATTTTAGATTTCTAATCAAATCATTGAAAATGTGGTTACATTTTACAGATTTTTAATAAAGAGTATTTTTACTCTGCAAAAACCAAAAGATAAGTCAGTATTTTCTGTCTTACAGTATAGCAGAACTTAAATTCTTCTTTCTACTACCTTTTTGCAAAAGAAGACAAAACATTTCCAATGAGATAAGAGTGAACGGTAACTGAAAATAACCTAATATTTTCTTCTTGAGAGAAAAAATTAGATCTTAAATTACAAGACTGAAACACTTGTTATGACAGACATCACTATTTATTCATACAGTACAGTAGTCCTTCCATTTCAGGGTGCTTTGGGACAAGTCATGTGTGCTTCTGATCATTCACTTGTGTTCAATCGCTTCCTTAGTGCAGGTGTATGAAAGCTTTCAGTATCTAGGCTTGATTCTAGGTTTTGGATTGCCTTTGGAGTCTGTTATTGGCACTTGTCAGCATGTGGATCAGAGTTGTGCTAATAAAAGTCAAGGAAGCCATTGTGAGGCAGAAAAAACAGATACATATGCCGAACAAAATGTCTTTGTCCACTGTTACCATTACCAGGAATGGATATGACAGCCACTACTTCATGGCAGTAGTGGAAGCACAATGATCTTGCAGCAAATGGCAAAGCCCACAGTTTGTTTCTTTCTGCCGTCGCTCTTCTTTAATATACTGAGTCTGCTTTGTAGCGTGGAGCCCAGAAACTAGCATGTTAGCTCCGGAAAGTATTGTTTTTTGTTGGTCATTCCTTGGGATAATGTCACAATATTGTATACCAACAGCAACTAGTTGTTATTTTTGTCTGTTTGTGTTCAAGAAAAAGTATCTTAAGTGACCACAGTGTGGATGTGGCGGAAATGTTTTTGACGTCCGTTTGGTTAGTTTTGTCATTGATGAATCAGGCCAGGTTCGGTGCAGGTTGTTTGTAAGTGGAGTGGTAAGTGCTAAGTATGTTTTAGTATTCAGTGATACGCTCTACCCCCACCCACTTCCATCATCCGCATGCTGTTTTTCACAGTACAGTTGGGCCTGATTGGAAATTTATCACCTGACCCCCCTCGGGTCAAGCGGATTGTCAGCTCTCAGATCATAATTTTTTGCGCCGTTGTTTTCCGACGTGGTTCGAGGAACCAAATTATAACGCGTTAAACTCCCAGCGTTTCCTCGCGCGGGGATTTATCGTTCTCGATTGGTCGGTTGGCCCGTTTTATTTTTTTTTATTTATTTTTTTTTTCTTCCCCGCAAATGGATTTCCTTGGATCCTGTTGGAAAGGCGGAGCAGCGAGGGTCATTTGTAACTCCAGATTTATGGGTCTCCCCCAAATAAATAAATAAATCAAAATGTCACTCCCGCCCGAGCGCTAGGAAGGCACGCAGCAGCAGGGCCTTGTGGGCTGATGACAAGAGCACAATTGATTTCCTTATTGCTTCAATTTGTCGCTTAATCTGGCGATATGTTGATAAATCTTCGCACTTTGTCAATTAATTTTCCTGAAAAATGGGACCCAAAATGGCGAGCACATCAATACCACGCCAGATTCGGTGACAAAATTAAGTGATAAAATTAATTGCCCTCCATCCCTTCCTCGAAAACATAACTAATGAGGGAGGCAATTATAGTTGCACACGGTCTCCTTCGGGGCGAATTATTTAAAAAAAGAGAGAGAGAGAGAGGGGGATCGAGAGAGGGGGTGATATAGGGAGAGAGAAATGGAGGAGAATAAGTCTAAAGAAACTAACTGAAAAATAATGTTTATGAAAGCAGCGGGCCTTCGTCGCAGCAGGTTCTCCTGGAGATGGGGGGAGCGGGGGCAGAGAGGGATGGAGGAAATGAGTGCTGCTGTTTTAAAGTGTCTGCTGCTGTTGACGTGACAGAGCGCAGGACACAAAGGTATGTTTCATACTGTACTAACGGGGCCGACCCGACCAACCGACAACCGCTACGCACGTTAGCCTCCCTGTCCGTCCGTCGTTAGCGTAGCTTGCCGTTAGCCTACGGTTGTTCTTGTTTTTTTTTTTTCTCCGAGGGCAAGTTCGTGGGAGGCCCAGGTCTCCTTAGCTCCCCTGACAAGGGTGCTGACAGTCCCACGTCCCTCCCCTGCCCGGAGAGATCGCCGGTATCGAGCAGCAGATGAAAAGCCGGCGCAGATGTAATTTATTGTCAGTGTTTCCTTCTGAAGAATAATTGTGGAGACTTGGCATGGATCAATAAGTATGGATTTCTGTGGTCAGGGCTTGTAGTGCAGGGTAACGGGGGAGCAGGGGGTGGGGTTTTGGGTGGTGGGGGGGAGATGGGTGGGGGGGTACAGAGCAGCTATTTTCTAATAGAAATGAAAGGAATGGGCCTCGTTTCCACATGGATTCTCCATGCAAACTGGAGGGAAAGTGGAATTCATTACTCCATCCTGAGGAGCTGACTAGGCGGTGGCACTGCATCATGGGAAATGAGGGACGCCTAGTGCAGGAGGCAGGGTAAAGGGGGTCATTTGTTTTGGTTTATTTATCTGTTTTCCAACCATTATTTTCTGGCCAACCACCCCTCCCCCTCAGACACTTTTAGAGCTTCTGCTAAATCACTATAATGTAATAATGTAATGTAAAAAAAATTGAAAAGCAAATGTAATGAATGTAACCATTTTAAATATGAAAAAAATACTTTTAAGAGCAGTGATCAGTTTAAAAACCAAAACAAATCGATATTTGTTCCGACTCTTTAAAACTGCATCGCTTGCCTTCAGTACTGACTGACCTGTAGTTTTACTAGAAAATCAGCTGGTAGGTTGTTCAAACACATTGGAGAATTTGCCACGGGTCAGATTATGGCTGTCTCACTTGCTTCTGGCTATCCAGGTAATCCCAGACAGCCTCGATCAAGTTTTTATCTGAAAAGTTGTCTATTAATTAATAAGTTACTTTATTCGTTGAAATGCAAAAATTCCACTATAACGTTTTAAATGTAATATTTTGAAATCTCAAATTTGCTCATTTGTGCTGACACACTAATGCAGTACACACATAAAAAATATATATAAAAATGATCTAACACCAAGTTTATATTAAAAAAAGGTATGGGGTATCTAAGCACTGTACATACATACATATATTCTCTTTTTTAAGTTTGTATCAAAAGTTTAGTTTCTGCTGAAAATCAGGCCTTCTTCCGGGTAGCGTGGGGCACCGTAAGTTGCGTCTTCATTTTGTTTAATTTTCTTTGGTGCTTCCACCCAGCTCCCCCCTCCCCCGGCCTCGTGACTTCCTCGAACGCCACGAGCCGAGTAGCTTCACGCCATAGTGGCGGAATAGACGCTTGAATAAATTAAATGAACATAAAGCGTAAACTTTATTAACTCCTCCTCCAAAATGCCCTTGGACACAGGACAGAGGGATGGCTCCACAGGACGTGTAAATATTGCAATAAGGGGACTAACGCCAGTAATCCGCATTCGCCCCGAAGGCCAATTCCGCTTTGAGCGGGGAGTTTGTGCTGAATTTTAAATTTCACGCCCCCCCCAGCCCCCGTCTTCCATCGATCACCACTGTTTTCTGCTTTTGTCTCTCCTGTGCCCAGTAAATATGCAGTTTGATCTTATTCCGACTTAGCGCTTATTGCAACCGGCACGTTCAGCTATCCACAGTCAAAACCACAACAACTTTGTGGTGGGATGCAAAAAATAGTTTTAAGTAGTTTTTCTTTTGCTAATTTAATCAGCGTGATTTTATGGCGTAAACAAAAATATCGGCTCCATTTTGTAAAATGGCCTAACAGCTTTTGCTGTATGTTTACTTATGTATCTTTTAAATCATTTCCAATAAAGTGCAAGTTTTTAACCATCACAACCAATATGATCTGTAAAGCTGTGGAACAGTCCAAATGGCAATGAACCAATGAACACCCAGTGTACACACACACACGCACGCACACACACACACACACGCATGCATGCACGCACACACTCACACACACACACACATACACTCTCTCACTCACACACACACACACTCACGTACACTCACACAGACACACACTCACACACACACACATACACTCTCTCACTCACACACACACACACACACACACTCACATACACTCACACAGACACACACTCACATACACAGACACACACACTCACACACACAAACACACACACACATATACTCTCTCTCACACATATACACACACACTCACACACACACACAAACATACACACACACATATACTCTCTCTCTCACACACACACACACACACACACACACTCACGCACACACTCACTCACACACACAAAGCAGATGATCTGGATCGGATTGCACTCTAAAAGAGCACTTCAAAAATGAAGGAAACTGAATGGCTTTATCTTTTCTAGAAACATCCCCCAGAGCCCTGTAATGCCTTCAGAATTTCCATTCCTACCACGGCTCCACTGTTCTGCTGCAGGTCTCAGTTATTTTTGGCATGTAATGAGGGCGGTTGTGTATTTGACCCCAGACTGTTCAAATTAAAAAGGAGGCACAAAAAAAAGGAAAAATTAAAAGTTGAGGCGAAACCAGGCCGGGGCTGTAAGACACAGGAGCGGACAAAAGGACGCAGACTAAGTGGCCAGCTTTGGGAAAAACATCTGTTGCGAGTGACCGGGTGACCCTAAGCAAACCATGTTGGGTAGTCTACAGGGCTCCGTAAGGCTACGTTCTCCACACTTAATGATGCTGCATTAGAATACATTACTTCCATATGGGACTCACAGCTGATGGGTAAAGTGCTTTGAAAGAGTGTAATGAGGAGCCCCCAACACAACGCTACATGTAGATTCAAGCGCAGGTGGTTCCTTTTAATATGCAGCAGTTTTTTTGTGCTAGAAAAAACATTACTGCAATTTTGTACTAAGTAAGCTGTACTCATTATTATCACAACATAGTCAGGAAATGCAGTAGTCATAGTAGCAGTCTTTGTACAGTAGTTGTAGTCGAGGTAGAAGCAGCAGCAACTGCAGCAGTAGTAGCAGTTGTCATGCAGTTGTAATAGCGGTCGTACAGTAAGTCCTAGTTATGATAGTAGTAATAAGCTACAAGGCAATGTGCAATGTGCAAACCGTGAAAGAGCATAATCTCATGTGCACTCCACACCTCTTTATTTTATTTCGCTGTCATCTCCCTCGTCTCTATGATCTAAAGCAGGGGCAGGTTATATACAGCAAAGTATATCGCTCATATTATGCATAATTTCATGTTAATTGCCATACAGAGCTGAAGAGCTTCTTTACACCTGTAAATGTGTATTGTGGGATAGCAATGTTTCATATTTTTAATATGAAAATGAGTTGTTATTATGCTGTACTTCTAACATAAGCTCAAATGAATATTTTTCTGTTTAAAACCTTTTAGGGTATGGGAACTGTAAGTCACCAACACATGTTTTCCTGCATAAAAAACATAAAAACAAATTTACTGCATAGCTTAAAAATTGTTGTTTAAGTGCCGATAAAAAGATTAAAAAAATGATTCCCCCCAACCTTATACAATCACACCGCAGAGTCGCGGCAACGCTAAGTCTTTCTCTTTCCCGGTTGAACGGGGCTGATCCGCATTAGCGAAGTCGGCACCTATCCTAAAACACAAATGGAATCCCTAAACTAAAAGCCCGTACAGGGCAGAGCGTTGTACGTATGTTCTCATAACGCTTGCGCGCACAGTCACAGCCCGCCAGCTGGGTCCTGTGGCGCGGGATGTTGGCGAGTTTTACCGAGCTGAACCCCCCCCCCGGCCCCCCGGCCCCCCGCCCCCCGGCCCCGGTGACATCAGCCGGCACATCGGAGTTTGATATTGTAACTACCGTGCCTTTTCCCTCCGCTCTCCCGCGGCATGGCGTGCTGCTGACGGCTTTTTTTACTGTCCAGACAGCTTTCTGTTAGAGCAACAGCAACGGGGAAAAAGCCGGAGCGTGTTCCCGCTGAGCTGGTGAAAGGTAATTAATGACGGGTAATGGGTGGCAATTAATTAGCGGTGGGTAGATTAGCGGCCTTCCTCGAAATGATGTCTCCATTATTATTAGACTCGGGTTCTGGAATGGGAGTAAAGGAAGGATCAATTTGAGAAATGGAAAAGCAAGCAATACTGATCTCTTTTTCCTATCAGGGTAAACAGGGTGGGATATATCAACCTGCGCTCCCAGCGTTGAGTTATGGGTTTAACCGAGCATACATTTGTTTTAGTTCCGTTCTTACGAATCATGGCAATATCAGCAGTGGTCAAAAGGAGTGAGGAATGTGTGGGAATTGGGAGGGGAAGGTGTTGGTGTCATTTGTTTGTTTGCCGGCGCTGCCGTGGAATCCAGTGGCCTTTTTTTCTCTCTTCCCTTTTTTCGCGAGCTCCTTCCTCTGTGAGGGATGTTCAGACGCAGAGATGATCAATCACATTTCTGCACACACACACCAGCACACACACCCGGCTCAAACAGACACACACACACACACACCCGGCTCAAACAGACACAAGCACACACACCTGGCTCAAACACACACAAGCACACACACACACACACACACACACAAGCACACACACACACACACACAAGCACACACACCCGGCTCAAACACACACAAGCACACACACACACACACACACACACACACACAAGCACACACACCCAGCTGAAACACACACACACGCACACACACCCAGCTGAAACACACACACATGCACACACACACCCAGCTCAAACACACACAAGCACACACATACACCAATAACACATTCACATGTACACACACGCACATACACACACACTCGACACACAAATACACACACACAAGCATGTGAACACACACACACACACAAACACGTGCACACATACATGCACACAAACATTCTCACATGCACGCACACATGCACATACACACTCAGACACACAAATACACGCACACACGCTAACATTCACACACACATATTCACGCAAACATTCACACATGCTCACACACACACACATGCACACATACATGCATACAATACCCACAGACACATGCACAGACATGCACACACAAACACACACACACACACACTCAGACATGCAAATACACGCACACGCACACACACACACACACACCTACGCACGCACACACATGCACATACACACACGCACGCACACACACACACACATGCACATACACACACACACCCACACACTTTGTTTGCATTACATACAGGAGCAATGGGGTCAGTCTCCTGGCCCAGTCATTCAGCTCAGCCCAAATATCACCTCTTTTGTTGGCTGTGAAAAAAGAGAAGAGCAGCTCATTGATGTAATGGAGGAGCCAGATGCAGGGGAATAGAGGATATGCATAAAAACTGGTGGAGTGCAGAAAGCAGCCCCATCTGGAAGACATCTAACAGAAATGAAGTTGTACAAAACCATTCCATCGATAATAAAGCTAATTTTTATGGCTCTGACAAGTATGTAATTATGTTCAGTGGTGCTTTTCAGATTTTATCACAGTCAATAAACCACAATGGTAATTTCATTCCCATTTGACATATTTACATGGAAACATTTGATTGGAGGAATTAGTTAACTCGGAGAGCCTTGATAGATATGTTTCAATGATCTGTGACCTCTCTCTGCTGGCGCTCATCTGTTCTTCCCCCGGTCCCAGGAGAGAAGTCCTTCCTGTGTGACCTCTGCGGTTTCGCCGGAGGGACGCGCCACGCCCTGACCAAGCACCGCCGCCAACACACAGGTCTGCAGCCCGCCCAATCACCTGCTCCCGCTCCCTCGCCCTCCCTGACCCCGCGGCCCTCTCTCGCTTAGGGAGACAAGGTCTTAGTCTCCTTCTCTGTGTCGTTCTCTCTCCCTCTGTCTCTCTCTCCCTCTGTCTCTCTCTCTTTCTCTCTCTCTCTCTCTCCCCCTCTCCCTCTCTCCCACACAGGTACATACACACACACACTCACAGAAAATCAGGCACTGAGAATACACAGAGCTACAGAATACAGTGGCATTTTCAGTTTTTGCGTGTTCTGTTCTTTGTATAATTTTAATGGGGCTCCATTGTACTCTAGGTGTGCCAATAGATTGCATTAGCAGTGTTCTATTAAGAAGTGCATTGATGATTTCAGTGTGACCAATAAAACGGTGCAGATTGGGGATCTGAGAGCACAGCTAAAATTCAGTCATTTACTGCTTGTAGATGAACTTAGTTAAAGATGCAGTATCGAAGCATAATGCTTTTATATATTTGAGATTGAACATAATTACTTTTAGCAAGGACAGTCCAGCTCTTTACGGGTAAAGCAATCGTTTTTACCCTTTTCTTTACCTTTTACCGTTCAGGAACTCCAGATTGCAGTCCACAACAATGCCATCTTGAGGTGTTTAAGGCTTTCAGCAGTGAAAAAAAAGTTTTTCCCATATTGCTGTTTCTTGCAGGGCGGTATAGAAACCGGTTGTCACTCTATCTCCCTTCCCTAGCGATTGGAAAGCTGAACATTTAGTCTTTTCCTTATATTTTTGGAAGTCCAGAGTTTTAACCCCCCGCACTTCCGTTCGCAGGAGAGAAGCCGTTTAAGTGCCAGCTATGCAACTTCGCTTCGACCACACAGTCGCACCTGACCCGACACCGGCGTGTGCACACGGGGGAGAAGCCCTACCACTGCCCCTGGTGCCACTACAGGTACTGCTCCACTGGGCCGATCCGGGGGGCGGGGGGGGGGGGGGGGGGTCTCATCACACCTGTCATAAGCGCTGGGGGGGGCCCACAGCTCTCTGTCGTTAAAAGGCCATCAGAGTCATCAGTAATTACACAGGAAATTGGCAGTGAAATTGAAAAACTTCGACCAACATTGCACATTTTTATATATATTCCTTTCCCACACTCCCTCTCTCCGTCTCTGACAATGCAGTGATTTAACCTGGTGGACAGGGGGGAAAAAGGCTAGGAAAAAATATATATAATTTTGTCGGGGGTAAGAAATAACAGCACTCTGTATTGCTGTCCACTGTTGGACAGCAATACAAAAATGTTTTTGTCACATTTTCTTTCTGTTTCTTGTTGTTGGCCAAAGGTAATTTAATGCAGCGTTTCATTTATTTCTTCGAGGCATCGATTGAGAGATGGGTGAAATATGGCGCTGGGTTACTGCACATCTGAAATGCTCGGCCAAAAAATGGTGGAGAAATGCGTTTTGGATTAAAGGGCAAAGAAAGCGATGAAAAGCCTGTTGTTTTCTACCACTTTGAGCTTGCTGTCAAGAAGCAATGCTAATTCCATGCCATTCATAATTCCTTGAATTATCATATTATGTACTGAATATCTAAGCGAAACATAAGAGGTGTTGCCACTTTAATATTCATATTTCTTAATGATTTTATTACGGTATTATAGAATCATATGTAATAAAAATATGTAATTTATATAATAAATACAGTATCATATAAAAATGTTAACTGTATTGCAATTATACATTTTACAAAGAGAAATGCTTAATAGTCTTTTTATAATCTTCAAACATATTAACAAATCTGAAAATGGCAAGAATGTTTTCATTTAATTGCACAGGATTACAGTATATGATACATTCTTTCTAATTGGGATTTTAATTTCATTCATTTCTTTTTAATAAATCTATGCTTTTTGTGTTTGAGCTGGGGTTAACATTGCAAAAGGTATTGTGTTGTACAGTATGGACATAGGAACCATAAATAATATAACCTTTATGGCTCACTAATTTTGTATGTCATCACCCAAACCAACAAATATCAGTGACCATCATATTGAAACAAAAAGTGACATGACCATGTGCTGACAACATAATAAATATCACTTTTGAAAATGAATACTCTTTTTTTTAATTCTCTCTTTGAAGTTTGTACTGCAGTCAACAGAATTCTCTATAAAATAACCACAGTGAAATAACCTGGTCTGACCTCCAGCGAGGTTAAGGCCTGTATTCAATCAAATTTCTCCTTAACTTTTAGCGTATTGCGGTTTTTCTGAACAAACTCACTTCATGATTAGTGATTTCTGAGAGTTACAGTAAGGACAAATGTTGATTGAATTCCAGCCTTAATCTTTTTGACTGGCTCCTATATGTAAGGATGGTCTATTACAATGTGACAAATGGAATTTAATATTAGAAGCCCAATTACTGAAAGATTTTGATCACCCCAAGGGCGATGTGAAGAGCCCTTTTTTTGGTTGAGCACAGAAATCTAGCATGAGTGTCAGACAGCCAGTGAGGTGTTACATCTAGTTCATGTGACCAGCATCAATGCTACTGTAAGCTATTAGCATTTAAAAAAATATCTTTCAGTCTTTTCACTCAGTAATGAAACTGAGACTGAGGTTTCTATGAAATAACAACCCTTCCCCACCAGAACCATTTTTTTCATAAAGAGACAGTCATATGAATGTTTCCAATCTGAAATTAAATTTTATTTTTCATGTATTGCATATCAAAATGAGCTTTAGTCTGCCACAACGATCTTCAAAGTCAAAGTCTCCTGGAATAAATAAGGCGATGCATTTGCAGGCTTCCTCTTTTGCATGCAGATTTAAAACAATTATGTTTATTGAACTCCCATATTTGCATGCATTATGGCTCGTTACGTCCAGCCGTATCCATATAAATGCATTCATGTATTTCAGACATTATAACACAGGCTCAAAAAACTTTCTAAATCCTGAATATTTTCTCAACTTAAGTGTGAAAAGAAAGGAGAGGAGTTTGTGCCGGCCCCTCATTACGCTTTCATCATTGCTGCTGTGAGAACGGTGACCTCGTAAGTAACTGACAGCGCAGAGCACAAACATGCTAATGACTCGCCTGGGCCACGGACACCTCCACTGGGAAATTTTTTAGAGATTCAGAAATGCAGTTTTTCTTTTTTTTTTTTAAAGGAGACTAATTAAACGTTTTCATTACTGTTCAAACAAGGGGTAAAGTTTTCATAGTCTGGAGAGGTTGAGGATGATTGTCTTTCTTAAAATAATAAATAAATTAATGCATTTAAAAAAAAAAAAAGAAGTATTCCAGACCTTGAATGGGTAAAGTTGATTCTTCTGTTGAGTCAAGCCAGGCAAAAAAAATTAACTTGGTAAGGCTAATTTGTATGGAATGCGCTGTGCTGAATCTACAGGGCGGTCCATAAGTATTTCAACAGTGACAAAATGTTCCTTGGCTTGGCTCTGTACTGCAGTACATTGTATTTGAAATGAAACAATGAATATGTGGTTAAAGTGCAGACTGTCAGCTTTGAGGATATTTACTTCCATATTGGGTTCCTCTAGGAATTACAGCCCTATTGATACATACCCTTCCTCCCCTTTTGGGAACCAAAAGTAATCGGACAATTGGTCGCTCAGCTGTTTCTTGGCTAGCTGTGCACCTCATGAGTTCATGCACAAGAAAGCTAACAAAAGGTCAACAAAAAGAGTCGGTGCTAGGTCTAGCCAGTAAAGCAGGCTATCATGTGGCTGAATAAATTGATCAGAGACCTTGTAGAAACCTTGAATATATCAACACCAACTGTTTTTTAAGAAGCACAAATTAATTGGTAAGCTGAACTATAGTAAATAACCTGGTAGCCCAGAGAAGACCACTGCAGTGGATGACCCAATAATACTTTCAACCGTCTATTGAGAGCAGCAGGATGAAGTCTGAAGCGTACAGAACCATCTGGTGAGATTCAATCAAATGCCTCAAAACTCATTGGAAGACACTTCACTTTCCATCAGGGCAATGACCCCAAACAAAATGCTGAAGCAACCAAGGAGTTTTTCAGGGCGGAAAGTCCTTGGCTGGCCAAGTCAATCACCCAACCTGAATCCAATCGAACATGTTTCTCACTTGCTGAAGACTGAAGGCAAAAAGACCCACAGACTAACAGGTACTGAAGATGACTGCTCTGCAGGTCTGGCAGAGCGTCAGCAGGGGCGATGCCCATCTGCTAGTGCTCTGGTGATGTCTATAGGTCACAGACATCAGGTAGCTATCAAAGATTTGCAACCAAGTACTTGATCTTTATTTAAGATTATATGTATTTGTCCAATTACTTTTGGTCCCAAAAAATCATTCAATATGGGTGTTAATAAACTGAAATTAAATCTGAAATTGTTTAATTTTCAATCCAGAATATTTGAGTACAGAGCAACAGAAGTTGTGTCACTGTCAAAATACTAAGGGACTGCACTATGGACTATACAGTGAGCTCCGTAAGTCTTAGGGCAAAGACATATTTTTCTTCATTTGGCTCTGTGTTCCACAATTTTAGATTTGTAATCAAATAATGAATGTATGGTTATATATTCTAGTTTCACCATGTATAAATTACAGCACTTTTTATATACAGTCCCCCATTTCAGGGTTCCATAATATTTGGGACATATAGCTTCACAGGTATTTCTACATAATTAGTCAGATGTGTTTAATTTCATCCTTCGTGCAGGTATAAGAGAACTTTCAGAATCTAGTCTTGATTCTCGGCTTTTGATTGCCTTTGGAGTCTTGTACTGGTATTTCTCAACATGAGGACGAGAGTTGCGCTAATAAAAGTCAGGGAAGCCATTATGAGGCTGAGAAATAGGCATAAGAGACATAGGCCGAGCAATAATCTTGTTTTGGCCATTGTTCAGAAGAATAAGCAGTGGCATATGTTTGGGCTAATTGTCTTGCTGTGGGATGAAGCATGAATGCATGAATTCTGAGGCATGCTGAAGCATACAGAAGCATCTTATCTTCGCAATTTCCATCAAATGCCTCCAAACTCATTGTAATACCTTTACATGGTTGAATACACATGCCCTATCAGAAACAGTTGAGAAACCTACCATCCAATTACTTTAGGTCCCCTAAAATGGAAGGACTATGTATAAGAAGGGATGCAATTCCTACACTGATTGCCCGATATGAATGTAAATCAAATTAAAGGCGATAGTCTGCACTTTAACCTCATTTTAATAGTTTAATTTCAAATCCAATGTGCTGGAGCAAAGAGCCAAAAGAACAGAAATTATACCACTGTCCAAATACTTACGGACTGCATTGTATATAATTTTGACACCTGCTGACTCTTAAACACTTTTTGTGTTGTTTAAATATGACAATTATGCCATTTCCATATCTAAGAGGTGTGTGCCAACACTAATCCCCCAGGACTCTTTGCTGTCATTTATTAATTTATTCATTCTATCTCACTGGATGAAAATCAGTCATACATTTAGGAGCCTACGGAATCCAGCTTTTGTTTTTAAATGTCGATTATAATTATGATTTAAAAGATTATTATTTTAATCCCGCTGCCTGGCAGAGATTTTTTCTTGGGCCGAAAAGCGGACCACTGGCAGGGACAAAACAGACAATTCAGTAATGTATTTATATATGTGTATCTGTATCTGTGTGTGTGTGTGCGTGTGTGTGTGTCTGTGCATGTGCGTGTGTGTGTGTGTGTGTGTGTGTGCTCACGCACGTGTGTGTGTGCATGTGTGTGTATGTGTGTGTGTGCGCATGTGTGTGTGTGTGTGCATGTGTGTGTGTGTGCGTACATGTGTGTGTATGTGTGTGTGCGCGCGCATGTGCGTGTGTGTGCGTGTATGTGAGTTGTGCTTCAGTATAATAATCACCCTGATTGTATTGAACTATGTAAAATATAAAATCTGAATTATAATGGCAATAGAAATAACAATAAAATAATATTGTTTATTATCACGTCGTGTGAGGTACACAAGATCCGCCATAGACTGCAGCATTTGTTTATGATTAAAATTTCCAGTACATCTATACTGCTTGTTCAATTATCTCCCATTTATAGAGGAGCAGTAATTATTTTAAAAAAAGAAAAAAAATTTGCATTCGACATCGGAAAAATATTGTCTTGAAGGCCGTCTGCTGAGTGTGTGCTTGGCATGTCCAACCAAACGCGTTCCCTGGGTTTAAATTTCCCAACACATTTTGATTTTATCAAAAGGATTGTGACATAAATTTCAAATGCTCATCTCATGTGCACAACAATAGTGAAAATAATTTTAGAAAACGCACACAACTCTGGGTGACCTTTAACCAGAGCCTGCATTGACGGACGCACTTGAAGAGGTTTTTCTTTTTTCCCCTCTGCATATTTGTATTCCTGTGGCTGTATTTGTACGTCCTATTGCCACTGAGTTGTTTTTTAAGTGCTCCCCGTTCACTGTGGGAATAGACTTGCTTAAATTACCGGTCCCAGGCCTATTACGGTGTGAGGATCAAAAGCAGTCTTATGGGAGCCACTGTTTACAGTATAAGGGTAGGAGCAGCCTATCCCACAGGGGGCCGAAAGGTTTAACAGCGGCGGGTTTAACTCCCACATCGCTGAAAGCCCGGCTCACTCTTTTAAATGAGGAGGGGAAAAGGAGAAAAAAGGAAAACAAAAACGCCTGCTCAATTAAAGTGCACTGTACTCTCCCCAAAGACCGGGAAGACAGCATCGTTTTCATTTCTTTTGGTACTATATATCTGCCTTATTTATTTATTTGTTTGTCTTGCCTTCATTTTTTTCTTCTTTTTCTTCTTTTTTTTGCAAATTTGAATCGAATGGCAGGCTTCCGATTAACACGCGATCGATAACATCTTTTCCGACTTCGTCCGTTTTTTTAATTTACGCTCTCTTTTTTTTTGAGGGCGAAGGTAGAGAACGCACTGACTTAGGGAGCTGTGTACACAGTAATTAAAGCGGGGGGTAATTGAGAGAGGGGGGGAGGAGCGGGGAGGAGGAGGGCGTTGGAGACGGAGGGAGAAATATGGCCGCGCGCACGCGGGTTTTCAGCCTGTCCGTATATTTCAGGCGCTGAAGCGTGTTCCCCACCCTCCGCGGGAGACTCGCCGTTAGCGCGACCGCGAGCACCGGTCGCACGTGTGCGGTCGCACGGTCTTTAGCAAGCCCCAGAGGGCAGCGCGCTGGACGGACAGCGGAGAGGACCAAGCAGTGTCCAGCACGTATCGGGGAGGCCGAGCTTCTGGGTATTTATGTTTTAGTGTCCCTGAGGTTGGGTAAAATCAATCACGGTACACACAGGACATTAGAGTATAACAACCGTCTCATGTCTCTCTGACTGCGTCCCTTCCTCCTCACTGTGGGCTTTTCCTGCTCTGACAGCACCTCTTAAGTGTATTAATACTGAAAATATACTATATACATTCATCGCCAAAAAAGATGAACAGAAGCTGTAAAAAGAATTTTTTTTGGTCTATAATTTTTACTATATTACTGTAGTACTATATATACTATATTGAAATGTTCTGTGTGGAATGTGTTTAACTGTATCAATCATTTACTAGCAGCAATGGAAATTACACATTTCAAATTATTCATCTCCAAAAAAAATTCAGTCTTGCAACTTCTTATAGTTTTTTTAATGTTTTTTTTATAATTATAGTTTTCAGATTTTAATTTGTGCGGAAATTAAAGGGCAGGAGCCTAAGATGGTCTTTGCTAAATGATTCAATTATTTTCAATTCACCGTTTTTTTAATTAGCCGTGTGGATATTGTTGTGTATTTTTGGGTCTTGCTAGAAGATCTATTTGTGGCCACCTGGCAAAAATGTCCTGGTATTAAGAGTTAATGATGCCGTTGACCTTAACACGGCTTCTGGATTGGTGGAAGCAATATAGCAAGCATAGCTTGAAAGATCCAACATTTTATATGAAGTTTTTTTTCTGCGTGTGTGTCTGTCCTTTGGTGCCAAATCCACTACTGGTGCACCTTGCTGAAGAACTTTGTTGTTATCTCACCTGGCCATATCTCCCAGTTCTGATTCACTTGCCAGTGCCATTTATATAACTCCAAATGTATCAATTGCTTTCAAAAAGGGCTTATTTGTGGCAACCCTATCATATAGGCAATACTATAGCTAATCTGTAACTGCAACTGTGGCCTTGTGATTTTTATTGGCTTAAGAAGCCAACTTCACAGTTGGGGGGCAGGATACACCTTGTGTTTACCATTTTTCTGTGGTTTTGAGTGGTATGCCTGTTTATTTATTTGATTATTTATTTATTTTACCTATTTGCCTAATTTATATGGGCCACTGGCCATTTGTCTCTTTTCATTGAGTTCTGTGTCTTTTCCCATGTTGATGGACGCCAAATGGATTTTGCATGTGCATAACCTCATGTCCATTGAAATTGGAAGTCATGGATGGCTGCAATTAATTAGAAAAAGTATAATGTTAATGCTGATTTAATTTTGTATTGATATTATTAATCAAATATTTAGGGGTGTCAATAATTTATTTTGCAGTATTATGAGAATGGACAATAGGTATTCCTATATTACCTGTTGATTTTTTTATTATTATTATTGCTCATTTTTATTAAAGGCGCCATATTTATATGTATCTGTGTGTATGTGTGTGTCACTCCATGCTTATTTTTCATAACAGATGTCAAGAGTGACATGCAAACATGAAAACACACAGCTTCAGTTTTGAGTATTTTCAGTATTGCATATATTTTGAGCAAAATAATTCCTTACTGACAAGTGACTCTAATTTCAGCGAAAACCAATATTTTTGTACATTTGTGATTAATATTACATGTACGTAGCTTAGACTTTGGGTGAAATCTCATGTAGGCTCATGTATTCCTAAGCGAAGCAGTTAGGATTTGTTAGTCTGTTAGGATCTAGAACAGTTCATTCCTGGTCCTGGTGCTCTGCGGGGTCTGTTGCTTTCCGTTGTTACTCTGCACTTAATCGATCAATTAAAAGCAGTAGATTACACAATCAGCTCACCTCGCCTGGTTTTGTGGGTCTGAATGACTTGCTGATATTAAGGCGAAAACAAAAACCAGCAGACCCTGCGGCTCACCAGGCCCGGGAATGAAGAGCACTGAGGTAGAAACATGCGAACATAAAGGTGTATTGTAAGTTACACCAGGCACCTTGTTTAATGTTGTCTGGAAAACTAAGACATAAAAACAATGAGCATCATCCTGAAAACCACTTTACTACCATTTCCTCTGCTAGCTTGGCAGAAAAAAATAATGTCGTTTTAACAGCTGGGTAAAAACGAGCCAAGCCTTACTCTCCCGGCCGGAATAATTCCGCGTATGGTTTTACACAACAACGCGTCTTTCCCTCACTCCGACGCTTGTTTCGACGTTTTGGCGCGGTGCTTTTTTAACCCCATGCAGACGGCGTTTGTGGGGCACCTACGTCCTCGCCCTGGCACTCCTTCCGAGGAAAACCAGGGGGTAGGGCCGGGAGGTGGTTTGGGCAAAAAGGCTCATGATAAGTGAGGTGTTGTTGCAAAAGTAAAACTAATTTGGCCTTCATTCTGGTGAACTATAGTGGCGAGGAAGCTTTACTGTCCCTGGCAAGGGGATAAGGGTGAGTAATTGCATATTATACTGTCTGAGAACATCTGCCTGAGGACTGCAGGAGAGATTCATCGATCACAGGCGCTACACATTTTTTATTCTATTTTTTTAAGGCTTTTTGGCCCCCCTCCCCCCGGTTTGGTGGGACTCTTTTTGATGCGGGACAGAGGTTGGGCCGGGTCTGGCATTAATCAGCCCCGGCGTTGGCTCGGCCCTGTGGCCGCCTCGATCGCGGTCCGCACGCGCGGCACTTACTCAACGCCGGGCCCTGTCACCGCACGCCGCCCCGGGTCCCCGCGGAGACCGCCTTATCACGCCAAACGAGGGCCGGCCCGGGCCCAGAGGGAGGGAGAGAGAGGGACGGGCGGGCGAGGCCACGTCTCCGCGAAACGCCATATACAGTACGCTTTCAAAATAAGATGTTTTGCAAAAGGCCCGCGTACGTGTATGTGTATATGTGTGGGGCGGAGATTACAGCTGAAGCTTAAAGCATATCGTTTATGAAAACAAAACAAAGGGGAATTGGTTATTTTCCCTCCCCAATTCAGCATATTACAAATAGGAAGTGAACTGATATTTACAATCTGGTGTCACCAGTTGTTGACTTTTTTTTTTTTTTATACTGTAAGGTGTTGTGATGTTGACGTTCACAAATAGTAGCTGTGCCATGCTTTCATATTGTACTGTACAAGGGTGTTAATTGCTACTTCTTCATTGATCTCCATTTTGGAGTCATTTTAGCTATTAAAATAATATCAATGGTAAGTGTATATAGAGCAGAAGAAAAGATTGACACTTCTCAGTGTAAGTTTGAGAACATTTCTACAATTAAAGAGAGCAAAGGATGTCACCAGTCAGTCAGTCAGCTCTAAAATGAGAAGCTGGTTTCCACGGTTGTTGCACCTAATTGCAAACGCTCGAAACAGAGCATAGGTTTGTCTCGGGGCAGTGTGTTGGACTCACGCTAACGGGAGACGTGGGACAGGGCTGTGATTGAGACCTCAGCTCTGTTGGGAGTGGAGAGACCGTTTTAATGAGGAACCATGTCTGAGTGCCCCAGACCTGGGCACTTTAGTCTGGTGGATAGTATGTAGGGCCTTTTTTCTTGTTTTTGAGCTGAGATGCCATGCTGGTGGAAATGTCTGCCACTGATGAAGCCTTATTGTATTATATTGTAATGATGTATTATTCTTTTTTTGGTGGGGGGGCATGGCTAACACATCATATCCTGAGTCATAAAGCCTTCTGCCTGCATGATCTGTTGTGCCAAGTGCAATTCACCTTAGCAAACACAACAAAGTTAGCAAAAACGGTTCACTATTTGAATACATGGATTGTACGTGTATGTCGACGTATGTAAGATGCCCTTATCCAAAGAAACTTACACAACTTCTGTAACCAGTGTTTCCCCCTCCCCTCTTTTTGCCATGTTTTGGGAAATCCATATCAATTGCACAGCCTCCAAAACGCTTGCGGTCACCCAAGCTCCCATATCGCACTCTGTGATGTACCCTGGTAAACTGCGGCCAGCCACAGTGCTGGAGCTGACATGGAATCATCAACCAGTGGAGTCACTATGAGTCAGAGGTTACCATGCCAACTGCGCCCCCCCCCCCCCCCCCCCCCCCCCCCTTCACCACCACCAAGTTAACGTAATGCTTCGGCCAATTATACATCTCCCCATGGGGCTCCTTGCCACAGTCAACAGTGGGGCAGAGTGCAGTTACTAAACTAGACATGAGTGCATTAGCTGGATGATCCCCATAGCTTACATTATATATTATACTATCCATTTATGAATTTGAGTATTTATGATTCAGTACCCCACCCCCTCATACCTGGTTTCAATAAGCATTTGCCCTTAATTGTGAGATGAATGCAAGCGTTTGTTTTTTCTTCCTTCACAGACAAGTTTAGCAACTTCAGAATTTGAATGAATTTGCCAAATCGCATCTATTTGCGAGTCAGACAAATGTTGTTTTAATCCTACCCAGGATTTCAAACTTGAAACCCTCTGGGAGTTCCCTCACCACCACGCCAAACTGCTCCCCATTAAACATTGAAATGTATCAGTGGAAAATGAAACACTTCCTGACAGCCTGCACTCAACACTGCTTTCAACATCTCCGTCGAGACTCTTTTTTTTCCCACACAATACCCCAGATTGTACACGCCATTGTTTAACAAGTTTTAATAATGCAATTAAAAGCGCACTGCCCGTGAAAGTAAACCTTCTGGAAGTACGCAAGAAAAATGGTGTCTGTTTTTTTCCCTTCTCCTCTCTACTCTACATCTCAAATTTTTCTGTCTAGTCTAAAGAAGCGTTTTTGTGTCCATCCGCCCCCCCCCCCCCCGCTTTCCAGGTCTAACTGTGCCGAGAACATCCGCAAGCACATCCTGCACACGGGCAAACACGAGGGAGTGAAGATGTACAACTGCCCAAAGTGCGACTATGGCACCAACGCCCCCATGGACTTCCGGAACCATCTGAAAGAACTGCACCCTGACATCGAGAACCCTGACCTGGCATACTTACACGCAGGTAACGCCCCTTTTCACCCTGCTCTGTGGAGCCTCCTCTCTCTCCCGCATCTCAGTGATGATTGGCTGTATATTTTCATAATATATACAGAATATAAAATGTTGCACACCCAAAAAGTGGTGTAGACTACCGGAACATATAAGAAAGTCAGACATTCAAATTTTGCCTTTCTGTGTTTTCAACATTTTGGCTACATATCTTCACCAAACCCTTGATTGTATGTTTTCATAAGAAAAGTAATCTAACACTAAAATATAACTCAGGGAAATTAAACAAGGCCATAGCTGAATTCTTAGTTAAGGTATTCAACCAGGGTAGAGATGGAAAACCTTTGTTATAGCACCAGAGATGTTTCATCTGATCTTTTGACTGCACAATTCGGTAACAGTCTGAAACGCTTTGGTTACCTGCATGGTCACCTGCTTTCTTTAGACCTCATAACTGATTCATTAATGTAATTAAGGGCTTGAGTGAATGAAGAACCTGAAACCTTGTCAAAACTACAGCAGGGGAACCATGGTCCACCAATACTGTACCTCAACCAACAACCTCCCCAACAATGGAGAAAAATGTGTACCTTGCGGCATTTTAGCAGAACTGATTTCTCCGTAGTTTAAAGGCCACCCCCACCCCCAGTACATATGCCAATGATACCATGTTGCTTTGCTGATTGGCATGTAGCTATAGCCTGTTGGAGAAGACCCCGTTGATCCATGTTGTACATTGGGCCTGTACCTCCGTAGGCTTCACGCGTCAGGCAAGATGGAGGCACATAACTTACGATGGCCCTGAGTCTCTTTTCACTTTTATATTTTGAAGTAGCTGAAGGCCTCCTGCTTCAAAGAGATCATTCAAAGTATCAGCATTCTTGCTGGACCGAGTTGGAAAAACAAGGTTTGAAGGTGTGTTGCAAAAAATCCAAGTATTTACTTCTGTTCTTCGGTTCTGGGGAATTATCAGTGACAGACCCTGTACAGAGAGAAAACAAGTCAGGCCTTTATGGAAAATACTATAAATGCACCACAGTGTTTTATCACCCCGAAGCTGCTTAGCTTCTTGTAGCGACAATAGATAAATTACGATTTTATTTTCTGGCAGAAAAGGGGGATATAAATGTACAGTAAAAAGAGTAATAAAATGTTCTGACGCCAATATTTTAAACGCAGTGACCTGTTCCAGAGGTGGCTTCAAGTCTAAATAAGTTACAAGTCATTTCCCCCCCCCTTCTCTCTATCTGTCTGGGGGTGGAGTGTTATCAAAGCGCATTGACACTGCAGGGTACGACAGTGTAACAGAAACAGTAGTTGCTGGGTAATGCTAAGTGAACCCAGCCCCCACCTCCAACACCTACCAGCTGACCCTTGCACAGGGAATCTTGGGTAAAGGTGTGATGTTGAGAAATATTCTCTCGGAGTAGATCAGTTCTTCTTTTTACTTTTTTTTTTGCTTCTATGATCTCTGTCTCTGCTTCCTAGACAAGGCCTACATTTCTCTGAAAAATGTGCCCTCCTTTGAATTCTTAGAGGACACACCTGTATCCTGGATAGCCTGAAAAAATATCCCCAACAAATAACCACATCCTGTTTGTTGATAGAAGATTCCCTCCCCGTTAGTGGAAGGGTAGAATACTTGGTGGTATGGTTGACTGCATGATCTCATATTTAAGGCACATGCATATAATAATTTATGGCAAAAAATATGCTGTGTATATTAGGAAATGCACAGTATAGTATGGCTACATTCCTTTTATAGCCTGGGAATTTATACATATTACATACTGTATGTAAAATGCATTGTAAAGTCACACTCTATGCTAAATTGTACGATAGAGTTTATGCATTAAGTTTCCTATGGTAAAGTGGCGATAAATCATATATTTATTGATTATTTTTTGAAGATTTTTCCTAAATTAATTTATATGGCGAGGAAGCCTTAAAGTGGTCAGTGGCCAGTAATTAATGTGATGATATAGAATAATTTTCATTATGAATCATGTGTCCTGCATCTCGTGCTCAAGCCTGATGATATCACTCATTGAGATTGTAGATTTTTTATCTCTCTTAATTTATCTTCACCTCTGTGTGAAGTAGCATATACACTCACCGAGCACTTTATTAGTAACATTTTTACTTTGTTACACCTACTTATCAATGTGATTATCTAATCAGCCGATTGCGTGACAGTGGAGCAATGCATAAAATCATGTAGATACGGGTCAGGAGCTTCAGTTAATGTTCACATCAACCATCAGAATGGGGAAAAAAATGTGATCTAAGTGACTTTGACCAGGGAATGATTGTTGGCAGACAGGGTGGTTTGAGTATCTCAGAAACTGCTGATCTCCTGGGATTATCACGCTCAACAGTCTCTAGAGTTTGCAAAGAATGTTGCAAAAAACTGTTCTACAGACAGAAACACCTTACTAATGAGAAACGTCAGAGGAGAATGGCCAGACTGGTCAAAGCTGACAGGAAGGTGACGGTAACACAAATAACCACACATTACAACAGTGGTATGCAGAAGAGCATCTCTGAACACACAATGCATCATAACTGTAAGTGGATAAGCTACGGAAGTCTAATAGATACCTAAATAAAGTGCTCAGTTAGTGTATATGTGAATGTTTGCTCCAAGAACACGGCTAAAAATGACGTTTGCACCGAGAATGCAGCGCACTCGATGTAAATTCCTGAGGTGATTCTAACTGATTGGAGGAGACAAACTGCTCAGTGCCTCCGTGGCGTGGCCCGCCTGCCATCGCCCCATCCTGACCTTGAGATCTGCCATTTTCCCCGGAGAAAAGGCGCGCTTGTGTTTTAAAGTGCCTCCGCCGCATAAAGAGATCAGAAGCGTAATGGAAAGAGACGGAACAAGACCCCCAAAAAAAAGAGAGACGGACGAGGTAGATACGGACTTAACCCGCGTATGATTGCGCTCTGTCAGAATGACGCTCGGACCGGAGGCGGGAGGCAAATCGGTCCTGATGGCCGTTCTCTGCGCCGCTCCTTTGAAAGGCGCGGATCAAACGAGCTCACGCTTGTGAGTGGTTAAGCGGCGGGGCCTGTCCTCCGGGGGGGGGGGGGGGGGGGGGGGGGGGGGGGTGGAGTGATTGACGGGCAGACGTTCGGGAGGCCCCTGTAGCGTGGGTTTTTTTTTTTTTTGGTTAATTTCCGCATTGCGCTCGGAATTAAACCTCTTCCCGGGATGAAAGGTATGGCTTCGGAAACGCGGGGGGTGGGAGACTCGCCTGGGCGAGGGAAGAAATCCACGATGAAGAAAGCGGTTCGTTTGGTTTGGAGTGTGGGGAACAGGTTAGCCGGGGTAACGATGAAGTAGTAATAGCGGCCGGCTTCGATTTGCGCTATTTCGGAGACGGAGCTACGAGTAGATGCAGAAGCCCAATAACCCCGACAACGACTACAGTACTGTACATACAATAAGTAGTAATCGAATAATCGGGCGAAGCGTTCCCCCGACGGACCGCATATAACTACCCTTCCTCCTGCGTCATTAGCAACCTGCTGCTAGGAGACGCACCGCACACTCTCACACATTCAAGCAAGGAAATATCACTGAAATGTCTGTAATTTTCAGGGCTCTTGGGCTGTCCTTTGTGAAAGAGGATTAGATTAGATGGATAAACACTCTTGAGTTTGTTTTACTTACTGCGTGTGTATGTGTGTGTGTGCACGCGCACACGTGGATGTGTGTACAATATGTATGTGTGTGCGTGTATGCGTACAGTATGTGTAAATGTGTCAGTAATAATTATTATTAATCATTATTTACTTGGTCCTGACTTCACTTTCTGGATTCGTGTGATGACTCGTATTGTCACAGATACGGTCAGTCTTCACCAAGACGAGGTTCCCATTCCTTTATCATTCATAGGCGTTATTTTGCCTTTATTAATAATCGTGTTTTCCGTATATTTAAAATGAGGTTGGGACCGATCTCGCAATTCCTTGATTAGCGGAGCACCTCAACAGGCATTTCTTTTTAACACTTTTTCTTTTTTTTCAATCTCACACATGTAGTGTTTTTATTCCCCACCACAACAGATGAGATAAAAGTGCGTTCCTCAGGAGTACAACAGCATTGCTTTACATGATTTATTTACCTTGGCAACAATCCAGTGCAGTGTGCAGGTAGTGCCCTGCTGTATCAAACCTGTCACTTTTGGTGTTTTGCCAGTTGCTGTCTCGGGTCGCATTGATGTGTGTGTGCATGTGTGTGGGTGAGTCCTTGCGTGTCCGTGTTTGTGACGGTTTGTGCGTGTCTGTGCACTGCGTGTGCTTGCTTGTGTGTGCTGTTGTCTACCTATCTGACAGGGGTCCGTGGTGTCATTACACATCCACATAGAACAAAGTGGGGACATTTTCTAGGTCTAGTTATTTTCTAGGTGTGATTGTGTGCACTTGCACGTGCGCGTGCGCGCTCGTGTGTGTGTATACATGCGTCAAGGTGCATCAGAGATCCTAGAGACGGTG